>NC_143384.1:84825471-85430749 GCF_980474605.1 Leiobunum rupestre
TTTGGTCAATTTAAATCTTCAAAAGTCTCAAATTTTTTTATTTTAAAAGCATATACAGTTTATAGAACCTCAACTGTGTTTAAATTTCAATCTTTTCCCGCCAATTTACGTAGTAGTAACAAGTACACATGCATTCGGAGAAGCTACACTCCATTAAAAATTAAAAAACATTCTCCAGAGCCCTTTTCGTTTATCTTTGCCCCCTCTTCTAGAACGTTCCTACGCCCCTGTCGACTGCTACCTTTTCTTTGTTTCGAATTCTTACCAGAAGAAAATGATTTGCATTGGGATGTATATCTAAAAATTAGGGAAATTGTAGATTTTATATACGCGACACATTTACACATTTCTTTCATACCGAAACTTCAAAATCTAATCGAAATTTTTTTAGGTTCAGTCTCTCGCGTTTTAGGAAGTGAAATTATGATGCCCAAGTTTCATGATTTAATTCACTATGCGAAAGCGTATCTCATGTACGGACCACTAAAAACAATTTCGTGCATACGATTCGAGAGTAAACACAGTTATTATAAAAAAATTGCAAAATCTTCAAATAACTGCATAAATATTACGAAAATGTTGGCCAGTCGACACCAGTATTTACAGTGTTACAACACGTTAGACGAACAAACATTTGGTTTGCAAAATACGAATGCTGGAAATTTTTTATTTAAAAGTGACTTACCACCCCCTTTAAAACAAATTATGAATGACGAATTTCCAGAAAAAATCTATTCATTTACAAAGGCTACTTTTGAAAATGTGCATTTTTCGACGGAATGTATGATAGTCTACGAAACTGAACGAAACACTATTAAAACTTTCATGAAAATTAAATTCATTTTCTACCTAAATATGTCGCTAATACTGGCTGGAACGATATACGTGGTTGAAGGTTTTTTTAAACATTTGCACGCCTATGAAGTTATTGAAGAACCCCAAAATTGGGTAATTATAAAAGCCGGAAGTGAAAGTCAATACGAATTGTTGGATATATATCGTATTGAGCAAAGGTTTTATATCGCGTTAAGATCTAAGCCCGTCAGTTTTGATAACTAATCTGAATGTATATTTTGTAAAATTGTAAACACCACTTCAAAATTTACATAAATAGACTAATTCGTTACCTATATAAAGACACATTTGAAATCGAATCTTCAAAGGATTTTTAATATTTCGTAATAAAACGGTACTCTTCCTAAATGCCCTTACCTTTTCGTTAAAATAAAATTATCGTACAACGTGCCAAAAACTATTTATTCCATAAAACAATTATAAAACGCTTTAAAATTAGAGCTAAATTTAATTTTTGCCGTTATATTGAACGACCGATTACTATTATTATATATCTTATGTTTGTTATATTTATGAGGAAACAAAACTTTTAACAATCAACTCGCACTCGAATTGAGTCTGTTAAAACGTTTGACTTATATAGAAAGTAAATATTAAAAGTTATTCTTGTTTACATGTCTTCAAAAAAATTAGTTTCCACCATTTTTCCTATAAAGTGGAAAATTATCGAACGTTGTGGAACTTCTGGCTGAATTATCGAAAATAGAGCACGATATTCTACGCAGTTGAAATTATCGTATGGCCTAAAAATGGGATACGAATTATCGACGTGTACTACGTCTGGCAACGGTGGAACTAATTGAAAGATAGAACTGGACAAAAAAATGTTGGTCGTGCTTGTGAGTGTGTCAGAATTTATAGCCCGGTGTACCTAGTAACAAAGACCATACCACCGGAGGCCTATCATCATAGTGCCCTACGCCAGCGTCCCCAAGCCCGGACAGGTGACAAATCCAGCATGGGTAGCAGAACCCCACTACTGATGGTCTCACCTTTGACGCAAGCCACTCAACCCAGCAGAAGGTGCAGCAATGGGTGGACCAATCCCCACTTCGCACACAGCAGTGGGATTTAGAATGGATGCTATAGCAACTCCAGCCGACACCCTACCTATGAAGGTAAGGAGACAAACCCTTTGGAAAGAGCTCCTAAAGGGGAACGACGAGCACACAATTAATTGAAAACAGAATTTAGTTTTACTCCAGTTAAATGGGTAATTTTTTTATTTTCTGCAACTACTAAAGGTAAACTACTAAGAGCTGTTTCATAAAACTCTTTAGTACGAAGCTGACCAATTTCCAACAAGTTATTCCCTGTTGAACATATTTCACAAAATCTACATAAATAACCACTCTTAAAACTTTCAACAAGTCCACCAACACCATGGGACCCAAGATTATCTCCTACTATAAAATGTAAAAACCCTTTTACTATTTCGGGAAATCCTGGAATAGACATAGACACCCCTAATTCCAGTTTTTTAAGATCATCTATCAGGTTTCTTAATACCGAACTCCACCCAAATAACTTTAAGTGTGATTCCTTAACAAGACATACTAATTGCATATGGTCCACTGTTGACCGGCGGTAATTTTTTAAATTACCAATGGTATAGTAAACCCCAATTAGTTGGTGAATAGATTTCCTTGAGCCTAATGGATTGGCAATTTCAAATCCATCTTGAAACAATATTATCTGAATGACCTCTTTTGAGTTATTTTCAAGAATCAGTTTGTTCCTTTTGAAGGAAGCACCATCACCAATATCACTTAAGATATCACTTGATGAGAAAGCTTTTAAACACACTGAGCACGTATGAATTTGGGAATTCATTTCACAAGTATAATTATTATCACAATTTAATGTAAAGTTAAGTCATTTTGTTCTGAAGATGATGAAAATTCACTCCCTTTAAGTTTCACAAAAAATTAGAAGTTCGATTTTAGATAAGCAAATGAAAATACTTTAAAATTATAGTAAATAATATTTATAATAGTCACGACAACTTTGGCAGATCCAAACTCGAAAAGATCCTGGTGGATTAATCCTAATATCCACTTAAGATATCCACCTAAGAAAATCCAAAATATTTGAAAACCTCAATAGATGAAAAAACTGTGAATTCAACTTAATTTTCAACATCTATGCAATATTTTTAACGCACCACCTACAAATTCTAAAAAGGAGCGTACTCGCTAGCACCTCTTGAAAGAAGAGCTCAAACAAGTCAGTCTCGCAGAGGAAAAGCCAAAAAATGTCTTGGCATGCGGACATTGGCAAAGCACCACCGACAAATTCTAAAAAGGAGCATACTCGCTACCACCTCTTAAAGAAGAGCTCAATAAAATAGTCATTCTTTCAGAGAAAAACCCAAAAAACTATCTTGGCATGCAACATTGGCAAAGCACCACCTACAAATTCTAAAAAGGAGCGTACTCGCTAGCACCTCTCTTGGAAAAAGAGCTTAAAAAGTCATTCTTTCAGAGAAAAACCCAAAAACAAATAATGTCTTGGAATGTGACATTGGCAAAGCAGCACCCACAAATTCTAAGGAGCGTACTCGCTAGCACATCTCTTGGAAGAACTCAAAAAAGGCTTTTCTCTCAGCGTATAAAGCAAAAAAATGTACCTGGCATGCGACATTGGCAAAGAACCACCTACAAATTATCAAAAGGAGTGTACTCGCTAGCATCTGGCTACATATTATACTTCTGGAAGGCTATATTTATTTAGGTATAGACACTCGACAGACCTTATTAACTATAGTTGATAACCATTAAGAGTCCAAAATTATAATAGGCTTACAAATTTTAGTGTGTCTTAATGTTAATTCGTATGCTATTTCATTAGGCTTCTTAAAAGTAGTATGTAAATTATTCACGCGTTTATTTCTGTAATAGGCACAAAACCATAAATTTTACTCACCGAGTCCTATTTCTGGACATCAAAACAGCGTTTCTTAATAATTACCTTTGGAACTGGCAACAAACAATTTCAAACCTGCGAAAATCGATTGAATTACCAACAGTCTTGTAGTTTTTAATAAAATTAATTTATATTTATAAATAATACTTACAGATTTAAAAAAAACTGACTATGCTAGGTTCGCTGCATTCACTGTGACTGTCCAACGCGGTACAAAAATAGGCTTAGATGAGTCTAAGCATAGACACCGGAGAGAAATGGCGGGAAACAGGACCACCAGGGGGCTTATTCTATCTTTTTCGTAAAATAAAGACTCGTAAAATATAACGAGTTTCTTTTAACGAGCGCTTAACGAATTTTCGTTAAAAACGTATTCTATCTCGCGTTTCGTTAAGCTCTCGTTTAATTTTTCTCCTTATTTCCGAATTCGTTTTGGTAACGAGTGATGACGTAGTTCCGATTGATAAGCCAATGAAATGTGGTGTTACAAAGGAGCCTTTTTTCACATTATTTGAAATTTATCACCACTTGTTTTTAAGTTCTCAAATATTTTAATTACATTATGGCGAAGTCACGAGGTGGTCGTGTAACAAGTTTACAACAAGAAATATTCTTAGAATATATGGATAATCATCCAGAATTTTTAAATGGTAAATTTAGTGACTCTTTTACTAAAATGAAATCGGATAAAATGTGGGAAGAACTCTCTATGAGCTTGAATAACGATGGAACTGGTCCTATAAAAGATGTTGATAAATGGAAAAAGGTATTTTCATCATGAATTGATGGTACTAAGTTTAAAAAATTTTGTTTGATTGTTAATAAATTTGTACTATAGACATGGCAAGACTGGAGATCATCTACTAAAGCAAAAGCAGCGAGAATAAAAGTCAGCATTGGTGGAACTGGTGGAGGGAAAAAAACAAAAGAAATATTAACAGAATTAGAGAAGAGATTGCTTCAAATTATAGGACCAATAGTTGTTGAAGGAAACTCAGATGTACCTTTGCCATGCGCTAATTTTCCAATTAGAATTCAACAATATGCATTAGCGAAAGATATCAATTCCTATAGTAATGATCAACCTAGTAAGGAGTTAGGAATACCAAAACCTGTAAGTCCTTTAAAAATGTTAATTAATACCCATATTAAATAAAATCTTGGCACCTTTTAGGTGAACCAAAATCCAATAGTAACTACATTAGGAAACACAGACTACGAAATCATTGACAACTCTACAACTGAACCTGTGGACCACAAAATCATTGACAACTCTACAATTGAACCTGCAGACCACGGCTACTTCTGGTTGGAAAATAAAACGCCAATAAAAGTTAGTACAACAAGTGAACTTAACGATGCAAAGTCCAATTCCACCAAAAAGAAAACATGGAGAGACCTCCAAAATACTTCTACAGAATCAGATATTGAAAGTAAAATATTGTATAAATTATAGTTTCAAATACGATTTTAATATGATAACCTATTTACCAAGGAATGCCACGGAAAAAGAAGAAAAATGATGGAGGAGATTTTGAGTTGGCTGCAAAGAACATGCTTACTATAGACCAGGAACGAAATAAAATCAAAATGGCAACTTTTACCGCAATAGAAAATCAAGCAAACGCAACAGAACGTTTAGCAATAGCCGTTGAAAATATTCTAAAGGCAGAAGAGAAAAAGGCAAATGCACTTGAAGCGTTAGCAAAATCTCATGATATATTAGCAAAAGCTGAAAGTGATAAAGCAGTAGCGTCCAAACAGCAATCCATTGCTGCAACTGGCACTACTCATCTTGTTGCTTCTTTTTTGAAAGTAGTTCAACCCCTTTTTATTAATTTTTTTAAAAAAGAAAAATGATTTTTTAAAATATAATTCCAATATGATTTTAAGTACAAATATGTAAACATGTTTACTACAAACGTTCCTAAGAAATAAAAAGTTCCTACAGCGTTAATCAGTGTTAATCAAATTATGTTCAAATCCTTCTACGATTTTCAAACACCCTTAATAGACGAAGCCTAGTATGTCTTCCAGGAGCACCCCAATTATCATCTTCGAGTACCGGAAAAAACCTCCATCTTCAACTTCATCTTCATCAGAGGATGAACTATCTGACTCATCCGAAGAAGAATCAAGTTCTACATTATTCATAATGCATAAATTATGAAGCGTAGCACATGCATTAATTATAAAACCAACCGGCGTAGGATGATAATGTAAGACCCTGTGTCCATGCAATGCTCTACATCTCTGTTTCAGGACACCATTCACTCTTTCCACTACACATCTGGTTTTGCTGTGAAGAGTATTAAATCTCATTTCTGGTGAATCAGCAGCAGGGTTAGTGAAAGGAACCATCATAAATGGTGAAATCGGGTAGCCGCTGTCACCTTAAGTTTTGAAAAATGGTTTTATTCTAGCACAAGCAGGTAATTATCAAGTTTACCATGTTACCTAAAAGCCACGCACTTGTTCCTTTGGTTATATATTCATTTTCCAAAAAAGGTTTCACATGTTACCTAAAAGCCACGCACTTGTTCCTTTGGTTATATATTCATTTTCCAAAAAAGGTTTCACGGGATCCATTTTAAAAATATGTGAATCGTGTGTGGAACCAGGAAACCTGGCATTGATTGCTAATATTCGTAGTTTACTATCACAAACCTAGAGAAAAGATAAGATATGATTAGTGATCGTACGGGGTGACATTTGACTCGGGGTCGGGGTCGGGGTCGGGGTCGGGGACAGAAAAAACCCCGAAAAACCGGGTCGGGTCGGGGTTTTTTGGAATTTTCACTTTTAAGCGATTTCTAATTACAAAAATGACGATTGTAGTCGCATCACTTCAGCGGCGGACTATTTAGAAGTAAAAATAAATTCATCAGTGTATAATATTGTTTCATAAGTGTGGCACTTTATATTCTTCACATGTAAAAAATTTACTGACAAAACAGACTTCATTACGGGCTTCGTCGCCGTTTTGCGTCCGCTTGCTAACGCGCCACACGTAGCCTTTGACAGCTACTCGCTAGGGGATATTTTCTTGATGACGTCACTTGGTTACTAGCTCTCAGTAAAATATTTTCCAAAGTGACGATCTTATGGAACAATATTATAAACTTCTGGTAAGACCAAAAACGAAATGACGGTGAACGAGAGACGAGCTGACGCGACCTTTGTACCTTCTAAGTTCTAACGAGAGATTAGGCTGCTGGCTTGCCCCCTCCTTCTCCGTTTTGGTTGTAGGCTAAGCGCTCGCTCGGCCGTTTATTAATTTTTTCTTGGATTTGGAAAACCCGACTTTAAAAAAAAACCCCGACCCAAAAAACCCGGGGATCCCCGACTTACCGGGTCGGGGTCGGGGTCCCCATACGATCACTAGATTACCAAACAATATATTAACTTATTTAACTCATACGTACAATTTGTACATTAATCGAATGAAACCCTTTACGGTTCACATATCTCACTTCCCCGAAAATTTCATCAGTAACAGGTAGTGCAATAATAGCAACGTGTGTCCCATCAACACAACCTATTACACCTGGAAATCCAAAAGCTTCCATAAATCTAAAAATTTAGCAGGGATAAATTATTATGAAGGAACGATTAAAAGTTAAAACATTTTACCCTTTTTTGACAGATTTTTGCTCATCATCCGTGACTGGGAACCTTATTAGATGACTCTTAAGTTGAGGATGTTCACAAATTGCCCTGCTGACACTGTTTATGCCACTACTTACTGTGGACTGACTGTATCTGAGATTAAGATCCTGCCCAATAGGAACCTGATAGCAACCCACCGTGTAAAAGCGTAATGCAATCAATATCTAGTTAGGTAATAATAATAAATTCATTATTTCTTTAAAATATTAAACATGTTTTCGTATACTTTGCTATCAACTGGAACAGCAGTACTCAGAGAGCCAGAAAGACGATTTTACAAAGTTTGGCGAAGTTCTAAAACCAAAATTCTTGGAAGTCTGAACAGCTTTTTGAACTTATATTCACTTAAGTCCCATGCATTATTAGCATCTCTTATAACTCTTTGTCTCCTTAAATCTCTATTTCCAATTTCATTGTTATTTTCATTTTCAAATAATTGCCTTAAAAACTCCAACCTAAAGATACCACGCCATTATATTCTATATTTCACACAAAAATGATGTATTTAAAGAAACCACCAAATACTTTCGTCCAATGGGAGCACAGTCGTAACCGTTTACGAGCCAAAATAGCTCTCGTTATCTTTAACGAATAAGCCTAACGAATTTTCGTTACCGTTAAGAGATAGAATTGCTAAAAATCAGATTTCGATAAACTTAACGATTTTCGTAAAATTTAACGAGTAACGAGCCATTTTTAACGATAACGAAAGAGATAGAATAAGGCCCCAGAAGTAACCAGATGTACCGAAAAGGTTTAAAAACTGCAAGCAGCGTTGCCAGATTTTTCTGACCGAATTATTGTTCAAAGGGTAATGATTTTAGTACAACAATAGAAATTATGATACCAAGTGTTCGTTCCAAAACATGCAGATATCTGTTTTCGTGCGTCGTTTCTATTGTGGAGTGGATGTAGTCAGTATGGTCAGTATCGACTATCGAGTAATCTGGCAGCACTTTAAGGTCGTCTTAATAATCAATAACATTCCAAAGACAACGCGTGAAGCCTGCAGCTTTCCTACTGTTTTACACATTTGGACTAGATATCAATAGCGTAATTAAATATTTTAGTAGTAGAAATAATGTAAACATATATAAAAATAGGACGATTATAGTACAACAGGTTGGAAATATAGTACTGATGTAAAATTGTGGTATTTTTTGCAAGAAAATCAGATTTTGGCACCCCGGGCATCGCCCCTCCCCCGCTCCTGCCTAGCTACGGCACCATTAAAGTATCGTTTTACACATTTGGCAAATATTATAAATAACGCTGTAAAATGTGGGACATTTAAATTGTAAATTATAAATAAATAATTATATTTGGAAACTGTATACAATTTTTTAATTAAAATTTGGGGTCCTGATTACCCCTCGTCTCCTCGGGGGGGGGGGGGGTTCTTACATTGGTTTTCACACTGCCATTACTCCATTACTCTATTCTGTAATTCTGTTACAAAATAGATGTTAAAAAAATATTAATCTCAAGTTTTAATTATTATTTTCATGTTATTTAACACTGAGGAATATTTGCAAAAAAATATTTTGTTCTTCACTTTATTTTTTAACTTGTTTTACTTAATAAATAAGTATTATGTGACATTCGTTTTTACAGTCAAATAATTTTTTTCAACCATTTTATTTAATGTGGCGCCACCGTAGGAAAATAAATGTTTTTTACCCGTTTTTTTAACGGTCAAAAATGGGGAATAATGTTTTAACGTAAACTTTAATGTTATATTACCGTTAAGTAACGTAACAGGTTTCTGACCGTTAATTATACAGCAAAATGTTCAACGGTCGTATGACTGTATAGTTTACTGTGATATAACCGTTCGTTTACGGTAATTTCTTAGAGTGCAGAAATATTTAGTTTTTTTAATATTTAGAGTTAAAAAATGTGAATTTAGGATATCATAGATTTTATTTAAAGCCAATTGCGCTTTATGAAATAATTCAGGTTAAGTAGTATCTTCTAATATAATAGTGGTATCATCAGCGAAAGATATTAGATTCCCGTCAATTTCAATTTTACACAATTCATTAATATAAATTAGAAATAGAACTGGTTCAACGACAGTTCCTCGTGGTATTCCGTATTTTAAGAAACATGGCTGACTATAATTGTCGGAAATTTTAACTACAACTTCGCGATCAGTGATCACATAAATAGCTTTTTAACCAATTTAGAGTAATGCCCCTAATACCGGCATGTTCTAGTTTCTTGAGTAGAATGGGACGAGAAACCGTATCGAACGCTTTTTTAAATCTAAAAAAACACCAATAGCTTTTTTATTTTTATCAATTGAATTGTATAATTTTTTTGTGACCTGAATTATTGCATCAGTAGTACTAAACGTTTCCCTGAAACCATATTGATTTTTAGAAAAGAAATTCGTTGAATTCAGAAAATTGACGAGATGCTTTTTAATATTTTTTTCAAATATCTTGGAGATATTACTCAACAGTGAGATCGGTCTATAATTTTCAATGTTTGTTCTATCGTCAGCTTTATAAATTGGTATTATTACAGTCTTTTTAAAGATTGTAGGAAACGTACCCGTTAGTAATGATAAATTAATTATGTGGGAAAGTGGTGTAGATATATATTGGTTAATTATTTTTAGCATTTTTACGTTAATGTTATCGAAACCACTAGAACTCAAATTTTTTAGGTTAGATATAATATTTTCAATATCTCTTGGTATGGTCGGTTTAAAAAATAAATGCTTATTTTGAATGGGTGAGTTTAAGTAAATAATACAATTTTCATTTAAATTAGATTTATCGCTAATATCTTTAGCTAAATTAGGTCCAATAGTATTAAAATATTCATTAAAGACATTAGCAATTTGTTTAGGACTATTTTTTGCAAATAAGCATTCTCCGTTTTTTTCTATCTTCTCTATTGGTACATATTTTTTAACATTATTTGTAGCTACATTAATTGTATTCCATATTTTTTTTAGCATCACGGTTACCATTTTGAATCTTTTCTCTAAAATATTTATACTTGACAGTTCTAACCAAATTAATTAATTTATTTCTATATTCAATATATTTCCTCCAACATAGTTCTTGATATAATAAAAATAGCGAAATATTAGCAATCTTACTTATGGAATCAATGGTGCACAGCCTGCGCTCTTATGCGCCACCATTAGTTTTGTTTGCGCCAACATATTTCTTGATATAATAAAAATAGTGAAATATTATAAATCTAACTTATGGAATCAATGGTGCACAGCCTGCGCTCTTATGCGCCACCATAAGTTTTATTTGAGCCAACATAGTTCTTTATATTATAAAAAAACGGAATATTAACAATCTTACTTATGGAATCAATGGCGCACGTCTTGCGCTCTTATGCGCCACCATCAGTTTAGTATTCGCTGCATTCATTCGAAAGTTAAACATGAAAACAAGTGGGGGTGGGGGCTAACTTAATGTCATAATTCAATTTGAGGTACGGAAAAGGTAGCGCACGTCATGCGCTCTTATGCGCCACAATTAATTTTGTTTGCTGGAAGAGCTTGGGTAATAAATTGAATTTGTCGAACGCATCGTTAAGCATAATAGTCTAGTCAAGATTTCAGAAAATCGAACTTTTAGACGCATTTTAGGTGACTTTCGTGCAAAAGGTCATTTCCCCCTATTTCGACCCTGCTGAATCCGAATCTGCCTGTTGCCCAAGCGAAATCTCGAGAAGAAGTGAGATATTTAAGATGGCGGCCAAAATGGCGCCGAAATCCGAAATCAGCACTGTAAAGTCCCCCATTGACACAGGAATGCGTCCAAAATGTGCAATTATATGTTTTTGAACACGAGGAATACTAAAATTTTTATTAAAAAATCATTGGTAAGGTGTTTTTAATATGGCGGACAAGATGGTGGCCAAAATGGCGCTGAAATCCGAAATCGGCACTGTGAAGTCCCCCTTTGACACAGGAACGCGTCCAAAATGTGTAATTATAGGTTTTTGAGCATGATGAATTAAAAAATACACTGTAAAAACATCGGCTAGGTTTTTCACTTGAAATTGTAAATATATTCCAGGTTTAAGGTTTTTCCGAAAAAAAATCCGTCATTTGAATTACTTATATTAAAGGATTATCGTGGGTTATGGTGCATAGCCTATGCGAGCATATCTATTATTCCTTTGAAAAACACTTCGAACGTTTGAGATAAAAGGTTGGCAGCACTGCGACGTGTGGCAATACTACACTCTCATCCGACTGACGAAGCCTCCCTCTCCCTCTCCCTCTCCACCTGCCAGCGAGTTGCAACCTGTCGGTGCCTGTCGTGCTTAAGTGTATTATTGTTTACTTTGAGAATCAGTGCAGTGCCAAGTGATATTTATTGAATTCAACAATTAATTATTGCTTGTGAGTAATAAGTGGCATAAATTTATTGTTAGATATAGCTTATTGTCTCTTTGTCGGAAGTATTTTTTTGCAACTTCGGGGTGAATTTTGTGCGTTTCATTTACGTACATGGTGAAACCAAATGAGGTTATGGCTGAATTTGTTTTCCTTCTTTAGTGTTGGTACATTTAACTTCATTGAAATCTGAATTATATGGAGAGTGTTTTACTTGTGTTTTGTGGTTGTGGTATTGCCATTTCTTTATATTAATATGGGAGACAACAAGTTTGGCAGTGACTCGGTTAATCTCAGTTTGTGTTTAATATGTCAGAAGCAGAGTCCGAAACAAGCTTTGTCAAAGATTGGAGAGAATGGTAGAACACAATTGTTGAAATGTGCGAAAGAACGGCAAGAGCCATTTGACCGCACGTTCAGTGAGGTAATCATACGGATTTTAAAATTGCTTAAGGAATATGATCTAACGTGGCACTATCACAAAAGCTTTTATTCCACCTTTACTTCTTCTGACAAAATTGGAAAACTAAAGAAGAAAATGACAAAAGTAAAAAGCAGTATGAAAATTAAAATGCAAAAAGCAATCTAATGACTCGCTCAAGGACAGGAAAAACTGACTGGGGAAAATTCTTGTTTTGTCACAAGTAAAAATTGAAGCTCATGATGACAACAAACATGATTGAGAAAGTTTTGGATTTGTCTAATTTTAACTACAAGCTGCATGTCAGGGTTAGTGCAGTAGGAGATTTGATAACTTCCGAAGGAAAATATCACAGTTCCTGTTTGTTGAGTCACCAGAAATTTAAAAAGAGCCAAACGATCGAAAGGAAGACCTTCCTTTCATACAAATCTGTAAAGAAGTACGAGTCGCTTCCTCCCTCGATCAGGTTAGTACCGCGATGTAGTATGCCTACAAATTAAGTCTATGTACAGTTGGTCGCAAGGAATGTTCCAGGGTGAGTTAGCTTTCCTGTATTGTATATTTGGTACAGGTGTTGACATTATATGATGTATGGAATAGGTACAAGGAAATAGGAAGCAGTATCATTGTTGCCGTTCCTGTGTCTTTTCAGTCAAGACGTTCAACATTTAAAAGTAAGCTCGAAGAAAAGGTCGGAGATGTGTTCCAGTTTTTCCAGCCTCTTAACCGCGGAGTCAGTGAACGCCAGATGCTGTTGATTCCAATTGGCAGAAGTAAGAGACTTTCTGCTGATGACTTCTATGACGATGACATCAAACAGATGTCTAGTTTCAAGCCAGCCCAGGACAGTGAATTTCAAACTATATTGCATCCTGCTTTGAAAATTAGAAGCGAACTATTATCATCGCCAGGTCAATCTGGTTTAGGAATTTCAAAGGAGGCATGCACCAAAATAGTGCCTGAACCTTTGCATATTTTCATTATTGTGCTGTTGAAGGGAAAAGATCTTTGGGACACCTTGTATCATGATGCACTTGACAGCGATGGTGACAGTGATGACGATGAATGTCCTGAAAAAATTCCAACTTTAACCGGTGATGCCGGAATATCTATAGCACAGGATATAATATATGCTGTCAGTAAACGAAAAACATTAACTCCAAAACATATTGCTCAGACAGTTCATCAGGCTAAAAAAAGCAAGAAACTGGTCAATTTATTGCATGCGGCAGTTCATTGTATGACCTACACCAATGTCTTGCAGGCTGATTGCAGCTTGGCTTCTCTGTCCATAAAAAGTTTTGATAAAAAAACTGGTACGATTGTTCTTATGAACTTCAAACCTTTCTCTGAGTTAGACGATGCTGATCCCATCCTTCGCGTAACTGCTGACAACATTGATATTTTAACTGATACTCTTGATGGGAAAAACACTTTTCATGCAACCCAAATGATAGCATTCCAGAGAAAAGGTGCTGATACTTCACAATTTCTGGCCGAAGTCAGTCTTGCAAAGCACACCACTCTTCAAATTCCCAAAGAAATAAACGAGCTGTCAATTGTTACATTTTTCGACAAGCAAGATCCGCACTTTGATGAACCAGTGGATCAATTGTGGTATACCGCTTCTAATCCATTCAATTTTGAAAGAATGTCAAAAGCAGTGCTGGTTTCAAGGGTAGAAGACCTAATATTTGTTATTGGCAGATCTGAAAGTGAGGAAAAAATCGGATGGACAGAATTTAACAGGAATGAAATTAATTCCAATCTTGATGTTTCTGCCATGGGCTTCCTACGCTTAATTTTGAGCCCTGCACACGAGTTTTCAACTTTACACTGTGTTCTTTTAAGATGAATTTCATTGGCAGACAAACTTGGGAAAAAACATGTAGTTCTTACAGCTGATCAAGCAGTGTATTGCAAACTTGTTGAGCTCCGTTGGGCGTCACAGATCTTCAAAAATTGTATTGTCCTTCACATGGCTCTTAACTTTATGCAGGTGATAGGGAGCATATGTCAGGCAGTGGCCTTGGAGACTTGTGGGTGGCTAGTGGTTTGATGGCGGAAGGCTCAGTGACTAAAGTCCTCGACGGAAAAGCCTACGGAAAAGGCATAAGAGTCCACAAGCTTACATTACAAGCCTTTTGGCGACTCTTGCACCCACAGCTCCTGAATTTTCTTGATGAGCAAGATTTCCCGGAAGCAGAAAATTTGTCGAGAAAAGCAGCCAATGTTGACGAACTCAGAGAATATCTCCGTTGTCAAATTTTCCTGAAATATTTGTCAATTTTCTTGCAAGAAAGATCCGAAGAGGACAAAAACTTCAGTCTTTGGTGGACATACATTGACATGATCTTGACTCTTCTAATGTTTACTAGAGGAATCCAGGGTGGGGATTGGGAAAGCTACCGTGGTGCTCTTTCAGACAAGCTCACTTATATAGCTTGATATGATCATGGAAACTACTTGAAGTCCCTCTCTGTTTACTTTTCAGACATGAATCAGTTGCCACCCGAAGTTGAGGCTGGATTTTTGTCTGGTGACTTTGCTGTGTTAAGGACTAAAAATTAGTTTTCTCAAGTAGATCCCGATCATGCTCAGGAATGGGTTGTTGTTACCTGTAAAAGTGCGTATGGTGGCATTCTTGGCATAACGCAGGACGTCAGAACACTTCAGCGTTAGGCACTCTCCCTTCATTGGATAAGTGAGATATCTGATCAAACGTACAATATGTTGACAAAGGCATCAAATACAACTTGTCTGAAAGAAGAAACACGCGCTAGACGGGATGGGGATCTTCAAGATGAAGAGGCAATTTTACAGGTGAGGGAAACCTATAGCCTTGGAGCTGTGAATAGATCTTGTACCGTAGTGAGCAATGTAGCTACTAAGGATATACCAACGCCAAAGACTTCTGACGCTCTTCTTACAGTAAAACAACGCGGGGTGGAATAAGTACGAGTCTTCACTCTTAAAACAGTTGGGTTAAATATTTTGGGTTGTTTTAGTTTTAACCCAAAAATGGCTAAAATTGACGAGTTTTTGGTTATGGTTTTTCTTACATTTTGTTCTTGGTCAAAAAACTGGGTCGAAATGTCTAACCCAAAATTTTTGTTATTTTTTAAACCTATTCTGGGTGGTTATTAACCAATTTTGGGTCACATGTTCTTACAACCCAAAATTGAGTTACAAAATTCGCGGGAAAATTATTTATGACGTCACTATCGTAACGATGCGTCAGTAAGTCGCTACGCCATATTTTTCGCGCGAAAGCAGCGTTTTTTCGAGTGAGTGAATGTTGATTTCATTCTTTTTACCTTTTCAATTATACGGTGAAGATAATTAGTTTAACGACTTTATTGTGCAGCATCTTCATAATAAATATTTAGGGTAAAAGTCATCCATGAACAGGTCCATTCAAGGTTATTTCCCCAATAAGCCTAAACATGCATGCTTCAAAGTGTTAGGCTTAAGTGTTGCCAGAATAACAATAAGTAGTAATAATAATAAATAGACCTTAGCACAATTGCAAAAGCAGATTGCGTTCTATAATATATGTTTAAGTAAACTATTACATATACCAAATGCGCCTAGATAGTGGAATTAGATGTATGGTCTTCTTAAAATTATTGAATATGATAATCTACCGTAACCAAATTAACTTAAAAATAATATATGAAATATATTATCCAACCATTGGGAAAAATTTAATTTTTGTAAGCTCAATAGCTAACGGGGCTAAATATCTGATGGTTTTGAAGAAAGTTGGAAATACGCTGTAAAGTACACTATTTCGAAGAAAAAAATCTACTTGGTAAATACAAAAATATTTCATACAATATTTCTTTGTTTATGACCTCTTTGCGATAAACTGCCCAAGTGGTCAAACACAAAGAGATTTATATCCAATCTAATTACTCATAGAAGTAAAGAGACTTAAACAGTTTTAAATTAACAATATATTTATTTATAACATCCAACGTTTCGGAGGAACTCTTCCACCTTCTTCAGGGATTTTTACAAGTCTGACGATATAATGGTAAAACTTCTAACTATTAAGCGCACAAATGTTTTTCGTCCCTAAGTTTTACCATTATATCGTCAGACTTGTAAAAATCCCTGAAGAGTTAGTTATATATTTATAAATAAAAATATTGTGAATTTAAAACCGTTTAAGTCTCTTTAATTTATTTACTCATACATATCAAAATTTTTATCTATTAAACCTGATACTTTGAATGTATAAATTAATTTTCAAATTTAATAGGTCTCTTAGAATATGAAGTTTAGTAAAAAAAAATTCACTTTCGCATAACCGAATTTACAGCCATTGGGTTAATTAAAATATATTACTAACTCCAAGTCATTTTACCAGTTGTACCTTTTAAGTGGGAACATTCAAAGATGTTATTTCTACTACATAGCTTAATAGAAAAATAATCTGATTGTAATATTTCAGTTGGTTAATGGCCTCTTTGCGATGAAACTGCCCGAATCATGAAACACAGTTTATGGGTAATTCCCACGCTAACACTTTTATAATTTTTTAAAAATCAAATCAGTACCATAGTATGGTACTGAATTGATTTTTAATAAATTTATAAAAGTTTTAGTGTCAGAAATATCCATAAAAGTGCTAGTCTGTGAAAGTTTCATAAATGTTTCGTAAATCCTGTTGATTTAACATGGGATGAAAATGAAAAACCTCCTTTTTAAGAGCAAGATTTGACTAATTATTTTATAAATAGCCACAATGAGTCTGAAATAGGTCAGAAATAGAGGTATGATATAGAAATTATTTTTCAAAAACATTTATAAAAGTGATATTGTGGGAAATATCCATAAAAGTACCAAAACCTCAGTTACTTTTACAAGGGAAAGTAACTAAAAATCCTCATTTTTAAGAGCAGGATTTAACTAGTAATTTTACTAATAGTAAAAATCAGTTTGAAATTGGTCAGAAATATAGGTATGATATAGAAATTATTTATCAAAAACCTTTATAGAAGTGCTAGTCTGTAAAGGTTTCATAAATGTTTCGTAAAACCCGTTGATTTAACAAGGGATGAAGACCAAAAACCTCCTTTTTATAAGCAGGATTTGACTAATTATTTTATAAATACCCACAATGAGTCTGAAATAGGTCAGAAATAGAGGTATGGTACTGAATTTATTTTAAAAAAAATTATAAAAGTGTTAGTGTGGACAATATCCATAAAAGTACCAAAACCTCTGTTACTTTCACAAGGGTAAGAAATCAAAAATTCTCATTTTTAAGAGCAGGATTTAACTAATAATTTATTTAATAGCCACAATGAGTCTGAGATAGGTCAGAAATAAAGGTATGGTTTCAGTCTCATTGTTGCTATTTATAAAATAATTAGTTAAATCCTGCTCTTAAATATGAGGATTTTTGGTCTTCATCCCTTGTTATACAACGGGTGATACGAAACATTTATGAAACTTTCACAGACTAGCACTTCTATAAATGTTTTTGTAAAATTATTAGTTAAATCCTGCTCTTAAAAATTAGGATTTTTGGTTACTTTCTATTGTAAAAGTAACTGAGGTTTTGGTACTTTTATGGTTATTGCCCACACTAACACTTATATAATTGTTTTTGAAATCAACTCAGTACCATAGCTCTATTTCTGACCTATTTCAGACTCATTGTTGCTATTTATAAAATAATTAGTTAAATGCTGCTCTTAAAAATGAGAATTTTTGGTTACTTTCCCTTGTAAAAGCAGAAGTAACTGAGGTTTTGGTACTTTTATGGATATTTCCTACACTAACACTTTTATAAATGTTTTTGAAAAATAATTTCTATATCATACCTCTATTTCTGACCTAATTCAGACTCATTGTTGCTATTTATAAAATAATTAGTCAAATCTTGCTCTCAAAAATTAGGATTTTTGGTTTCTTTCCTTTGTAAAAGTAACTGAGGTTTTGGTACTTGTTGCCCATTGTGAACATCAGTTTATTTATGAGATTTAACTTTTAAGTAATTAAATTAACGAAAATTACTAAATTTGTGAGACTGAACTTTCGTGAATCTAAGATGTATTCAGCCAAAATGTGTAATAATTATATTTTTCACATAAGTTTAACAACTTGTTAAAATTTTTCGTAATTATAGTTTCATTTTTTTAATGCTAATTTCACTGAACTTTTAAATCTAGTCTTTCATTGTTATTTTTTAAGATAATATACTTTTATATAGCGAGGCTGAACTTTTTATAATTTGTGAAGCAAAAAGCAGTTTTAAGTCAAATTCCTTTTCATATGGTTTATATGTTTTTTAAGTTTTGTAATAAACAATTTTTAATTTGTTTTACCACAGTTTAATATTAGTATTTTGCTGACAGTTGTGGTAAAATACAGGTATCTTAAAAATTTGTAACATAATAGTTCTGTTGAGTTAAAATTTTAACTTAAAAAAACCAAAGAACAATATAATTTTTAAAGTACAATAATGTCATAATTTAACTATTTACAACAACATTTTGAAAATAAAAAAATTTCCTAAGTGATTGAGTTTGGTATTTATTGATTGTATTCACAAAGGGTAGATGAACGGGCTAGGTTATACCTGCTTAGGCTAGAAAGGATTCTTTTAGGTGAATCAGAGATAGTTTTGATTCTTTTACTAAGAATGTTACGAAGTTTCGGTATATATAAACTAAATGAGTGTATTTTTTAAGCTAAATATCAGTAAATACAGGTCCAGTATAAGACTATTTTATATATAGTCTGGAAACCAACTATATCTGTGTCCCTTTGTAACCCAAATATGGATTCCTTCAGAGTTTTGTTTTTTAAGGCAACCAAAATTGGGCTATTATTGATGGGATATTAACCCAGTTATGGATTAAAATTAAAAAAAGACCTCAAATAGGACTATTATTGTAACCAATAATGGGTGTTTTGGGTAAATAATAGCCGAAAATGGGTTACTATTGCAACTAAAAATGGGGTGTTTCAGTTTAAAAAAGAGCCCAAATTGGGTTATTATTGCAACCAAAAATGGGGTGTTTCAGTTAAAAAAAGAGCCCAAATTGGGTTACTATTGCAACTAAAAATGGGGTGTTTCAGTTTAAAAAAAGAGCCCAAATTGGGTTATTATTGCAACCAAAAATGGGGTGTTTCAGTTTAAAAAAGAGCCCAAATTGGGTTATTATTGCAACCAAAAATGGGGTGTTTCAGTTTAAAAAAGAGCCCAAATTGGGTTATTATTGCAACCAAAAATGGGGTGTTTCAGTTTAAAAAAGAGCCCAAATTGGGTTATTATTGCAACCAAAAATGGGGTGTTTCAGTTTAAAAAAGAGCCCAAATTGGGTTATTATTGCAACCAAAAATGGGGTGTTTCAGTTTAAAAAAAGAGCCCAAATTGGGTTATTATTGCAACCAAAAATGGGGTGTTTCAGTTTAAAAAAGAGCCCAAATTGGGTTACTATTGCAACTAAAAATGGGGTGTTTCAGTTTAAAAAAGAGCCCAAATTGGGTTATTATTGCAACCAAAAATGGGGTGTTTCAGTTTAAAAAAGAGCCCAAATTGGGTTATTATTGCAACCAAAAATGGGGTGTTTCAGTTTAAAAAAGAGCCCAAATTGGGTTACTATTGCAACTAAAAATGGGGTGTTTCAGTTTAAAAAAGAGCCCAAATTGGGTTATTATTGCAACCAAAAATGGGGTGTTTCAGTTTAAAAAAGAGCCCAAATTGGGTTATAATTGCAACCAAAAATGGGGTGTTTCAGTTTAAAAAAGAGCCCAAATTGGGTTATTATTGCAACCAAAAATGGGGTGTTTCAGTTTAAAAAAGAGCCCAAATTGGGTTATTATTGCAACCAAAAATGGGGTGTTTCAGTTTAAAAAAGAGCCCAAATTGGGTTATTATTGCAACCAAAAATGGGGTGTTTCAGTTTAAAAAAGAGCCCAAATTGGGTTATTATTGCAACCAAAAATGGGGTGTTTCAGTTTAAAAAAGAGCCCAAATTGGGTTATTATTGCAACCCAAAATGGGTTGTTTTAGATATTAACACAGTTTTGGGTTACGAAAAATAACCCAGTTTATGTTATTCTTGTAACCCAACTGTGGGTTAAAACGTAACAACCCAACTTTGTGTTGCAAGTTCTAACCATTTCTGGGTTGAAATTTAAATAACCCAAAAAAGGGTAGGGTAAATACTGACCCAGCGTTGGGTTACAAAAATAACCCATTTTGGGTCGATTTTAACCCAACTGTTTTAAGAGTGTAGTGTTGAACATTTCTTAATATTGTTATCCAGATAATTATATAATTTTGGGCCCAGGTACGTTGCATGTCTTTGGCCCACTTCTTTCAGCATTATTTCACTTTGTAAATTTCCAGCTATTATATTTCTAGTTTGGTATACATTACTAGGTATTATTGTGTTTCTAATACTAAAAGTATACAACATTATTTCTTTAACATACAATTGTCTCAACGATAAAACTTTCCCGTGATTCTAGGCGGTCAGCTTTTAAACATATTCTCAGAATTTTTCTTTGCATTCTTTCTAACGGTTCAAGGGTACTTTTAAACACTCCGCCCCAGCCTATACTAAACCATACAATAATACCGATTGTACTAAGGCAAAGTACACAATTCTAAGCCAATAAGTTGATAATATAGCACGTAGGGCATGGAAAATATACAAACGAGAGCGCAAACGCTTCAATAAATTATTAATACGACTTTTCCAATTAAGCTTATTATCAATAGTAACTCCTAAATATTTCACATTGTAGACACGCTCAACATTCAAACAATTTCTGTCACATAAAGTGCAGTTGTTTTGATGTATTACCAAGTTATAACCCATGTCACTGGGAGTTCTACTCGAAAAACATATGTAGTTAGTTTTCTTTATATTTAACGTTAAAAGGTGCGTATTCAGAGATCTATAAATTTGCAAGAGTCCACATTGCGCTTTTTGGAACACCTCGGACCAAGTTAAGCCATCAAATAATATAGTCGTATCGTCCGCGAAAGAAATTAACATTCCATTTATATTAATATTGCACAAGTCATTAATATAGACTATAAAAAGAATCGGCCCAATCACAGTAACCTTAGGAATCCCGGTCGTTAATGCACGTGACTCACTAAGAGCATTTGAAATTTTAACCATTACTTCTCGATCAGTTAAATAACTCTTAAACCAATTTAAGGCTAAACCTCTTACACCCGCACATTCTAATTTTTTTAACAAAATAGGATGAGACACTGTATCAAACGCTTTCTTAAGGTCGAGAAAAATACCTATAGATTTTTTCTTCTTATCAATATTATTATATAGTTTTTTTTGTAATTTCGAGTATTGCGTTGTTAGTACTCATTTTTTTTCTAAATCCGTACTGGTAATTAGAAAAAAAATTTGACGAGTTAAAAAAATTAGTTAATTGCTTTTTTATGATTTTTTCAATTATTTTAGAAATATTACTGATCAAAGATATTGGCCGATAGTTTTCAATATTATTCTTATCGTCAGATTTATATATGGGAATCACAATTGTTTTCTTAAAAACCGTTGGAAAAATGCCAAAAGTTATCGACAAATTTACAATATGAGCCAATGGTATAGAAATTAACTCATTAAGTAATTTTAAAGTTTTCACTGTTACACCATCGAAGCCACTAGATTTCAAATTTTTCAAACTACGAATAGTAACCTCTATATCATTTGGAGTTACAGGGCCAAAAAACAAACTGTTATATTGATTTATAGTACTTGTATTACTATTATTCAAATTTACATTGTTAGTATTATTATCAATAATTTTTTTAGCCAGTTTAGGGCCTATTGTGTTAAAATATTCATTAAAAATGTTTGCTATATCTTTAGGCCGTTCTAATGAAGAGATATATTCACCACAATATTCTATTTGTCTTATTGGCAAGTGGTTTTTTATACTATTAGTTGCGTCGTTAATTATACCCCAGGTTTTTTTAGGGTCGCCATTACTCTCCTTAATTTTATTCTTATAATAGTTACGTTTAACTATTCTGATTAAAGTGTTTAATTTATTTCTATACGTAGCATAGTATAGTTTTAAGTTAGCGTTAAAAGGCTGTTCTTTTACTTTTTTCGCAAGTTTATCTCGTTTACGGAGAGAGTTTACTAAGGCTAAAGTTATCCATGGTTTTAACTTCCGTTCCCTATGTGAGATTTTTGTGTTTTTGTTATTTGTAGATAATTTTGTTTTTCTGCAGAATATCCAAGAACAAACTAGAAGCGATGTTACAATCATTTTCACATAAAACTGAATTCCAGGTTACATTTTTTATGTTATCTAGTAATAACTCATTATTTAAGGAGGTACAGTAATTAGGCTGTTTAGTGGTTTCAGATTCAGTTTTTCGTAAGTTCGGAATTCTTATAATTATTGGGAAATGGTCTGTAATATAGATTTCTTTTATTAGAGTAGAAACTATAGCCGTGTCTCTCTTCTTTATAAAAATGTGGTCGATGCAAGTAGGATGTACCACAATCATCAGGGTTTTTCCATGTAGAGGTAGAAAGGGGGTCGGCAACGGAAATCCCCGCTTCCTTCCCCCCTCCCTAAACTCGGTCACAGGTGGCGCGGGGGGGTCGGCATTTTCCTCCCCATCGAGGTCATTGACCCCCGCTGAGTGGCGCGCGCTGATTGGCTGGGGCGGGGAGCACGTGGTTACCTGCGCGCTGATTGGCTGGCGCGTAACTACGCGGCGCGGGAAACACGTGGTTACTACGCGCGTGTACTGCGCGCTTATTGGCTGTCGCGAAATTATTCAAAATGGCGCCGATTGGTTGGTGTTTTGGCGCGAAAAGGGGTCAGTACTCCTTTAAAGGAATTCCCAGGCTCGCTATACTCGGGCATTGTTAAAGTGGTGACAGGTTTGATTGATTACGAGCAGGTGTTTATCGAGGAATGCGCCGTTGCTAGGTTACCCCGCTCGCTGTTAGCGACTCGGGGAATGTGTGACCTTGTAGCTATATAATAAAAACATTTTTTGGCGGGAATTTAGACAAAGGCTTAACATAAGTTTGTAACTCTCTTTTAACGGTTATTATATGAACTCTTAGTAATTTGGAAAATTCACGTGATTTGGCCGCCATCTTTAATGTCGCATATTCAAACGGGTAGGGTGGCCATCTTTATTTTTTTAGGAAATTTACCATATTTACGTAAATTTTTTAACGCTTTTTAAACAAGTTGTTCCTAACGGATTTTTATATCGTTACGTACCTAGATGGCTTGAACTTGATTATTATGACATATGTATCATATATTACCGTCACTTAACCTTTAATAACGACGCAAGGGAAAGCTTTCTAATTTATATTCAATACATTAACACTATACGAAATATTTACATAAATTAAACAAGGTCGGTTCGCGCTCGTGTAATTTAAATAAACGTAATAAGTAATTACATTGGTATAATAACAAACAAAACGGATTATCTTACATCCTTCTATGTTTAAAATAAAAAACTCTGATTTAAATTTAAACTTTATTTTACAACATTTGTTGTTGACACAAAGGAACTATCGTTAATAACATTTAACACGCTATCAATAAAAACCACTAACTCGTCTATCGCCTTTAAGAATTCAGTTTTTGGGGGTCGTTCCAAATGCATTTCGTGAGAATTATGCTCTTTTTGAAAATATCTCATTCTTTGTGCAATCAAATCCATTTCAAGTTGACGATTAATTTTTTTCAATTCTTTATTTATATGTTTAATCAGTTCATAGTCCTTGTTTTCTTTATAAGTCATTATTCCACAACAAAAACAAAGCGAAACTAGTTTGTATAAAACGCGATGTGGTTAGTTCAGTACAGGTCGGACACAAAGGAATCTGATTACTGATCTCTCTCTCTACGCCGTTAGAGCTCCTCTGATTACCGCGAACTATATCTCTCTCCACGGCGTTAGCGCTCCTCTGATTACCACGAACTATCTCTCTCTCCGCGTTTATCTCCATTGTTGATTTATTTAGAACAGGTGTTGAGCGGAGAATCCCCCGTTGCTATGGTGACTTCGGCGCGACGTTTATTTGAGTATCAACAAACTTAGCAAATACCTTTAGATTGTTTCAATGTTAAATTCGTTAACCTCGCAGTTTGAAACAAGTTGTCCCTATATTAAGAATCAGCTTGGTATACAATTTGCAGATCTGGCCTTATAAATGTTTCACTGTATACAATGTCTTTACCCACATTGTGTACATTTAGTAATATTAGTTTACGTATAACCGTAACCTTTAGTTATACCAATCGACCATGGTTAGGTAAATATAATGCATTTATAAGTTCGCGTGTTGAACACATAATAGTATTCAGAACTTTCTAATTAAATTGAATACATTGCCAATATTCAATTTACATACATTAAACAAGGTTGGTTCGCGCTCATGAAATTTATATAATAGTAAACTTTGTAGGGTAAATTACTTGACTTTGTAATGGATATTTCAATAACCGTTCATCATTTTAATAGACCAATGACGGTATAATTAACAACGTCTGAATTTTCGTCGCTAAAAGATATGTCCATAAAGATTGATTATAAAAAGTTTAATACGCAGGTATCTATGGATTCGGATTACCTAAACAAGTCGCCCCTATATGAACTTTTAAACGGTTATTCGTGTTAAACGTGTACATTAATACTATAACTTTTTCAAAAAAGCAGCAGTCGATAAGTATGACATTCTAATTACCGTCAAATACAGAGCTAGAAGTTACTTGGTTAACCATTTTTAGGTTATTTTTATGGTCAGTTATTGAGCGTTTTACTCCTATACGGTTCAATGGGAATTATTATTGATCGCTATTGTCAGTTATAATAAGAATGAAAATAGAGTTGCAATTTATTCCGGCGATATGTACTTTTAAATTTTAACAGATTTGACATACATTATAAAGTCTAGCACCTTATATCCTATGAACAATATTTTTGGAAAAAGTACAGCTAGATAAATGGCCAAAAAAATTTTACATAACCGAAATACTACATTATTATAGATAATAAATAATACTATAAATATAGAACTCAGTTAATCAAGTTATTTTTTAACGAAACATGCAAACAATTACCAGCCTATCAATTTGATATTTTAATTATTGTTATTGGCAATTAAACTTTGGGGTAATTTCACCGAAAATCATGTTTTGTTATCACAACAACTTGAACACAAGTTTTTTAACTAATGTTTGATACCTATTTAATGTAAAAGTAGCTTCATGATTTGTGGCGCTTTGGGTTTAATTTAATAGACTAGTTTCTTAATCTTTCAGGACTCTTTTGTTAGTAGATTTCTGTAGTTATTTGTCATAATATCGCGGTAAAGAATACGTTTCTCAGTATAATAAGCAAATAAGAAAAAAAATCGTTGTGTTTTACGACTACCTATCGCGGACTAAAGGAGTAGAATCTACAAAGTATAGCAACCTTGTAAATTAATCCTATAATTCTTCTCTCCTACTTCAGTCTTCTGAATTGAAACGTCGTTGTCCTGTTTCTCCAACAGATAGCTATCGGGATCGGCCAGACCAGACACGACCGACTTCGAAGGACGATAAAGAAAACCATATATAAATAATGTAAAAAACTTGAAATATTCCCTAGGTTGGTTTATTTTTCCAAGACAGAAAGGGCTCTAAATATAGTTTATATGAAACTTAAGGAAAATTTAAATATAGTTTATATGAAACTTAAGGAAACTTTATTAACACTCAACATAAATAAAACTAATTACATTTGTTTCTCCGCGAGAACGACTATAGATTTGTTACATGAATAAAAAATTCACGAAAATAATAATTGTAGAAACTGCACTGGAAAATGTTTAAAGTTAGAAAGAGTAAATAAACTAAAATATCTGGGGGTAATAATAGACAGTAATCTAAAGTGGAATGTACATGTGACCTATATCACTAATAAAATTCGACTATGTATAAATTCCGTGAAATTAAAAACTTTCTAGAAATACCGTGGTTAAAAACAGTATATTACGCCCTAATTCAATCAATTATATCATACGGAATAATCGGCTGGGGTGGTACTTATGATACTACAATCGTACCATTAGAAATATTACAAAGAAAAATTCTACGCATATGTACGAAATTTTTATTACCCAAATCAATTACTATATGATGAATTGAAAGTTTTTCTGCTAAAGAAATTTTATTATACCCTTTCAAACACAAACAACTTATCGACTTGACTAAAACTTACGACAACAGATATGTAGAAGTAGCCAAGATCCTATAAAACGATCGGTCAAAAACATGCTCGCTATCTAGGCCCTAAAATATATAAGGCAAAAAGTTTTGATAAAGTGTAACAAAAGATGATAAATTTGACTATTGAATAAACGGGCTGTATTCAATTGATTGCTATTTCCACATTTTTATATTTTCATGGTTACCTTCTCTGGTTTTATTTAAGAAAATAAGATGTTAAATGGTTGCAGATTGTTAAAATGTTCAGGTGTTGGTTGCACGAAAAATCTTTAGCGATAAAAACGAATGAATGCCCTGGACGTTCTCTTTAAAAAAATGTCATTGTCGAAACAAATTTCAAGTCTAAGTGTACTAGTAAGTGTCACACTTATTTGTTATTTCAGGTCATACGTTGTAAGCATCGCGTATTACTCCGATAAGGTGTAAAGTTAATCTAACAATGCCTCACGTACATAAATCGGTTACGTATACATTAAACTATTATAACGGAAATGTAATGTTTTACCCTTTGGGGATTTTCATGTACACTGTTTGAAAATGTATACCCTCTGAGAAGGTGTACGACTACCACATTATTGCGATTGCAGTAACGTTACCTAAACTATTTTAATAGCACAATGATAAGTAAATCTGAAAGACCCGTATCAAACGTCAGTCCAACATTTCGAGATGTGACTTTCATTAGATCGAAGTAAATCTGAAAGACTCAAAGGTCGACACATTCCGGGTATAAAAGTCACAAAGAACCTTCAAAGAAAATGATTAAAACCCCAGACGCGAACTATAAAATCTATTTGCGACTTCACGAACGGTGGTGCAACACAACTAAAAATGCGAGTATGGTTAAGCTAATATAAATTAAATGTGTTTATATCTTGGTGTTTGTTTTCAGGGAAGGGATGAAAGTTTTCCTAATTTCCCCGATAAAGGCGGTCGCTGTTACCCCCGATTGCTCGATACGTCTCGGGCGGGTTGACGGTGATTCTGGTATTACACTATCGGAATTTGAACTTAAACAAGTGTGGATGGATCGAGAGCGAATTACAACATTTTTCGAAAGCGAATCCACACCACCGTCCTCGTGGTTTTTAGAGGGGTCGAATGCAAGGAAAATTGACTTAAGTATTTATCAAGGTCGAAGAATATTGAACATCCGAGAAATGGTACGCGGGGTGGGGGTGAATAACGGAACGTTTTTCCCCACCAAGGTTGGGTTCGCCATCTCCGTTTATACATGGAAAGCGTTTGTCAACAAGTACGATGAGGTTATAGCGTGCCTCAATGAGGTTAAACGTGTTTACGGTGAAATAAAACTTGCCGCAATTAGTCAAATTGAGGGCTATATACGAAAAAAGTGTAACGGTTGCGAAATTGATCATCCATCCCAAATCCAACACGATTGTTTAATGTTAACGTGGGATGAACGAGTGGAACTTAATTTCCTAAATGCAGCTAATAATTTAAGTTATTTCGATATCACTTCTACAATCATTAATAACACATTTTTAGGTGTTGATTTCTGTGAAAAAATATTATCCCATGTGATGTGTAATGGCAAGAAAATGTTATTACATGAAAATAAAAAAAATTAATAACAATTATTTGATATGCAATTTGTAATAGGGATATAAAATTGTTTAAAATATTACCAAGATTTATTCAAACTAATAAATGTAATGACATGAAAAAACCCCAAGATTTATTCAAAAACTAATAAATGTTTTTTAATACATTTTCAAACAGTGTACATGAAAATCCCCAAAGGGCAAAACATTACATTTCCGTTATAATAGTTTAATGTATACGTAACCGATTTATGTACGTGAGGCATTGTTAGATTAACTTTACACCTTATCGGAGTAATACGCGATGCTTACAACGTATGACCTGAAATAACAAATAAGTGTGACACTTACTAGTACACTTAGACTTGAAATTTGTTTCGACAATGACATTTTTTTAAAGAGAACGTCCAGGGCATTCATTCGTTTTTATCGCTAAAGATTTTTCGTGCAACCAACACCTGAACATTTTAACAATCTGCAACCATTTAACATCTTATTTTCTTAAATAAAACCAGAGAAGGTAACCATGAAAATATAAAAATGTGGAAATAGCAATCAATTGAATACAGCCCGTTTATTCAATAGTCAAATTTATCATCTTTTGTTACACTTTATCAAAACTTTTTGCCTTATATATTTTAGGGCCTAGATAGCGAGCATGTTTTTGACCGATCGTTTTATAGGATCTTGGCTACTTCTACATATCTGTTGTCGTAAGTTTTAGTCAAGTCGATAAGTTGTTTGTGTTTGAAAGGGTATAATAAAATTTCTTTAGCAGATAAACTTTCAATTCATCATATAGTAATTGATTTGGGTAATAATAATTTCGTACATATGCGTAGAATTTTTCTTTGTAATATTTCTAATGGTACGATTGTAGTATCATAAGTACCACCCCAGCCGATTATTCCGTATGATATAATTGATTGAATTTGGGCGTAATATACTGTTTTTAACCACGGTATTTCTAGAAAGTTTTTAATTTCACGGAATTTATACATAGTCGAATTTTATTAGTGATATAGGTCACATGTACATTCCACTTTAGATTACTGTCTATTATTACCCCCAGATATTTTAGTTTATTTACTCTTTCTAACTTTAAACATTTTCTCTACAATTATTATTTTCGTGAATTTTAAATTCATGTAACAAATCTATAGTCGTTCTCGAGGAGAAACAAATGTAATTAGTTTTATTTATGTTGAATGTTAATAAATTTTCCTTAAGTTTCATATAAACTATATTTAGAGCCCTTTGTGTCTTGGAAAAAACTTTTGCCCAACTGCAGTATCATCCGCAAACGATGCGAGTTTCTCATCAATTTCGATGTTACATAAATTATTTATGTATATTAAAAACAATATCGGGCCAATCATTGTACCTTGAGGTATACCAAATTTAATTAATAGTGAGTTACTTATGGTATTATTTATTTTAACTATTGTATATCTCTCGAGTAAATAACTTCTAAACCAATCTATTACAATTCCACGTATACCAGATTTTTCTAATTTCTGTATTAATATAGGGTGGGAGACAGTATCGAATGTCTTTTTTAAGTCCAAAAACACGCCAATAGATTTTACATTTTGATCAATAGTTTTATATAGCATTTCTGTTAGCTCAAAAATAGACCTTTTCTAAAACCGTATTGATTTTTCGATAAATATTTTGAGCTCTCCAGGAAGTTAATTAACTGATTTTTTATAACTTTTTCAAATATTTTAGAAATGTTACTAAGAAGGGCAATTATATAATATTTTTTTAATGCAACGTTAAATGGTTCTTTTTTAATACGCTTAGCTAATGCATCTCTTTTCCTTATCGATACAATTATTGAATTTGTTATCCAAGGTTTTATTTATTTTTATGAGAGAAAGAAATATGACGTTAGATCAATAGGTTTTTTAATACATCAACAAATAGTTTCGAGGCTTCATTAGGGTCGTTTTCTTCAAAAACTGAGTTCCACGTTTCTTTTCCGATATTTTTGGTAAAAATTTCATAATCAATTTCGATAACTTCTTTTGAATTATTCAGTTTATTTGTTTCGCGTATGTTAGGGACACTAATATAAATTGGGTAGTCGTCTGTAATATTAACTATATGAGTAGTGGATAACTCTTCATTTTTTACGTTTTGCTTAATGAAAAGTGGTCAATACTCGTTTTAGTAGTGGAAGTTACTCGAGTAGGGTTATTTATACATGGAAAAAAGCCGTTTTCGTGTAGTACGTTTAGGTACTCAGTAACTATTTTCTCGCATGGCAATAAAAGATCTATATTTATATCTCCAGCCCAAATTACATTTTCAATATTCGTATAATAAGGCAATTTGGAATTCATATCACTAATAAATTCTAGAGCACTGTTACTCGGTAACATCCTATAATCCTGTAAATTTTATTATTAGGTAATTTGACGTCGATACTTTTGATAGTTGCTTCGGCTATCGTAAATACACTCTCAACTAAACTTAAATCATTTATTACGGAAATAACTATGCCACCGTTTCGGTTTTAACACATTTTTGTAAAACAGTAATTATAACCATTTGTTTTGAACTCATTATTTTCCATAATTTGATATGTTAATTGATTCTAAATAAACACAAAATTGGTCAAAGTTTTTTTCTCAAACTTCGTATATTTCAGTGGAGAACTTTTAAACCATGCGAGGTTAACGAATTGAACATTGAAACAATCTAAAGGTATTTGCTAAGTTTGTTGATACTCAAATAAACGTCGCGCCGAGGTCACCATAGCAACGGGGGATTCTCCGCCCAACACCTGTTCTAAATAAATCACAGCGTTAAAAATGGAGATAAACGCGGAGAAAAGCATTCCTTTAAAGGAAAGCTAACGCGGTGGAGAGAGATATAGTTCGCGGTAATCAGAGGAGCGCTAACGGCGTGGAGAGATAGTTAGTGGTAATCAGATTCCTTTGTGTTCGACCTGTACTGAACTAACCACATCGCGTTTTATACAAACTAGTTTCGCTTTGTTTTTGTTGTGGAATAATGACTTATAAAGAAAACAAGGACTATGAACTGATTAAACATATAAATAAAGAATTGAAAAAAATGAATCGTCAACTTGAAATGGATTTGAATGCACAAAGAATGAGATATTTTCAAAAAGAGCATAATTCTCACGAAATTCTTTTGGAACGAGCCGCAACAACTGGATTCTTAAAGGCGATAGACGAGTTAGTGGTTTTTATTGATAGCGTGTTAAATGTTATTAAGGATAGTTCCTTTGTGTCAACAACAAATGTTGTAAAATAAAGTCTTAAATTTAAATCAGAGTTTTTTATTTTAAACATAGAAGGATGTAAGATAATTTAAAAAAAAGTGATAACAATTTGACAAACATATTTAATTTCAGGTTCAGAGTTGAAAATTATTTTATAACATTGTATTATTCATTTTTGAGTTTTGTAAAAAAGTTTTATTATCAATTTTATTCAAATAAGCAACACATTGGTTTTTTAGATGTAAAGTAGTTTAATTGTTAAAGAACTAAAACCCAAACATATTAACATCACAGAATGTAAAACGTAGCAGACCGTTAAAAATGTATTATAAATCAAACAAATGTTTCGTGTAATGAAATTGATTTCTTACTATTTTGTATGATCGCTTAAATGTATCGGCTGCCTTTTTTTAATTAATTTACTTTTGTATTTAAAAATGTTAAGTTATATTTTAAGAGTTATATTTATAATATGGATTAATACAGGAGGACTATAAATCGCTGTTTGACTTGGCCATCTACCGCACATTTAAAACCGTTTTTACTTGGTAGCGTTATAAATTTACATAATACTATTACATTGTCCATTTGACGTAAGGGATTTGATTGGTCATTGTTTAAATGACGTAATATATTTCAAAAACATTTTCAGTTTATAATTTTTTTATTAGTAAATGTTTTGTTGGTTATTATACAAATGTAATTCTTGCTTCGTAGGATTCACCTTAAACTCGTAAGTTATTTCCGCCCGTTATTTCATATAACGCTATAAAATACCATTATTATTAAGTCAATACGCGGGAGATGATAACAAAAAGTGTAACAGTAGTTTTGACGACAAAGTATTTCTTAAATTTGTTAGGCTTAGCTTTTTACCGCATTATTAACGTTTATTTAAATTTCATGAGCGCGAACCGACCTTTTTTGATTTATGTAAATATTTCGTATAGTGGCAATGTATTCAATATAAATTAAAAAGTTCTTAATACTATTATGTATATTCAATACGCGAACAAAATATTGAAACTTGATAGCGACCTAAAAAATGCATGATTGACAAATGTTATAATGTAATCTTTATGGAAGACCCCTTTCCATAATCGTAAATCAGATGATCACGTGACCCGGCTTTTTTATCGAACCATCTAGGGAAAACGTGTTACACACGCCGAAACGCGAGTTCTTGTAATGCCTAGATATGTAATTCCCCTTTTTAACACATGTTTACGCGAGATGACCCCAACGGATGGCAGGATATACAATCTTTACCCCGTTATTCGCGTACTGACTATGTTTAAAAAAACTTGAAATATCCACTCCCTTATTTCTTCCCGCGCGTCGTTATTAAAGGTTAAGTGACGGTAATATATGATACATATGTCATAATAATCAAGTTCGAGCCATCTAGGTACGTAACGATATAAAAATCCGTTAGGAACAACTTGTTTAAAAAGCGTAAAAAAATTGACGTAAATATGGTAAATTTCCTAAAAAAATAAAGATGGCCACCCTACCCGTTTGAATATGCGACATTAAAGATGGCGGCCAAATCACGTGAATTTTCCAAATTACTAAGAGTTCATATAATAACCGTTAAAAGAGAGTTACAAACTTATGTTAACCCTTTGTCTAAATTCCCGCCAAAAAATGTTTTTATTATATAGCTACAAGGTCACACATTCCCCGAGTCTCTAACAGCGAGCGGGGTAACCTAGCAACGGCGCATTCCTCGATAAACACCTGCTCGTAATCAATCAAACCTGTCACCACTTTAACAATGCCCGAGTATAGCGAGCCTGGGAATTCCTTTAAAGGAGTACTGACCCCTTTTCGCGCCAAAATACCAACCAATCCACGCCATGTTGAATAATTTCGAGTCAGCCAATGAGCGCGCAGTACACGCGCGTGGTAACCACGTGGTTCCCGCGCCGCGTAGTTACGCGCCAGCCAATCAGCGCGCAGGTAACCACGTGCTCCCCGCGCCAGCCAATCAGCGCGCGCGCCACTCTGCGGAGGTCAATGACCTCGATGGGGAGGAAAATGCCGACCCCCCCGCGCCACCTGCCGGAAGGGGGAAGGAAGCGGGGACTTCCGGTGCCGACCCCCTTTCTACCTGTACATTGAAAACCCTGATGATTGTGGTACATCCTACTGATGCATGTTCTGGTCGTTGCAGTAACTCTAGTTGGGTTGTCAATACAGCATTTAAAACCATATTCACATAAAATATCTCGGTAGTTCATAACATGTGTATCGGTTACCTTCAGAATATCAATATTAATATCCCCAATCCATAAGACATTAGGTACGTTGGCTATCGTTGGTAATTGTTTTTCAAAGTCATTTAAAAAGTCAATCATATTCACATTTGGGGATCGATAACAGCCCACAATTCTATAAATATCGTTATTTGTAAATTTTATATCAATAGATTTTATCGCTGCATTTGTAATATTTATGTTATTTTCACTAAATTCCAAGTCATTTTTTACATATATTACAACCCCATCATTTCTATTTAAGTAGACATCAGAGTAGACAACCTTATAACCCTGAATGTAAAAAGTGGTAACATCGTCAATATTAAACGTCTCAGTTAGTATTATTATATCTAATGTAACACGTATTGAATGTAAAAAAACCAATAATTCATCAAAGTTTCTTTGATACTTCGTATATTTAAATGAAATAACACCTAACTTGAAGTCCAAAGATATTGTTGTAATAAAAAATCGGGGTCTAAATTATTTAGATAAGGATAGGTGGAAGACAAATCGTCATCAAACATATTAAGGGAAAAAAAGTAAATAAACCAACAATGGAACAGATAAGGTGGCAAGATAACAATCTAAATTATTTTTAAATCATCAAGAGACCTAATTTTTATTGCTTTTAAGTTATCATCTTTCCGCAAAAAAATCTTGCCACTGTTTACCCATACACACTTATAACCTTTCGATTTGGCTAAGAGTTTTGTTTCATATAATATTTTTTTATTAAATGGGGTTAATTGTTCATTAATGTAGACTCTGTTGTTTTTTAAAGCCTTATCAATATCTATGCTTGATACATTTTTCGTGATTTTAAACTGTTTTATCCAAGCATCACGTAAATTATTTGAGCGAAATACTACTCTAATTGGCGAGGTTTGTTTATTTACATGTGGCAACCTATACATGTCAATTATGTCGTCATCATTATACGTTAAATTTAATACAATAGCAATAGCCTTAATTATAGCTAATAGCTGCTCATTTTTAGTTTGCTCGATGCCCATTATTTCAATATTAGATAGCAAATTATTTTGAGATAGCTCATTAATTCTAATATCTTGGTCAAGTACTTTAGTATTCAGATCTTTGACTTTAGCTTGTAATTGGGAATTTTCTTTTGTTAAATTACCAACATCTTTAGACACGGTTGCCATAGAGGAATTGAAGTCATCTACTTTGTCACAGCAGAATTTTACAGTTTTTTCAAGGTCGTCAATTTTTTTCAGTTTAGTTTCTATACCAGGGATCTTGTTTACTTGCTTTTGAATATCATCTAATTTGTCCAATTTAACGCAAATGTCGCTTACTTTTTGTATAAGTAGTTGCATCTTTTTATCACTTTCCGTTTCTGTTTGTGAGTCTTCTTAGGAAGCATTACCATCTTGTAAATTTTGATCGGTTTTACCGGTAAGTTTCGGTTTACACGTATCGCATTTCCAAACAGATTTTCGCACACCCATTTTACGAAAGGTTGATTCATCTTTGATGGCGGTACATGGAATATGATAATATTCCTAACAGTCAGTTACACATTTGTAACACTTCGTCATTGTAGAATGAAAAAAAAAAAATAATACTAGAATTTAAAAAATTACGGAGAGAAAAATTTGCATGACCGCTCGCTCCAAAAGCTACCTTACGCTTTATCCGGTATTTTAGTCAAATCATAAACTAAAATTCAATATATTACCCAAGCTCTTCCAGCTAACAAAACTAATTGTGGCGCATAAGAGCGCATGACGTGCGCTACCTTTTCCGTAGCTCAAATTGAATTATGACATTAAGTTAGCCCCCCCCCCCACTTGTTTTCATGTTTAACTTTCGAATGAATGCAGCGAATACTAAACTGATGGTGGCGCATAAGAGCGCATGACGTGCGCCATTGATTCCATAAGTAAGATTGATAATATTCCGTTTTTTTATTATATCAAGAACTATATGTCGGCGAAAACAAAAATAATGGTGGCGCATAAGAGCGCATGATGTGCGCAATCGATTGCTAGTACGTGTTTGTCGATACAATGAAGTGGGGGGGCATCGTTAAACTGCCCACCCCCATTTTTTATAACTTTTTGAAAGAACCATAGCGGCGCACGGGTAAGAAATGGTGGCGCATAGGAGCGCAGTAAGAGCAATTTCTTGACGCCGGTCGGGAAACGAACCCGGGTCTGCTACGTGCAAGAGATTTACCCTTACCACTGATCCACATCATTTAAAATATTTATAAATTATATTTATCTTATATTTAATTAAATATTTATAAATTCTAATAATCTTATATTTAATTAAATATTTATAAATTCTAATAATCTTATATTTAATTAAATATTTATAAATTCTAATAATCTTATATTTAATTAAATATTTATAAATTCTAATAATCTTATATTTAATTAAATATTTATAAATTCTAATAATCTTATATTTAATTAAATATTTATAAATTCTAATAATCTTATATTTAATTAAATATTTATAAATTCTAATAATCTTATATTTAATTAAATATTTATAAATTCTAATAATCTTATATTTAATTAAATATTTATAAATTCTAATAATCTTATATTTAATTAAATATTTATAAATTCTAATAATCTTATATTTAATTAAATATTTATAAATTCTAATAATCTTATATTTAATTAAATATGTATAAATTCTAATAATCTTATATTTAATTAAATATTTATAAATTCTAATAATCTTATATTTAATTAAATATGTATAAATTCTAATAATCTTATATTTAATTAAATATTTATAAATTCTAATAATCTTATATTTAATTAAATATTTATAAATTCTAATATTCTTATATTTAATTAAATATTTATAAATTCTAATATTCTTATATTTAATTAAATATTTATAAATTCTAATATTCTTATATTTAATTAAATATTTATAAAACTCGGCCGTTTTTGCGCCTTTCGTCGGTCGAATTTCCGCGTAACGACGCAAACTTACAAGTTAGTCAATTTTCTAGAGATTTTGAATGAAAATAAGTAGTTAACGTCTCCCCAAATTATACATGTAATATCTTATTTTCCAAATATTTGAGAAACAGTATGGCTGTTAAATTGAATTTATTAATAATGGAAATTGTCTCTTTTGCTGAAATTAGTGTAGGCACTTCGTATGTTGATGTTAAACAATAATACAATTAGCAACGGAAATTCCTTTCTGCCTATTTCACAACTAACTTGAAAACTTCACAACTTTACCTGCCTAAAATTTAATCATTTAATCCCTTAATAAATAAATACCTTTGTCCAAAGATACCGTTGTAAATACCGTTGTTTTACTGAACGAAAATCCATAACCTTTCTTAATCTATAACCTTTGTAGAAACAACACTTTTATTTCTGGGAAAGTGATTCGCAAGCGCTTCTCGTTTAAAAGTTATTAATAGGAGAGCCAAACAAATTGGAAAAGGTCACAACCCAGACACGGAACGTCACAGCGAGGTCACAATAGTGACGTTGAGCTAGAAAAAGATAGCCTAGCAGGTGCCGCAAATTTCAGCATCCTACCTATCGTCCTTTAAAAGTTATTAATGGGTACATACATACAAAAGGACAAACATTGAGAAATATAGATTTTATTACCATAAATAGGGTACGTGTGACCCGTTCTTATCTTTCACTAGTGAAAGTCGTCCCTAAACTTCAAACTCATTTTTGGCGGGAAATCAAGGATGAATACGTTGTTTAAAAAAAGGCTTATCTTGATAATAAACTATTTAATGAATATCTAACACGATTTACGGTAAATTTTAGTTTTTCGCTAGTTATAGCCGAAACGAAAGTGGGACTGAACTTTTTTGTTTTAGAAAAAAACGGCAAATCTCCCAAAGGTGACACCTATCCAAACCCAACCGAAGGGGCCACTTCCATTATTTTTTTCTGCTTAAATTAATTTTTAAGTTTAGATTAAAAAGCCTTAAAGGGAGTATAAAAGACCGCGCACATGGTGCATCAATGAATTTCACATTTCAACCACCAAGTTTAACCGAATCTAGGAATTATTGTCGCTAGTGGCGTTAAAAATACGTCGTAGCGATTGTTGGCAGACGAGTTTTCGATTTACTTTCAACTCCTTTAACGCTATGAAAAACCATTACCGTCACTAAGAAAATCCTCTTCTCTATAATTCTTCAATTTCGCCACTTGAGCTCTCAATCTTATAGACAAGATTATCAATTGTTCAAATACTGAAAGTAAAGCCCAGTTCACACTTTTGATTTTATTGCGCCACTTAATTGTATTGAACTAATAGCGAGCGAGAAAATTGTATAGTGTGAATAGGAAAAGTGGGAACAATGGTTACAGTTCACATAATACAATTATACAATTTTCTTGTTTACTATTAGTTGGACACAATTAAGTAACCCAATTAATTCAATAATGTGAACTGGGATAAATTCTGGTGTCAAAGACTTTTAAGGTTGACGACGACAATTTTATTTGAACAGAAAGAAAAAATCCCGCAAACGTTTACTCGACTAATCATAAGTAACTTAATAACAATAAGTATATGGCATTAAGTAAAATGGTGACTATTGAGATCCCAAAAAATACATGATTAACCAAGAATGAAAATATATTACGAGTTCAGTTCAAGCTCAAGTCGAAGTTGATCGAGAGTGCCAGTGTCGGAAAAAGGTTCCGTTATGAAATTTGTATTAAATAATAGGAAGTGTGATACTTATTGTTGTTACGTTGCTTATGGACTAACCAAACAAAAAGAAGAAAACTGTTTATTTCTTATTTGCATTAAAAAAAATATTTGAATTATTTGAATTTTTTTATTCGGCAAAATAAACGTCTGAAAACATTTTGTTAAAAACTATTTATCAAATGAATGTACGTTAAATATTCGTAAAACATTATTTATCAGATAATAGTCGACGAATAAATATGATCGAACAAAAGACACGTTGGAACGTGATTATGTTTACCCTGATCGATAAATGTTGTTACTAAGAAATTCTACGTGTCAAATATATTGTATTGGTCTTGACATATGGAATTTTTAAAACCCTGAAACGTAAACTCATCAAGATAAGTAATGAAATTATATTACGAGGAAAAAACTTTAATTGATAATAAAATCCTAATCGTAAACGCTAAACCTAGCTGTTAAGAAACATACTATTTTTTTACATAAACTAGACTATTTTTTATTAAACCCTAGTTATTTTTTTTTGATAAACACTAGACCCAATAAGCCTTTCTATAAAGTCATTACGCTGGCCGAACTTGTTAAATTTATCGCTTTCGTCACGAGATACGTAGGAGTTCAGTTCAGTTAGGAAGGTTAGATCTTTATAAAAAGGGCGACTCGTTGAATTTTAATTCGCGTCTCGTTCAACTTGTTAAAATGTTCCACGGGCTCTTTAATATTTTAGCGTAAAAGGCTCGCGCATTTTTTTCATTAATGAGCTATTTCAATTTGATATAGTTTATGTTAAATTGTTAATTGTAGTCAGGTTGTGAAAGTTCATATAAATTTCACTTTTTAAAAAGCGAAACTCTTCTGGGGCTGAACAATGAGACAAAGCGAGTTCGGTTATTGCGATTGTTTTTCTTATAAAGCAATTCTTTGACACTTATTCGACTTTCCGTGGGGAGAGAGTTGTCTTAGCATAGAGATTTTTTGTCCATAATCGTAATCTTATCATTTGAAATCAAGTTCTCGAGATAAAAAGGGTAAAATTATATTAATAATGCAAAGATATATCGTTCATCGCATCCGCTTTTGTCTCTTGGGTTAACTATGTTGACAAGGAATTCAAAAATTTAACGAAATAATATCTCAATTTGATATACATTTTAATATGATTTACATTTTTTCATCTTATATTCCAAACAATTTTAAAGATTTTTTTTATTTGCTTAAGGATGAAATGTTTTTAACTAAATCTACGCAAATGGTATTTTTTTGAAATTAAATGGTTAGTTCAAATACGAAAATTATCCGAAGTACAAAAATTGTCCGTGAATAATCTGGATGTCAGTTTTTACTTTGTATATCTATGGCATAATGTCTTGGGCCTTGACGTATGGGAACTTAAAATACTGTAAAAAGTAGGCTTACCAGCTCGATAAGAGATGGTAGAAAATTAGACTATACTACAAGGAGATAACGATCATGGAAGTAAATTTAACTGTCTGGTTTTTCCCCAAAAGGCGTTTTCGTCACACGTCGTAAAGACCACCGTGGATTATTACAGTAAATGCAAGTATATCTAAAAATCCCCACAAATAAATATTGTATCACGCTATAGAGAAAAATTTGAAAATTAAATAAATCAAGTTTCCAGGGTTTCTTATTATCTGGTGCATATAGATTATTAGCCGAGAAGCGCACCTTACGGGCGGGCCCTCAGCTAGTTGTGTGTTTCGAGGCATTCCACCCCAGTAAGGCACCCCTTCCCCTTTTTCACATGCGAGAACTGAGTACTCTTTTCCTCCCGCGAAAATTATAAAAAAAAACTCGCCTAGAAGTTATAAAACTACGCTCGTCCTTGAGCCCCGAGTTCCCTCTGTCCAGCGGGCTGCTCTGTCCTTGGTCGAACCACCTCAGTAACGTAGCGAAAGGCAGTCTCGGTTTCCCTCTGTTCCGCGGACCGCTTTTTCCTCGCCAGCCCGCCTTCGCCTTCCTTACTGACTAACCAAAAGTTCGAACGACGACGACGACCAAGTGGTTTTTAGTTTTACATCGAATATATATTCGAAGTGACACTATTGCAATGGACGGAATGTCGTTAAGGGTTTGTTGTTGTTGTTTGTCGTGGAAAGCGACGACACGGTAAATGGAGCCGCGAAAAATAATTAGTAAGGCGGGAAGTTTGAATTAAACCCGGGTCTCCTGGGGGTGGGCGGGTTGGTCTTATTCGATAGAACTCTTTTTCCGCCCCCTCACGCGTGCCGTTTATTTCCGCCCCCTCCGACCAACCCCTTTAAAGGGAGAGTCACCGAAGGGAACGATATCGTACGTCACGAAAATTGTAATTCACCCTAAAAATTGCGATGAAATCATCGCACTGACGCGTCTGCAACTGATTTCCTATTTCCTATAAAACAAAAGTGACCCAGTCCAATGCACATTTGCCCCAGCTCCCCGGATGTTTCCTCCAAAACGAAACTAAAAGTGGACAAAAAACCTCTGAACCCCCGCAAACACGTGGAGCCATCGAAAGGCGACCTTTCTGACGCGTGAATCTCGTCATCATAGCTTCCACAGGTTGGACACCTTCTTTCCTCCAAGAGTCAAGTCTCATTTTTCGTGCCGAACGATACCCTTCCGCATCTGTATTTCAAAAATTACTACACCTATATTGCTTCTATACCTCTAAACTGTGTGCAAGTTTCAGCTCTGTCAGGTAAACATGGCCAGGGCTTTTGCAACAGCCCCTTAAGCTGCAAAGTATGCGACCGTGGGGACAGAATCTCCGTCTTGCCATATTCTTAGTACATGAATAAATTCTTGCAATAATATGATTTATGCATTTGTTAATAATCCATATTAAATATCTGCTCTAAGAAAATATCAATTTAATCACCGAGATAATATAAAATTTGAGAACGACATTCTATTAATTTCTGTTCTGCAAAATTACATTCATGGGTATTTTTTATGAATTTGCGAATCAACATGACTTTTGGTGCTTAAACTACCCAAATGTTTGATATAAATTTCCTAAAATAAACAGATTTGAATCTCATTTTAAGAATTACTTTAAATCATATTTCCACTGATTTCAATAATTTAAAAGAAGCTATTTAAGCTACAATCCCAAGATCTTGCTTATTTATCGACAATGTACTAGCGCGATTAGATCTTTTGGGGGTATGAAAATATTCCATTTCGCTTCTTTTCCGATATGGACACTGTAGTACAAACATCGACCATAAACGCTATCCTTAAACAAATATATTATCGCCGTAGTGATAATATTAATTACAGTTTTCTTCTTAGTTGTTTTTGAATATTTTGAAAATATTTCTACCTCAAAGTTGTTATTTTATATTTGCGTTTTTTTTTGCACCGTAACGTTAGCATTTGGAGAATATAAAAATGTTTAATTGGTATACTAATTTAATGTAAATTTCTATTCATTGCTTTGTTTTCTAGAGAAATGACCTCAAACAATGTTTTTTTTTTCACTATTCAACTTGTGAAATGACGTCAGTGTAGTCGCCAACCAATGGGAATCAACCTTTACTCACAGTTTTGATCACGAGACGGTTTTATCTTAAGTGCGTAGAACTGTTATCACTGAGCGACAGCCTATATAATTTGAGGGTTAGTTGTTGTTTTGACCACGTGCTGGATTAATCTCGGGAGGGTACAAACTAGCTGATTATTTTTCCACGCGCCATTTTGGTTATCGATACTGCTCTGTGAAGACGTCTGGTTGCTCTGTCTCGCCGATCGACTGTATATATTGTAACCGCAAAGGCTCAAGTTGTTCCAACCGTAAAAAGTAAGTTATTATTCGATATTTTTGTTGTATTTCAAACTATATTTTTAGAAATTTAAGAGCGTATATTGAAAAATTTAGGCCTAACTAGTTCAAATATGTTGGAATTACCGGGTTAAGAATGCTTTTGGGTTGTTAATATTTTTTGTAGTCTTGCTATATTTTACACATTTTTAAAAGAATTTGCACATTATAAAAAGCTGTAAACCGTGGTTATTTAGTTCCCTTAAAGCGCAAAAACGAAATTCAGGAAGGGTCACCTAAGATTAAAAAAACTGATTGTCATTTCCATTATTTAACTTCAAAGTTAACACCTAAAGGCAGATAGATAAGAATATCAAATATTCACATTAATCGTAATAAATTGTGCCGAAGCTTAAAATTATTGAAAAAAATGACAAAGTAACCATTGAAATAGATGATAACCAATCCAACGAACTGAAATAGATAATTGATTTAATATCAACTAAATTGCCAGTGTGACCCTTACTCATGTTTTTGGGGAATGCAAGCTCGAAAAAATATTATCGCCTTCTTGGCGAACTTGTTTTAATAATCGGATTAATTCATGGCCATCTCATAATACAGGTGGAAATGATAGAGCCGACAGTTGCTTTAAACTGAATTTAATTGAGTAGTGTATTTTCATTATTGTCCAGACAAAAGTGGTTGATTTCCACTAATATTTAATTTTTAATTTGTTATAGGCCTTGGTATAAGCAGCACCAGTTAATATAACCAAAAGACCCTTTGATTCAGAGTGAAACTGGCCAAATGAGCAGCAGAGAAGAAACGATGCACAAATGCTCAAAATGCGTCTACGCAACGAATTATAAGAGTCGGCTCATTCTCCACACAAGAACTCACACAGGCGAGAAACCCTTCAAGTGTGACCAGTGTAACTATGCATCTTCACGGAATGATAATTTGATTAACCACAGAAGAACTCACACGGGCGAGAAACCCTTCCAGTGTGACCAGTGTAACTATGCATCTACATATAGCGGTGAACTGATTAACCACAGAAGAACCCACTTGGTTGAAAAACCTTTTCAGTGTGACCAGTGTAACTACGCATCTGCACATAAGAGTGCATTGATTTACCACAAAAGATCTCACACTGGTGATAAACCCTTCCGGTGTGACCAGTGTAACTATGCATCTTCACGGAATGATAATTTGATTAACCACAGAAGAACTCACACGGGCGAGAAACCCTTCCAGTGTGACCAGTGTAACTATGCATCTACAAATAGCGGTGCACTGATTAACCACAGAAGAACCCACTTGGTTGAAAAACCTTTTCAGTGTGACCAGTGTAACTACGCATCTGCACATAAGAGTGCATTGATTTACCACAAAAGATCTCACACTGGTGATAAACCCTTCCGGTGTAACCAGTGTTACTATGCATCTTCACTGAAAGGGAATTTGATCAGCCACAGAAGAACACACACGGGCGAGAAACCCTTCCAGTGTGACAAGTGTAACTACGCATCTGCACATAAGAGTGCATTGATTTACCACAAAAGATCTCACACGGGTGATAAACCCTTCCGGTGTAACCAGTGTTACTATGCATCTTCACTGAAAGGGAATTTGATCAGCCACAGAAGAACACACACGGGCGAGAAACCCTTCCAGTGTGACAAGTGTAACTTCGCATCTGCACAGAAGAGTGCATTGATTTACCACAACAGAACTCACACGGGCGAGAAACCCTTCCAGTGTGACCAGTGTAACTATACCTCTTTGCGAAAGTCGCATTTGATCAGACACAAAAGGAGACACTCGGCCGAGAAGCCCTTTCTATGTACAAAGTGTGGATATCGGGCCAAAGATAAGGAAAATTTACATCGCCACGAAAGAACACGTCACTCTCAGGGGGCAAAGGTTCACAAATGCCCCATTTGCGACCGGAACTTCGCTATCATTAAAACCCTTCAAGCGCATTGTCGTAATCATGGTCCACCTGGAATCCAAATTGCCGCTTCGAACAGTCACCACACAGCTTCAGTGCGCCAATCTCAGCCTCGTGAATTTGATCTCTCTCGTCGTCAAACGGGTGGTAGGTTTTGTTCGATTCAACTGCGACGTTTAACGACGGAACAGATTGAATCCGTCACTGAAAAGCCTCACTACGCCCTCGCCGTTAAAGCGGAAGTTGCCGTACCTGACGCAGACACCACAACCGTCCAGAGAGAGAGGGTATTCGGCTCCGATGGCGTCAAATTCGATATCAGCTGCGTTAAACAAGAACCAATTTATGACTTCATCGACCAAGTTCCGATTGCGACAGTCGTAACGAGAGAAGAGTTGGAATATCACCCAGTTGTGGACTATAAAGAGGGTGTATCAAGGAAACCAGACACCCCGATCAAGATAGATTTCTCTCGAAGTAGATTTTTTTGTGGATGAAAAACATGGATCATTCTTATTTAATATTTTCATTTGTTTCTTACTAATTTGAGAGAGATTGAGCAAGGAAAATACTTTTGAAATAATTTTTTTCTTACAGTTAACACAAGCAGTGAAATTATTTTGTATTTTTGCTCCGGTTGTTTGAATTAAAATGTAATAACTTAATTATTTGAATCACTAAAAAAGAGGCTGTTAGAATACAAAATTAAAAGAGCTTGAAATAGCGCGAATGTTGACAATGGCCCCTTATTTTTTTTGCATTTTTAATCTTTTTGAAATGTCGTTGTTCATAAATTAAATTAGTTAAAATAAAAACACTTTAATTTTTTCATATAACGTTTATTACGTAAATTAAATATTAAATTTGAGACGTTTCAGTTTTTTATTAAGTCTGAAGGACTGACCCTTTATTTCTAGATTTTTGTCCTTCGCTAATTTGTGGAGTCTGAGCTTGCAATATAAATTAATAACTTTCTTAATCAAACTGATGCGAAGATGTTCGATTCCAACTTCAGCATCAAACATATGTTCGTGGAGATCTGGGAAGATGTCTAGGCCAACGATGTTTCGGGGTCAATTAAGTTGCCCCCCCCCCCCACCCTACGTGGAATCGCTTGCACTCTTACTGCGCTCCTAAATGGGGGGGGGGCAGTTTAACGATGGCCCCCCCACTTCATTGTATCGGCGAACACGTAATAGAAATCGATTGCGCACAACATGCGCTCTTACGCGCCACCATCAGTTAACTATGTGCTGCATTCATTCGAAATTTAAACACGAAAGCAAGTGAGGGGGCTAACTTAATGTGATAATTCGATAAAAAAAATATTTGAGGTACGGAAAAGGTAGCGCACGTCATGCGCTCTTATGCGCCACCATTAGTATAATAATAATATTTTATTGATGCCTTATTCTAAGTACAAGAAAAATTTTAGTAATTAATACTTGACCCAAAAATGCCACAGAAGCAAAGATTGCTTGAGCGTGGCGAGGGTTCCATAATAAAACATATAGATTAATTCGGCTAAACAACCAAAATAAACAAATAACTTTGAAGGGAGGGAATTACAAACAGAAAATATAATTTTTACGTATATAGCATATCATACAATTTATATATATCGGTATCAATTAACCAAGCTATAATTTTAGTTTTAAATAAAGATAAAGTTTCACATTCTTTTATAGTTCGATTTAACTGATTGTATAATTTAGGGCCTATAAGTATGTTACATATTTTCGGCCAATTTCTTTAGATATTTTTTCAATTTCTACATTTTCACTATTAATATAACGCGTCTTATATACATTGGGTCGAACTAATGGTTCTCTGATTTTAAAAGTATACAGCAGAATTTCTTTCGCGTATAATCGGGATTCTAACCGGTCTCCTCTTAAGCAAATTGTTAATATTTTTCTTTGCATAATTTCTAAAGGTTGTAAAATTGTATCAAACGTTCCACCCCAACCCAAAATGCCGTACGTTAAGATTGATTGTATTAGAGAAAAATAAACGACTCGAAGTCAAAGAAAAGCTAGAAATCCAAGGAGTGTGCAAAATTTATACATAGAACACCGTAATCGTTTAACTATAGAATAAATGTGATTTTTCCATTTAATATTTTCATCGATGATGATTCCCAAATATTTTATATTATAAACACGTTCAACTTCCAAGCAATTATTATTACATTGTATACATCTATTTCTATGCATTATTATTTTATTTAGCAAATCAGTAGGCGTTCTACTTGAAAAGCAGATATATTTAGTTTTTTTAATATTTAGAGTTAAAAAATGTGAATTTAGGATATCACAGATTTTATTTAAAGACAATTGCGCTTTATGAAATACTTCAGGCCAAGTAGTATCTTCCAATATAATAGAGGTGTCATCGGCAAAAGATATTAGATTCCCGTCAATTTAAATATTACACAATTCATTAATATAAATTAGAAATAGAACTGGTCCAACGACAGTTCCTTGTGGTATTCCGAATTTTAAAAAACATGGCTGACTATAATTTTCGGAAATTTTAACTACAACTTCGCGATCACATAAATAGCTTTTAAACAAATTTAGAGCAATGCCCCTAATACCGGCATGTTCTAGTTTCTCGAGTAGAATGGGATGAGAAACCGTATCGAACGCTTTTTTTAAATCTAAAAAAAACACCAATAGCTTTTTTATTTTTATCAATTGAATTGTATAATTTTTTTGTGACCTGAATTATTGCATCAGTAGTACTAAACGTTTCCCTGAAACCATATTGATTTTTAGAAAAGAAGTTCGTTGAATTCAGAAAATTGACGAGATGCTTTTTAATATTTTTTTCAAATATCTTGGAGATATTACTCAACAGTGAGATCGGTCTATAATTTTCAATGTTTGTTCTATCGTCAGCTTTATAAATTGGTATTATTACAGTCTTTTTAAAGATTGTAGGAAAGGTACACTCTGTTAAATAAGTCTTCGACCGTTGGGATTTTGGCACTTATTTGCGATTATCTCAAAAACTATGAATGATAGCAAGTTGAAACCAATTTTATTTTTAATATTTTACTAATATCTTTCATACATATGTCTTGATTCACGTGTAGCATTTCCATATCCGCCGGAAACGCCAAATATCGTTTTTGACAACTTTTTTAATAATGATGTTACGACCCTGCATTTTTGGATTCTAAAGGGTCGATTCATATATAGAAAGTGTCATTGTTATCCGGCTACGTCGAACGGCTGCTAATATATGGCCTATCGAACATTCGGGTATCATTTGGAAAATTCTAAAATGCCTAATTAATCAATATTATTAATCCGGCATAAAACCACAGCGTTCCAACAACTCGTTAAATCAATATACAGGGTCTTTTTTTTGCTCGGAAAAGTGTTTTTTTTCAAAAACTATTTATAGTACCGATTTCAAATTTGGAAGGTCAATTCTCTATACCGGGGGACATCAGTTTGAGAAATTTGAGCGTTTTCGGTAATGTTTTTCACCAATTTTGAAAAATTATTTTTCGACCACTAGGTGCGAGATAAAAGATTTCTATTATAAAGTTGTAGGCCGTCATCGAAAACCCTTAAAAATTGTTCACTCGACGAAAAACAACTTATTTATCAGTGAAAATTCGAGCTTGAAAAATTTACAAGTTGGTGAAGCCAAATTACGATTGTTTGAAACGATAATTGAAAAGGGAACAAGTCTAATACAAACGTAGTAGAGTTTTCACACTTGAAAAAATGTACACGTTTGGTTTTTAAATGCTGATATTTTATTCACATAAATTCTTACAAAACATTTTCAATAATATCACCATTGGCTGCAACACAGGTTTGTGCGCGGACAATTAAGTTCTCAAACGCTTTCTCTACCATTTCTGGTGTGACGTCTCGGCAAGCACTGATTATTCGTCTAATGAGTTCCTCCCTAGTTTCAATGGGCGTGGCGTATACCTTTGCTTTAACGAATCCCCAGAGCGGTGTTAGGTCAGGTGACCTTGCTGGCCAATGCACTGGACCATTTCTCCCTATCCACCTTTCAGGAAACTCGTTGTTGAGGTGCTCAGTTACTTGCCGGGAAAAATGCGGAGGGGCGCCATCTTGCTGAAACCACAACTGACGTCTTTCAGCCAATGGAAGGTCGTCGATTGCGTCACTCAGTTCGTTCTGTAGAAAATGTAAATACCTTTGGCCGTTGAGGTTCGTCGGCAGAAAAAAGGGACCAATCAAACGGTTTCCAACAAGTCCAACCCAAACATTGACCCGTTCAAATTGAACCTGGTGATGATATTCAAAACCCCAATGTGGGTTGATGTCAGACCAAAGATGGCTGTTTTGATGATTAAAGGGCCCATCTCTAGAAAATGACGCTTCGTCGGAGAACAAAACATGGCGCAAAAATTGTCTATCTTCTTGGACAGCATTTAGTAACCAGTTGCTAAATTCATAACGTCTTTGATGGTCTCCGTCAATTAGTCCTTGGTGGAGCGTAGCTCTGTATGGGTGATAGCGATTCTTACGAAGAATTTTCCACACACGATTTGCAGAACAACCCAAATCAGCAGCGGCGTTAGCGCAACTGTGACGAGGATATGCCACAAAGCAGAAGTGTGTCATGATTATCTCAATTGTTTTGACCTTCATAGAAGGAGCGATTCCATATTTACGAGAAACTCCTGGAACTTGTAACAAAATTGAATATTACCTATTGCCGAAGCTTTCTAAATGTCCTCTTTTACAGTGTGATTGCAATGACACTGATGCTTCAACTTCTGCAAAATTTCTCTGTGACAAAATAATTCTACCTTTAGTTGATAATATAACACGGTTAAATTTCAGCTTGTTACGAGAAACTTAAAGATCTTAGTTTTAAGCCTCAAACGAGAAAGTTTCCCAAAATGTGAAACGTCCAATACAACATTTGCGGCAGTCTTTCCTCGAAAAAGATAAATAATAACTTTGTTTAAACTTCTCTATATTATGGATTGTAAATATTTAAATAACTTACTTTCCATTTCCCAGTTATTAAAATATTTGCTATTGGCTTAGCTACAAGCGTAAATTGTGATTATCCAAGCAGTCTCTTTGCATCGAGGTGTTGTCAACATTACTGTAACAGCTGACTCAGTAGCGAGAGCATCTGACATCTTGGATTTTAAAATATTATTTTCGGCGGGAAAAACAAAAGTAAAAATTTTGAAAAAGTAATTAAAACGTATAAAAAGAGTTGATTTACCTTTCATTTCCTTGAAATTTCCGATTAATTCTCAATCTTTTTCATAATGAATCAAAAACCAACATATCTCCGTAGGATTCAATGTTAAAGAGGGGTCAGATTATAGCGCTACAGCCTACGTAGCGGCCACAAATGGCATTCACTATTTTGGGCTGATTGAGCGGGCCGCTATGGGGCGAGAGAACGCGAGCGCATGCGCAGTGGGCCGTGGCTTAGCGCTCCCTGTTTGCGCGTCGCTAGTCCGGACTCACTATCAATAGAGGTTTTTTGCCGAAATTCCGGGTGCTTCCCAAAACCGAGCGTCGTATTTGGTTTCGTTCTGTTCGTACGACATTCTGATCGCACGATCGCACGATGAACGAACTCAGTAGATAAATAGTTAAGTATTGAGTCTTAACTTAATTTTGGAATTCCTTGTCAACATAGTTAACACTAGAGACAAAAGCTGATGCGATGAACGATATATCCTTGCTAGAGATGTGAGCCGGTAAATTTACCGAGGTAAATTTACGGGTAATGGTAAAATTACGGTAAATTTACCGAGTAGTTTTACCGCTAAATTCACATCACTATTCGTAGCATTATTATTATAATTTGCCCCTTTTTATCTCGAGAACTTGATTTCAAATGATAAGATTACGATTATGGACAAAAAATCTCTATGCTAAGACAACTCTCTTCCCACGGAAAGTCGAATAAGTGTCAAAGAATTGCTTTATAAGAAAAACAATCGCAATATCAGAACTCGCTTTGTCTCATTGTTCAGCCCCAGAAGAGTTTCGCTTTTTAAGAAGTTAAATTTATATGATCTTTCACAACCTGACTACAATTAACAATTTTTCTATTAAAAATAAGAACTAAACATAAACTATATTAAGTTGAAATAGCTCATTATTGAAAATGGAGATCCAATAACTGACACTATCAATCGTCTTTGCTCCAACTTACGTTTTAAGGAAATGCGTGGTAAGTTTATCTACCCTTTCACTTGAAATAAACTTAATCAATATCTAATAATGCTATTTTGTACCTCGAAAGAAAGAAACTGAAAGAGTTTGTCATGGAATTGGGTCTAGTGTTTAATAAAAAAAATAGCAAGTGTTTAACAAAAAATAGTCTACTTTATATAAAAAATAGTCTACTTTATGTAAAAAAAATAGTATGTTTCCTTAAATGTTTTTATCATTAGGAAAAAAATTTATGTACGATTTACAGATTTAGCGTTTTACGATTAGGATTTTATTATCAATGAAAATTATTTCCTCGTAATATAATTTCATTATCTACCCTTTCTTATCTAGATAAGTTTACGTTTCAGGAAATTTAAAATTTCCATATGTCAAGATCAGTACCATGTATTTGACACGTAGAATTTCTTAGTAACAACATTTATCGATCACGGTAACCATAATCACGTTCCAACGTGTCTTTTGTTATGGTTCTAATTACAATAAGCTATAAACTTGGTTTATCTTTGATAAAAAAGTCTCTTAATCTCAAGAAATAGCTTATTAATCGAGAATGTAGCGCGATTAGATCTTTTGGGGGTACGAAAATATTCCATTTCACTTCTTTTCTGATATGGACACTGTAGTACAAACATCAACCATAAACGCTATCCTTAAACAACCATCACACATTATCGCCGTAGTGATAATAATAATAACAATTTTCTTCATAGATTTTTCTTCGGTATTTTGAAAATATTTCTACGTCAAAGTTGTTATTTTATATTTGCGTATTTTTTGCACTGTAACGTTAGCATTTCGATAATATAAAAATGTTTAATTGGTATACTAATTTAATAAAAATTTCTATTCATTGCTTTGTTTTCTAGAGAAATGACCTCAACCAATGGGTTTTTTAACTAATCCACTTGTGAAATGACGTCAGTGTAGTCGCCAACCAATGGGAATCAAACTTTACTTGCAGTTTTGATCACGAGTCGGTTTAATCTCAAATGCGAAGAACTGTTATCTCAGAAAGACAGCCACTTAGAATTTGAGTGTTAGTTGTTGTTTTGATCACCAGATGGATTAATCTCGAGAGGGTACAAACTAGCTGATTATTTTTCCACACGCCATTTTGGTGGGCTTGCTCTGTCTCGCCGATCGACTGTATATATTTTAACCGCAAAGGTTTAAGGAGTTCCAACCGTAAAATGTAAGATATTATTCGATATTTTTGATGTATTTTAAAGTATATTTTAAAATTTTAAGAGCGTATATTGAAAAATTTAGCAGTTTACACAAGAACAGGGTAATTCAGCATTTATTTGCTATATATTATGATTATTATTATTATTAAGTAACTTAAAACCAAAACAAGGCTTATAGACCTACATACCTTATCGTCGAACTTAATCTTTTTTGGTTGATGTATAGGTTCTTTTATATTTTTAGTTCGCTTGCCACTAACTGATTTCTTAATTGTTGATTCACGAGTCTGACATGACTTATTTAAATTATCTTTTATATAAAAATTACATTGTGTCTCCTTCATAACACCACTGCAAACTCGGTAGATTCCCGCCATTTTATTTTAAGAAAAAATCATCCGATGTCGACCTCTGGTACTACTTTTATTTTAAAAAACGTCATGATTTTAAGAACGAATAAATAGCGACCGTAGTGACGCGCGGTTTTTGAACTGTCGCGGAATGATGTATCATTAAAATAACAATGGCTCGATGGGAAGTTGAATACTTCCCCCGAAGGGGTTTATTATAAACTTCTGCTAATGTTGAACCTCAACCTTCCTCGGTGTCAGAACCGTGGTTATTTAGTTCCCATAAAGCGCAAAAACGAAATGCACAAAGGCCAGCTAACATTCCAAAAACTAAATTAACACCTAAAAGCAGAAACAAAAGAATATCAAATATTCGCATTAATAGTAATAAATTGTGCCAAAGCTTAAAATTGGGAAATAAATTACATATTAACCATTAATATCAACTAAATTGCCAGATAAACATAAGTCGCTAAAACCCTACGAACCAGCGGATTTTCGGCCTCACTTCGAACAATTGGCCCGTGCTAGAGATCTCGTATTTACCATTCCAGAAGTAGATTCTTCCTCCACGGACGTAGGATGTATAAAAAGGTTTTAATTCAAATAAACAAGCTTTACAAAAAAGTAATGATAATATTCAACGGATGAACCAGGAATTACTTATTTTGAGATAATAAATCGATGGAATATGGTTAAATACAATTTTCCTTAATATTAAGGGAAACATCATAAACTGTGGCAGTCTCTTCGGAAACTAACGTTTTAAACTGTTACAAGCTAAAATTAACCAGAGAGTACCACCCGTTAGTTAATCCATGATTAGATAGTCTGATATAATTATTAATTTGGTAAAACCATTAAACGCGAAATTTTATGGAACAAAGTTAGTGAACAATATTTTTAGCAAAATCATGTTGTTTAGTTACGTCTAGCACTTCGTTTAAATATCTTTCGAAAGTCGCCACTTGCGGATCATTCATGTAAATTTTGAGAAATTAAAGGCAGTCGCCGCCCTGGAGAAACAAATCCTTAGACTGTTAGAGTTCTCATTATTTAAACAACCTCTGCAAATACCAGATATTTTAGATTACATTAAAAAGCGATAGTTTAAGGTTGCCAAAAATTGGTCTATTTATAATACTATCATTTGGCTATTTTGAATGTTGGCTTCCTTTTCCTTTAAAGTTGTTAGCCACACTAAAGGGGAAGGAAACGAAATATTGCGTTTACTCAACAGCGGAACAAGTAAATGGTTAGCTTGTAGTGCCTGAAAAGGCGGGAGAGAACCGTTCGACATTGCAGAGAGGTCTACCGGGTAACCTCTCTGAAAGAGAAGTGGCGGAGAAAACTGGAAATAGGTCACTTCGTAGCGGTCGCAAAGGCACGCTAGCTGCTCCAAATCCCGAAGAGCAGTATCATTTAACCTATAAACAAATCACTAAAATCTGCCCAGCTGGAATATTAGTTTCACATCGACGCAAAGTATCAAAAGTTAAATAGTTAAGCTACCTTCTTACGACGTGCAATAATAATCCAATATTATTAATTTACAACGTCCATAAATATTCCTATTATAAAATATCGAAAGAAATTGTCTAATTCAAATTTCCCGCCACCAGCAAATATAATCCTATACTAGCATATCGAAAGTAATTGTCTAATTCAAACTTCCCGCGACCCACCAATTATAATCATATTCTAACATATCGAAAGAAATTCTCTAAAGCCCCATTTTCATGCTCGCTGATAGTGAGTAAAAATCGTCAAAATCCACTTCAGCTATACACTTTTTCACTTTCCACGTCAATCTGTTTTAAACAGATATATAAACTTTATTTTCACGCTTGCGAATGGCGGAAACGAATTTTGACGATTTTTATCCGCTACCAGCTAATATTTAATTTTCAATTTGTTTAAGGCCTTTGTTTAAGGAAATCCAGTTAATACAACAAAAAGAGCCTTTGATTCAGAGTGAAACTGGCAAAATGAGTAGCCGAGAAGAGAAGATGCAGAAAAGCTCAGAATGCGTCTACGCAACGAACAATAAGAGTAATCTCATTCTCCTCAGAAGAACTCACACGGGCGAGAAACCCTTCCGGTGTGACCAGTGTAACTATGCATCTTCACTGAAAGGGAATTTGATAAGCCACAGAAGAACACACACGGGCGAGAAGCCCTTCCAGTGTGACCAATGTAACTATGCATCTTCACTGAAAAAGAATTTGATAAGCCACAGAAGAACACACACGGGCGAGAAACCCTTCCAGTGTGACCAGTGTAACTACGCATCTGCACATAAGAGTGCATTGATTTACCACAAAAATCTCACACGGGCGAGAAACCCTTCCAGTGTGACCAGTGTAACTACGCATCTGCACAGAAGAGTGCATTGATTTACCACAAAAGAATTCACACGGGCGAGAAACCCTTCCGGTGTAACCGGTGTAACTACGCATCTGCACAGAAGAGTGCATTGCTTTACCACAACAGAACTCACACGGGCGAGAAACCCTTCCAGTGTGACCAGTGTAACTACGCATCTGCACAGAAGAGTGCATTGCTTTACCACAACAGAACTCACACGGGCGAGAAACCCTTCCAGTGTGACCAGTGTAACTATACTTCTTCGCGAAAGTCGCATTTGATCAGTCACAAAAGGAGACACACGGCCCAGAAGCCCTTTGGATGTGCAAAGTGTGGATATCGGGCCAAAGATAAGAAAATTGTACATCACCACGAAAGAACACATCACTCTCAGGGGGCAAAGGCCCACAAATGCCACACTTGCGACCGGAACTTCGCTACCAATAAAACCCTTCAAGCGCATTGTCGAAATCATGGTCCTCCTGGAATCCAAATAGCCGCTTTGAACAGTCACCACACAGCACCAGTGCGCCAATCTCAGCCTCGTGAATTTGACCTCTCTGGTCGTCAAACGGGAGGTAGGTTTTGTTCGATTCGACTGCGAGGTTTAACGACGGATCAGATTGAATCTCTTACTGAAAAGCCTCACTACGCCCACGCCGTTAAAGCGGAAGTGGACCATCCTGACGCAGACACCGCAACCGTAGAGATAGAAAGGGTGTTCGGCTCCGATTGCGTCAACATCGATGTCAGCTGCGTCAAACAAGAACCATTTTACGACTTCATCGACCAAGTTCCGATTGCCACAGTCGTAACGAGAGAAGAGTTGGAATATCGCCCAGTTGTGGACTATAAAGAGGGTGTATCAAGGAACCCAGACACCCCGATCAAGATCAATTTCCCTCGAAGTAGAATTTTTTTGGATGAAAGACATGGATCATTTTAATTTAATATTTTCATTTGTTCCTAACTAATTTGAGAGGTTAAGCAATTAAAATTATTTTGAAATAATTTTTTTCTTACAGTTAACACAAGCAGTGAAATTATTTTGTATTTTTAGCTCCGGGTGTCCGAATTAAAATGTAATAAATGAATTACTTTTAAATATAGAATTGTCAAAATTATTATAATCACTAAACAAGAGGGTGTTCTACACATAAATATTAATTTTATAAGTTAAAATACAAAATTAAGAGAGTTCAGCTTGAAATAGCGCGAAAGTTGACAATGCCCACTGTAGTCTTCCCCTAGGTACTACGGGGTATAAATTCTGACACACTGTAGTCTTAAAATTTGTATTTTGCATTTTTAAACTTTTTGAAATGTCGTTGTTCGGAAATTAAATTAGTTATAATAAAAACACTTTCATTTTTTCATATATCGTTAATTACGTAAATTAGATATTAAATTTGGGACGTTTCAGTTTTTTATTAAGTCTGAAGGCCTGACCCTTCATTTCTAGATTTTTGTCCTTCGCTAATTTGTGGAGTCTGAGCTTGCAATATAAATTAATAACTTTCTTAATCAAACTGATGCGATGATGTTCGATTCCAACTTCAGCATCAAACATATGTTCGGGGAGAGCTGGGAAGATGTCTATGCCAACAATATTTCGTAGTTCTTATAACTAGTTCTTAGACTACATTTATTTATAGACAGAGGAACATCTCTTTATAACAACTTAACAAAATTGGCCAAAAACCAAGGAGATCTTGCTCAAATTATAATAACATAATTAAACCAACAGGAAATGATCCTTGGTCAAAATTTAAAGGTGAGAAGTTAGCATCACCGGTTTTTTACCTCTCCGAGGGGACATAGTCCCCTAGGAGGGGTTATACAATCATCGTGTCTGTCTGTGTGTGTCTGTCTGTCTGTCGGCTGCGAACGCGTTACCGGGGCAAAGTTCAAAACGCGTTACCGGGGCAAAGTCCAATACGCGTTACCGGTGAAATCGTGTTTAAAGGTTGGCAAAACCACCGTCTGACGGTGAGCGTTAACGCGTAAAGTTGCGATTGCGTAGGGTGCGGTTTGGTTGTTTTTTCGTTAACGCTCACCGTCGCAATGTTTATGTGTAGTGTAGGAATGGTAAGCTTGTTTGTTATGGTGGTTGTGTGTGTTGAATTTGTATAATGGCGGTTGTGAGTGTTGAGTTTGAATACGCGTCTTTTCTCTCCATCTTATTCTTATTGACATTTGGGACGTCCAAATGGCAGGGTTTCCACCACTTGTTTACGGTATTCGTCTTAGTATCATTTTGCGATCGTATCAGGCGGGATTTGAACCCGAGACCTCCAGCTTGACAGGCGGACGTTCTACCACAGAACCACCGACACTTATCACGATTTATCGAAAATTAGACCTTCAGCTTTATCGGAAGCGTTTATTACAAATTAACAGAGTATTAAATTTTGGTTGTTATTAAATAGAACGAAATTTCGTGTTCCATTTAAATTATTGCATTGAAGTAATTCTAATGTAGCGTATTCTCTGTTGATTAAAAGCGAAAGCGCCGCCCAGGTTTCGAACCCGGGCCGTTCTGCACGACAGGCGAATGTTCTACCACAGATCCACCGATAGATGTTATGCTTGTTTGAAAATTATGAACTCAGCTTAGCTGAAGAGTATATTAATGGTTTTTAAAGTCTAAATTTATTACGTATGCAATTTTAAAGGTCAAATCTTGTTTTAGCGCAGTCAGCCGAGATAAGAGGGTTAAAAGGTAGACCCTGTGGGTGGTCCACTTTGTTAGTTTTTTGTTATTTATTTACGGGTATTATTAACGACCTATATATAGTTGTGTTAATGCAAAGGCGATAATTTAACGTTTATTGCTTTAAGAACTGGCGGTTAGTCAAGTGGCTCTCTGTGATTTGTTGATGGTAAGGTTTTTGCTTCTTGTAAATATATTTGGTGTGGATATTTCGATATCTACGATTTCTAACGCAGTCAATGATTTCCTGGGTGTGCGAGTCATTATATGATATTGGAAATTGGATGGCATTGGTCTTTTTCATGCGGTATGTGTCACAACGTCAACTTGTTATATTCATACTTGTTCTTGCTATACTTATACTTGGTCTTGTTACATTCATACTTGGTCTTGTTATACTCATACTTGGTCTTGTTATATTCATACTTGGTCTTGCTATACTCATACTTGGTCTTGTTATATTCATACTTGGTCTTGCTATATTCATACTTGGTCTGCTATATTCATACTTGGTCTTGCTATATTCATACTTGGTCTTGCTATACTCATACTTGGTCTTGTTACATTCATACTTGGTCTTGCTATATTCATACTTGGTCGTGTTGTATTCATACTTGGTCTTACTATATCTATACTTGGTTTGGTTATATTTATACTTTTTCTCTCTCTTATACATCGAGGTCTCTCATACTTCGTCTCTCTCTCTCTACTCTAACTTGGTCATTCGCTATTCATACATCGCACCTCTCTCTCATACTTCGACTCTCTCTCTCTACTCTAACTTGGTCATTCGCTATTCATACATCGCACTTCTCTCTCATACTTCGACTCTCTCTCTCTACTCTAACTTGGTCATTCGCTATTCATACATCACACTTCTCTCTCATACTTCGACTCTCTCTCTCTACTCTAACTTGGTCATTCGCTATTCATACATCACACTTCTCTCTCATACTTCGTCTCTCTCTCTATACTCTAACTTGGTCGTTCACTATTCATACATCGCACCTCTCTCTCATACTTCGACTCTCTCTCTCTACTCTAACTTGGTCATTCGCTATTCATACATCGCACTTATCTCTCATACTTCGACTCTCTCTCTATACTCTAACTTGGTCGTTCACTATTCATACATCGCACCTCTCTCTCATACTTCGACTCTCTCTCTCTACTCTAACTTGGTCATTCGCTATTCATACATCGCACTTCTCTATCATACTTCGACTCTCTCTCTATACTCTAACTTGGTCGTTCACTATTCATACATCGCACCTCTCTCTCATACTTCGACTCTCTCTCTCTCTACTCTAACTTGGTCATTCGCTATTCATACATCGCACTTCTCTCTCATACTTCGTCTCTCTCTCTATACTCTAACTTGGTCGTTCACTATTCATACATCGCACCTCTCTCTCATACTTCGACTCTCTCTCTCTCTACTCTAACTTGGTCATTCGCTATTCATACATCGCACTTCTCTCTCATACTTCGACTCTCTCTCTATACTCTAACTTGGTCGTTCACTATTCATACATCGCACCTCTCTCTCATACTTCGACTCTCTCTCTCTACTCTAACTTGGTCATTCGCTATTCATACATCGCACTTCTCTCTCATACTTCGACTCTCTCTCTATACTCTAACTTGGTCGTTCACTATTCATACATCGCACCTCTCTCTCATACTTCGACTCTCTCTCTCTACTCTAACTTGGTCGTTCACTATTCATACATCGCACCTCTCTCTCATACTTCGACTCTCTCTCTCTACTCTAACTTGGTCATTCGCTATTCATACATCGCACTTCTCTCTCATACTTCGACTCTCTCTCTATACTCTAACTTGGTCGTTCACTATTCCTACATCGCACCTCTCTCTCATACTTCGACTCTCTCTCTCTACTCTAACTTGGTCATTCGCTATTCATACATCACACTTCTCTCTCATACTTCGTCTCTCTCTCTATACTCTAACTTGGTCGTTCACTATTCATACATCGCACCTCTCTCTCATACTTCGACTCTCTCTCTCTACTCTAACTTGGTCATTCGCTATTCATACTTCGCACTTCTCTCTCATACTTCGACTCTCTCTCTATACTCTAACTTGGTCGTTCACTATTCATACATCGCACCTCTCTCTCATACTTCGACTCTCTCTCTCTACTCTAACTTGGTCATTCGCTATTCATACATCGCACTTCTCTCTCATACTTCGACTCTCTCTCTATACTCTAACTTGGTCGTTCACTATTCATACATCGCACCTCTCTCTCATACTTCGACTCTCTCTCTCTACTCTAACTTGGTCATTCGCTATTCATACATCGCACTTCTCTCTCATACTTCGACTCTCTCTCTATACTCTAACTTGGTCGTTCACTATTCATACATCGCACCTCTCTCTCATACTTCGACTCTCTCTCTCTACTCTAACTTGGTCATTCGCTATTCATACATCGCACTTCTCTCTCATACTTCGACTCTCTCTCTCTACTCTAACTTGGTCGTTCACTATTCATACATCGCACCTCTCTCTCATACTTCGACTCTCTCTCTCTACTCTAACTTGGTCATTCGCTATTCATACATCGCACTTCTCTCTCATACTTCGACTCTCTCTCTCTACTCTAACTTGGTCATTCGCTATTCATACATCACACTTCTCTCTCATACTTCGACTCTCTCTCTACTCTAACTTGGTCATTCGCTATTCATACATCACACTTCTCTCTCATACTTCGTCTCTCTCTCTATACTCTAACTTGGTCGTTCACTATTCATACATCGCACCTCTCTCTCATACTTCGACTCTCTCTCTACTCTAACTTGGTCATTCGCTATTCATACATCACACTTCTCTCTCATACTTCGTCTCTCTCTCTATACTCTAACTTGGTCGTTCACTATTCATACATCGCACTTCTCTCTCATACTTCGACTCTCTCTCTCTACTCTAACTTGGTCGTTCGTTATTCATACATCGCACCTCGCTCTCTCTATCTCTCTCTATCCATAGTTTCCTTAGCTTTCTCTCTAGCTACATACCGTCGAGCTATCAAATTCGAAGGTCGTCTGTCTCGAACTTTGTACCGCGCGATTTAGACGCCGACTATATTTGGCCAAGTTAAGTGAGAACTTGACCAACAGCAAAACTATTCTGTCGCAGCTGTATTTTATTGTACAGGGTGTTTGGGAATTAAATTTCCATAATTAAATAATTACTTTTGAAAGAAATTGAAATTAAAATTCCTCACTTTTGAAGGGTAATCTGCGTCTTTCAAAAGTCAATTAAACCGTAGCGCTGTAGTCTGACCCAGGTAGCAATGACAAGTTATTTCTTAACTTAATATTAACGTTGATATTAGGTGCATACTTTCAACTCTTTTAAACGTTATATTTAATGAGAGTTATATACGTTGTAATACCGTTTCAATTTACAAATATTATATTATTTATATATAGAAAAAAACCGATTATTTTTCAAAACATTTATCATATTTTCGGAAGTTATCATTAAAATTATCTTTATTTTCTTTAATTTTCTTTTATAGTTTTCGAATTTACAACTGAAAACTATTAAACATCCTTATTCTTAAATTAAAACAGATACTTGTAAATGATAACTCCGTTTTTCTTGGCATCAACATTTTCTTTAATGTTGCAGCGCCACATAGGCTCAAGTATTTCAATTTCAAGTACTTTTCTATATACGTTAAGGCAAACACTAATGTGAAATTAAACTTACAGTGATTGATTCAAAATAAAATATTAATCTTCTTAAACAATTTGTTTATTTCTATAGTTAATATCTTCTATTCGTTAGTATTATGAAGATAATACATATAACATCTAATAATGATATAAATAATAGGTGGTATTCACGAGAAGATGGCGGCTATTGCTCTAAGGTAGATAGTTATGGGGGAAAGGGGGATGACACTAGCCTTCCACTACAGTAATGATGACGTCACGATAATTCACCTTATATTAACAAATAAACGATTAAATATTGTTTTTCTTACGTTTTAATATAAGCATGTTTTCGAGAAAAACGTTTTTTAAATGTTTATAAAACTAAAAGTTCCATAATATCGTTTTAATACTAGAAAAAGACAAAAACGTTTTTAGAAACTAACTGATTAAACATAAACACTATGAGACATCGCTTATTATTGGGTCATTGGATTTGGTTATATACGAAATAGACTGAGCTATTAAAAGTTTAAAACCAAATACAAGTTTTCAACATTTTTTGCAAGGCTTAGATTAATTAATTACATTTGTTTAACCCCTGGTCTTAAAATAATGGCCATGCTCATGGCTTTTTTTATTGTATTTCCAGATGCTATTTTCCTATTCTGTTTAGTGTAATAACCTATTTAGAAATTTAAAGGTAATGGAATATTTAAAATTAAGGACACTATTGGATTAAAACTGTGAAATTTTAATTTTTCAGGGATTTGAATTATATCGCTTTTAATATGCACTGATAAAAATATTTTTTTGAAACTAGAACCATTATCACACTTGGTTTTAGTCTGTTAACAGCTCTTGAGGAACATAAAGGGCATTTAATTTAAATTTGGTTAGATATAGGATAATATTATTAACTTTTGGGGGTGATTTTTCAATATTTTAATGTTATTGTGGAATCCAAATGTCCGTAGAAGTGGGGAGAGCTATTTTGTGGTAGATTGTAGGCGGACTGAAACACCTACAACTGGGCTGTTCGAAGATTTCGGCGTACACGAGCTTACTAATGTCGTATTTTCTTAAAAATATCGAAGAAATTAATCAGGCGTGATTTAGCTGAGGAAATTAGATAAAATAATTTATTGAAAAAGAAACTTTAAAAATGGTTACAATTAAATGTAATAAACTGAAAAATCCTGAGTTAGAAAAATAGTGAAACAGATAAAAATTCGCTAAGGTGATCTGCTCACTTCGCCAGAAATGTCCAACTGGCGACAAAGAAAGCATCTCTTTCCCTCCAAAATGTTCTGGCGCGAACTTTCCACGCAGTCCAATTAGTCAAACGGGTTTTCACTTGACCGCGGCTTGGGAAAACTTTTAACGCCGGATATGAGCGGTGACAATACCGTGAAAAAAAAACCCAGGAATGTACAAGGTATTGGCGTAGAGACAATTAGCGGGGGTTTATGTTTTTGGTGTTTTATATGTGTCCGTTTCTCAGTTAACAAAAATAAGATTCAACAGTTATAGCAAGGGAAGGTAAAATTACCTGTTCTATAATTGTTTTGGAAGATGTTGCTAAATGTATTGGCTTATATGGTTAGTGTTCGGAATTGTTTATTCATTATCCACAAATTTTCCGATTTATTTAAAAAACGTTGGTAAAAAGAATATCATTTTAACTTATTTAATTATGTTTTTTACGCAACCAAGCATTTATTGGAATAAAAGTGGTATTTATTTAAATAATTGTTTGTTTTATTTAAAAAATAGGCTTATTCACTTTCGATTATTTAAACATTTTACAAGTTTTATTCAACTATAACCAATATATTGGTTATTTAAATAAATATTATTTAAATATAGCCGAGCTTATTTTATTCACGATCTCTAGAGTACCTGAATTTAAAGCTTATTTGTATAATGTACCCGATATTAAATCAATTTAAACGTTAATATAATGGTTTTAAAATAGCTTAAAAAACGTTCCGAAAATAACGTTTGTTTACGTTACTCTAATAAACGTTCAAAATTGGTTAGAATTTAGTTTTTAGAAACGTTTTATCAACCGTTTTTTAGCGCGTTCCTTAGCCGGAGTCTGCCGGACATGATCAACGAGTCAATAGGGACTTGGCAGTACTACGTCACAGTTTTTTTTCAATAGTTTTTATCGTGGGGAGAAAACTGTTACCACAATGGCGGCCATGGCCAAAGCTACGGAGTGCCAAGTCTCTATAACGTTTACTTTAATTATCAGCTACTCATCAACTGTTTTTAACGGTTTTTCAACGAAATTTTGCTTCCTGGGAACTGCTAATGCAGTGCTGTCTTTCCCATTGAACCCGTTGGGCCAGCGCCAAGAGTTCGAGAGGAGCCCCTCGGGCTAAAAAAAACCCATTCAACATTAAAAATGTATTTTTGCAATAATGACTCAGACATTTTATCGCGACCGGCGGGCGTCACATATTTAGTCTGAGCTGATTTCTACCTTCGATTATTTGTTCTCAAACACCTACAGTTTTCTGGATAGAGGCAATTTTTTAGGCTGACTATGTGTACAGCGCGAAGTCGACGTCAAACGACCTGGCAGTAGGACCGTGCAAGATATTTTCCACTATTTGATTCGACTAAATTATGACGTTAAATTTCGGGTTTACCTTTCACACCGATCAAAGTTTTTTATTAATATTCTTAAATACCAAATAATGAAAAGGCCTTTATTAAAAGGGGTGTAAAAATGTCGACCCTCGCAGCAATATTTGAAATTATATGAAAACGAATTTCCTGTCTCGCGTAGTTTCGTGTTTTCGGTTTAAAATCGTCCGCGTTTTAGACGTCGTGTAACGAAATAGCAGTTTCTAATTGGTCTTTCACATAAATTCAAATTTTGCTGGGAGGGTCGCCATTTTTACCAACCTTTTATAAAGGCCTCTGTTTAAAGCGGTGGTTGTGAAATGTCTCGGCTCTTCCAGCCGCGATAGTTTGGCCTTTACTTGGACCATTCCATTGGTCGTCGTATGGGGGGGGGGGGGGGTGGCGCAAATTCATCGGGATATTTTGACTCGCGATTCAACGGGGCAATACACTCTTTTTCGCGCCTTTATTTGACCCCTCTTACTTGCCTCCCGCTCGTAGGTTATTACCTCTGCCCTCAGCGGGGAGTCTAGCATCCACTCTTTAGGTATCCGTCATGGAGGATGAGGCTGAAAGGGGGAAAACGAAACATGGACGCGCCTAAAAAATACCGCGAAAAAGAGTGTATACTATTCCGCGTCGGTGCTTAACACTTCTCCGCCCGGCACCTCCTTTGGGGAATAGCTCTATGGCTTCTAAAGTCTTCTTTTTGGAAATATTTAATGTCTTTGAATAAATTAATTTCAAACATGGGCGCAGCGCTCAAAAACATAAATTTTGACTATTTGATTTTGTTTGAAATTATTTGTCATTCCCATCAAATTTTCGTCAGTGAGCGTTGCAGAGAAGTAGTAGTGTGATATTGATTATTTGTTCGTAATTTATTTCATGTATGACATACGTTGGTTGGCGCCATATAAAATTTTTTAACCTAGCGCCACAAACCTTCAGAACGCCACTGAGCGAGCCCCCTTCAACTAGATGATTAACTTTTATTCAATAGATAAAGCTTTCAAAATTATTCGTAAAACGTTTTGATCGAGTAATTTATTTATATTTCTGTATTATCCGATTAATTTTTTGATAAATTTGTAAAATTAATCGGAAAAACGACATTTTTTTCGATAAATCTAAAATTTTACGAATAATACATGTTTTTTTAATAATTTTCCGAAATATTAACCGGTAAATTTCTTTGTTTAAATTTTTTTAACGAAAAAATCAATTTAAACATGGATAATGATTAACCGTCTCCGACCTCTACCTTCAACTGAAAAATCCTGGCTACGGGCCTGCTTCCACCGGTTTTCTTCTGCTAATATAAAGATTAGAAATCACTAAAATATAGAATATTAATTCACATTGTAATACGAAGGTCAAAGATTCAAAGTGTTACTAGGATAATATTTGCAGTAGCGTAGCCAGGATTTGGTTTCGGGGAGGGCACACAATGAAAAAACGTAAAACAAAAAATTAAAAAATTGTACATACAACCATACATTTCGGAGGGGGGGTGGGCACGTGCCCCTGGCTACGTCACTGAATATTTGGTAAGGGGAATAATATAACAAAACAGCGATAGAAAATGGGGGCGGGGAATGGGGTTTTCGGTCGAAAAACGTTTTAAAATCGTGAAGTCACCCAGATGCGATCCCATTGCAGGATCTCATCTCAGTGACGTCACGATGTTCGTTAGCAACGAAGTTACCAAACTTAGCCCTTAGCAACCACAGCGTATCGAGGCACGGCCAACTTCGATAGCGCGTACCGCGCTTTAGCAGCCCCGTCAATCGCCTGAATTTACCGTGTATATATTTTCCCACCAGGCTTTCGCTACGACAAAAAATTAACGTTAGTCAGATAGGAAAATTCCACAAAAAGCAATTATTTTTAAATAAATTTAAAAAAACATTGAATTAAACCGAATGTAGGTTAATATTTAACCATGGACGCTAAATCTAACCGGACAGGCAAAGCTGTAGCTTAAACTGTACAAAATGATGCGTCTCCTTCACCGTCTCACCTAAGGTAGAATTTCAGTGGGAGGGGGGATGGGAAAGGGAAATAAAAATAAAAAGAGCCCGGGCCGTCAAGGTCGTTGAGCTTCGATTCCGTTTCCGGTTCATATGGCGATAATGGCGGGCTGTGAGGAGTAAGATTTTGTAGTCTAAGGCTTATTACTATTTTTGAAACTAGTATTAATACAGAATTTAAGTAAAATTTTGGTTTAATGAACTTCGTTTAATACCGAAACAATAATGGGTAAAAAACAGTGCGAGTACTCACTGTGTCGAAATCGTACAAATCATATTTTACCAAGGCCTAATAGTGTAGGTATTAAATATGTTCCCTTTCCTCGACCAAAAACAAATCTTGAAAAGTGTAAACGCTGGATTGCTGCTTGTGGACGGTTTGATGAAAGAATTACGGTTGAGAAAATTCAAAAGAACCAAAAATTGACTTATTATATTTGCTCGGAGCATTTTGTGGGAGGCCATGGGCCAACTGTTGACCATCCCGATCCTCTACCTTTCAAAGAAACTCAAGAGACCCTACAATTAATGGTGACTTTAAAAATTTCTTAGATTTCTTTTTAGGCAATCCTTAATTGTTAAATTAAATTTTGTAGTATCAAAATGTTGATGTACATACGAAAGGTATGGCCATTTCAGAAGTGACAGAGACTCAGGAAACACAATTCAAAACACCGATAGATGGCCAGGAATTAATATACTCTTTAACAGAAGACACACCTGAAATGCTAAAGATACCTATTGGAACCAAGGAGATAGTATTTACAGTGAGTAATTAATAACAAAATTTATGGTAAATTTTATTTTTGGGTTAACTAATTGTACCTTAATATTTAAGAGTGTTGTTGCGACCAGTACTCCCAAGTCATCAAAATATCCCAAGTCTAATCTACCAGTATCAGAAAGAGTGGAGTTATGTAAATATATTGAGATGTGCGATGTAACTACTTCTAATGTTGTAGAAAACGAAATGGAAGTAAACTTGACCAGCCCTTCAGATGAAAATAATGGAACCATTTTACATAGCATACTATCAAAATCAAAAGATTTACAGCTTCAAAATGATAAGAATGATTCAAAGTTACATTCAGATTCTGTTTTCATAAAACATCCACCTATTGAAAGCGAAACTAATGATTCTGGGTATGGAAAAATTTACACGGAATATTTAAGGCAATCTTTTGCGGGAAATCCCATACCCAGTGGCTGGGTAGCTTGTACTTTCAACAACAACGTTGTGTTCTCAAAATTGGACCTAGAAAATGGTTTTACTATCAAATCTTTTACAATTGAAAACCAATCTGAAAAAGGGTGCCTTAAAATCTTCGGAAAAGATGTTTCACAAATCCCTTTCATAAGCGAATCAATACCGAACGTATCTAGCGTAACATCATTGTTTACAGTCTTAGAGATTATCGACGCGTTAAATGTGTGCCGTGGAATTTTCAACCCCAAAATTGTTGAGCTTTTTGACACCAAAGTTAAAATGAAAGGTATTAAAAATAGATTTTCGAATGCTGTTCATGCAATTGATTGCCAAATTGTCCCCCAAAAAGTATCCAAATATAATGGGAAGAGCTCTGATACCCAGGAATTATGCGAAAACTGTTTGAAATACAGGAGATCGTTATTAAAGGGTTTAATTAGAAGCCACAAAAATAATGGGGAATCTAGGAACAGTTATATGTCAAGGGGTGACCTCGAAAAAAAACTGAAACAACAAGCTGACGTAAATTCATATCTGAGAAGAAAGATGAAGAAAATTAAAACCAGAATGACGAGACAGCTTAGAAAAGATGGCCAAATTTTGGATCCTGAAGATACTATATTTTTTTCAAACCTATTAGAGCAACAGAAGTTGGTTTTACCCAAGAATACATTCAAGAGGCTGTTTATTGAGCAACAACTTTCAGCGCTGAAAGCCAAAAATAAGCGTATGCGAAGGTGGCATCCCAAGGTCCTACAATGGTGCATCCATTTTTATAGAAAGTCTCCAGCATCGTACAAACTAATTGAGTCAAGTGGAATCTTGCAGCTACCATCGAAGAGAACGTTATATAATCACTCATCCCACATTGGACTAGCATCTGGCTTCAATAACACTTCTTTCCAATTAGCTAAAGATCACCTCTATAAAGCGTGCCCTCAAGAACATCAGAGATATGTCAGTTTAGTTCTAGACGAAATGAAAATAAAAGAAGACATTCTTTACAAATCAGATACAGGAGAATTAGTTGGTTTTACTAACCTCGATGATGTTGGGAATGAAATTCTAAAATTCAGACAAGCTGGTAATGATGAAATGCCCGAAGTTGCAACACATGTGCTTCAGTTGATGATTAGGAGTATAACATGAAATTTCAAATTTCCATTGTCATATTTTCCGTGCAAAAACATGGATAGCGATAATCTTACAACCATAATATCGGATGCAATTTCACGTTTGGAATATTATGGTATTAAAATTGTAACTGTTATTGCAGATGGAGCTAGCACAAACAGAAGGGCGTTTAAGAATTTTGTTAAAGATGGATATAAGTGGAAAAACATCTATGCAAGTGATGATGAGCGTTTTGTTTACTTCATTTGTGACCCCCCACACCTGATGAAAACTGCTAGGAATGCTTTTTCGAATAGCAATTTTCATACGATGACAAAACGGCTTGTGAAAAATGGTCAAGAAGTTTTATGGACCCATATCATTAGGCTCTTTGAGATGGATTCTTCGCGGCTGCTTAAATTAGTACCTAAATTAACGAAAGATCATGTGTTCTTGGACAGTTTTTCCAGAATGCGTGTGAGATTGGCCGCTCAAGTCCTCAGTACAACTACTGCCAATGCCCTTGAGTTTGAATTTGGCGAAGAAGTCCGAGAAACTGCCAATTTTATTAGGTTTATGGATAAATTCTTCGACCTTATGAATGTGCGAAACCTGAACGAGGGAAAACTCAAGCGCAATCCTAATTTGGATTGTTTTAAGGACCCTTTGGATCCAAGATTAGAAGTAAGTTACATTTAACACCTATTAATTCTTTTAATAATAAACTGATGAAATAATTTCTTTTTATAGTGGCTGGAAAAAACATTCATTAATTATTTCAATGAATGGCAAACTGAGGTAGCTACGAAAGCCACTAATTCAACAGCAGCGGAACGAAAAAGAATGATTCTTAGTCATGAGACAGTGGAAGGTTTAATTATGACAGGTAATTAATTAAGATTGTTTAATGAAGTTTTTGAGTTAGCATTAATTAAATATTTTCCTTTAGCTCAATCCGTCCCAGCCGTTGTGAGATTCTTGTTGTCGAAAGATGCAGAATTTGTTTTAACAGTCCACTTAAATCAAGATTGCCTCGAGCAAGAATTTGGGAAACACAGAGCATCATGTGGGGGAAATACAAATCCTGACATCCTTCATTTTGGCCAAAATGTTGATAGGTTTATCTATTTAGAAAAAGAAATTACGGCCCCAGATCAAGGAAATACTTTAATTTTTCCACAAAATAATTTGTGACAGTAAAATATAGTATTTAAAATCAAAAATTTGCATTTATTTTTTCAATTCATCTTAAAATAGGAACTTTTTATCACAAAATTTTCAAATATGACAACTCCCTAAATGCTTGATAATCCGTTCGAGATTTCTTTTAATCCTTTTCTTAAAGCTGGTGTAGATTTCTCTCTCTTCTTTTCTTTTGAGAAATGTTTCCCTCTCAGATAAAGTTGCAGGCCCTTTCCTCTCAATTTAAGAAAAGTTGAAAATATTTTTGACAAGATTCTCTTCGTAGCGTTGATATGACTTGGAACGGTTGCCTTTGAAATCAAGAGTTGAAAGGTTGACAAAATATCACAATTTTCTTCCATCTTTTGGAATGCTATACTCCTCCTTTGAGCATTATTTTGTAGGACCATTGTCAGTTTTTTACCATTATAAAACTCAGAGACAATGCTGTCCATCAATTGAAATAGTTTAAAAGTACTTTTATTTACATAAAGCAAACCACCTCTGTTGTTTTTTGTGACCCAGGCAGAGATGTTAATATCAGGTAACTCAGAGTCTAAATATTGCTTGACCTCGTTGAAAGATCCTTTTATTGCAAATGAATTCAATAAATCCCATTGATACGGAAGACTCTTCGATATTGATTTTATCGTTGCACCAGCAACATAAAAAAGTATCTGTTTGACCTTCAGTTCATCCGTCTTGGAAGCAGCCATGTTGGATACTTTATTTTCACCAACTAGTGGCTGTGGCAATTTATATCTTAAACTCGTATCATTTTTAACAATATCACATTGCACTAAACATAAAACTTTTTTTACAAATCTAGCAGCGATTGATTGTTGACCAAAAAAAGACAGGCAACTAAAAATCTGCAAGGTAAATTGTTTTGTCAAAATTAGTGTTAGTTTGTTATTTGAAAAAAAAAAACAATCCTTACTTGAGGAGCTATCGAAGCTATATAGTCAATGGCTTCCTTTAAAAACTCTTGATTCGAATGAATTGTTTGCCCTATTTCCCAAAATGACTTGGAGGTTTTCAGGTTCGCTAGTTTCAAACACAATGAACGCAGACCAGAATTCCACATTGTTGCTTTTTTATTGATTCCCACTTCTATTAATTCTTGAACAACTGCCACTAGGCAATCATCAGCTGAATGTGGTGTTCCTAAAGTTTGAAATTGTTCCAAACTTGAGTTTATGATTAGTTGAAAATCGGTATCAGTCAAATCTGTAAGATTGAAATTTAATAATTACAGTAAAATCTATAAATCGATCAAAATTTAATTTTGATCAACGTACTAAATAAACTTCCAACTGGTTGGATCTTTATCCTTTTTTTTGAGGTAACAACAGCACCCAAATTGGTTTTAGACACAATGCCAAACTTAATAGGAGTTAATATAGAGTCATCTTCGCAATTTTCTATGATGTTTGACAAATCATTTTCGATAAATTCTTCCACGATTAACGTGACATTTTCATCCCTTTCCTCTTTAATTCCATTAAAGTTCTCATCATTTTCCTCCAGCGATTTCTTCAATGTTTTTCTGTATAAAGAGTACAAACCAATTAGTGCTGAGCCAAGGCTTAGCATAAAATTACGTTCAAACAAAATAAATAATTTGTAAATTGTAATAATATTTCATATCTAGTTTAAATTTATAAAATACATACTTCCCTAAATAGCAATGATCTTCTAGAACACCATTCTTCTTTGTTTTATAAATTTCTCCACAGTTTTCAGTAGATCTCGTCGCACGAGCCATTTTGAACCAGCCGCTTTCCAAACGACCTTGACGACCCCGCAATTAGGGTACAGCCAAACTATTTCGGATAACGCGAAGTAGGCCGCAAAGAGACCGTGGGGGGGGGGGGGGGGGGGGGTACATTTTTGGCTAGCTTTTCCTGTCCGGTTAGATTTAGCGTCCATGATTTAACTAATAGTATAATATTTTTTTAATGATTCTAATTTTTTAACGGTGTTTATAAATTATAAAAGAGTTAAACAAAAACCAAGAACATCCTCTAGATGTTGTCAACAACATAGAATAATACTTGAAACACATGTAAATAAATAAATAAATAAAACAAAAAGTGAAAAGAAGATTCACTGTAACTTCAGGGTAAATATATTATTTTAAATTTTTTTATTAAATAATATTAAGTTAAAATATATTATAAGCGCAATAAATTATAATTTTAGGTTTCAACAAGTTTTAAACTATCCTCTTTTTAAACCTAGAATAATAGTGTAAATTTAGTAAGGGCCGGTTTGTAATTTTAACTGACTGACATTTTTTCCATAAAAAAGGTACAACCCTGAACAGAAATCATCCTCCTAGAAATGCAGGCTGAAGAGCATGTATCTTTTACCTATTTAGTTCCAAAGTTGTACCTAAGCTTCTTTTATCTTCAATTATATTAGTTTTAAGATTCTTACTCTTAAAACCAATTAGATTTACAGAAAATACTACCTAAGAACGGTTATAAACTCGTGAATTAAATATATATATACTATCATATGTAACATAATTACTCATAAGTGTGCCTCTGTATAACATTTCCATATAAATAAATTCAATGAGACCTTGTTTCACACGGAGACCCAAAAATGCAAAAATTCTTAAAATCCTCGCGGTATTGAAATGGTTACCATCGAAACGAAATTGTATGATCGCGAGGCACGAGCTAATAGATTGTTAAAGTTACAAACGCACGCGGAATTCTTAAATAAATTCCGTTTCCCATCAGTAAAGCTGATGACGCGTTTTTCGCCACTAAGCTGAAAGTGACGTAATTTACGTCATATCCCGTGAACAAGGTTTCATTAAAGAAAATGCTTTTTTGGCATACTTATGAGTGATTATGTTACATATGATATATTAATAAAGATTTGTTTTTATTTAAGATTTATAAATTTTAAGAGATACATTATTTACGCGTAAAAACGCTCTAAACACCTCTACAGCCTTCAAAACTATGCATTCTAATATGGCGCCTTCGCGTAACAAACGCGTATCTTTTTCTTCATTTAATTTTTATAAGGTAATATTTTTTTAATTATGAATTATACGTAAATATATTGCGAAAAGATAGTTTTAACTTACTATACCTTGTTTTTTATAAATAGGAAAGTGGAAATCCAAAGAAAAAATATTTTTCCGCGATTTCATTAACATTAGATGCGAGGCTATTGACGGGGCCGCTAAAGCGCGGTACGCGTGATCGAGGCAACCTTTTATAGCCTAAAATTAACTAACCTTGGCCAAAACCGTCTTTTAGAAAAGGTCCGAAATTTCCGTCTACTACCTTATTTTCGCCTAGAACAATAAATCTACTTGGAAAATGATTGCAAATCGCAGAATACCTTTCAAATGTGGGGAAAAGTCACGTATCTCGAATTACTAATCTTTTGAACTCAGGTAGATTCTCATTCTTCAAATTTAATTTCCAAACACCCTGTACAATAAAATACGGCTGAGATAGAATAGTTTTTCAGTTGGTAAAGTTCTCACTTAACTTGGCCAAATATAGTCGGCGTCAAAAGCGCGCGGTACAAAGTTCGAGACAGACGACCTTCGAATTAGATAGCTCGACGGTATGTAGCTAGAGAGAAAGCTAAGGAAACTATGGATAGAGAGAGAGAGTGAGAGAGACGAAGTATGAGAGAGAGGTGCGATGTATGAATAGCGAACGACCAAGTTAGAGTAGAGAGAGAGAGACGAAGTATGAGAGAGAGGTGCGATGTATGAATAGCGAACGACCAAGTTAGAGTAGAGAGAGAGAGACGAAGTATGAGAGAGAGGTGCGATGTATGAATAGCGAACGACCAAGTTGGAGTATAGAGAGAGTCGAAGTGTGCGAGACCTCGATGTATAAGAGAGAGACAAAGTATAGATATAGTAAGAACAAGTATGAATATAGCACGACCAAGTATGAATATAACAAGACCAAGTATGACTATAGTAAGACCAAGTATGAGTATAGCACGACCAAGTATGAATATAACAAGACCAAGTATGAGTATAGTAAGACCAAGTATGAGTATAGTAAGACCAAGTATGAGTATAGTAAGACCAAGTATGAATATAACAAGACCAAGTATGAATATAACAAGACCAAGTATGAGTATAGTAAGACCAAGTATGAATATAACAAGACCAAGTATGAATATAACAAGAGGTAAAGTATGAATATAGCGAGTGGTAGACGAATATTGTCCGGTTTGGCGTGCCATATAGAATGATAAAGTTTTCTCGGCATTTGGGAGCATACGGCAATATTCTTATTTTTTAAACACTTGTTTCACGAAATACTGAGGGATAATGAATATGTCGAGACTATCGACGGACACGTTGAGGCCCAACCCTCTCATTCTAAGGGAGGGGGGGGGGAGGAGGTGGTCTTATTTTTTGCGTCCTCGCAGCAGCGTTAATCGCGTCGAAAAACGTAATTTTTAAGAATCAATGAGATTGTAGTATTATTTGATTTAATTAAAGCGGAGGAGAATACCGGGGGCCCAACGGGTGGAATTGGAGAAACGCTAAAAATAATCTCGACATATTCATTCTCCCTGAGTATAAATAAATACATTCTTGATTAGACCTCTATATTAATATTCCCAACTCAATGATCGCTACCATATATTTTTGGCAAATCAAACTCCGCGGAAGGTGTTTAATGCTTTATTATGTCTATGGGTGCGACTTTTTGTCCGGGCCTGTCCATTAACGGCGTCGAGTCGACCCAACGTTTGGAGTATTAAACTAATAAAAACCGACGTTGTTATAAAATAATTTGCACTTACCGTTAGAAACATCAACATGTAAAGAACTCGCCGTTTCTTTTTGACACAGTTATTTTCAAGTTGACCTAACTCGAGTTAACTGATCTAGTTGGGTCAAAAAGGTGGCTCGGGTGAAAAGGCCTTTGCCAACTAATTCAATTCATCAAACTTGAACGGAGCAATTTAACGAAAACGCCGTGACATACAATACACGCGCTAGACGTATGTTTCAATTTTAATCTTTTGTGAAAACAATATTTAAAGTAAAGACAAACACGTGACGAAATAATATTAAAGCGTATCTTCCAGTCTATAGGAGCTTTCATCAAGGCCGATCTAGAGGCTGGTGACCTCTATTATACTAATTTGAAACTGCTTTTTTTTAAAGATTACTAGCAGTTTCAATTTAGTTGAATAGAGGTCACCAGCCACTTGAATAGCTTCGATGAAAGTTTATTTGAATTATACTCGTTGTTGACTTTTCTTAATAAACCAAAAGCCATTGTTTCAATAATTTCGGCGGGTAATTTCTAGAAAAATATGACAGTGCCGTATTGGATTAAAAGTTTGCTTTTGTCTGTGGCCTTCGGGTGTCCTTCTTTTCTGTATCTAATACTGAGTAGTATCTCCCGTAGAAATTCGATACACCTTGACCTGCGAACATGAAATGAAAAAAAGAAGGCCCTCCCTAAAAGTGTAGACAAGTATAAAGCCCACAGAAAATTTTTCGCGGAAATCTGTACAGCTCGACGTGAAATTTGAAATTTAAATTTCTATTTGTAAGCAAAAATGTATGTTTAATTGCAAACTTAGAGAGCGTCTGCGTGTCTATCAATTTGAGTACTAAATGGCGCCCATCCATTTTAGCGCCCATGGCGGGAGTCAACCCCAGCACAGTTTTGCTACATATCTCTGGCTTAAAGTGGGTGTCTTTGGCCACGGCCGTCTCGAGATCTGCTTCGCGCTCATAGCGGCCCAGGCGATCGTACGAAAATCGCGTATGGGAAATTAGTTCAAAAACTTCTCACATCGTTTTATGGAGCTAGTCTAGCCCCCCCTTGAGAAAATTCGCAGCCATGTTATCAAATGGGAGGAACGGCGCGGAACTTTGGAATTTCAATTATTATCGCGTAATGTGTAATTTTTTGTAAAATATTTTTTTAGTAATATTTAAGTTAATTAGTAATAAAAAAGTTAAACACCACTTTAGATTTTTTAACGCAAAGTAAACTTTTGAAAAAGTTATTAAAATTTGGTCTTTCTGGAGCCAGAAGTCGCCGTCGACGTTTTCTGTATAAAAATGTGAACACAAACACGTGGTTCTCCTTACAGCTGTATTTTTGTTGTATAGTAACTTCCAGAGGCCTGTGTTTTGTATTAATATTTAAAAATGTAATTTAATTAAAGTAGTAAAATAAATGAATTTTAAAAGAAAACAAATGTGACTTCTCTTGAAGATTATGTAAAAGTTTATTATTAAGGTATTGACTTGTTTTTTAAGAGCCAAAATAAGTTTAATAATACATAATAGTTGAAATATGGGATGATGTAACATAATGATAATTTATACAGGACTAGTTGGAATATTGTTTAACATAGTATGATTATTTATTCAAATATTGACTAGTTGAAATATGGGTTAACGTGTGATAATTTATGTGTTGACTAGGTGGAATATGAGTTAACATATAATGATAATTTATACTGGAATGTATTAATTAACTAACTGTCACTTGGAAACTTGGAAGGTATTTAAATCTGATAAATATAATAACCCAAGGTGGATTTCCCAATGAATCATACACAACTAAACAATAGATAGGAAAAATTTAGAATTTACGACTTGAGTACTTTTCAAGTTCTTTCACTTTCTCAAATTTTGCGGACAGAGTTTTGGTAATATTTGTGATAATTAGGGGTACGACCTTTCTACAAATTAAATCAGCAATTTCATTCGAGTTATTATTATTCAAATCACATTGGATGTAAGGGCATAGAGCAATTTTGGGACACAAGTGGATTTCAATGTTTTTTAAAATGGCAGGTGAATCCCGGAGATAGGGTACAGCTCTCTCTATGAATTAACATGATAAAGCTTTGCTGGGGATACCTAAGGTTTCCTCTGTCGGATAATTTTATCAATCCAACTAATGGTGAGTCAGAACTAGGCTGTGATACATTTTCAAAGCACAATTCGCAAAAATGTTTTTCTTCTTAGATTTGTACAACATAACCAGCCAAGTATGCGATACTTGCTAGCTGTTTGGTGCATCTCTGTGTATCTGGGTACTCATCCAAAGCATTTAGTATGTCAGTAACTTCAGATGGTAATGTAACTACATTGCCGTTAAAAATAGTTGAAAATTCATCGAGTCTAGTATCAATCATGGCTGATAGATCTGTGAAGCTGTCTTGGGGAACGTTAGATGTTTTAGGTTTTTGACTAAATTCTTTTTCCCATAGTGTCATTACCGATTGGAATGCTTTGCCATCAAATATTGTTACACAATCTAATTATCACAAATTCCGCTATTTATTATCTGAACATTTATCTGCCTGGTCATGATCTCGTAATTATTTTTTTCTCGTTTGTTCATTGTTTTCTTAATGTTGGCTTTGCTTTTAATTATTTGTATATATCTCATTATTATTACTATTATTATTTTTTTTCTTACTTTTATATAATTTTTTATATTCTATTTATAATAATAATATGAATAATATTGTGGTTATTTATTTAAAATTCTGATATAATAAATGCGAATACTGGTTTAAAAACTTAAAACCTTGAAACCTTTGAAAATCAAAAGAAACTTTGGTTAGGCTTAGCAATTAACTAATAAAACTCAATATAAACATATTACTTTAATTAAATAAATGTTTTAAATGAAAACTTATTGGATAAAGATCAAATCATAAGTTGTATATCCCAAACTTTCCAGAAGTTTTTGAAAAACAATGCAAAAAGGATTAACTAGTTGAATTTACCGCCATAGAAAACTATTAAATATCCCGCTGATTTTTTACATTTTAGGAGGGGCTCGGACAGCGCTCCTAGTGTTAAAAAAAGGTATTCGCGGAAATACATAGGAGAGGAAATCTTTGCCTGGGCCGCTATGAGCGCGAAGCAGATCTCGAGACGGCCGTGCTTTGGCAATAGGTTTAAGCTTTTTGAACGCCAAATGGCGCCCCTTACTTTCGCGCGCAATTGGCGGGGGCCATCCCGCCAACGCCTAGTTACGGCACTGTAAGGCGATAAGAAACCAACAATGAACTTCCAAAAACCGGAGCAATAGTTATGTTTTTAATTTTTGAGCTATTCTAAGTTGATATTCGTTGTATAATTTTACTTTTCTCTATATTAAACATGAAAACTATAAATAAAATTATAATTATAAATATTGGTTCCTTCGGGAATCAAACCTTGGGGCATGCCACGCTAACATCTGCTCCATCCACCAAATTATAACTTTCAAAACCATTTTTAGCTACGAAATTGTACTTTTAATAAAATAATATATTTCAAAAGCTGTCCAATCCCTGTTGACATTATTAGCGAAATGTGCCTTTTAGTGTGAGGAATATTAATGACACTTTCTAAATATGACTCGACCATTGTGATTCTGAAAATGCAAGGGCGTAGCACTAATGTTTCAAAAGTTGTCTAAAATGGTCTTTCCCATTCACCGCCAATATTTTCAAACTTTGAGAATAACATTATAATATGATAATCGTTTGTAACTAACAATGTAATTTTCTTCATCATCATACCCTATTTAGATTTCGAGAAAAGTTCAATAAAGCGCACATTACAAACTACTACGGTTTTCGAATTAGATAGTTAATAAAGCGAAGATATTGTAACATTTTTATGAAAGTAAATTTATTAGGGATATTGTACCATTTTTTATGCAAGAAAATTTAATAAGGCGAAGATATTTTACCCTTTATATGCAGGTAAATTTATCAAGAACTTTGAGCAGTTAAACTAAGAAAGCTACCTTATTCACTACAGGTTTAAATTTTTTATCCAATACCAAAGCTTTTGATATTTGAATAACAATTATAAATCACAAAACGTTATAGACTAGGTAATACTGAAGAGAACTCCCACAACTAAATTAACAAAATTGTTCACATCTCCAGATCCTTTACAATTGCCTATTTCAAAGAATGAATCTTGAAACAGTTCCCAAATGCTGCGACATTTTATTGGGTAGCCAAGGTTTAAGACATAAAAAAAGTTTGTAGCAGGCATCCACTGCTCTTATAAGAGATTTTCTAGGGAAATAATCATTTTCCACCGCAACATAGCAGATGACAGGTTCTAATATGTTTCCACAAGTTACAATATGAGGCTTTGGTATCCCACATTTTGAAATATAATCTGATCGTGGGTTCAAGGGAAAGAAAACTCAACTAATATGAAGGTTGCAATCATTTATTTTAATAAACAAGCATCAAAAGAAAGTGGTTATTTGACCATTGCAGAACACACAAATGAGACGACGATTCGCCTTTATATACAAGTTGTTTTAAAAAATATCGGAACATTGCAACTATTTTAAAAAAACATAAAAATTAAAATTTGCGAAAAAACTCGTTAGTTAAACTTTAGACCGCTGCTTGGTATACAAAGCTCGCCTACGGAACATTCCGCCCGACTTGAAAGACTTTTCAACCCTCCAGCGGTAGCTGGCATAGTTTTCCGACCGCCCTTTTGAATTCTTTGTCCGCAGTTTTTACGGATACAACACGGACACATTCATCGGCTCCCGGATGGATCATGGTGGCGCGGCCCATTCGCCACTTTAGTGGCGGTAGGTGTTCATCTTTCAATAGGACCAGGTCGACGATCTTGAGGTTAGGTTTTGGAGTAGCCCACTTCGGACGCTGCTGCAGCCGGGACAGGTATTCGCTGCTCCATCGTGCCCAGAAATGCTGGAGAATCTTTTGGCAGAGTTGCCAGCGTGACAGTCGGTTGATTTTCTCAGGTGTTATGTCGGGTTCCGGAATGGCCGTGAGAGGCCCTCCAATTAATAAATGTCCGGGGGTCAGAACTGACAAGTCACTGGGATCCGAACTCAATGATGTCAGCGGCCTGGAATTCAGACAAGCCTCCACTTAGCACAGCAGCGTCTGGAATTCTTCATAGGTTAGGGTTGTAGCTCCAATGACTCTTTTCAGGTGAAATTTAACGGATTTGACCCCAGCCTCCCACAGGCCCCCAAAATGCGGGGCTGCAGGCGGATTGAAGTGCCAGTTGATGCTTTCCTCGGCCGCCCATCTGGAAATTTGTTCATTGCTCGACGTTGTAGCTATAGTCCTGATGAACTCCTTTAGTTCCCGGTCAGCTCCTACAAAATTCGAGCCGCAGTCGCTGTGGATGTTTGAGCATTTGCCACGGCGTGCAACGAATGGACATGCTGCTGACCAGCTCTAGGTGCAATGCTCGGGTGGCGAAACAGGCGAAGAGGGCCACGTAAGCCTTAAACGTTTTTTGCCCACGGCCATTCAGCATCCGTAGTATAAATGGACCGGCGTTGTCCACTCCACAGTTTTGGAAGGCCCGTGCAGGATTCACTCTCGGAGCTGGCAGGTCACCCGTTAGTTGTTTGGCGACTATAGCGGTTTGTCTTACGCAGCGTACGCAACGTCTTACATGGAATCGTACGGCATCTCGGATGCTAATTATCCAGTATCGTCTTTGGAGCACGGTTATAAGGAGCTGCGGTCCACCGCGGAGATGTTTGACATGGGCATCGTTGATGATCAAGTCCGTAAGTTTGTTTCTTCGAGGAAGTAGTGTAGGGTTCATCTGATCTGGCGATACGCTTGCATGTCGGAGCCGACCTCCAACCCGGAGCGTCCCACGCTGATCCAAGAACGGACGAAGAGCCAGGATGCTGCTTTTTGGTGGAAGTTCTTCTCCTCGGCGTAGCTTCTCTATTTCGTTGGCGAAGGGCAGAGACTCCTGGATCTCGGCGACTCTGTTGGCGACAAACGTCTTCCATCGCTGTGGAGGAGCTTTTGTGACCCATGCCAAAACGATGGTGGAGTCAGTCCAGCAGTGAACTTCGGGTAAATCGTCGTTGATAGACTCTTGGAAGAGCTTGATCAATCTGGACAGTAGAACCGCTCCACAGAGCTCAAGTCTGGGCAAGGTGGTTTTCCTCAATGGAGCGACTCTTGTCTTGGCTGCGATGAATCGGATCTGAACTTGACCAGTCGTAGACGTGCTCTTCCAGTAAATGACTGTGGCGAACGCCTTCTCAGATGCGTCGCAAAATCCATGTATGCCAAGGCTCTAGCTCGCTGCTCGATGAAGGTGGTGAGCTCCTCGTATTTCGGCCGTTTCGATCCTGCCAACGAAAGCTCCCATTGCCGCCGAGACTCTTATGTCAAGTTTCTCTTTGACGACGTGGACCAAAATCGCGTCCCAATGTTGGACAATTTAATTTCACTATTTATTGCGGGATTTTTACTTGTGTCAGGTATATTCACCAATAAAATATCATGATCATTGCTGGTTAAATTGCCAATGGCAATTTCAGTGGCACTGCTATTGTAACATGGAGTTAAACTTATAAATTAGGAAGCATAAAACATTAAATACAGGAAAAATACTTAAAACTAAAGCCACAAATAAACTTACATATTACACAATAGTAAGCGTCTATTTTCTAATAACATGATAAAATTAAATTATTTAAAAGTATCTATACTTAGGTACAACATATGTTTCATCAATGGAACTATTGAAAGGCCTAGAGAGCTGTAAAGGGTGCGGGTCAACAATATAATTTATATTTATTAGGCGAATGTTAATTGGATGTGTTATATTTACCCGGTACGCATGGAAGTGTCTTGCAAAAGCGACCGTTTCTAACTCTGATACAACAAATGTAAACTCCAGTTGACCTTTCAGTAAAATATATTCTACTTTTCCAAAAACTATATCTTCTTCATTAGCATTTAGTATAAGCACTTGCCCTGGTTTATAGAAACAAATCCAGATATTTTACCCAGTTTAGTAATACAACGTCATCAAACATGGAGCTAAGTAATAGATTTGCAAGTGATTTACCATGTGCAAGGTTTGTTAAAAGGGCTATATGAGAAGGACCAATTTCAGTTTCTCGAATGCTTTTATACTGTTAAATGCAAACAACATTTGCTGTTGGTATGCTAAAGACTTCAAAATGTTTTTGAAATTGCATATCATATGAGCATATTTTTTAAAAAAATTGTGTTTCGCTTTAAGCCTTATAACACCCACCCGAATAAGGGGGCCAATCATTTCTATACATTGAGTATAGTGCAACATAAAATTATGTTTAGTTTTTAGTGATCTTTCCGGAAACCTTGAAAGAAAGTGCTCGTGGTGTTCTTATATTATTTGTTTTAAATACGGTAAATGATTATCAAATATATAAGGAGAAAAAATATCTATATTCTAATAGCATTAACAATAGTTCATATATCTCATTGTCAACTGGAACTAAGTCACACAGAAGTAAGTGTAAATATCTAATTAAGCACCAAAGTTGACTAGCACAGGGTTTTGAATCTGGTATTTAGTTAACTGGGTGGGTTTGTTTTTAAAATCAGCACCAAACAGAAAACTAGAAATACGAATGTTTAACTGATCAAGAGTAAAGAACTTCTGTTCTGTGAGATACCTTATAACAAGTTTAATTTCAAGAGGAGCAACTCCTTCTAGTATATCATGCATTATGTCGGGAACAAAATTACTTGTAACATGGAAGTGAGTAAGTTTGTTAAATAAACACTCTCTTTTTACACCAGTTTCTGATGGAGATTGCAGAGCTATATCTTGATTGTAATTACATTTCTTGAAAGAGTATGATCTACAGCCGTCTGTTTTACCATCACATTCTTATGAACTTTACAAAAATGGCATGGATGATTGGCTGTAAAGCCTTCAATTAAACCGAGAATGAGGTGAAAGCCAAGATTGTCACCACTGACTTGTGCTAAGTAGGCATACGCAGTGCCAGAAAACTCACTCAAATTTATATGAAATCCATTTGTTTCAATATCACGAAATTCTTCATACAAATGGAAGAGCACTGAATCTATCCCGAGTTCTTTAACATAACTTGTCTTTGCTATGGCTAACAAATATATGTTATTTAGAGTGGAATTGTACTGTGGTGGCAGTGCCTTAATGGTGATATAAAAGGCAATAACTTTGTGGGTGCCAGTTTTTGATCCTAAAGGATTTGTCACTTCAAATTCATTCGAGTATAGCATGATAGGAAGTTTTATATTCTGGGCATTAAATTTTATATGAATTCCCTGTTTACCGTCCTTAAAATCTTGTAACCCAGTAGTTTCAGTGTTAACATAGTTATTAATAATATCATAAACCCCGGGAGTTTCGAGGACTTTCGTTACGGTTCTCCTCAATAAGAACAAACTGAAAATAGCACTTCTTTTTACTTTCAATTTCATTTCCTGTCTGGGGACTTTGAATATTACTTTTTAATTCCCCCCTTTCAATATCCCTAGGTTCAACAAGGTAGTCATGTTCTTTCAGATACTTTTCTTGTTTGCAGGGTGTTTCTGAATGGATTTGATAACTTTTCAAAATCAGAAAAGAGATTACCTAATTCATCCTCCTCAAATTGAAACTTAATCTTGCATTTCATATATTCTACAATATCGCATACTATTTCTGTGACTCCCATAATAACAGTTTGAATCGTAACTTGAGAAACAGTAGGTGATGACTTCAACTCGCATATGAACTGAATAGCACGGTCAAAAATATCATTAGCACTTAAATCATTATTGATATCCATTTCAATTGCTTCATGTTGATTATCAGGATCATTAACAAATTCTGAGTAATCAGCATGTAGTGGATGCTCGTGGAAAACTTCATCATTGTTAGACCCATTCGTAACAAACGGATGTTTTTTAGAAAGATGTCGTTTCAAAGTGAAAAAGTTTGAATACGATTGTCCACAATGCTCCTCAGCACAGTACAAGTTACCAGAACCATCTCTTAAATTGTGTGAATTTCTTAAGTGAAAAACAAGGTTTTGTGGGCCATGAATTTCCTTACGACACTTGAAGCAAGTATAAGTCATTTTCTTTATAAATAAATCCTGGTAACACTAAAAACTAGCCGAGTCAACTCTAAAAAAACATACCTATTATCTTCTTGCTCTTTATACTTTTGATACAATGGTAGAAATTTTACCCTTGTTCCAACAGCCGGAATTAGTTCTTTTAAGAAATCAGGTGTCAACATTTTAAAAACTTCTTCATCAATGCAATTTTCTGACAATAATTAATTTTATACCAATTTAAACTATTTAATAGAATACTGGTTATAAAGATTTAGAAGATTACCTATGAAATTGTCTTTAAATTCAATTAATTTCCACTCTAAGTTTATTCTCTACAAAAGCATCCATTTCACTTTACATTCATGCATCTAATAAAAAGTAAAATGACAAAAGATGCATTTTTGAAAAACTAAGCTGGGTAGATTTCATAAGTTTCGCAACATTCGGGGATAACTCCCCAAAAGATTGCTAAAAAACAGACTGCATTTCTAAATTTTGTCACTCTCAGTCATTAATTAAGTGATTTTTCTCTCCTAAAAATTATTAAAATATGACTAGTCATGCCTTTTCCAACTATTCATGTTCCAAAATTTACAATATTTCCATCTACAAGTTAACTAGGCTGGGTAGATTTCATAATCTTCGCATCACTCCCAACAAATTGCTAAAAAGAAGACTGCATTTACATAATAAATCACATAATTGTATCTTACCCACTAAATTTCTTCAAGACAGTTAAAATAATAAGAGTCGCTGATAAAATGTGATAAAAACAATTAAGCCTTAACATCAAATCCCAAAAATTTAGTGTTAATTTGTAAGCATTTGAAATTTGTTACACATAGCCTTGATGTGAAATTTGCTTAATTTTAGTCTTTGCAACTTGGTTTAAACTTAAACTTAAATCTAAATCTTAAAATTTAAAACATTTAACATTCAAAATTTAAGAAAGTATAAACCAATTTCATTTTTTTTATCAACTCGTACACGCCGACGCCAGCCGCTCGAATGAAATAATTTTGTTCTAAAAATGTGTGCAAGTTGCGAGGTGCTGAAGCGGAACAATTTGGCGCGTAAAACCATCCAATAAAACCTCTTAAATTTTAGTCACTAGAAACTGCAGCAGCCGACAAGGTCTTGTGCTACCCGTTTTGGGCCAAAAATAAACTAACTTGGGCTAAGAGATATATTTGCAAATAACCCCAATGCATATGGTGAAACACAATTACCCAAAATTGGGAAAATAACCCAAATCGGGTAAAAATTAACTCAATTTGGGTTAAAAAAAAATTTGCCCAATTCTTTTTACGCAACCTTTTTTAGTGTGTAAGAGAAACCGTTAAAATTTTCAACTTATACAATTCTAGTCACGAAGATATAGCTATAGCTGGCGAAAAAGTTCTATTGACCCTTTATGGAGCTGGTGATATGAATACTTTGGACGCCCAACGATACAAAAGCATTTACAAACGCGACAGCTCGTTCTTAAATTGCTTCAATTTTCGAACTAGCAAAACTACCACTAACAAGTACAGCTGCGAAACAACACATTTATCGCGTATATCACCAAGTTCAAATATAGCTTGGCAAAAGCCTAAACGTCACAGATTGGGGTTGGAGACGGGTAGGAACCCAACTAAAATCAATTATATGTAACCTGCAACCTGCCCCAGAAGAGCTTCTGCATATGATCTCTTGTAAGTGTAAGGACGTTTGCGATTTGAAGTGCGAGTGATATAAAATACCCGGGTATTTATAACTTAGGGTAAATACCTGGGGTACTTGCCCGGGTAAATAACCAAATCTTACAAATACCCGGGTATTTATAAAACAATTATGAAATTGTTTGTTTTTCGTAATTAAAAAACTCAAACGAGTCTAACAGGTCATGCTATGCTCATGCGTCATATTAAACTTTTGTTTTTGGTTTTTTTTTACAATGAGAGAACAATTGAACTTATAATTGATCTAAATTCAATATTATTTAATAATTTTCGTCGCTTGATATTAATTCAGGCTCTGGCTGGCCCTGAGGCCCTCTAATATCTATTTCCTCATCGTTGTCGCTAGTATAAGTAAATTAAGCCACCATGTTGTCATCTTCGTTGGGTTCTGAATCTGATGACGAATTATTTTTCTGTTTCTTCTCATTTCGATTTTTGGTACCATTGTGACGATAGAGATAAATAGGTTATTTTGGCTGCTCGCTCTGTTGTTAATATATTTCTCTTCTTGTTATGGATCCAACTAAACGTACTAAATGTCCTTTCTGTGGCAGCTAATGTAACAGGTGCCCCAAGGATCCTTACTGACACGTCAGCCAACAAACAAATCCCCCGCAATCCTCTCCACCACAATATTGGACTGATCTGATTTCCAGATACACCTTCCCAAATGATAGGTCGTTGCCAATTTCCTCCTTATCTCGGTAATCTGCTATATCTTTACGAAGGTCTACAGATTTCAAGTCCAGATGGTCACCAACTTCACAGATAAAACTTATTGCACCCAGTAGTTCTTTTGACTTCAATTTGACCTTTGTGCAGCAGGATTTAACAGATTGGCAGCCAAATTAATTTTGCCTATGCCAAATTCTTTCCGTTTCTCAAATTTGGAAAGTATCTTCTTCTCCTCGGCTTTTTTAAGAGGAGATACAGGAATCTTTTCTATTAAAGTGGTTTGTAACTCGTTAAATTTAGTGTACACTTTTTGGATCAGAGGATTGGTTGACTCGATCTACGTTATCAACTCTATTAATGGGATCAAGATATTAATCATCTTTTCTACACGAACCCAAAATACATAGCCATCAAGCAGTCTTCTTTTCATTTCAAAGGAGATAGTCGCTTCCTCACTAACTGCTAGTTTCTGTAGTATAGATTTATTTGATGACAAACTCTGTAAACAGAAAAGGTGGCTTCCCCACCTGGTTTGACCAGGTAATTTTAGAGTAACCCTATCTTTGAACGTTTATTCCAATTGAAATGTCTCCACATAGAAGGTGTAAAAGATGAGCGATACATCCTAGGGGAACGATCGATCGCAATTTGTCCTTGACTAACGACGTAAGTTAAAAGCAGCTCGCATTTTGGCAGCTTTGTATCCAATTATAACCAAAACGTTTTGGGGACCATATTTTTCAATTTCTTTGATTATCAACCCAGCCAAGTATGCCGAGTTATGTCTTCTCTCATTTGTCGTAACAAAATCAACTCCAAAATTTATAATCGACTCATTTCTAATATTTTATTACTCCATCCATCACACTGCAAATGCAAGTTTTTGGAATTTTGCAACTGACTTGCTGAAGGTAGTGTGTAAGATGGCCGACTTTTCTTGAAAAACTCTTTCCATAAAGGATGTTCAACCATTGACAGTGGTGAGCCACTAACGAAGATTGCTTGTGCAAGACTTTGGTTTAAATTTTCCTGGAACAGAAACCGCATTTATCACTATATTTTAAAATAATTAACTTACGTAGGCCGTAGGCCATTAGCACAAGGTTTTGACTATAAGTTTTACTCTAGGTTTACTTACATTCGACTGAAAGTCCATGTGGTCAACAAAGGTTAGCAGACCTCATCCGCCGACATGCAAAGTTGAAGATAATGAACTAGAAGGTCTTTGAGTCTTTTGACTAGTATTATTACTATTTGTACTTGAAGTTCTTGAACAAGTGTAACTTGGCCCTGACTCTGACGCATAAGACACGTCTACTTCTAATTGTTCGTTTTGGTCTTTCTGCTGTTGTTCATTTTTTTCACTTGTTATCTTTGTTGTGGTGACATTCTTGCTCATTTTATTACTAATCATAACCGCATCATCAAGGATTTTTTCATTTCATTTGGACATTTAAAACATATTCTTATATGCTTCGTCATTTTATTGACATTAAAATGCTTGTACTCCTTACAACAATATTTGCACACCACACCTTTATTTTTAACTTTAAAAAACTCCCTTTTTCTTAACCATTTCTAAGCGTCTAAACCTAAGCTCTAAACAAAGCAACATATTTAGACAAGATTCACAAGAAGGATAATAGATGGCTCTATTTGACGCTATAATAATAATACACTAACGCCATCTGAGGAAAAATCCATAAAAGACATGAATTTAAAAAAATATTAAAAACCCTAGTTTTGGGTATTAACCCGGGCATGGGGTAAATACCCGTTTAAAAATTATCACGACCCTTTAACTTTCGGGAGTGATCATCTTGTTATTTTTCTACTTTTTATCATTTTTCCCCCTCAGTATAGCCATCTAGGGACCATTCACATATTGTTTTTGTTTCATTTCGTTTCTCTGGCCTATTCTGGCAGCCCCGTAATTTTTTTATTTTTACACACCCCGCTAAGATAAGGGGTCATCTATTTATCTTGTATATAAAGCCAAGTCAGCTTTGAACAGGGCATTCAGATTTTCTCCAGTTTTTATTTTAATCGTTTCTTCAAGTGTGATCAGGATGTGGTATACATCATCCGGTGACGCGGTTCGACGTGAAGGTTAAAGTGCACGGTACTTGTGCGGGTATTTCGGTCGAATTCGTGGTTGTGCGTGATAATTCTTGGTGAAAAGAAGTTATGTGCGGTTCATTCCTTGGAAGGTTACTTGAAGAGCGATAAGTACTTTTGAACATTTCCTTTATAATTTTTCTTTATTTCGTTTAAATGTATTGTATAAACTGAAACTCTTATGTCCCGACCTAATTTCCTGCGAGTTTAGCAGACGATTATATGCACCCCTTTTGTTAAACCAGAAACCCCGTAGATTTAATTCTTTTGTTCAACTGTCAGAGCAGCCACACTCCTTTATTATCTAGTCTGTCAAAATCCTCCACATCCGAAATTAAATATTGAAATTGGTTATAGTTAACTATTTTTAATTTATGTCAGGCTAGCCAAAGCCAGTTTCTTTATATTTATTTTTGTAATACTACCAACCAAAGTACTCTTTTTTGTATATATATTATTTGTCACAACCCCAAGGCCCACCATAGCCGCGAACTGTTAATCCTCTAACAGTTAGGTAAGAAGTACCATTTAAATTTGTATACGGTTACCATTGATAAATCCAAGTACAAATTAAAGAGTTAATATTTTGCATAATTGACGGTGATTTCATTTACCTACTCTGTGACAATACCGACTCTAAGGATCCCGAACAAATAAATTCGATACATACGGCACGGGGAAATAAGTATTTAAATTTCCCTCGAGTTTAGTGCGTGGGTCGGATTCTCAAGGTTACATTTGGAACTTTTTGAATCTTCCCTCCTTACTGATCTCCACGACTCCCCTTAAACCCCCCTGAAAGTTATAGTGTCGTAATAAAATACCCTTCCCATTGGGTATATACCCGACTTACATCACTAGCGAGTGCCGAAAAACTGGTTTAGTTTGTTCCTCAATTTGTAGACGCTGTATGGAAATATCTTGAACGAATGAACGTAGCTGAATTTGAAAGCGAAGATGACGAATAAAAGTCGATATTAAACTATCTAAACAAATTTTGTAAAAAATATATTATAAAATATACAAAGCAAACTTTGACTTAATATAGCATGGAAAATCCTTATATTTTAAAATTAAACTCTACTTCCGGGAATGATTTCCAGCTTCCGGTAAGGCAATGTACCAATAGATTATATTTTGTCCAGATTAACGTAAGATACATTTCAAGACCTCGATTAAGCCAATCGGATAAACAGATCTTGGGCAAAAACGCACACGGGAGAACGTGGGTGACCACACCACGTGAAATAGCACCTCAAAATCTATAATGTCACACATTTTCAGCTTTCTTTTAATTTGTTCAAGGTTTCTTGAAAATTTGGTGTAACTTTCCTGTACTAATAATAATTACCACGTTTCTTTCTTGTTTTCTTTTGAGTCCATGGACGTTTTTTCACTTAAAATTTAAAATAATATGTTTTATATAATATAAATTTTCTATCTTGACCCCAGAGATAGAAAATCAGTATGATCTTGATCGTCAGAGCGACGTGAAAGAAACACGTGACAGTTTTCTTAATTTTTTTGCTCTCCAGCAGATGGCGCGGCGCGATCTTCCCTAGTAAATAGCGGTTGTGTGCTAGCTGTCGCTATCGTGCCATCATGGATAGTAGATTTTAGAGGATCGGTAAAAAGCCTGGTTTTTAGCCCCCGTAAACCAATCAGACTGCGGGAGTCGGCCAACGTTATTTGAAAAAAAAACAAGTATCGCTAAGAGTGGACAATACTGTTCCAAAAACGAAAAAAAATAAACACGAAGTACATTTTTACGCCAAAACGTCTTTTTTCACGCTTTTATAGATTAAATATGATATACTAAATATCAGTTGATAGTTTTTATTGAATTAAAAAACCGAAATCAAAAATTACTAAAATATAAAGCGCAAAAAATATCAACCGCGTTAGATTGCCATTTTGAAATTTTAAGATCACGTGGTACAAACGACCTTGCAAGACTCCCTCGGAGTCTCTCGAGCTGATTGATACGCGGGGAGAAATAAAATGCACTGTGGAAGGGTATCGAAAACCTGTCCTCTTAATTTACTGTCCATGGTGCCATCCCCCAATTTACTCATCGATCTATTCTATTTCATATATCTATGGTTTTGACATGTTTAAAATGGATTTTATAAATTGTGTCGAGTCAATCAGAAACATGATTCCTCCCCAGCTACGCCCAAATGAAGCAGCCAATTTCTAATGGTTGAATAGAAAGGTAGCTTAAATCGGGTATCAATGTTTTATTTTTGAAAACGTTGCAAGTTCGATGGGATTCGGTGATTTAAAAGCCAATGAATGGTAACGGAAAACATGGATTAACAATAACTCACAGGGATAGTTCTCTTCGAAAATAAGTTTGATTCAAACGCCATCGGTCCTGGCGGGCGAAATCAGAACTAGGCCTAAGCGGAAACGATTCAATTCCGCGAACAGACGGGCAGTTTTTTGCCGCCGCGAAATCTAATGAATTTTTTGCATCGCATTTCTGTTTTAGAACTTAAAATTTTTTCATCAGGTAAATTTTTTGAAAATAAGAATAATAGAATCCAATAGCTGTTGAATTTTTATTAATGTAAAGCTAATTACTATTTATCTACGCGATATAAAACCAAATTACGGCTTAAACAATGACAAATCCTATTAAATTTCCAATATAATAATCTGCGGACCAATTTTAGTTATATACTGACAATCGCCATTTTTAAAAACCATAGTATCGATTTCAGACACGAGATGGCGTTACTATTTCCGGATTTGAATCGTTTTTGGGGCGGAAAGTGGGGAGTGTAGGACTATAAGGGGGGAAGAGTTTGTAGCAAACGTATTTTTGGCTGGCAATGATAGTTCTATGTAAGAGAACAATCCCAGTGAGTTATTGTTAATCCATGCGGAAAAGCACTTTTAAAAAACTTTTGACATGTACTAAAGTGTTGCTTGTGACACTTTTGGCGTTCCATAATTGCTTAGCTCGACCAAAGTGTCTCAATACAACAGTTTCTGACTAGTCGAAAAATATTATACAACTCGAAAATCCGAGTCACGTGCCGAATTCGGTAGGGCTGTGCAAAGTATTCGTCATTATTCGATTTAACCAAATTATTTGGTAATTTTTAGGCTAAAATATTCGCACCGACAAATCAAATTCTAGTTTTTAAAATTCTATAATACCAAATAGTGAACTTTGAAAACCGACTATTCTTTAAACAAAATGTATACACTATAGAGTGTAAGAAACAATTTTGGAGGGTGATTATATAATATCTAAACCAACTAGTGGGAACTCTAAGAGAATTATACAGCATTTAGACCAGTGAGGCGAGTAAGCCTCTTTCTTTACTGGATATATGGAGGTAAATGTTCTATTTTGGGAACCAAAGTCAAACGGCAGCTACAACTTGGTAGTGGGTAGATACTAGAGTACTAACGAAAGTAGGCTGCTACTGGCGCGTAGTTGTTTCAACTTGTTAATAAAATATTTTTATACGAATTTATTATTTTTTAAATGGTATTATTGTATTATTTATTTTTCATGAGAGTGACAAGAATTGAAACAAGTTGGCAAGCCAAAATATAACTCTCCTCGGGAGAGTTTAAAATTTTCAGAAGGGTTCGGGTTCGAATCCCGCCCGATACTAACGCAAATTGAAAAAAAGTTTTACTACACCCAATGACAAAAAGAGGGCTCTTTTCCTTAATTCCAAGAAACTGCGTACGCAGCGATTTCACTTATGTCGTTAGCCCCGAAAAATGTACGCGTTCGCAGCCCAGACAAACCCACACACTCACGGACCGACAGACACGGTGATTGTATAACCCCTCCTAGCGGACATAATACCTTTTTTACCTCACCTAGGGAACTAAGTTTATGAGAAAATAAAGGGAGTATTACCTTTAAAGCTTTCTTTTTAAATTTAAAGCGGAAAAGCCTGCCTCCCTAAAACAAAAATAACAAATTGCTATAGCGATATTAGCGAAGGCAGAAGCGACGTATTTTCGAAGCTTGGTAAACCCTACTAAATCATACGCAACGTTCGGTAAAACTACTCTCTTTAAACCCACACTAAAAGATTACTCAAACTAAAATGTGGTATTTCATAGAATAATTTGATAAAAAAATTAATTTGGTCAAAAATTTTAATCGTTGCGCTATTATATTTGGTAATTTTCGAAATTCGATCCGACAGACTGATGGTTCCCAAAAACCGACGTATTTGGTATTCGCGAAATACCTAAAACAATACTATTCGCACAGCCCTAGAATTCGGCCCTAGTTCGGAAATGTGTCGCTTAAAAACGTTTTTGACTAGTCTCGAAGTTTTACGACAAACTCTGCGACGCTTATCATATAATCACAATAAAGGAAATTCAAACTATCCAATCGCGAGTGATGTAAATTTCGGTTGCTTAGAAAGTATCGCAATGCAACCAGGGAGGATAAGGGAGTCGTGATTTACGCGCTAAATGTGTCCAAGCAGGGAAACCGAGACTCCAGGGGGCTAAAAAGAGGGGTAAAATCAAGGAGGACCCAATACGGAAAAAGTACAATTCAACGGGATTTCTATGGTTGCATCCCTTTACACTTTAAAATTTTCAAAACAAGTTTATTTTTTATCTTATTGCATATAACTATAGAATTCATATGTTTGTACTATTTATATGCTCATAACCTAGCGATAGTTGAAAAGTGTTTTTACTATTAAATTAAAACATAGTAATACTAACAACTGGGTGTTACACTTAATTGCACCCTAATAGTTTTATTTTAAAAACACCTTGTTCTACAATTCAATACATTTTTTATAAGTAAACCCGTTTCGATTTTACTAAAAAAATTAATACTAATAATTCCGGCTAATTACCTCGTAGTCATCAACGCCCAATCCAACGTCATCGGCGTAAGGTGTTACATTTTAGTTACCTTGGCATTAAACATCTTAATTAAGAATTAGGATTTCGGATATATAATTTAGTAGAGCTTTAGGCGCCAAAATATAATATTCTGCAATGGTTCTTTGACTTTGGCGGCAGCATTCTACCTTGTGGGATTTATATGCGCTAATTATCTTTTTCAGTTTGCATACGAGCCACGGAACAACCGGAGCTGCCAACACGATAAGTTCAAAACCTGCTGGATTTTTCAGTTTACCTGCTTGATTTTTGTTTGCGAAAGAGAAGATAAATTAGCGAGCGTCTGCACCAATGGGGATGTCTTATACTTCGACTATGCTGAAGATGGCGTAGTAAATTCCAGTACATACGCGAACCACTACTGGAAAAGTTTCCAACAGCGAAAACCATTCCAGAATGAGTTACACCTGTAAAACCCACTTACGTTTTCCAAACAAATAATATGCTAATGAAAATAAAGAAACTAAAGTATCTAAAATTTTATAAAATGTCGTTCAATTTACGAACAATATCTGAAAAAAGTCTAAAAATGAAAATACTTCGTTAAAGACGTCTACGAAATAAGTCTTTTCAAGGCATTTGCTAACAGTACAAGCTACTTTCACTGCTTTTGTTCAGTTTATAAATATTTGCTTCCTCAACCTCTCTAAAATTAAAACAACGTCATTCTTCAAAAATTTTCTTCTCCGGGAGGGAACTCGATCTTGATCGGTGTGCCTGCGTTCCTTGGGACACCCTCATTATTGTCCCCAACTGGGCTATTTTCCAACTCTTCTCTCGTAACGACTGTCGCAATGGGTACTTGGTCGATGAAGTCATAAAATGACTCTTGTTTGACGCAGCTGTAGCCAAATACCATTCCTCTCTCGACGGTTGCGGTGACTGCGTCAGGATAGGAAACTTCCGCTTTCACGGCGTCGTTGCAGTGGCGCTTTTCAGTGATAAATTCAATCTGTTCCATCGTTAAACGTCGCAGTTGCACCAAACAATACCTACCTCCCATTGGACGACCAGAGAGGTCAAATTCACGAGGCAGTGATTGGCGCTCTGGTTCTGTGTGGTGATTGTTCGAAGCGCCAATTTGGATTCCAGCTAGACCATGAATTCGATGGTGCACTTGAAGGGTTTCATTGGTAGAGAAGCTCTGATCGCTACTGGGGCATTTTTGGGCCTTTGTCCCGTGAGAGTGACGTGTTCTTTCGTGGCGTAGTAGATGGTTCTTATGTTTGGCCCGATATCCACACTTTGTACATCCATAGGGCGTTACAGCCGTATGAGTTCTTCGATGGCGAATCAAATGCCACTTACTAGCCGACGCGTAGTTACACTGGTCACACTGGAAGGGTTTTTCACCCGTGTGAGTTCTTCTGTGGCGAATTAAACTACCGTTATTTGTAGACGCGTAGTTACACTGGTCACACTGGAAGGGTTTTTCACCCGTGTGAGTTCTTCTGTGGCGAATTAAACTACCGTTATTTGTAGACGCGTAGTTACACTGGTCACACTGGAAGGGTTTTTCACCCGTGTGAGTTCTTCTGTGGCGAATTAAACTACCGTTATTTGAGGACGCGTAGTTACACTGGTCACACTGGAAGGGTTTTTCACCCGTGTGAGTTCTTCTGTGGCGAATTAAACTACCGTTATTTGTAGACGCGTAGTTACACTGGTCACACTGGAAGGGTTTTTCACCCGTGTGAGTTCGTTTGTGGTTAATCAAACTACCGTTACTTGTAAACGCGTAGTTACACTGGTCACACTGGAAGGGTTTTTCACCCGTGTGAGTTCGTTTGTGGTTAATCAAACTACCGTTACTTGTAAACGCGTAGTTACACTGGTCACACTGGAAGGGTTTTTCGCCCGTGTGAGTTCGTTTGTGGCGAATCAAACTACCGTTACTTGAAAACGCGTTGTTACACTGGTCACACTGGAAGGGTTTTTCGCCCGTGTGAGTTCTTATGTGGGAAATCAAATTACCCTTATGAGCCGACGCGTAGTTACACTGGTCACACTGGAAGGGTTTTTCGCCCGTGTGAGTTCGTTTGTGGTTAATCAAACTACCGTTACTTGTAAACGCGTAGGTACACTGGTCACACTGGAAGGGTTTTTCACCCGTGTGAGTTCGTTTGTGGTTAATCAAACTACCGTTACTTGTAAACGCGTAGTTACACTGGTCACACTGGAAGGGTTTTTCGCCCGTGTGAGTTCGTTTGTGGCGAATCAAACTACCGTTACTTGAAAACGCGTTGTTACACTGGTCACACTGGAAGGGTTTTTCGCCCGTGTGAGTTCTTATGTGGGAAATCAAATTACCCTTATGAGCCGACGCGTAGTTACACTGGTTACACTGGAAGGGTTTTTCGCCCGTGTGAGTTCTTCGGTGGATATTCAAATAATTCTTTTGTGCAGACGCGTAGTTACACTAGTCACACTGGAAGGGTTTTTCGCCCGTGTGAGTTCTTCGGTGGCGAATCAAATTACCCTTACTTGCAGACGCGTAGTTACACTGGTCACACTGGAAGGGTTTTTCGCTCGTGTTAGTTCTTCGGTGGCGAATCAAATCTCCCTTTTGTGCGGACGCGTAGTTACACTGATCAAACTGGAAGGGTTTGTCGCTTGTGTTAGTTCTTCTATGGCGTATGAAAGTACTCTTACGTTTCGTTGCGTAGACGCATTCTGAGCACTTGTACATTTCCTCTCTTTGGCTGCTTATTTGGTCAGTTTCACTCGGAACGAAAGTCTTTTTTGATTTTATGATTTGATGTTGCTTATCCAAAAGTCTAAAAGAAAATAAAATATTAGCGAAAATCAACCAGGACGGACGAACAACTTGGTCATTGGGCGATAGAAACTCGAATAGCCACAATGAAGACACTATAAAAAGCTATAAGACCCTTATATTTCATTAGTTTTAGGTAAAAATTATTTATAGTTTATCTGATCGCTTGTTTTCGGCGAATGCCCGATATTATCTTAAGGAAGAGGAACTTTGGTAGTGGCGTAGGAAGGAGGGCACAGGGGGCAACAAATTGCTTTGAAAGAGGAAAACTATAAGTTTGAACGTAAATTAAATAAGATTTACCACTAGGTTTCGAGACTTGAAGTGTTTAGTCAAATTTACCTATACATATTTTGCATCCCTACGTCATCAATGACGCAGTTCCAAGAATAGATATATGCACCAAGAATAAATAGGTAAATTGATCAAGAATGAACCGTACAAAGCCGCCAATTTGTCGGTCAAGATTTCTTAGTAAAACACGAGAGTTAAGAGTTTCAATCGTCTGTTTACGGATTTTAATTATTTTCATGTGATTAAGAATTTAGTTTAACGTTAAAAAGGGTTACCTGCCTTGTTAAAAATTGTCCGAAGAGTTAAATTAGAAAGGGAGACCGAAAATTGTCATTTTATTCGATAGTTAAGGTATTGCACAAAGGCCCAATTTGATAAACTTGGTTAAATTCATTTTGTAGATATTCCTGTCGTCATTTGCTATTTTATTTAAATAACCCGGATTTAAAATATTACCTGTTTTTTTTAGGGCCCATAATGATATATTACTTTAAAAATTTGAAAGCATAAATCTAATTTTCGTACGTTTTGTCGCTTCGATGAGATTACCAACAAAATGGCTACCTACATGTATTTAGTAGCTACGCGTGAAATTTTATGCATTTTTGACCCCCTTCCCGGTTTTTATGGAGACCATAAGCCCCTCCCGTGAGGTGCAAACTATGTATAGCGGTGTCGATATTTACGACTTTATACTGGTATGCCAAAATTACTTCCTAAACGCTGTTCATTTCGTTTAAAATGAAAAAATCTATTAACCCAAGGTAGGTCCTTTCAACAATAATTAAAGAGAATCAGCGTAAAAATGAAAAATAATCGATTAACGGGTGGTGGGCCCTTCTTAATATACCGTGAATGTTCAAATAACAAAAACATACAAAAAACGTCGCGCAAAATGCAAACTGTCACAAACAGTTGACTAAGTTCTCACTAACCTTGGCTAAATGTAGGACCAGTAGTTTAGTGGCCTTTTAGTATTTGCCTTCAATTGAATGGTGCCACTTTAGTAGAAGGAAAGTGATGGCGAGACGCCACTCCCGGGTTCGGGTTTGGGTTCGGGATCGAAATCCGGGATTTAAGGGTGAAATGAGGGTAAAATCGTCCAAAAGTCAATGGTTTTATGATATTTCTCGCGACGATTTGTTTTCTCATATATCAACATATTATGTCCAGGCCAACTTGTTTATTTATCTCCGCTTATCTCGAAAGACACTTGAACGTATATCTTATCACGTTTTATCGTACGGAATAAGTTGAAATGATGTAAAAAGTGATAACCTAGGCGGCGCGTGCGCGGATTACCCGGGAGGCGCGGAGCACGCGTGCGCGGTTAATTTGAATTTAAGAGTGTTTTGACGTCATTCAATATTCGTTGTTAAAGTAGAATGGAAGTATTTTTAAACTTTATTTTAATATCATTGTAGTGGATTTGAGTGTTTTGACGTCATGGAATATTTTTTTTTTCAAACTTAGAAGTTAGTTTGTAAGAAATACTTACTAATACCTGAAAAATGGACTTTAGAGTGGATAATTAAGTATTTTTTCAATCCTTATACCTATATTTACATATTGGAATTGTTGCAAAAGGTTCTTTTAAACGTAACTTAGTACATTAATTTATTTTGGAAGTTCAAAACGTATTAAGAGCCCTTCAGAGTACTATAAAAGGATTTCATTTACAAACTAAATTAATATTTTCTTCAAACTTTCAATTCGTTATAATTTGAAAATAAATGAAAACATCATGGATTATAGGTGCGTAATCTACTATTAGACCGAACGGATTAAAAAAATACTTAAAGTAAGTGGTTTTACTGATAAACTCTAAAGGAATTTTGGAATTTTCTAGAATAGCAAAGTAAAACTAAAACGTAAACCAAGTTTAAAACGAAACTAATAACTGGGAGAAAGGTTGAAGTAACTTTTTTGATTTTTCGTTTTTTAATTTTTGAGTTCCCTATATTATTATAAACTAAATTAAATATAATTTTTGAAAATTTGTAATAAAAGATCTGCTCCTTCGTGTTTTACATATATTTAAAAACTCGAGATTTTAATGAATTGTTTTCAAAGCATGAAAAATATAGCAGATCCTTTGATTTTAATTGTAGTTAGTAGTTAAGTATTGACTGGTACATTGGCCGCTGATACCCAAGTTAGAAAAGCGTAGACTAACCGTTCAATTCGTTATAATTTGAATAAAATTAAAAACAATACTCTAAGATACCTTTTAAAGTTAAATTCCTTTAGAGTTTATCAGTAAAACCACTTACTTTAAGTATTTTTTAATCCGTTCGGTCTAATAGTAGATTACGCACCTATAATCCATGATGTTTTCATTTAAATTCAAATTATAACGAATTGAAAGTTTGAAGAAAATATTAATTTAGTTTGTAAATGAAATCCTTTTATAGTACTTTGAAGGGCTCTTAATAAGTTTTGAACTTCCAAAATAAACTAATGTACTAAGTTACGTTTAAAAGAACCTTTTGTTACAATTCCAATATGTAAATATAGGTATAAGGATTGAAAAAATACTTAAAGAAGAATGGAAATCGGCTCCGGTAACGGTTTGGCAACTTTTAATTCTAATCTCAGGTTACGGTTTTTTTACAAGATGCAAGTGATTAGCGTTGTTATTAAGCTCCGAGGTATCCAAAATCAATAAGCAGGCTTTAATTTTCTATTTTTGTTTGAAAATAACCAAAACTATGCAGTTTTTTTAAAAGAATCTCACAAATTATACTAACTTTTAACAAAATATCCCCAATTATAATAACTTTTAACCAGGGATAAAAATGAAACTATTCAATATATCTACAAAACTCAATTTTCGTAAATAGACAATAGTTTTAAAATTTAGTTGGCTTATGGCAAAAATTAGAATAATTTAGGAAATTCTGTTAAAAATTAGTAATTTTAATATTTTAATATTTTATATTTTATTTTATATTTTATTTTATTTTATATTTTATTTCATATTTTATATTTTATTTTATTTTATATTTTATTTCATATTTTATATTTTATTTCATATTTTATATAACAGGTCTTAAGCCAATCAATGACATACAATATTATCCCTTTACTTCTCTGCTCCCTTCCAACTACCTTGCAATATTTTCAATCCAATTGTATTTGGTTTTATATCTTTAACTTTATTTCTCAGTACAATTTCCCTTTGACAAGCTTCTTCTAACTTCAATTCCCACTTTTTTAAATGCTTTTCCATTTCGTCCAAATGCTCTTTTATCTCTTGCATATCTAACCACGTCCTATTATACTCTTCCACTATTTCACTAACTTCCTCGAATGAATGGAAATCCATATGACTATAAGTAACAGAACACAATAAATATAAAACGTCCAGCAATGTTAAAAGTTAGGTCACCAGAAAGACCCTTTCCTCTTGTTGTTTCTATTTCAGTGGAAACGAAACTTGGACTTCAAGACGCCCGCGTCTTTTACGTTTATATGGATTATTCATGACGGTTCAATTTTGATTTTATAAATGGACACGTATAGTAGGGAGCTGGATCGAGAGTGTGGGGAAAAAAAAATTAATCTAGGTGAAAAAATTATTATAAATAAATACCGATTCAATATACGAACGAAACTTAACTATTAATTTAATTAAACTCATTTATAAATTTTATAAATTAACTTGAAATATCGTAAAGCCAATAAAAATAATATAAATTTCCTACAAATCACCCATTTTAGGGATAAAAATGAAACGATTCCAAATACGTACAAAACTCAATTTTCATAAATAGACAATAGTTTTGAAATTAAGTTGGCTTATGGTAAAATTTAGAATAATTTAGGAAATTCTTTTACCAAGAAACAAGATCCCCAATGCAGAAAACTACGCGGAAAACGCCCTTATACGGAAATATACGCGGTAAACGCACTCGTATGCGGGAAAGTTCCCGGAAAAACCCCCACTACCCAATACCACACGCGTCTTATATAACAGTTTATCTCTTTAAAGTATTGAATCACTCGACATAATAAAATGAAGTTTAAAAATATTTCCATTCTACTTTAACAACAAATATTCCATGACGTCAAAACACTCTTAAATTCAAATTAACCGCGCCTCCCGGGTAATCCGCGCCCCTAGGAAATCCGCGCACGCGCCGTCTAGGTTATCACTTTTTACATCATATCATCTTATTCCGTACGATAAAACGCGATAAGAAATACGTTCAAGTACCATATAAGTGTACTCTTGAAATTTGAGATAAGCGGAGATAAATGAACAAGTTGGGCCTGAACACAATATGTTGATATACGAGAAAACAAATCGTCGCGAGAAATATCATAAATACATTGACTTTTCGATGATTTTACCCCCATTTCACCCCTTAAATCCCGGACCCCGATCCTGGACCCCTATCCCGAACCCGACCCCGACCCCGGGACTGATGGGTCGACCTTACTTTCCTTCTACTATCGGTATTTCGTCTATAAAATGAAGAAAAATTAAAAACGCAAAGATGTTTTGATATCACTAGAAAGCCCTCTTTGTATACTTTATAATTTTATTTTAAAAATGGGGTATTTCGTTTGTCGACGTCACTATATAGCGCAACGAACGCTACCCCCCAAAAATCAATTTTATTCAATTAAAGGGTCATTAATATAAAAACCCGAAGGTCTACAAATATTTGAGCACAACCATGAAATTCCGCACCTAAATATACCGTATAAACCGAACTTTCATATAATTATAATGATTTTATAGAAAGTTATGCAACATTTGGTCGAGGGGGGCGATTTCGTTGAACGCGTAACCCAAAAAACTGGGGGTAGTGGTTATATAGTCGTATTTTTAAAACTACTAATTATTTTGCGCTCAAAATTTATAAATAGTAGTTTTGAATATTGGATAAAACGTGTATAAAATTTGAATAAAATCGCTGTACCCATGGTGACATCACTGGGTGAGTTCACATGGAATGACCCTAAGTGATTAAAAACACACTTTATCCTTATATTTTTGGGGGTTAATCTAACCTTTTTCCCTCAACACTTTCCTGGTTTGGGGGGATACCTACACCTCCTGAAATGTCCTGTCCTCGCTTGGTTCCAATCTATCCATAATTGCAATAATTTATTTAATTTTTATCATTTGAGAAAGTATAGTAGCCCAACGAATTATAATATTATCCTCCCATATACCAACTTCTGTTGAATGGGCGCATCAACATCCGCCGATAAGTCATTCTAACACTCATTTAAATTTAGTATTCAATTATGGCAACTTGAAATAAAATTCTCTTCCCAGACGCAGCTTCACCTATTATGGAACAAATAATCTTTTTCCACGATCATACTTTAATTATTTTAATCTTAATCACTATCCTAGTTTCATATATGATAGTTAATTCATTAGTCAATAAATTCTCAAATCGACTCCTGTTAGAGGGCCAAGAAATCGAGACTTTCTGAACAATCATTCCCGCCTTCATACTTATTTTTATTGCCTTCCCATCGCTACAATTACTTTATATAATGGATGAAACAAACCACCCAAATATAACCATCAAGACTATAGTTCACCAATGGTACTGATCATACGAATACAGAGATTTCAAAGACATTATATTTGACTCCAATATAGTTCAAACAAATGACCTTTCAAGAAATAACTTCCGCTTACTAGAAGTAGATAACCGAGTAGTTATCCCAACTAATATTAATGTCCACCTTTTAATTTCAGCCACTGATGTAATCCATTCATGGGCTATACCCTCAATAGGGATTAAAGCAAATGCTGTCCCGGGGCGAATCAACCAACTCCCTCTTTTATCCCTACGAAATGGTGTCTTCTACGGTCAATGCTCAGAAATTTGTGGGGCAGAGCACAGTTTTATACCCATCGTTCTAGAAAGTATCCCCACACAAAATTATATCAACTGGATTAATATGGAAGGTTGGGAAAATATCTAAATAATACCATTAAGTGGCTGAAATTATAAGCAATGGTCTCTTAAACCATCCTATGGGTTCCCCCCTTAATGAAGAGGGTACGTAACAAATAACACTATTTTGTCAGGATACAATCGCAGTCGCCCCTTTTATTGCCACAAATAGCCCCTATAATATGAACAAGCTTTTTCTTTTATCCCATCATTTTAATAAGATTAACTATAATTATACTAAGTTTTTACAAAAAATTCAATGCTAGAACTGCAAATAACTACCCAAACAAACAAAACAAAAACTTAACTGACAATGATAACTAATTTATACTCCGCTTTTGACCCATCCACTTCGCAAAATTTCTCAATAAACTGAATTAGCGCTTTTAGCCCTATCTACATTATACCCTTATGATTTTGACTCTCACCAACTCGAAGCAATACTTTAATAAGTAGCATAGTAAACTAAAGAACTTACAGCTCTCTTAGGGAGAATTTCAACACAAGGAATACCTCTAATTATTATTGCTCTAATGAAAGTGTATAGTAAGTAGTTACCCGTTGAAAAGAAAAATATATTATAAATTATCTTGCATATATTTTATTACGTTTAAGGGGGGCATCATATTCCATATTCAATCTGTACACCTTTAAATCGAAAACGTTACCAAGCGCCTAACTTTAGGGTAATTTTATTAAATTTTAAAAGCAATTCCTTATGTTTCACGCGGTAGTTACGCACATACGTCAGGTACTCTACTTCACCGTAAATAGTTTCTTTTTCAACTTTCAGAATTCTGGCAGATTTGACATCGGCGTCAATCTGCCAGAACGAAAATTGTAAAAGTTCATTTTTGGCTACGGTAGGGAACGCGAAGATAGATAAAGAATGTTGGACCAAATTAAATACATGAGTTTAACAATTATATCCCATTTCTACTAAGAATAAATTATCGATTGATATAAAATATAGACGTATACGTTTGTAATGATACCGTACATCTAAATATTGCCGTATTTCGAGTTTAACGGGTTTTTTTTAACGTTCCCTAATGGTAACGTCCGGGCCGAATTGCGCAAATATGACAAGGTAGAATTACTTCACATTGATACCATTAAATCTAGGTTAAATTGTCTATCGAATGATACAAACTATAGACGTGTACGTCCTAAATAACTTGAACTATTAATTTCTAAACATTACCGTATTTCGCGATTAACTTTTTTCATTCGTTTCCTGTAATGTCACCTTTTGGGCCGAATTGCGCAAATATGACAAAGCAGAATTACTTCACATTGATACCATTAAATCTAGGTTAAATTGTCTATCGAATGATTTAAAGTATAGTCGTGTGCGTCCTAAATAACTTGAACTATTAATTTCAAAACATTACCGTATTTCGCGTTTAACGTTTTTCATTCGTATCCTGTAATGTCCCATTTCGGTCCGAATTGCGCAAATATGACAAGGCAGAATTATTACGTTACCATTAGGGAACGTTAAAAAAACCGTAACGGCGCCGCGCACTCACTTCGCTCGAGTGCTGGGGGCGCACGGCCCCCCAACCCCATACTAAAAAAAGCTATTGGCCATATTTAACGCAACCTAGAGGACAGCACCAAGCCTTACGCATCAAGTATCGTCAACCCGATATTAATCCTGCACTCCAGCTCTTCAATTTTGGTTCCCAAAGATCCTATTTTGAGCTTTAACTCAACAAAATCTGTGCATTGTGACTTCCATAAATGGAAAAGCTACAGGCTCAATACTTGCTACCCGTAAGCCTTATAATATTAAAATTGATTTAATTGTTAATAATAATATTAATAATTTCCGCCGTGTTTTTACGCCACTATAATTTTTCATTTATATTTTAGTACCTATATATAAAATATTTTCCCCTAAAATACGTTAAAGTTGAATCATTGGCCGGGAGCGTTGACGTCATTCAGGACTTTGAAGAGCTAGAGTGCAGGATTAATATCGGGTCGACGATACTTGATGCGTAAGGCTTGGTGCGGTCCTCTAGGTTGCGTTATAGATGGCCCATAGCTTTTTTAAGTATGGTGTTTGGGGGGCCGTGCGCCCCCAGCACTCGAGCGAAGTGAGTGCGCGGCGCCGTTAGGTGCCTAAACTTTGTTTACATGTCTGTAAACCGTTATTTCATTTTAAAAAGTTAGTATTGTTTTTCATTTCAACGTTTTCTTTTTTCGTCATCAGTCCTACGTTATCCAAAAAGTATTGACGTCGTTCAGGAACTTGTCGGGACGCTATCCGCTCGTCTTAAATTATAGAGTTTTTTTCTCGACGAGCCTTGGGCCGTTTTGAAGGAGTTTATTTAGTGGCCTAGAGTTATATTCCTACACCTCATTCTCATTGAACAAAACAAAATAAATATCAGAATTTTGCCTACCTTTATTAAAATAAGTTCTAATATTTTGTAATTTTAAGAATGATGAATGTCTAAGCACGAGCGTCTAAGCATTTGCTTCTTCACTCTCCTGCGCGAAATGATGAATTCGTTAAATTGTAGTAGAAAAATTTCATCGATAATGTAGGATTCGCGACGTACAAAAGAAATGTAGACAAATAAGTGGCGTAAGTAATCACATCATTTTGTTAATTATTTTTTTTCCATTCAAATTTTAAAATTTGTTTATAGAAATTCGTGTTAAAACCTTGCAATAAAAGGTTTAACCAACGTTATAAAGTCATAGATTGAAACGTTTATTTCGGAAGAGAATGCCACAGCTTATGCATTAAATTATGTTTCATATAATTAAAATTGCATCCAGGGAAGATTTTCAATAATTGAAATTATAAACTTTTATGTACAAATCTATCTATACATAATTTTTTGAAAAACGTGAAACTAACTTTCATGTTTTGTTTTGTAAATAAAAAAACTAGGCCTATTTCATGATTAGATATGTTACCATACACAGTTTATACTATATATAAATGTTTTACGAAATTAACTCGTTTTAGTTGTTCTATAGTCCAGTCGATTTAAATGAACAAAGGGGTGTATCTAGAACAAGTTGCAATGGAATTATTTTCTTCCGCAATGCGTTCTTAAAATCGGCATGAACCGCCGCTTAAAAACTTACCGTGAATCCCCTAATGGGAAGTTGGTCAAAACTAGTCAAAGTAGCGTTTACATTGAAAAACAAGTTGGCAAGCCAAAATAAACCTCTACCCGTAAGAGCTTGCCTGTTATATTTTTTTTCTTCAATACAGCGATATGGAAGTCAATGGCTCAGCGGTAAACGATCCGCCCATTAGAAATGCTTTTAATTTTTATTTAATTTATAAATATTAAAAATATAAATTAACGTAATTATAAAAGCGTAAAGGGAAACGGACTTTAGCCAAAGCTGTTCTTCTAAATATCGTTGTCGCGTAATATGTGTCGGTGGTTCTGTTGTAAATTGAATTTTTAACCCGATTCCAAACGCCATGATAAAAACCTTTCAAATTGGAACCATTTCTAGAGATCGGCGTTTGAATAAGAAATTATCCAATTATTTATTTTTATTCATAACCTCAAATTATCCATATACGAAAAAACCGATTATTTTTGCATGTTAAATCGTTGTTTATTCCTATAAAATGTTCATAAAAACAGTTAACCAAACTTTTTATGGTTAATCGAAATTTTTCCGGTTAATATATTCGTTCCGCCGACCTCTAACCATTTCTCTGGCTCTCGAAATAAACTTTGATTGACCTCGAATCCTTTACTTTTTTACGCTGGTTACCGCAATTTGTCTACAAAGTCCGAAACTCCTATCACACGAGCTGAAACCTTAATGTCCGCATTTCCCTGCTACTTGATTTTGCGCTCATTGCAGCCTACTTCCATGGGCAAATAGGCCATACTTTGAAGCTCTCTGGCGCTCTTTTAACTCAACGTAGGGAAATGGGAAAAAAACAGGCATACTTCTCAACTCACCCTCTACAACTCCGTAAAAAATTAGCATAACCTTGAAGACATACATAAACAAGTTGGCAAGCCAAAATATACCTCTCCTCGGAAGTATGGTCCCTAGTGGTATTAATTTCTCGATACGACCCCCAAAGATATCTCCGCAATTCAGAGTTATTTACGAAAAACGTATTCTCGGTTCAAACCCTGCCCGGTGTAAAATTTTAATTTTAATTTAAATAATTGAGACGAAACAATCGAGTTAATTTATTCAGAATATTATAAACTAAGTAGTTACAACAGCGAGTTAGATTCACTAAAACAATGCACAATTGAATTTAATCCTTTTTACAGTACATGTTTATCAGTTGAATATAATACTAAGCAAATTTTAATGAAAGAAACATCTACAGATGGTATTTGTATTTTTCTCGCTTACGAAATACTTGCCGCATCTTTAACGCTCATTTTATTTCAACTTCCAGTTGACGTTGTGACACTTACCGCATGAAAAAGACCAATGCCGTCCAATTTCCAATATCATATAATGACTCGCACACCCAAGAAATCATTGACTGCGTTAGAAATCTTAGATATCCAAATATCCACACCAAATATATTTACAAGAAGCAAAAACCTTACCATCAACAAAGCACACTTGACTAACCGCCAGCTCTTAAAGCAATTAACGTTAAATTATCTCCTTTGAATTAACACAACTATATATAGGTCGTTAAGAACACCCGTAAATAAATAACAAAAAAAACTAACAAAGTGGACCACCCACAGGGTCTACCCTTTAACCCTCTAATCTCGGCTGACTGCGCTAAAACAAGATTTAACCTTTGAAAAAAACCAGATTAGGCCTTCATAAATTCATTAATAAAAAAAGACTTTATTACCTATTATGCTTACGATGCCTGTCTTAATTTCAGTGAATCTAAGCAGCTATCGGTGGTTCTGTGGTAGAGCGCTCGACTGCCAAGCCGAATGGTCTGGGTTCGAAACCTGGGTGGCGCATTTGTTTTTAATCAAAAGAGAAACGCTAAATTAGAATTTCTTCGATGCAATAATTTCAATTTCAATTCTATTTCAATTAAACCAAAATTTCGTACGCTTAAATACGCTTCCGATAAAGCTGAAGGTCTAATTTTCAATAAGGCATAACAAGTGTCGGTGGTTCTGTGGTAGAACGTCCGCCTGTCAATCAGGAGGTCTCGGGTTCGAATCCCGCCCGATGCGATCGCAAATTGATACTAAGACGAATACCGTGTACAACTGGTGGAAACCCTGCCATTGGACGTTGAGAGGTAGCATTACACTCGGCACTCGGTCCGTCCCACCGTCATTAAGAAGAAGTTGGAGATAAAACGCCCATATAAACACAACAGACTCAACATGCACAACCATCAGAACACAAACACAACAAATTCAACACTCACAACCTACGCATAAACATTACAAAAACGTAATACACCAAACCGTCACGACGGTGAGCGAAAAAACACCATCCAAAACAAACCGCAAATGCATCCGTTAACGCTCACCGTCACACGGTGGTTTTGCCAACCCTTTGAGAAACTGGGTACGCAGTGATTACACTTTGCACCGAAAATGCGAACGCGTTCGCAGGCCTGACAGACCCACAGACCCACAGACAGACACGGTCGTTGTATAACCCCTCCTAGGGGACTTTGTAATAACGGCACAGCCGGATTACTATTTTTCGTCCAGGGAGCAATAACGCCATGAAACCTATGACTGTCTTAAGTTAATTGGGCGACCGCTCAACGTGTTTGCCGTCCCTACAATACAAAAAGTATTCTTAAATTCACGACTTTTGGAGCGCCCTTATTTGACTGATGGTCATGAAAATCTGCACCCATTCCTTGACCCTTTTAATCCAAATAAGATCTATTTTGTTTATTTTTTTCGAATGTCGCTTGATGACTTAGGCTAAAAAAATCAGCTAGGCTAATACCCTAAGTCATCAAGCGACTTTTAAAGCCATTAATTCAGGTGGCTGGGTTACAATGCGTAGGAGGGTGGTGGCAAGCCCTTCAAGCCACGCGAACCAACAGCTCTCTACACTAACTATTACCGTTAACCTCGACAAGTTTTTATGGAAGGGGAATCCGAAAAGCTCGGGGGGAAACCCTTTAAACCAGCGGGGAGACAACTTTCAAACTCAACTCAGAAGGAGTAGTTCCGAATTTTTCACACAGTGCCACAATCTGGGATCGTACCCGGCTCCTCTTGCTACGAGGCGAAAGTGCTAACCACTCCGCCACCCCATGGCTTAAGGTGGTGCCTAGGGTATGAGCCTAGATTAATATTATTATTTCTATTATATAGATAAAACTCGTGAGTTTGTATAATTTTAAAGCAATATAGAATTTTAGAGTATTAGAAATATTAAATAAAAGAATGACGCAGCATTGGAAATGACTCTATATCCTATTTGAAGTAGCACTATGAGAAGTATTATTGGTAAAAAAATTATAACTATGCCACCTTTACCACTCGAGTTATGACCTTTTTTTTCATATTCTTACGCGATAGTGGTTGAAATACGTAATATTTTAGAGATTCCTAGTATTTCACACAGTTACGCAATCTCAGTACCAACTGGTTAATTTGCTTATAAATGTTATGTATATAATGTTATTAATGGCTCACGCTCTCAACAGCCTACGTTCTCAGATGTCGTTATAATAGTTAGAGTTCCTTTCCCATCAAGCGGAGGCGAGGAAGCCCGAAGCCAGAGGCCGCCAGTTTCAGCTTAGATAGTGAGCGACTGAGTACGATACATGAATGACCGTTAATAAAGATTTAAATAGAAAATATAATTTGATTAATTATAAGTAGTTAAGCAGTTATAAGTTGTTGTAGACAGGTATATTACATGGTACCAGAAGTGAGGTAGGATAACCCATAAAATTTGCTAAGTTACTACAGTTATACGTTGTTATTTTGCACGAGCCTAGTCGCAAGGCTTAAAATTTTAAAGTTGGAGGACGTTTATCCCATTGTCTCATCGCCTCTCCCGGCAAGTTTTTTTCTTTCGCTTTCACGAACTTGCTTAATTTGGTTGGACCATTTACTATACGCACGGGCTTTTGAACTTTACCAAAACTTTCAAAATTCTATTTCTTTCCCAACTCCAAAACCATTTGTTCCGGGTGCTGGTGTGAGTTGGTCTGCTTGGCTGAAACAATACATGAGTCATCATAACGCAACCGGGCTTTCCTCTAAGCCACTTCCCCAGCAACGGGCCGCTCTGATGTCTTTTGATATTCATAACTCTTTCAATTTTGAAGAATCTGCCGAGGCCCCTACATTTGCTGAAGTTACGGCCGAGTTCACCGACTACTTTCGCGACGACACTGCCACAGGAGACTGATGAGCTATTTAAGCTGTGTTTACTTCACCTTCGTGACCGGGCTTCCAGGTGTGAGCTGGGTGAACTTACAAACTCTTTCATCTCACTCGGGTTAAAGTTGTTGAAATTGACAGCCTCCCCCAGCAGTCTGTGCATTGCACCATCACGGTGTAGATAACTTTTATTTTTTCAACATTTATTAGTAAACGTAACAATTAGTTCATTTAATAATCTTATTAAGTTTCCCTTGGAGAAAATAGGTTTTTAAAATTTAAAAGTTATTAACTAATTTCCTAGCGACAATTTGGCTGGAAAAATTCTATCGAAAGACACCAACGAAAACCCTGTACTTCTTCAGGGAAAGTAACTACACCGCTAGAGGTCGCAGTTAAAACGTTTGGTGCTGCGTCACTCTCCATTATTTCCTCATTATAAAAATGTACATATTATTTTTAAGCGACCAATTTTTTAATTTTTTGAAACATTTTGGCTCTTTGAAACACTGTACTCTGAAAGCTAAGCTGTAAACACCGACGCGTTTGAAGTCAGAACATCAAAAAAAACCTTCTCTCCGATATGTTTTTTTATAAGCATCGGATGCCCAAATCAGAAACGCGAAAATCATTAATTAACAAAACGTTGGTATCGATTACTCATCGATGTTTTCGATGAGTGTTACTGAAAGTACCGCTTGTTAATGTTGTTAATGTATATTAACGTGAAAAGAGATAGAATTTTCATATCGTAAAAACTCGAGCAGTGAAATTTTAAATACCGTAAATCAGCTTAAAATGGAAATATAATCGAGTTACGTCAGGTAGGCCGTTTCTTAAATATGGTAAATCCGCTTAAATGGGAAAATTATCGATTAATGGACGGTAGATCTCTGCTTATACGTCTTTTAAATATTCAAAATATAACGCTTATTAACTAAAAATTAAGTAATAATACATTAAATTTAATTTAAATAAGTCTAAACTGTAAAAACAACGCGTAAAAGTGCAGTAGATATTATCATAAAAAGTTGCCTTGAGTCGCACTCATCTTGTCGGTAGGCCTTTTATTAGCTCCTACTGCTAAATCTTCTTTAATTTACGTTCAAAATTATAATTTTCCATAGATCATTGTGGCATGTCACTGCCAAGCTTTTGGTGCCCCTTCAAACCAATTTGTTGTACCCCTTTACCCCGTTCCTACGCCACTGCCAAAGTTCCACCCCCTTAACAAGCCGAAAACAAGCCATCAGATAAACTATAAATAATTTTTACCTGATACTGAAACTAATGAAATTAAAGGGTCCATTTTGATAGTGATAATGGTGCCTAATAATAATGGTTTTCGTTCGTCCTAATTGATTTGCGCCAATATTTTAATTTTTATTTGTCTTAGGTCTTTTTTTATAAAATCATCAATACAAAAGAGCCTTTGATTCAGACTGAAACTGACAAAATGAGCAGCCTAGAAGAGAAGATCTACAAGTGCTCAGGATGCGTCTAGGCAACGAACGATCAGAGTCATTTCATTCTCCACAGAAGAACTCACACAGGCGAGAAACCCTTCCAGTGTGACCATGCAGTGTAGCTACGCTTCTGCGCAAAAAAGGGATTTGATTAGCCACAGAAGAACTCACACGGACGAGGAGCCATTTGGATGTACAAAGTGTGGATATCGGTCAAAACATAAGAACAATTTTCAACGCCACGAAAGAGCACATCACTCTCAGGGGGCAAAGGCCCACAAATGCCACATTTGCGTCCGGAACTTTAGTACCAATAAAACCCTTCAAGTGCACCGTCGAATTCATGGTCCACCTGGAATCCAATTTGGCACTTCGAACAGTTACAACACAGAACCAGTGCGCCAATCACAGCCTCGTGAATTTGACCTCTCTGCTCGTCAAACGGGTGGTAGGTTTTGTTTGGTGCCGCTACGACGTTTAACGACGGAACAGATTGAATCTATGACTCAAAATCCCCACTGCGCCGACGCCCTGAAAGCGGAAGTTGCACAGCTGGACGCAGACACCGCAGCTACCGACGAGAGAGAAATGGTGTTTGGCTATAATTGCGTCAACTTCGATGTCAGCTACGTCAAACAAAAGCCTTTTTATGATCTCATCGACCAAGTTCGGATTGCGAACGTCGTAACGAGAGAAGAGTTGGAATATCCGGGGCCGGATTAACCAATAGGCCGAATAGGCCTGGGCCTAGGGCACCAAGCCTACAAGGGGCACCAAGAGGGTTCGAAAAAAATAAAAGTACAAAACTCTAATTATTTGCTTTTCACAAAATATTTTCCGGAGTTATTTTAGTAGATGCTTCCACCCCTATGAACCAAAAACGTTTGATTGTCACATTCTCTGACGGACTGCCGTCTAGCCCCTGACGTCTGACGACATACTAAATCTGGCAGAAAAATATATTTTAATTCCATTTCTCAATTATAAATTGAGGAAGCGCCTAGCTCGCTTCACTCGCTATTGAAAGAAGGGCACCAAAATGAACTTGGGCCTAGGGCCCCATAAATTCTTAATCCGGCCCTGGGAATATCACCTAGCTGGGGACAATAAAGAGAGTGTCCAAAGGAACCAAGACACAGAGATTAAGATCGAATAGAGAACTTGTGAGCAATGACGTTGTATTGTCATGTATTACTTTTTTAAAGAGGTTGAGGAAGGATTTTTTTTTAAACATAACACTAGTAGTGAAAGTAGTTTGTACTGTTAGCAATTGCCTTGAAAATACTTATTTCGTAGACGTCTTTAAAGATGTATTTTACATTTATAAACTTTTTCAGATAGTGTACGTAAATTAAACGACATTTTAAACGACTAGTGTAAATATAATTAACTTGAAGTAATTTTCAACGATTGACTGTACACTACAGAACACTTTATTTTTAAAAACCAAATTATAAAGTTTATACGTTTTGTTCTGAAAATGATGTGTTCCATAGTGTACAGTCAATCGTTCAAAATTACAAGTGGTATAACTCATTCTGAATTTTTCTGTTGGGTTGCAACTTTTCCAGTAGGGGGTCGCCTATGTACTTACTCGAAATCATCAAAATGGGCTATTACCGAGTTCTGCCTGGAGACAGCCCGTAAAAATAACAAAGGCATCTTATCGTTTCAGGCGGCGATGCACTGCTGAAAGCCTGAAACTTTAAAGTGAACTGATTGAAATAATTATAAAAACGCAAATATGACAGCGCGTATCTTACTCAAATGTTGAAATAAAACTTGGGGCTTCAAATTTGGATTCGAACTTGTCACTCCTGATATGATCAGACGCTCGTTTCAAAACATGCTAAGTCGTGCCCAAACATGTATCGCGGCAAACGGAAATATCATATAACCTCACTTGTAAAATTCTAATTTTTAACGGACTTGTTTTTTCCAACAGCTCATATCTTCGGGTGACTTGTTCCTTGATGACTTTACGTTTGGATAATAGCGCCTACATGGTCCTAGGAAGCCTTGGTGCGAGTGCCGATCTAACGATGATATCGATGAAGGACGTCAGGTAACGCAGTTGTCTGGTCAGGGTTGAAGCTTCTCACGAAAGAAAGCTGGAACCATCAGCACTGAGCTGTAAGGTCAGGAAATGAGATCCGGCTTGACGGCCCAAATGATCGTGGGCATTCAAGCTACCCACCAATGACAGTGTTACAAGGCTTTAATATAAACATTAAAACCAATATATAAAAAACTAAACGCGTGTAAAAAACTTCATAAAAAGTATTAGTGCGATAACATAGAAATAGATCTTTGGAATAGCTAAACCACCCGCCAAGGCCAACGTCCGAACAAGTCGCAGAGTCAGTGCCCATAGATTTGACTGTATTAAATTTTCACCAGTTTCATGAACCCCTTATATATTTTACTAAGTCAAAGCCCTCCCCCTTTTGATGGGTTTTAAAATAATTAAAATAAATATACTTTAAAATAATTAAAATAAATATACCTTAAAATAATTAAAATAAATATACATTAAAATAATTAAAATAAATATACATTAAAATTATAAAAATAAAAAACTATAAAACAATTAAAATAAATATACTATAAAATAATTTAAATAAATATACTTTATAGAAATTAAAATAAATGTACTTTAAAATAAATATACTATAAAATAATTGAAATCAATAAACTTTAAAACAAACATACTATAAAATAATTGAAATAAATAAACTTTAAAATAATTGAAATAAGTATACTAGAAAAAAAATTAAAATAAATATACTTTATAATAATTAAAATAAATATACTATAAAATAATTAAAATAAATTTACTTTATAATAATTAAAATAAATATACTTTAAAATAAGTAAAATAAATATACTTTAATATAGGTAAAATAAATATACTTTAAAATAATAATGTAGCGATTCTTATTTTAATACTTACTTATTTAAATATTAAATATGGATTGAATTTCGTACTTTTTAAAATAGTTTTCTGGTATTTTATTTTAGAATTATCATGTTTTATAGAAGTGGTAGAAACGTTTTCATGTGCGATGAATATGGTTTTACTTCCGTTATGCATCTGACTTAAGTCGTCCCAAGCGTCGGCATAATCTTTATGCGCCAGATTATAAGAAACCCCGGTAAATATTTATTTATGGGGATTTTTAGATCAAATTGCATTAACTGTAATAATCCACGGTGGTTTTCAGGACGTTTGACGTAAGAGCCTTTTGGGGGAAAATTCAGGCAGTAAAATTTACTTCCATGATCTCTTTGTAGTATAGTCTTATTTTCTATGCTCTCTTATCGAGCATGATAAGCCTACTTTTCACAGAATTTTAAATTTTCATACGTCAAGGCCGAAGTCATTATGTCATAGACATACAAAGAAAAAACTAGCATACAAATTATTCACGGACAATTTTTGTACTACAGATAATTTTCGTATTAGAGCTAGCCATTTAAAACAATAAAAAATAGATTTGCATAGATTTAGTTAAAAAATTCCATCCTTAAGCAAATAAAAAATGATTTTTAAGATTGGTTGGAATATAAGTTGAAAAATATAAATCGTAATAAAATGTATATCAACTTGAGATTTTTTGAATTCCTTGTCAACATAGTTAACCCAAGATACAAAAGCGGATGCGATGAACGATATATCCTTGCATTATTATTGCAATTTTACCCTTTTTATCTCGAGAGCTCGATCCCAAATTATAAGATTACGATTCTCGGTCTGACTACTCTCTTCCCACGGAAAGTTGAATACGTGTCAAAGAATTGCTTTATAGGAATAACAATCTCAATAACAGAAGTCGCTTTGTTACATTGTTCACGTCGTCGAAGAGTCTCTAGGATATTCCACTACCTGAGTACAATTAACATGTTTTCTACTAAAAATAAAGAACTTAACATAAACTATATTAATTTGAAATAGCTCATTATGGAAAATTTAGATAAAATGAGTGGAGCTCTCAATTGTCTTTGCACCTAGGAGCAACAAACACAAGGAGAACGCAGCTAGCTTTTAAACACGACAACGAAGGGTTGTGTACGAATTTCATTGGACGAGCGTCACGAGCCTTTACGCTGAACGTTTTACGAGCGGGGGGGAAGACAATTTCCGAATTTACCCCTTCCGACGGCAGCAGGTGCTAAAGCACACAAGAAAATCCACGACTTATGACGGGTTGCGTTCTCCTTGTGTGGGGTGTTTAGTTTGTGGCTCCTAGTTTGCACCAACTTACGTGTTAAGGAAATGCGAGGTAAGTTTAACTACCCTTTCACTTGAAATAAATTTAAACAATATCTAATACACTATTTTGTACCTTGAATGAAACTAAAAGAAACTGAAAGAGTTTGCTATGGAATTGGTTCTAGTGTTTAACCAAAAATAGTCTAATTTATGTAAAAGATGGTACGTTTCTTAAATGTTTTTATTATTAGGAAACAATTATGTACACTTTCGGACAAGAAAAGAGAAGAGAAGAGTGCGAGCGACACTCTCAGATAAAAAAAGAGAAGAGCGTGAGTGCGAGTTCAACTCTTATATTAAAAAGAGAAGAGCGTGAGTGCGAGTTCAACTCTTATATTAAAAAGAGAAGAGCGTGAGTGCGAGTTCAACTCTTATATTAAAAAGAGAAGAGCGTGAGTGCGAGTTTAACTCTTATATTAAAAAGAGAAGAGCGTGAGTGCGAGTTCAACTCTTATATTAAAAAGAGAAGAGCGTGAGTGCGAGTTCAACTCTTATATTAAAAAGAGAAGAGCGTGAGTGCGAGTTCAACTCTTATATTAAAAAGAGAAGAGCGTGAGTGCGAGTTCAACTCTTATATTAAAAAGAGAAGAGCGTGAGTGCGAGTTCAACTCTTATATTAAAAAGAGAAGAGCGTGAGTGCGAGTTCAACTCTTATATTAAAAAGAGAAGAGCGTGAGTGCGAGTTCAACTCTTATATTAAAAAGAGAAGAGCGTGAGTGCGAGTTCAACTCTTATATTAAAAAGAGAAGAGCGTGAGTGCGAGAGAAGAGCGTGAGTGCGAGTTTAACTCTTATATTAAAAAGAGAAGAGCGTGAGTGCGAGTTCAACTCTTATATTAAAAAGAGAAGAGCGTGAGTGCGAGTTCAACTCTTATATTAAAAAGAGAAGAGCGTGAGTGCGAGTTCAACTCTTATATTAAAAAGAGAAGAGCGTGAGTGCGAGTTCAACTCTTATATTAAAAAGAGAAGAGCGTGAGTGCGAGTTCAACTCTTATATTAAAAAGAGAAGAGCGTGAGTGCGAGTTCAACTCTTATATTAAAAAGAGAAGAGCGTGAGTGCGAGTTCAACTCTTATATTAAAAAGAGAAGAGCGTGAGTGCGAGTTCAACTCTTATATTAAAAAGAGAAGAGCGTGAGTGCGAGTTCAACTCTTATATTAAAAAGAGAAGAGCGTGAGTGCGAGTTCAACTCTTATATTAAAAAGAGAAGAGCGTGAGTGCGAGTTCAACTCTTATATTAAAAAGAGAAGAGCGTGAGTGCGAGTTCAACTCTTATATTAAAAAGAGAAGAGCGTGAGTGCGAGTTCAACTCTTATATTAAAAAGAGAAGAGCGTGAGTGCGAGTTCAACTCTTATATTAAAAAGAGAAGAGCGTGAGTGCGAGTTCAACTCTTATATTAAAAAGAGAAGAGCGTGAGTGCGAGTTCAACTCTTATATTAAAAAGAGAAGAGCGTGAGTGCGAGTTCAACTCTTATATTAAAAAGAGAAGAGCGTGAGTGCGAGTTCAACTCTTATATTAAAAAGAGAAGAGCGTGAGTGCGAGTTCAACTCTTATATTAAAAAGAGAAGAGCGTGAGTGCGAGTTCAACTCTTATATTAAAAAGAGAAGAGCGTGAGTGCGAGTTCAACTCTTATATTAAAAAGAGAAGAGCGTGAGTGCGAGTTCAACTCTTATATTAAAAAGAGAAGAGCGTGAGTGCGAGTTCAACTCTTATATTAAAAAGAGAAGAGCGTGAGTGCGAGTTCAACTCTTATATTAAAAAGAGAAGAGCGTGAGTGCGAGTTCAACTCTTATATTAAAAAGAGAAGAGCGTGAGTGCGAGTTCAACTCTTATATTAAAAAGAGAAGAGCGTGAGTGCGAGTTCAACTCTTATATTAAAAAGAGAAGAGCGTGAGTGCGAGTTCAACTCTTATATTAAAAAGAGAAGAGCGTGAGTGCGAGTTCAACTCTTATATTAAAAAGAGAAGAGCGTGAGTGCGAGTTCAACTCTTATATTAAAAAGAGAAGAGCGTGAGTGCGAGTTTAACTCTTATATTAAAAAGAGAAGAGCGTGAGTGCGAGTTCAACTCTTATATTAAAAAGAGAAGAGCGTGAGTGCGAGTTCAACTCTTATATTAAAAAGAGAAGAGCGTGAGTGCGAGTTCAACTCTTATATTAAAAAGAGAAGAGCGTGAGTGCGAGTTCAACTCTTATATTAAAAAGAGAAGAGCGTGAGTGCGAGTTCAACTCTTATATTAAAAAGAGAAGAGCGTGAGTGCGAGTTCAACTCTTATATTAAAAAGAGAAGAGCGTGAGTGCGAGTTCAACTCTTATATTAAAAAGAGAAGAGCGTGAGTGCGAGTTCAACTCTTATATTAAAAAGAGAAGAGCGTGAGTGCGAGTTCAACTCTTATATTAAAAAGAGAAGAGCGTGAGTGCGAGTTCAACTCTTATATTAAAAAGAGAAGAGCGTGAGTGCGAGTTCAACTCTTATATTAAAAAGAGAAGAGCGTGAGTGCGAGTTCAACTCTTATATTAAAAAGAGAAGAGCGTGAGTGCGAGTTCAACTCTTATATTAAAAAGAGAAGAGCGTGAGTGCGAGTTCAACTCTTATATTAAAAAGAGAAGAGCGTGAGTGCGAGTTCAACTCTTATATTAAAAAGAGAAGAGCGTGAGTGCGAGTTCAACTCTTATATTAAAAAGAGAAGAGCGTGAGTGCGAGTTCAACTCTTATATTAAAAAGAGAAGAGCGTGAGTGCGAGTTCAACTCTTATATTAAAAAGAGAAGAGCGTGAGTGCGAGTTCAACTCTTATATTAAAAAGAGAAGAGCGTGAGTGCGAGTTCAACTCTTATATTAAAAAGAGAAGAGCGTGAGTGCGAGTTCAACTCTTATATTAAAAAGAGAAGAGCGTGAGTGCGAGTTCAACTCTTATATTAAAAAGAGAAGAGCGTGAGTGCGAGTTCAACTCTTATATTAAAAAGAGAAGAGCGTGAGTGCGAGTTCAACTCTTATATTAAAAAGAGAAGAGCGTGAGTGCGAGTTCAACTCTTATATTAAAAAGAGAAGAGCGTGAGTGCGAGTTCAACTCTTATATTAAAAAGAGAAGAGCGTGAGTGCGAGTTCAACTCTTATATTAAAAAGAGAAGAGCGTGAGTGCGAGTTCAACTCTTATATTAAAAAGAGAAGAGCGTGAGTGCGAGTTCAACTCTTATATTAAAAAGAGAAGAGCGTGAGTGCGAGTTCAACTCTTATATTAAAAAGAGAAGAGCGTGAGTGCGAGTTCAACTCTTATATTAAAAAGAGAAGAGCGTGAGTGCGAGTTCAACTCTTATATTAAAAAGAGAAGAGCGTGAGTGCGAGTTCAACTCTTATATTAAAAAGAGAAGAGCGTGAGTGCGAGTTCAACTCTTATATTAAAAAGAGAAGAGCGTGAGTGCGAGTTCAACTCTTATATTAAAAAGAGAAGAGCGTGAGTGCGAGTTCAACTCTTATATTAAAAAGAGAAGAGCGTGAGTGCGAGTTCAACTCTTATATTAAAAAGAGAAGAGCGTGAGTGCGAGTTCAACTCTTATATTAAAAAGAGAAGAGCGTGAGTGCGAGTTCAACTCTTATATTAAAAAGAGAAGAGCGTGAGTGCGAGTTCAACTCTTATATTAAAAAGAGAAGAGCGTGAGTGCGAGTTCAACTCTTATATTAAAAAGAGAAGAGCGTGAGTGCGAGTTCAACTCTTATATTAAAAAGAGAAGAGTACGAGCTCTGTTCTCTTTAATAAAAAAATGAGCGTGATCTCCGACCTCTGAGTCAGAGGTTGCCAGGTCGGACCGTCGGAGATGATAGCAGGTTTTTTTCTTTCTCTTACCACGGCCAACTCGCGCAATAGTGGCCAGCCCATTCGTTAAAGTTTCTATGTTAACCTACGAACAAAACTATCTCTCAGCGTCGAACACCCCTAGCGGAAAATTATTTTTAAAATAGTTTTTGCATTGAAGCCAATATAAAAACGAGCGTGACGCTGAACGCTGATAGTTTATAGCATGGTTTAAAGCGGGAAAATCCTTGTTCATGGAATTTCGGCGAATGGGCTCGCCGCTATTGCGCGAGTGTCAAATTTGGCTTTGTGGGAGACAGAGATAGAGAGAGACTTCATTCGCACAAGTCACGCCGCTCACGCGACCTTGCAAGTTGCAACTAGCACGTGGCAGCGGCGGGAACCTACATGAACGATTTATTTGAAAATCGGCGTTGAGAACTTGAGGCAACGTGCCCTCGAGGAGGTCAGGACTATTTCAGCCAGCCAATCTCTACTGAGTCCACTCCAGCCTGCGTAAGATTCATTATCAATAATTTACTAAATCATATGAATGAGTTTTTTTACTTTAACACTTGATTAAAAAAATACGCTAGTTTTAACCATTTCAGTATTAAAGTTTTTAACTTTGGTATATTAATTAAACCGTTGATAATGGTTAAATATGGTCCAAAGCCTCGTGTGGAATTGTGGATAAGTATAACACTATAACCAAACATTAGTTTAGTTAACATTTCTTATGTTTTTAAATATAGTTATGATCATCTCTGTTCTTGCAGTATTCTTTTTAATATGTGATAAAATTTTGTGATAAAAATCGTTCAAATCTCTAACACGGTTATTTATTTATCACTACCAGTGGTGCCAGCAAAGTAACCAGCTGTTGTTAAAAAAAGAGGGAGCGAGCGCGAGCTTCTGCCAAATAAAAGAGACAAGCGCGAGAGCGAGCTCCAACGTCTGACTCTGAAAATTGGTTTTTGCCCATCTCTGAGACCAATAAAATATATTTAACACGAAGAAATTCTTAGTAACAAAATTTCTCGATCGGGTTAACCATAATCACGTTACAATGTGTCTTTGATAACGATAGTAGTTAGTGTAGGGAGCTGCTAGCTCGCGTGGCATGAAGGGCTTGCCACAACCCTCCTACGCATTGTAACCCGGCCCCCTGGATTAAAGGCTTTAAAAGTCCCTTGGTCTCTTAACCCCAATAAATTGCTTGTTTATCGAGAATGTACTAGCGCGGTTAGATCTTTTGGGGGTACGAAAATATTCCATTTCACTTCTTTTCCGATATGGACACTGTAGTACAAACATCGACCATTAACGCTATCCTTAAACGACCATCAAACATTATCGCCGTAGTGATATAATTATTACAATTTTCTTCTTAGATTTTTTCGGTATTTTGAAAATATTTCTACGTCAAAGTTGTTATATTTTATTTGCGTATATGTTTTTTTTGCATTTGGATAGTACAAAAGGTTTAATTAGTGTACAAATTTAATGTATATTTCTATTAATTTCTTTGTTTTCTAGATAAATGACCAAGCAATGGGTTTTTCCACTATTCAACTTGTAAAATGAAGTCGCCAACTATTGGGAATCAACCTTTACTTGCAGTTTTGATCACGAGACGGTTTAATCTTAAAGACGTAGAACTGTTATCTCGGAGAGACAGCCAATAGAATTTGAGGGTTAGTTGTTGTTTTGATCACGTGCTGGATTAATCTCGAGAGGGCACAAACTAGCTTATTATCTTGCCACGCGCCATTTTGGTTCCGGATACTGTTCTGTGAAGACGTGGGGCTGCTCTATCTCGCCGCTCGACTGTATATATTTTAACCGCAAAGGCTTAAGGAGTTCCAACCATAAAAAAGTAAGTTATTATTCGATATTTTTTATGTATTTTAAACTATATTTTTAGAAATTTAATAGTGTATATTGAAAAATTTAGGCCTAACTATTTAAAATGTGTTGGAATTACTGGGTTAAGAATGCTTTTAGGTTGCTATTATTTTTTGTAGTATGTCATGCAATATTTTACAAATTTTTAAAAGAATTTGCACATTGAAATAAGCTTACATTGAACCTCAACCTTCCTTGCTGTAAACCGTGGTTATTTAGTACCCATAAAGCGCAAAGACGAAATGCAGAAAGGGCCAGCTAAGATTCCAAAATCTGATTGTCATTCCCATTATTAAATTTCAAAATCAAAACCTAAAAGCAGAAAGAAAAGAATATCAAATATTTGCGTAGTAATTTGTGCCGAAGCTTAAAATTGGGAAAAAATTACAAATAAACCATTAAAATAGATGAACTGAAAGAATTGATTTAATATCAACTAATTTGCCAGATAAACTTAACGACGTTATAAATATCGGACCAGATATACCAACAAGAATAGCGTTAAGACGAGCTTGGAAGGAAGATCGTGAAGCTCAAATTTTGAAGTCTCAATTTTCGTTCTTGCTTGTTGCTTTGAGATTTTGGCACTCTAACTATTTTAGGCCTACCTCTTCCTCTATCAATGTTTATCTTTTCCTCTTTTACATATTTAAATCTGTTTTTTCTTCGTTCTTCCTGGGTCTACCACGTTTCTTGTTCTCCGTTTCTATTACTTTATTTCTAATTTGATGATCTAATTATATCATTATTTCCCCTTAAAAATTACGCTGACATCGAACTCCACAGATCAGCAAAAACCAGGCCTCGCGTTTCAGCCATTAGAATCCTAGCAGGCGCGAGTTGGTAACCGGAAGTCCAAACATTCACGTGAGTTCCTCCGCTCCCTTCCCTTTGCGCAGTCCCCTGGTCCATGATGGGTCCAGACTGGAGGAAGAGAACAGCGGCACAATTGAACTTTGTGCCTAGTAGAGTGTCGCCACCTATGTATGAATGTAATAACTTTATAAAATTTTTCGTAAAGGTTGTCCAAAATAGGAGTCGCTAAAACCCTACGAACCAGCGGATTTTCTGCCTCCCTTCGAACAATCAGCTCGTGCTAGAGGTCTCGTATTTACCTCTCCAGAATAAAATCCGACGCCGCCGCTGTTCACGTCGCCACGCTGGCTTTTCCCTTATTTTGGGCGCGCCGCCGCCGCCAACTGTGATTTTTTTCAGCTCGTCACGCCGCCGCCGACGTTTCTTCGGCGCGACGCCGTACTTTTCGCCTATTTTCTAAAAACTCCAAGGGCTCTTACTATAGTCATTATAATTATTTTTCAATTAATGATTTCTAGCAGAAATTCTATGAAAGAGTATAAACCCGTTTGTTATTCCGATTTCTATGTATAAACCCCAAATCTGGGATTTCTAGTATTGTTTCGGTTTGAGGAAAATTTTATACTTGTCACCTGGCATCACTGCACCAAGAACGTAGTAACGTACCGTCGTGGCGCGATACGATAGTGCCTTTTTACAAACCTTTATGTTTTTACTGTATTATATTTGTTTACATGGTTTGTGGGCCTTTTTAATGGTTTCGCTGTAGTGGTGGATACAGATAAACTCAAAGGGGCGCTAAATAACATTTTTAGATATGAGTGTGATGAAATAAAATCAAATCACATGCAAATCTTCTACGTCAAAGGGGGGGTGGCTCCCGCTAATGCATCCGCAACTGTTAAATTATCCTTACGCCGCCGCCGCTGGTTAAATTATCCTTACGCCGCCGCCGCTGGTTAATTTATCCTTACGCCGCTGAAGGTTCTAAAAATGAGACACGCCGCCGCTGATCATTTTTACATCGGCGCCGAACTCCACGGACGTAAGATGTATAGAAAGTTTTTAATTCAAATAAACAAGCTTTACAAAAAATTATGATAATCTTCAATAGATGCACTAGGAATTACTTTTTTTGAGATAATAAATCGATGAAATATAGGTTCAATACAATTTTCATCAATTAATTAATTAAGGGAAACATCATAAACTGTGGCAGTTTCTTCCGAAAGTAACGTTTTAAACTGATACAAGCTTAAATTAACCAGAGAGTACCATCCGTTAGTCATGACTATCCATGATTAGATAGTTTGACTTTATTAATTTGGTGAAACCATGAAACGCGAATTTTTATGGAACAAAGTTCGTGAACAATATTTATAGCAAAATCATGTTGTTTAGTTACGTCTAGCACTTTGTTTAAATATCTTTCGAAAGTCGCCACTTGCGAATCATTCGTGTAAATTTTGAAAAATTAACGGCAGTCGCCGCGCTGGAGAAATAAATCCTTAGACTGTTAGAGTACTCATTATTTAAACAACCTCTACAAATACCAAATATTTTGGATTTCATTTAAAAGCGATAGTTTTAGGTCGCAAATTATTGCTCTTACTATAATACTCAACATTGGCTCTCTGGCGACTTGACCATTTGGCTATTTCGACATTGCAGAGAGGTCTACGGGTAACCTCTCTGAAAGAGAAGTGGCAGAGAAAACTGGAAATCGGTCACTTCGTAGCGGTCGCAAAGACGCGCTAACTGCTCCTAATCCCGAAGAGCAGTATCGGTTAACCTATAAACAAGTCAGCCCAGCCGGAATATTACTTTCACATCGACGCAAAGTATCAAAGGTTAAATATTTAAGCTACCTTCGATGTCTTACGACGTGCAATAATAATCCAATATAATTAATTTACAAAGTCGAAAAATATTCCTATTATAAAATATCGAAAGAAATTATATAATTCAAACTTTCCGCCACTCGCCAATTATAATAATATTCTAGCATATCGAAAGAAATTGTCTAATTCAAACTTCCCGCCACCCGCCAATTATAATCCTATTCTAGCATATCGAAAGAAATTGTCTAAGTTGTTCGTCCGTCTTGGTTGATTTCCGCTAATATTTAATTTTAAATTTGTTTTAGGCTTTTGTTTAAGGAACACCAGTTAATAAAACCAAAAGAGCCTTTGATTCAGAGTGAAACTGGCAAAATGGGTAGCCGAAGAGAGAAGTTGCACAAGTGCTCAGAATGCGTCTACGCAACGAACAATAAGAGTTATCTCATTCTCCACAGAAGAACTCATACTGGCGAGAAACCCTTCCAGTGTAACCAGTGTAATTACGCATCTTCACGGAAAGGTGATTTGATTAACCACAGAAGAATTCACACGGACGAGAAACCCTTCCGGTGTAACCAGTGCAACTATGCATCTTCACGGAAGGGTGATTTGATTACCCACAGAAGAACTCACACGGACGAGAAACCTTACCAGTTTGACCAGTGTAACTATGCTTCTACAAATAGGGGTGCACTGATTAACCACAGAAGAACCCACTCGGGTGAAAAACCTTTCCAGTGTGACCAGTGTAACTACACATCTGCACAGTAGAATGCATTGATTTACCACATACGATCTCACACGGGTGAGAAACCCTTCCGGTGTAACCAGTGTAACTATGCATCTTCACGGAAGAACGATTTGATTACCCACAGAAGAACTCACACGGACGAGAAACCCTACCAGTGTGACCAGTGTAACTATGCTTCTACAAATAGGGGTGCACTGATTAACCACAGAAGAAACAACTCGGGTGAAAAACCTTTCCAGTGTGACCAGTGTAACTACGCATGTGTGTAGAGGGGTGCATTGATTTACCACATACGATCTCACACGGGTGAGAAACCCTTCCGGTGTAACCAGTGTAACTATGCATCTTCGCGAAAGTCGCATTTGATCAGTCACAAAAGGAGACCCAGGGCCCAGAAGCCCTTTGGATGTGCAAAGTGTGGATATCGGGCCAAAAATGATAAAAATTTACATTGCCACGAAAGAACACGTCACTCTCAGGGGGCAAAGGCCCATAAATGCCACACTTGCGACCGGAACTTCGCTACCAATAAAACCCTTCAAGCGCATTGTCGAAATCATGGTCCAACCAGAGTCCAAATAGCCGGTTCGAACAGTCACCACACAGATCCAGTGCGCCAATCACAGCCTCGTGAATTTGACCTCTCTGGTCGTCAAACGGGAGGTAGGTGTTGTTCGATTCAACTGCGACGTTTAACGACGGATCAGATTGCATCTTTCACTAAAAATCTCCACTGCGCCAACGCCGTGAAAGTGGAATTTGCCCAACCTGACGCAGACACCACAACCATCGAGAGAAACGGTGTTTGATTGTGTCAAAGTCGATGTCAGCTAGGTCAAACAAGAGCCTTTTTATGGCTTCATTGACCGAGTTCCGATTGCCACACTCGTAACGAGAGAAGAGTTGGAATATCTCCCAGTTGGGGACCATATCGAGGGTGGCCCAAGGAACCCAGACACCCCGATTAAGATCGATTTCCCTCGAAGTAGAATTTATTTCGATGAAAGACATGGATCATTTTAATTAATATTTTCATTTGTTCCTTACTAATTTGAGAGAGGTTGAGCATGGTTAAAACTTTTCATATAATTTTTTTCTTACACTTAACACAAGCAGTGAAATTATTTTGTATTTTTAGCAAATGCCTTGAGAAAGACTGATTTCGCCGACGTCTTAAGGGGGAAGAGTAAAGTAAAAGCTGAACGTTTCTGTTTTAACAATTACATAATTGAATTATGTTTTTCTTAATAGGCTGAACCTTCCTTTAGTGCTTAAAATAATTTTGATAATTCTAATATTAATAGTTAACGAGATATAAGGTCCTAACTAAAGTGTAGTTTGGGCGCTTGCCCAATTTGTTTAGCTCCGGGTGTCCGAATTAAAACGTAATAACTGAATTTTTTTAAAATTTAGAATCGTTAAAATTAATTTAATCACTAAACAATAGGCTTTTATACACATAAATATTAAATTTATAAGTTAAAATACAAAATTAAAAGAGTTCATCTCGAAATAGCGCGAAATTAGACAATGGCCACTGTAGTCTTCCCCCTTAAAAATTTGTATTTTGTATTTTTTGAAATGTCGTTATTCGTAAATTAAATTAGTTAAAATAAAAACACTTTCATTTTTTCTAATATATTATGCATGTAGATACACCCTCTTAGTTTATTTTGATTAAACATTATTTCTTATGGCAAAGTAAGTGGTATATACAGGTGTAACTCATCCAGGAATGGTTTTAGACAATAGTAAAGTTGGCAGTAGGTGTGATGATGGCGCTTTCCGCAGAAAACTAGATATCATGTTTAATTAGAAAATGATAAACTGTGCATCGCTACTTTGGCCAAAGTAAGCGTCAGCTTAATTTCTAAAGCTTTACAAGTATTTCACTAGATCTTGACCTCAAACGGTAACGGAGGTTTATATATAAAAGTCGCTATAAGATGGCGCAATTTTGGGACATTGAATAATTAAATATCTCCGTGTGGAGATCAGTATCTATCTATTAAGAGGCTAATACTTTCTCTTTGGCAAATTTTTCTTGTACTTTATCCTCTTGAGGCTCCACAAATTATTTTAAGGAGGCACTTTCTGGCAGGGTTGACTGTTTTAAATCAACTTGATTTCAATCATTTAATTATTGTAATCTTTTGATTTAAATTATTTTTCACTTTAGTGTTTTCAATAAAATAACATAAAAAAATCTCAGAATGTTGGAATTTCATCTATTCCTTTGTGCCTTTAACTGATTTCAGTGGACCCAGTTCACCTTTTTAAGTGAAGATATATTGGTTTGTTTAAAACTACACTTTTTTGAAAATTGAACATAGGACGCCTTCCCAAATAATGGGAAAGCGTCGAATAACCTAAACCAACAATGCAGTAGCAAATCTAGACTTTTGAAAATAGCAATCGTGTAAGCATTTAGCTCCTTCAGAAGTAGGCTCGAAACGTTTTGGGTAAAGTTTGGGTGGGGCCCTAAATGGAAAATTTTTTAGTCTTTTTTAATCGAAAGGGAAAGTTGTCGACCTTATTGATATTGATTAAAACGTTCCTAGGAAAGTACCCTTAGTTATCAACTCCATCTCACTCTATGCCCCTTCGACCCTTTCTTTATCTTAGCAACAGGTCCGCGAAAATTATGATTTGATAAAAATATTTCACAGATCAAATGGGGATTAAATAAAAATTTGGTCAGATTTTAATCAAATCTTGTACAAAATTGGGTCAGATTTTAATCAAATCTTGTACAAAATTGGATCTAATACTATCTACCTTTTCTTAAATTTCAATTAACCCATTAAATTGTTGTTAAATAAGCTCAAGTATGGCTAAATAATCAAATTTTTATATTATCGGGCACATTTTCACGGTTTTGGATATTTTTAACGCTAGGTGGTAGAAACGGTTATGAGATACCCCTAGCTTTCAAGTAATACAGCACTCGTTGAGCATATTGGCCATTAATTTTATGGTTTACGTTTACACAGAAAACGTCCAAAGGCAAACGTTTCTTACTAATTGATACAGGGAAGGATGACGAAATGAGAATTTTGTCATTTGCAACAAAGAGGAACCTTTGAAGTGGCGCCGGTCATATATTATCAACTATACTCCCGCGACGAAAAGTCCTACACCCAAAACTGGGTGTAGGACTTTTAGTCGCTGGACAGTTCGGCCCAGGTCATTTTGTCCCCGGACATTTTGTCTCTTAGGATATTTCGTCCCCGGACTATTTGTCACTTATAGAATATTTCGTCCCCGGGATAGTTTCGTCCACATTGCAAAAAAACTGAAACCATGAGATAAACTTTAAACACTTTATTAAAACTCAAATTCAAGCAATCTTTGTCTTTGTACTTAAAATTTGTACAAGTAGGAGACTAATTTCAAAAATTCTAACGGATTTTTTTTCATAATTTAAAATGGCTAATTCGAAGTCAGAAATTATTAAACCAGGGGTTAGGTTGGCGCACTTTTCTTTCAGCAAGGAGAAGAACCTCAAGTACGTAGACTCCTTTTTATCTGGCAACAACGCAAACACCATAGGCAAAACAGCTGAATTCACCACGGCGTGTATCGATTATAGTTGATAATATATGGCCGGCGCCACTTCAAAGGTTCCTCTTTGTTGCAAATGACAAAATTCTCATTTTGTCATCCTTCCCTGTATCAATTAGTAAGAAACGTTTGCCTTTGGACGTTTTCTGTGTAAACGTAAACCAAAAAATTAATGTTCAATATGCTCAACGAGTGCTGTATTACTTGAAAGGCTAGAGGTATCTCATAACCGTTTCTGGACGTTGGCACAGGAAAAATGTTAGAAGACTTCGCTTTTTGTCGTCGAATCGTCCGCTTCGTGTGATACACATTCGGTGAGCGAGAAGCTAGGGCGTCACTAACCTCAGCTGCAGCGTCTAACATTATTTTATGGAGCGTTATGCCGATTTCCACTAAAAAAAAATATAAAAATAAAATAAAGAATACAGAAATACCACTTTATAATTACCAGATTTTCTCTTCATTGTTGCTCGAGTCAGCAATTCTTCATCGACTATGACGTCACTGGCGTGAGTGTGTTCCCCAACAGTTTTAACAACGATGCCATCGCGAGCATGAAGTCTGGCCTTACATAGTGGTCGATCACGACAAATAAAAATAATTTCACCAGTCAACGCGTATCTTTTATTTACAGTATATGTAAAACCGTCTTTTGAAAAAACGTCGCCACCTTGCTTGGTTACTTTAGAAAGTACGTTACCCGATTCCATGTTATATGCGTTATGCATGAATGAAGTAAGAGGTATATATATATATATATATATATTTATTATATTTCGAATTTCGTAAAGTTATTTTTTTGGAGACAAAACGTCCGGGGGAAAAAAGAGGAAAGGTCCGGAGACGAATTGCCCTTGAAGACAAAAAGTCCGGGGACAAAATATCCGGGGATGAAATGTCCAGCGACGAAATGTCCGGCACCGATGAAAACTGTCAACGAACAAGTTGTAGAGCATACTCGAAAACCAGAAAAGAAATTGGTTTGGTCGGATTCTGTCATAGTTGGTCACTGAGATATTAGGTCATGAAAAATAAAAAGTTGGTAGTAGGTGGCTTAAGCCTTTTCACAAGTAACTGAAAAATAAATCTATCTTAATTGTAATTTTTGTATTACTGCTAAAAATGAACGTTTTTTTAAACTAATATTTTTATTAGTAATTGATTTTGAGCGAAAAAAACAATGTTCCTAAAGATGTTCTTGAGAGCTAGGTATGGGGGATTGGTTTTCCCATAGGATATTAAAAAACCCTAAAATGAAAAAGAAAAGGCTGTATATACCTAGGGTAACCAAATGTCATCACTTTATGGATCCATAGGACATCCATTATAAGCCTGCAAAGACATTCTTAAAATACAAAATGGACTTTGTATGGATTTCCTTAATATCCAGATTTGATACCAGGTTAAACCAGGATTTTTTGGCTTTTCAACGTCGCCAATAGACGGTAAAATAAATTCCAATGACTTCCCAGCCTCTGAGGTGTTTTTGAATTTGGGGATAGGAAAAAAGGGGAACGTTTCGTGACGACATGGCATAGCTGCGAGCCTCCCGGCTTCGCGACTTTAATTGTCACTGAAGTCATTTCAACCGTTTTTCACGTTTATTAAGATACATCTCAATTAATAATTTTAATTTAAAGAATTCAAGTTATAGGAAAATTTACAGTTAAACAACAATTTTGTCAAGCTTTTATTTCCGAAATATAACGGTCAGTTTACTTAGTTGGCGCCACATGCCCTACGAATAATCACGATTAAGTTATTTGTTACTCGACGACAGTAAAAAATTCGTCTCTGCGCATGCTCCAATCAGGGCCGGACTAAGACTTTATGGGCCCCCTTTCAATAGCGAGCGAAGCGAGCTAGGCGCTTCCTCAATTTATAATTGAGAAATGGAAGGAAAATTCATTTTGCTGTCAGATTTAGTATGTCGTCAGGGGTTAGACGGCACTCCGTCAGAGAATGTGACAATCAAACGGTTTTGGTTCATAGGGGTGGACGCATTTACTAAAATATTTTGTAAAAAGCAAATGATTAAAGTTTTGTACTTTTACTTTTTTCGAATCCTCTTGGTGCCCCTTGCAGGCTTGGTGCTCTAGGCGCCGGCCTATTCGGCCTATTGGTTAATCCGGCCCTGGCTCCAATACCAACCAATCCGGTGTTCCCTCCCTAGCTAGTGTCCAGTTTTTAAGTGGCAATGACGGTTTAAAATTCCACCCCCATTTATTTTACCGTCTATGGTTGGTTCTTTCAATGTTTTTGAACTTCTTAAAGTTTCTGTAAGAAAACTGAAATTGAAATTTTGGCTTTCTATGGAAATTAACATGGGCTTCACGCTATGGGAAGACGTTGGCTTTTTTTGGCTTAACTTTGAAACGGCTTGCACGAATCATTTCAAATTTTGCATATACCTTCTTTAGGGTATGAACTGGGTCCTTTTAATAATTTTATGCTTTTTTACCTAAATTAAGTATTTTTACGCGATTCTTAAAGATTATTATTGTTTGTAATCTACACTTGATGGCTTTTGACGCGCGCAGTCCCACGATTTTTTTCTCGCGCCGTTCTTTAATTTCGTTTTGAACTTTGTTTTTAAAAGTTAGGCTTAGCAAAATATTTTATATATATAAAAATGCCAAAATCCACTACTTTACCGAACCTTCGCTCGCGGAAAGCCATTCTGGAATCTTCTTCATTCCAACCAGCTAGAGCAAAGAACTCACAACCGAACCATCTCGACTCGGCTGATGTTGTTAATGATCTAAGCCAGCCAACTGGTGCTTCTTCTGAACTTTTAAAGGTTTCAAATTCAAATCTGATCTATTCATCGGAGATTGGTGATAGTTATACCCCTGTGCCATCCTCTGGGAATGTGTTGAATGTGTCTGCTGATATATCTCTGGTGCTTCCCAGTTCTACTGACGGGGATAACGTCAGCTGTCGTCATACTGCCTGTTGTGAACTTATGGAGGCTCGCCTATCTATACTCGAAGGGAAGGTTGATTTGTTGATTTCGCCACGTGGTGATGACTATTTGAGACTTTCAGACCATCAGGACATGGTCGATATGCTATAAACTGATGTCGCTACCCAAGGTCAGGAGATTCTTGACATCCAAAAGAATCTTCAAGTTTTGAAACTCGATGTGCAAATTTTCGTCAATACACTCACATTGTTCCGTGATTCAATCTGATATAAAACGTACGGAATCATCTATAAAAAATACGGACGAATCTGTTGCTTCGCTAACTTCGAGTCTACGCAGACTTGGGCAGACTTAATTGGCTCCATCCCTGGATCCCACTGTTTTGAGTGCTCACAAAGAAGAGTCGCTTAGAGAAAGGGAGGAAGTTCGGCGTCGCCAATTTAACGCCATCCTACGCAACCTTCCGGAGTGCTAACCGAATAATGATGCTTCTAACGTTCGTGGTCCTCTATCAGATATTGGATTTTTACACTCCGAACTTTCTAATGTTTTTGTTGAACGTTTGGGAAACCTACGTCTCGGCAAATTGATTTCCTCTCTCTGACTCTCAAGCACAAGTTCCCTTCGGGAATGAAATTTCTTCGCGCGACTGATCCAAAGTTGTCTCTCACTTGCTCAATTGACCGCACAAAACTCCAACAATCCAAGCATCTCAAAGCGGTCGAGGAACTTCGTCGACGTTTAGCCAAAGGCGAAACTAATTTAGTTATACGGGATGTCACAGTTTTATCTCGAACTGATCTTCCACAGAAACGTTCTTCGCCCCTGTCAATTAAAACCGCACCCACCATCACAAAAAAAGTGTAGCGGTACTTCACCGTTCTCAGCCTTCTCAACCTTTCAGTAATTTGCCCAACACGCATTCGTCCGTCATCCATACGTCAGTAACGCATTTACCCGTCATGCATTCGCCAATCATGAATCGCCCATCACGTTATCATCTTCGGCCTGTCCTATCAGTCTCTCTATTTTAAAGCACAGTGCTCCGGTTTTCATTCCCCATCAATCCAGCTCTACTTCGCCACTCTTAACCAACTTTTCTCGTCTAAATATACTTGCCGCTCCATTTCAGCCTGATCCCTCTCTTTATGTCCGGTGCCTGGAGTCTCTTCGGTATCTTCCCATTGCGCCGAATCCCATTTGACCGAATTCCACCAATGTTTTTGATGAAATTAGCCCAAAGGCTAAACGACCGACGCCATATTCACAATTGAGCGACCGCAATAAAAAAGTTTTTCTTTCTACTCCTTTTGATTTTTTATGGAAGCGTTTTAATATATTTTAAGTCTGTTAGGTTAGGTTAGGTTAGGTAAGGTTAGTTTAGGTTAGTTAACAGATGAAACGGATAAAACCGAATCCAAAACCCGGAGAAATGCGGGTTTTTCGATCGAATGGGCCAATCCCATTAGACCGAATCCTAAATCCGCCAAAGTGCGGCTTTTTCGGTCGAATGGGATTCGGCGCAATGGAACAGATTCGTCTCTTCTGTCACGTTCACCACCAATTTCTTAGATAAAACAACTTGATTGCGGAATAACTATAGCTCTGTGTATATAATTAAATATTATAAATTTCAAAATTTAGCTGAAACTGGCGTTTTTATATTGTCTGTTAAAAAATCGTACTTGGGATCGTACCGCCAACTGTGATCATTTAGGTCTAATATACCACGTATATATCGAAAACTGAAAATTTCAACACACGTCGGTCTTGATAAGTTTCGCATTCCAACAATGACGAGATCACCATTCGTCTGTTCCATAACTCTTTGAATTCTGCCTCAGTCAAAATGATTCCCGATGAGCCGTCCCTAAGTCCCAGATTAATTTTGCCCTCCGCGGTGATAGATACTGCTTTCTTCACCGAAGTTTGGAAAACGTTTTTTCCGGACCTACAAATACAAAACATTTCTATGGTTCGTGGTCGAACGTGGTAGTTCTTCGTTGTGGGTGTCGATAGAGAGAATGATGGTTATGGTCTTACGCTCGTCTTTTATACTCAATTAAGAGTATAAAGGTCGATCTGGAAGTCACATACAAACGTCATTGGATTTTCCAGGATGCATTTACAGACACATTTTTCTAATGACTACGTTATTTCACAATATTATTTTCTCATATGGAAAATTTAAAAGCCCCTTTGCAACCTTTACCGCTTTGAACTCTGTGTTGTTGTGTTGTACGTCATTTGCATTCCATTTTATAAATACCGGATATAATATGGTTCAAATTTCAATTTAATAAGCATGCTGAAATGTTTTTAAATTTCTAAGAACATGATTCACCCTATCTTCGCACGGTATAGTGTGTACAGTAACATCAAAGAAACGAACGCACTTCATTGTGTAATAACAGAGTATAACTAAATGAAACAAATCTAAGTCTTATATACCTTCAGTTCTCTGTCCTCTAAGTACCGATATGCCTTCAAATTTCAGTTATCTGTCCTCTAAGTACCAATATACCTTCAAATTTCAGATCTCTGTCCTCGAAGTACCGATATACTTCCAAAGTTCAGTTATCTGTCCTATAAGTACCGATATACCTTCAAAGGCTCTCTCGGCTCTATTTGTTGCTCAAACATTCTCCCCATGTCTCCCCTCCCTCCCCGGCTCTCTCTCACTCCTAGGCTCCCCTTGCTGCTCAAACATACACTAAACTACTACTTACACTTTATAATACAAATAGGCATATTTACCGAGGAAATACCGGGTACCCCAGCTAGGTGTTTGTAGATATGGAAAAAATACACTTGCAACGTAAATGATTATTTATAAATAATTTTTATGAAATTTTATAATCTGAGGATGTTATAAAATTATTCAAACTGAATTTATACAATGAATTTAAACTTTTATTTATTCAAATCTTTAATTTTTAGCCCTATTGAGGCTATTGTCCATTGAAATGTAATAATTTTGACAATTTTTTTCTTAAGACTAAGCTAGTCAGTTCCACATTCTTAATTCTTGCAATGCGATTCAATCTGCATGAAGCATAGGCTTCTGATACCAGATCTAACAAACAATTTATGTGATGAATTGTTGATATTTCTTCTTCACAAATGTGTTGGTGTCTCGGTTGGTGTAAATTTTGAATAATATTTGTGCCAATTAAATCGCGTTTAACGTATCCCGAAATTTTTTCGTTAAATTATTTTAATTTGAAGGCTTGTTAAAAGCGAAAAGCCTTTTTGGGGATTAGTTGACAAATTTTAATAACATCCTCAGAAGGGTGAATTAAGATTTCGTTGTCTTTCAGAGTTGTATAATTTGTAAGAAAGTGAGAGACTTTATCTTAATTGTACTGGCTCAAGTGCGTTTTTACGCGGGTTACATTTTAATTTATTTTTAGTGTTCCAACAACCCAACCTGTGTATAGCATGTTCTGATTTCACCCTGTAAGATTCCATGATTCGGTTATGGTTCTAGGTCCGAATATGATTCTTTAATTCCGGAAAATTTATTATTCCCGCCAAGGTTCCCGCCATTCGAATTAGGGGGAATCAAGGCCTGTACATGATTCCTTGAAGTGGCGGACCCCTCGCGCTCTCCGGTTTTATGCTAAGGGCATATACAGGGTGTTTCAGAAGGTTATGACAAATTTTTAAGGGGTTGTAGAGGGTTAGTTGAGAAGTATGCCTGTTTAATCCTTATTTTCCTACGATGAGTTAAAATAGGGCCAGAGAGCTCCAACGTGTGGCCTACTAGGATTTATGCAACATTCATCTGGAAAGAAACATTTGAAAAAGTTAACGGACCTTGAAAACCAAACTGAGTTGAAGGTAGCAGGAAATATTAAGGAAACTCATTTTTTTAACTTTGTGAGCCACAAGGACCAAAAGGGTAAAGCTGCAATTCTTTGGGAGTTAAAAGTCGTTGCTCAAAACTGGTCTTTTGCGTCTTGTCGGAATAGCTAAAATGTTTCAAGCTATGTTTCCAGGAACTGTTACCGATGGAACATTTAACATGAGTCATTCAAAAGTATCTTATTTTATCTCCTCGTCCAATCTTCAGTATCCAATATGAAGAAACTACCAATACTCGAAATAAGAAAGAGGTAATGGTTAAAATAAGATTTTGGTGTGACTAATCAAACGAAGTTGTGGTTAATATATGCAAAAGGTGAAAATTTACAAAGTAACATAATTGACAGTTTCAAGTCAAACAGCTTGCCTATAATAAAAATGTTGTATCTTGGAAGTAATGTACCAAATGTTAAAAAGAAGGTTTGGCGACTCGTTAATGAAGAAGTAAGGGAATCACGATCGTCGGATTATAACGTAAACCTTCTGGATATTGGCAGCTGTAATTTGCACACTACGCACAACGCTCTAGAGAAAGGAATTAACCAATTTGGAGAAGACGTTTCTGAATTTGCCAATTTCGTATGTTACTGGTTTAAGCAGTTGTCGGCTCAAGTAGAAGATTTTCAGGACATTCAAATCAGTTCCGTCACTTGGTTTTATAAAGCATGTTGAGACAATATAGTTGACTTTACAGCCTGCTACTGAATACCTTTTAAAGTAGTAGCGAAACCAGACAAACAAAAGGAATTAGGTCTAGCAAGAAACAAGCGATATCTGACTACATGCCAAATTTGGCGAAAAAAGTTGATAATAGCTTAAAATAATTTTGTTATTTCTGCTTGTCAAGCCTTCTCTCGCTGCCTGTTAAAGTTAGAAAATGAAGAGGTTAGAAAATTGGCTATCATTATCCAAACTAAAATTGTTAAGCCATAAGTTTTGCAAGCGAACAAATTTAAAATACACAAAATATATCTGGCACTTCAGAAAACCAAATCTTCTTCCTATTGACAAAATTGTAGTTAGGAGCTATCGTTATTGAAAACCTCAAATAAATTCCTGATAAAGGTCGCAATCTTTTCCTTATTTCAGCACAAAAAAGTTTAACTAGTATAGCTGAACATATATTTAAAAAGACATGTCTGTCAAATACATAAGTTAAGCATTTTCGCTTTTTAAAGCCAGAAGAAAGGAAAAAATCGAAGTTGGGAAGATCTCCTTATTGTGGCCAAAGCTATACCATTGAAGGACTCGATCAAACTAACAGATGAATGGAAATTATAAAATTTTTGAGAATCTTCAGCATTGTTAAGATTTTGCTCTCATGAGAATTGATCGTTATTGGTTCAAAATCGGAGAAATTGAATCGAGTTTTAATACTCTGAAATATCCAACAATCATAAAAATTGTTAAAGCGGCTTTGGTTATTCCACGTGGTAATGCATAAGTCCTGCGATAAATGGGGCCATGTCTATCAAAGATGCCATCGCTGGGTATGAAGGAGTTCTCCACGGAACACCAGTAACGAAGGAACGTATATCATAAGCAAAACAAGCACATTCATTTTACATGCTAAGGCTACAAATAGAAAGAGAAGAGTGGAAAGAGAAAAAAAGGGCAGTTATTGATAAGAACCGAGAGAAAGAAGATCAATATAATATGGAACAGGGTAGGCAATCAAAGAGTAAAGTAAAACTTTCAGAACTGTCCAAGACTGTTCATGAATTAAAAGACGAAAAAGAAAAGTCCGAGTTAATTGGAAATAACCTTCTTGAAGAGGCAAATTCCAAACTGAAAAAACAATTTACTTTTATATAGGTTGCCCAATTGATGCGGGATACACTTGACGATCAAAAGAAAAAAGAACGAAATTGTACCAAGATTCTCAAAAAAAAACAAAAACAAAAAACCCAAACGACGAGTAGATAGTAAGTCCCTGTTAACGTTTTTCCAAAAAACACAAATTTATTCAAGGTTCTTTTGGACTTCTAGTCAGTTATAAACTAAAAATATAGTTCTTGTTAAGGAAAGTTCCTAATGGTAACTTGGAAGTTATTCTATTGAGAAGTACAAATAACATACAAATGTATGTTATTAAAAATAACATTTTCAGTTAACTCTAGCCTAACAGTTTCACCATGGCTTTGCAGATGGCGTTATGTGCGTAAAAATAAAAAGGAAGGGCGGAACTATGACTTTCACGAGTGCAGCAGGTCAAAGCTAAAATAGGTCGTTCTTATATGTAAAATAAGTTCTTGATAATATCGTATATTTGAGAAACAATTAGTCCGGTATTATCCTATAAAACAATTTCGTGTCCTGTATAATCCTATAAATTGGGAAAACCCTATTTTCCTATAAGGATTTTAACTTTTTGGCTGGGCTCCCTAGTACATGACATAATTTTTAAAAGCTTTAAACAAAAGTAAATTAGAGTTTTATTTACAAAAAATATAAAAGTTTAGTTAAACGCTTTTAAAAAAATCGTGTATATGATAAAATTAACGGTTTTTGAAATATTCAGTTTTTACTACAAAATCGCCCACGGCCAAAGACTTTTGAAAAAGAGTGTACAGTTGGGATACGAGTGATTTTACCGTCAAAATGTCCGACCGAGCCACCTACAGGTAAATTATTCGGGTAAAAGCTTTAACCGCTTTATTGGAGTTCTAAATCCAATGTAGACAGCAAAGCTAAACTACACTAAAAAACTAGTTACTAGACAAAAAGAAAAGATAAAAATAGCAACGTATTTCTTAACTAAAATACCATATTTACAAATGACTAGTATATTTACAAATTAAACAATAGGGTGGAGGAACACCGAAGAGTGAAACTAATCAACGCGATACGCGGATATTTATACTAGTTTAAAAAATAGTAAATTAGGATAAGTGGAGCATTAAAAAGATAGCTAATTAACATAAGTTACATTGTAATCGGATTAGGAAGTAACGATAAAGCGTATAACGTTTTTCATCTACTACACGCTTACTTACTCATTCCATGATAAAATAAAACAACATATTATTAGTAAGAATTGAAAAAAAGCTAATCGGAAAAATTTTAATTATTACGACAATAACATAATCAAATTAAACAACAAAAAACTACTAAGTAAAAGGTTAGGCCTAAATCTAAATCATAATAAATAATCGCCATAAGAAATACTACAATTAGACAGTTTTTTAATGTCTAATCACTGAAACAGTTGTCATGTTGAGCTTTAGCCTCAAAATTCTTTTTTGATGTGTTATACAAAATTAGTTTGAATAATAGTCAATATCAGCTATGTAACGTTTTGTTAATTACATAGTAAAGTCGGACTCGCGAAGATATATAAAACAAAGATAATACTAGCATGGGACACGTAACCATATGTTTTTGAATGGCAAAATCGGTTTCTTCGACGGTACCTAAGGGCAAAAATAATCACTTTTAATCAATGATCCATTACTATACCTGGATGCCGAATAATTAAAATTCTTTATTGTTATCAATGTATCTATCTTATTTTAGATGTACGTCAATATCTGAATGTGTAAAAATCCCTGAAGAAGGAGGAACAGTTCCTCCGAAACGTTGGATTTTTTTAATAAATAAATTGTGAATTTTAAAACCGTTTTAAGTCTCTTTTCATTTGTAAAATTAACACAATATCTCCACAAAATTAATAAATTAGGTTTTTTATTTAACACATTGTGGAGCAAAACTAGCTAGATACGGGGCAAAATAGAGCAAAATTGGAGCAATAATATGGTTTGTGTTTTAAGAAATTTTAACTGCTTTTACATTTCTTTAAGTTAGCCCGCTAATAAATGCATTTACTTCATAATCAACACTTAGTAAGCTAGGGAATTTTTGAAAATAGTTTAGAGGCAAACCACAATAGAGCAAAATTTAAATCTTACGGAGAAAAATGGAGCAAAATGGGATCAATATTTTAGAATTGCAGTGTTTTCAGAATTTTCTAAAAACTGAATATCATTGATTTGGCCCGCAAATAATTAATTTCAGTTTCGTAATTAACACGGATTCAGAGCAAAACTAGAGTAAAATTGAGGTAATTATATGTTGTTGTATTAAGAAAATTTAATTTGTTTTTAGATTTCATTAAGTTAGCCCCTTAATTAAATGTTTTTACTTCATTCTCCAGGCTTAGTAAGCTAGGGAATTTCTGGAACCACTATAGAGCAAAATTTAAATCTTACGGAGCATAATGGAGCAAAATTAGAGCAATATTTTTGTTTGGATGTGCGTTTTCATTTTACGTACATATTATTATAATTAAGTTAGCCCACACTGTTTCAAAACATTTCATACTCTCACTTGAAATGGTGCAAAATTTTAATCTAATGGAGCAAAATGAGAGTATTATTTTTTGAATGATGTACATTGATTTTTCATAAGTATTTAATTATAATTAAGTTAGCCCACAAAGTTTCAAAAACGTTTAGTTTTTTCCCTTATGTGGTGCAAAATTTTAATTTATGGGAGCAAAATGGGCGCATATTTTGTGTGTGGAGTTTTTATTGCAAATGTGAAATTTTAGGTTACCGTTAATTTAGCCCACCGCTTGAAAAATAAGTATCAAGGCTTAACCGAATTGGAGCAAATTCGGGTTTCGATGGAGCAAATTAGAGCAAAATTGTAGCAATATTTTGATATTATCATATTTGGAAAATTTCCATTTCGGCGGGCTAGCATTAAGTTGGCCCTTAGAAATTAAAGTAAATTTTGTCAGTTAATTGATATGGAGCAATATTTAAAAACGATGGAGCAAATCGGAGCAATATTAGAGCATTTTTATGGGACACTTTTTTTCTTTTATCTTTTACGGCCGGGCCAACTTAATAGAGCCAAAGCCGGGTACTATTGATATAAAAATTACGTCTGGACCTCCTAAATAAGATTAAATATTTAAGATTAAAACTAACCAGATTATTCCGTGACAATGGCGTCAAAGACGTTTCGGGTGTAATATTCAAACCTGATTTAATTAAATAATCAAGTTTAATCTATTTTTATAAAATGTATTTAATTTTGATCAAAATTTTAAAGTTCTGATCAAAATTGATAACTCTGGCTTTGTTGGTGATTAATAATAATAAACAAGGATTTTAGTGAGTTAGATAATTTTTCCGTAGTGTTATTAAAGTTTAATAGCAGTTTCTAATGTTTTATGCCGTACTTACGACCATAGCTTAATTCTGTTTCGTCGGGTACTCCACCGCACCGCATTTATTATCATTTCCAAGTTTCAGATTTCTTGGACTTAAAACTACAAAAAATTTTTACATATTTTATTAAAGGTAGGCAAAATTCTTATATTCATAAGGTGATGTACGAAACTAACCCTAGGCCTATAAATAAACTTGGAAGTCTAGAAAATAAAAACTAAAATGATGTTGTCATTATGGCGCGAATTATAGCTGGGGGCAAGGTTCGTAAAGAGCTGGGGGTCAATCTGCAAGAATTCTGAATGTTGAACTATAAAATATTTTCGACGAAGTAGAGTACATGACGAAATAGAAATAAGCTATGGTCGTAACTACGACGTATAACATTAGTAATTGTTTTTAAACTTAATACGGAAAAAAATACCCAAAAGTTAGGCGCTTCGGAACGTTTTCGATTAAGGGGCGTGTAGATTTTATATTGATTACTTTTCATTGGGTGACTAATTACTATACACTTTCAAATTCTTTACTTCTGCCTCCATAATATTGTAGTCTATTTTAGGATACAACAAGACATAAATAGTCTATACTATATTCCAATGTGAAGCTGATTTTGATAAAGTAGTGCATTTTCCTTGAACCCCTTGAATTATCACTAATCATAGTGGAAATTTTTATATGGTACCTTAAGTTTAATGTATTGAGATTTTTAATGTAGAATGGTCCAGACAAAACTAGTGCAATCCTGTAACGTACTACACCAAAATATGTTTTTAAATTTTTTCGAAATATTGTAGTACGATAGTTGTTATGAAGCCGTATTGATTTATGCATAAAGAAACGGAAACAACGGATAAATTAAAACATAGCTCCCTATCGACATGGTTATAAAGTAGAGCAGGCGAAGAAATGTTTTATTGGTTAGACAATGGGAGCTTTATTATTTAGACAATGAAAGTTTTATTATTTAGACAATGAAAGTTTTATTTTTTAGACAATGAAAAATTTATTATTTAGACAACGAAAGTTTTATTATTTAGACAATGAAAGTTTTATTATTTAGACATTGAAAGTTTTATTATTTAGACAATGAAAGTTGTATTATTTAGACAATGAAAGTTGTATTATTTAGACAATGAAAGTTTTATTATTTAGACAATGAAAGTTTTATTATTTATACATGGAAAAGCTTTATTGTTTGGACAAATGAAGAAGTTTCATTATTGTTTGGACAAATGAAGAAGCTTCATTATTGTTTGGACAAATTGTTTGAGCAAATGAAGAAGCTTCATTATTGTTTGGACAAATGAAGAAGCTTCATTATTGTTTGGGCAAATGAAGAAGCTTCATTATTGTTTGGGCAAATGAAGAAGCTTCATTATTGTTCGGGCAATATTACATCAAAGTGTAGGGTAGATTGAGTTATGATTCGATGCCGCAGGACCGGCGCCATATCCATCTCAATGTAGGTCATAACTAAAGTTAATAATAATAATAATAATAATTCAATTAAAGGCAAATACTAAAAGACCTTCTGGTCCAACCTTTAGCAAAGGGTAGTGCGAACTTATCCAACTGTTTTAGATAGTTTCAAAATCATTTGTCCCGACGTGTTTTGAGTTAAACAGACCTACCGTCCAATAATGTTTATTTTTCTATTTGAGGAGCATTCACGCTATTTCAAAAAGGGCCCACCTCCCGTTAATCGATTATTTTCCAATTTGTAAAGAATTAACTTACGGTCTTTAGCTTAAGAATTTACTGTATTGTAGAAAGGGCCTACCATCGTTTAACTTATTATTTATCACTTTGAAATTAAACTGCTCGAGTTTTTACGATATGAAAATTCTGCCCCTTTTCACGCTAATACACATTTACAAGGCATTTTTTGCATAACTCGTAATATTTTTTTGCCGCCGATCCTGCATTAATGTAAAGCGCCCCGTTGCATTGTCTTCAAGAAAGGACCAATAATCTGCCATCTGAAAATTTTATGATTTAAAGGGACTTTCAAGAAGGGTTTGAGGGGTTAGAAGTTCATCCAAAAAACGTCACTGAAACGTCATCAGAGTAGAACTTTATAAATGCCACGAACGGCGACAGAATGACTTATTTTAAATGGACTTCACCCCCCCACCCTCCCTTGAAAATCACTTTAATTTTGTTTATTTACGTGTATTTTTAGAAAATTTTACAGCGTTTAGGAAGTTTTCTTAGCATACCAGTAAAAACTCGCCTTGGGATGTTTTGGTAATTATATACACAACTAGAGGTCGGCGGAACAAATTTTGATTAACCATAAAAAGTTGGGTTAATTGTTTTTTATGAACATTTTATACGAATAAACAACGATTAATCATGCAAAAATAATCGGTTTTTTCGTATATTTTTTGTATAATTTGCGATTATGAATAAAAATAAATAATTGGATAATTTATTATTCAAACGCCGATCTCTATACGCAACAGTATCGACTATAAGGACTTAGTTGGTTCCACCACTAAAATTTAATCAATCTTAGTCATTTATTACGATTTTTTTTTACTAATTTACATATTAAGCTTAATTGTTAATAGAGAACACATCACACTTAACTAAAAAAGATAATATTTGTAAAATATTTTTTTTACATAATCTTTAATCTTTAAACGTATATTATACCCGTTCATATTTAAATAACTAAATATTTTTCCAAAATGTCGTCACATAATTTGTTTAATTTCAATTCCCCCCAAATCAAGGATTTCGCCAGCAAACAAACCCATCGCCGCCCAGTCAAATTTTAAACAAGCGTCGTTGGGGCTAACACCGCTCTACGTGCTAATTTCAAGCTTCGGTTCGTCTCGTACTTTTTATTTGTTTTAAGTCTTAAGGTATGGGGTTGCACAATGGACCACTGCACGAATGGGCTTCTCTCGCCCTTCTCCGCAATCATAATTAAAAATAATTATAATAATAATAATCCATGGAGATAGCCGTTTCCGCTATCGACGGAAGTTGAAGAACCTAAAAAGATAGTGCAAAAAGCCGCCGCAGGGAGTCACGGATACCGGTTCTGATTTGTATTGGAGAAATCGCGGTTAAAGTTAGGTCTATGGCGTATTCTAATTTATAGAGAGATACTATATTATCAACTTGTGGTATCTCAAATTTCAACACATTTACATTTTTCAAAGATTGTTATAAATTAACTTTGCAATACCTTATATAACTTAGGAATCTAGTAATAGTATGTAAAAGGTTGTGATAAGACTATTACTTGATTGAAAATCTAGTTTATAATTATTAAAAAAAAAATTATTATTAATTTTTGAACTTTTGAAAAAACTATATCGTAGCCGCAGATGTTGTCAGCCATCGTTGTAAACACCTTTGTTTCAAATTTGAGATATTTATTTTATTGGTTTAATTTTTTATTTTACATTTTTGGAACATGGGATTTCTACTTATGTATTCATTATACTTTACCAAAAGATTGCTAGGCGAGTTTTAATGGTATGCCAAAACACTTTCTAAATGCCGATCAATTTTATTAGCTCCCGACGTTGAGACAAAATTGATTTTAAACGAAACTAAGTCATAACTTATCAAATATGTTCGCCGCTAAAGTAAAATTCAACGAAACACTTCCAGTCTCGAAACCTACAGGGAAATCTTTAATTTACGTTAAAACTTATTGTTTTCCACCTCTCATTTTGGTGCCTCTTTCAAACCAATTTGTTGTACCCCTGAACCCCCCTTCCTTCGCCACTGCCAAAGTTCCTCCCCCTTAAGATAATATCGGGCATTCGCCGAAAACACCGATCAGACAAACTGTAAACAATTTTTACCTGATACTAAAACTAATGAAATATAAGGGTAATATAGCTTTTGATTGTGTCTTCATTGGGGCTAACTCGAGTTTTTTGTCTTAGGTCATTGTATAAACAACACCAGTTCATAAATCTCAAAGAACCTTCGATTGAGAGTGAAACCGGCAAAATGAGCAGCAGAGAAGAGAAGAAGTACAAGTGCTCAGAATGCGCCTACGCAACGAACATTAGGAGTAATCTCATTCACCACAGAAGAACTCACACGGGAGAAAAACCCTTCCAGTGTGACCAGTGTAACTTCACATCTGCACAGAAGTGGGCATTGATTATCCACAGAAGAACTCACACGGGTGAAAGACCCTTCCAGTGTGAGCAGTGTAACTTCAAATCTGCACAAAAGGGTGCATTGATTGACCACAGAAGAACTCACACGGGCGAAAAACCCTTCCAGTGTGACCAGTGTAACTTCACATCTGCACGGAAGGGGGCATTGACTTTCCACAGAAGAACTCACACGGGTGAAAAACCCTTCCAGTGTGATCAGTGCTGCTTCGCATCTGCACAAAAGTGTAATTTGATTCGCCACCGAAGAACTCACACGGGCGAAAAACCCTTCCAGTGTGACCAGTGTAACTTCACATCTGCTCGGAAGGGGGCTTTGACTTGCCACAGAAGAACTCACACGGGCGAGAAGCCCTTTGGATGTACAAAGTGTGGTTATCGGACCATATATAAGTACCATTTACTTCGCCACGAAAGAACACGTCACACTCAGGGGACAAAGGCCCCAGAATACCCTAGTAGCAATCAGAGCTTCTCTACCAATAAAACCTTTCAAGTGCACCATCGAATTCGTGGTCTACCTGGAATCCAATGTGGCACTTCGAACAGTAACAACACAGAACCATTGCGCCAATCACAGCCTCATGAATTTGATCTCTCTCGTCGTCAAACGGGTGGTAGGTATTGTTTGGTGCAACTGCGACGTTTAACGGCGGAACAGATTGGAACCCTCATTGAAAAGCCCCACTGCGCCGACGCCGTGAAAGCGGAAGTGGCCCAACCTGACGCAGAAAGCACAACCATCGAGAGAGAAATGGTGTTCGGCTCCGATTGCGTCAACATCGATGTCAGCTGCGTCAAACAAGAGCCTTTTTATGACTTCATCGAGCAAGTTCCGATTTCGACAGTCGTAACGAGAGAAGAGTTGGAATATCGCACAGTTGTCGACTATAAAGATGGTGTGCCAAGGAACCCAGACACACTGATCAAGATCGAGTTCCCTCACGAAGTAGAAAACTTGTGAAGTAAATTGTTCATTTTAATGGCATGTTTTAATTGTAGAGAAAGTGTGAGGATGCAAATTTTTATAAGTAGTTTGTACTGTTAGCAAATGCCTTGAAAATAATCAATTTGTAGACGTCTTTAAAAATGCATTTTTCATTTTTAAACATTTTTCAGATATATTGTTCGTAATAATGACCTTTTATTAAATTTGAGATATTTCAGTTTCTTTATTTTCAGTAGCATTATTTCTTTAGATAACGTAAGTTGTATTTACAGGTGTAACTCATTCACGAATTGTTTTGGCGGGTGGAAATATTTCCTGTTGGTGTTCGCCTATGTACTGGAATTAACTACTAGCTCGAAATTATCAAAATATTCCTTTACCAAGATCTACCAGGAGACAGCCCGTAAAAATAACAAAGCCTGAAGCTGTAAAGTGAACTGCTGATGAATTGGGTTAACAGTGCATCAATGAAAATTATTATGAAAACACAATTATGACAGCGCGTATCTTACCAAAATGTTGGAATAAATCTTGAGACTTGAAATTTAAATGCAAAATGTCTTGCAGGGGAAATTCTTGTATTTAGCCTAATAAATTTAATTAAGATCACTTGAGCTAAGCCGTTGGTCGCATTTACGGACCCTCGTTAATTAAAAGTTCTAGCGAGAAGTGCCTTGTCTCTACATTGACAAAGATTTTATTGAGAAAGATGTTTACTCTGACTTATCCAAGACGACGTAAATAGATTCGATAAATAATCCTCAAGTTCTGACGAAGTAACTGATATTGACACACACAGACGTTACCTTTTAAACATCGACAATATTTAATTCTTTAAATTAACAAGATCCACTTGTAACAAGGCGGATTAGTATTAGTAACCCACCGAGGCTAATCACCGAAATTAAACCTTATACTCACCCAATGATGTTGGCCTTTCAGAGGAGCAAAAACTACTCGAATCTGAACTATAGACAACTCTACAAATTCTTTAGGAATACAGCTACCTCCATGATCTTTGGGAATAATAAAACCTACCTTGAGGAAAATCTAAGAAAAGGAAGGCATTTCAAATGTTTGGAAAGTCTTCAAACTTTTCCTTAAAAAGAAATCTAAATCAATCTCGGTATTGAGAGTAAATACTCAAGATTATATAACACCAGATACCATAGCGGACATATTTAAGGAAATTCTTCAAAGTAATTCTTACACTCTTGAAAGAAATGTAAATCACCGCGATTTTGATTTTGTTGCGACCAGGGCACTAACAATGATAAATTTTCGGTTAAAGATGTCACTGTAGAGTATTTGTTTAAATATATGAAGCATATGTAAGTAAAAAAAAATAATCAAAGGGTGGGCCATAGTAATCTCCCCAATCCTTTCTAAAATAATAAACAACACATTTAGTAGTAATAAATTTCCAACACAATCGCAAATTGGTAGAGTTGTACCAATTCGCAAGAAAGGAACCACTTGGACGTTGGGAATCCATTCCTGTATGTTTGTCATGATTAGATAGTCTGACTTTATAACGTTTGCCAAATTTTTAAAATGGTTTTATTGAAAAGTTTTAACGCGAATTTCTATTAAACAAAATTAGATATTTGAATGAAAACATTTATTAACAAAATGATTTTGTTTAATTATGCCTAGCATTTCTTTTGTACGTCGCGATTGCTACCTTATCAAAGAAAGTTGAAGAAGCAAATGCTTAGACGCGTGCTTAGATTATCTTTCATTCTTTAATAACGTCTACTAATACAAAATATTTGAGCTTAATTAAATAGACGTAGGCCAAATCCTTATATCCATATTGTTCAATGAGAAGGAGGAGTATTAAACTATTCTAGGCCACTAAATAAACTTCTTCAAAATTTCACCGCACCGTTGGAAGCCTAGATGATGCCCTTACAGCGTAAAGTTGAAAAATAATATATTTGCGGTGAAGTAGAGTACCCGACGAAACAGAATTAAGCTATAGGCGTAACTATGGCGTGAAACATTAGAAATGCTTTTAAATTTTGCTAAAATTACGGAAAAAATTACCTAATCGAAAGGCGCATCGGGACGTTTTCAATTGAGGGGCGTACATATTGAATAAGGCGCCCTCGTAAACGCAATAAAATATAAGCTAAATTATTTATAGTATATTTTTCTTTTCATCGGGGGACTAAATACTTTACTTAATTCTTTACTTCTGCCCCCACAATATTACAATCTATATTACGATACACCAGGAAAAAAATTGTATGAACAATACTATATTCCAATTTGAAGCTGCATTTGATAAAGTATTGTGTTTTCCTTATCGGGGGCTGCCGCTCCCAGTACCCCTTGAATTATCGGTAATCATAGTGGAAATTTTGATATGGTTCCTTGTTTACTATATTCACTTACATTTCTTTATTTAATTGTGTAGTCGTGTAACCTACTACACCAAATTTGTTTTCCGAAATACTTTGTTACGATAGTTGTGGTTATGAGGACGTATTGATTTTTGTAGAAAGAGACGGAAACTTTAACGGATACACTAGCATAGCTTCCCATCGAAGATAATTCTATATATTTTAGACAATGAGAGCTTTATTGTTTAGACCTGGAAAATCTTTACTGCTTGGACAAATGAAGAAGGTTCATTATTGTTTGGACAAATGAAGAAGCTTCATTAATGTATGGACAAATCAAGAAGCTTCATTATTGTTTGGACAAATGAAGAAGCTTCATTATTGTTTGGACAAATTGTAACCCATTAGGTTCATTATCCCCCGCATACTTACATATTTTAATTTTTTTCGGTGTGTTATTTACTTTTGTTATTACATTTTTTCCCGCACTCTGACTACCGATTCTCAAAACCCCCGAGTCAGACCAATTTGGTCTTGAACATATTGTTTTGTATTAATTTAATAAATTTTAATGGATATTCTTAACCCCTCGTAACGTACCATATACCAAACGTCATATAATTTTAAGATCTAATACATAAAATTAACCCCGCGAGTTATAAAGAATTAAAATTAACTTAAACTTAAAGACTTAAATAATTTATGACTGGTACATAGGAAACCCGTATAATTTACATAGCTCATAAGATCTGGTCTAACCTACCCTCAAATATAAATATTAAGTTAATCAATTAACAAATTCTCTCAATATTTTTTTATTCGATTGTGACGTGTGGGACAATTCAGTCCTCTCGTCCATAAGATTAATCAGGGCGAGATATGTGTAACGGCCACGCCAACGGGGGGATACGTGGGGACAGGGGTGAGGACACCCGTGGCGGAAGTATTCTGACCACCCGTTGGGGGATTGGTAGTCCTCCTCAAACGGCCATCCTCAAACTCTGCCTCCCAGACGCTTGGGATAACAGGAGTACGCCACTACTCCCGGCATTCTCTCAATATAAATTATAAACTAAATTCCTGCCTTCAGCAAGGCTAAAATTAATCCCTCGCTAATTAAAGTGTTTTCTCTCGGTCACAAGACCATGGTGCAATACATTCCGCAAACTTTCCCAGCCCAGGTTTTTCCTAAAACTTTCTGAACTAGACCAATAGTGTCCCCTCAGCTAACAGCGATCCCATGTAAAACTTATCATGTTCGCGAGCCTCTGGCCCCTTTACCAGGTAGTGATAACCCAAGAAAAAGCGCTCGTTTTCCAAGGCCGTCGCCACAGGGTCAAGAGGGCGCCCGGACATTTCCGCTTGGAGACAGAAAATCGGGAACCTCGAGACTCTCTGGCATTTCTCCCCCGCAATCCCAAGCGACCTTTCTTAAATCGGACAACGTCACCACCGCACGACTAGACACGAGTCTCAAATACACCAATGACCTAGGTAAAATGGGAGGTCACCAGTTGTTTTTTGTTTCAACTCCGCCCCCCAATAACCCGAATAAAACCAAGTGACAGAGCCCCAAAAAGACAGAAGATTGGATACTCGACAAGACAGCGATCACTCCTGGATCCTAGATGAAATTCCGGAGCCCAAGTCCGGAATGACCGTCCGCTAAATCCATGCGCGGTCGCCCATCAGACCCCACAATACCCCAAAATCAACCACTGAAGGAACTGAATCTCCGAATAATCAACCAGAGCTGTTTCATGAGTCCCCTCGAACGAATTAATTCGCCAATGATCATCGATCTTCCGATGATTCCGAGAGTCAGCATCCGACGATATGAGATCCCTCGCCTAACCAGAAGTTCTAGATCGAAACCCGAAGTACCTACGCCGCTTGTAAGAAGTTCGTCGTCGTCATCCGGACTCCCGTACCGTAATCGAGACGAACGGACAGTTTGGAACTGTCATCGAGCCCCTTCAAGAAAACGCGTGTGCGTGTGTCTTGCGTAATCCGGAAGTCATAACCCAGAAGTTTAGCCTGGAATCCCGTAAACGAAGAGCAGCCACGAAGAAAATCTAGTGATAAGTACCAAAATTCATTCCCCCCCCCCGTAGAATACCCAGGGTCAAGTCTGAAATAACTGTTTAAACGTAGAGAGAAAATGTCTAAGAAAGGTGCAGTCCCTCGCTATTGTCCAAGGAAAGGTTAACATAGACCCCCCGAGTTCGAGAGCTCGTATCCACTTTGTATCGTTGTACTGTTAAGAATAGATTTTGCCGTTCGTGTTTTTCCCCTCGCTGTAGTATTTTTGTCAAGTTTTGGAGTTTTTAGAATTAATTGTAGTCAGCCATAATTGTAGTGTTTCATTTTAATTGTAGTTATTAGAGTTTAGTGTACATTGTTTATTTTATTTCCCCCCCACCAATCCTATTGATAATCGTAAGAAAAACTTTTAATTAACCAGTTAGTCAGAGTGTTTAAATTTTATATCTATTGTGCATGTTATCCCCCGCTTAAAAGTTAAAATAACAACTTGTAATAGTGATGGCCTAACTATCCTACTAATCAAAAGAACCATAATATCTGTTTTCCCCCCAAATTTTATTACTTTGTGTAGTGTTTATCTTTGAGTGTTAAATAAAGATTTTGTGATTGACTTGAGACAAAGGGTTTCCATTCTGAAATCGAATCTCCCCCATTTTTCTATTTTTTTCTTTCCCCCGTATGTAACCCCCTCTCTCAGATTTAATTCACTCCACGATAAGGCCACGACTCGCATTTTGTCGCCATCTTCCCCCGCCTTGGTGAATTAATATCTTGGAACAAGGGTTAGGAATAATTTCCGTCCATCAATTGTAGGACGATTCCTTAAAAACCTTAAAGCCGCGTTCACAAAGACGTTTTGTTGAGGAGAATTCTAAATGAAAAGGGGGAAGAGCATTCCGCTTTCGGCGGGGTGATCCGACTTTAGCCTTTCTCGTTCTCCTTCTGCACAAGGTCAGCAGTTCACAAAGACTTCCTTTACTCGCGCTAACACAGTAATATTTGTGGCAGCCATAGCGCACCGAAACCACGAGGTAAGCACAGACGTGGGCAAAATATCGAGTGAATTTTAGCCTTCCACTCTCGCTCAAGAGTGAAAGTGACAAAATCAAATCATTCTACTCTCGCTCAAGAGTGAAAGTGTAAAACATAAAAATCATCACTCTTCTCCGTTCTCACTCTCGCAGTTGAGCGGTTATTGCAAAGAGTGGATTTTTCACTTTTTCGTCACTCCGAGAGTGGACTCTCGGCGAAAGAGTGAAGCTGGTCAAGGTCACCATTTTCCCTCTTTTTATTAGCGCGAAATTCAAATTTCAAGGCGGGAAATTCGAATTTGGTATAGAAAATAGACTTTAAAGGGGAAGGTGTTGCTTTTGTTATCAGTTTCAATTACAGTTATTTGTATAAATCAAGTTATTTGTATGATATTAAGCTAAAAAAGTCGGACACGCACAAAACTAGCCTATCTAATCAAAAGTATACAACACATCTCTTATATTATTGTTTAAAACACGCATCTTCGAAGGCTTCAGTTAATTTTTCAAAATAAATATTACAAGTTTCTAAAAGGATTACATCAATAACATATATTATGACTTATAATTAAGTACCTAGATGAAGAAATACACGTATAAAATTTTGAGTCGTGATGCGGTTTCGGCGGAAAATGACGTCTAGTACAAATTGCGTCTTTCGTTAAAGAAACGAAATTTCATTAAAAATCCACTAAAAGTAATTCAATTTTACTTCATTAGAGGGTGGCGCGCCAGTCTCTATGAGAATTATGAGGGCCAACTGGTGTGGCTTTCATGTGTATACACATATACGTTCCTGGTAGGACTGGTAAGACTGCAAACGCAAAATGTTTTATTGTTATATCACTCCTTCATTCAGTATATATAGGCGGTCAATCAGCGTTCACACACTGTTTTTGTGTGAAAATCCGTTATTATCTTTTAGCAATTAGGATGCTAAGCAAGACGGTTCAGTTTACATTGCAAAAACAAATGTGATCAGTGGTTTGAAATACCTAGTAATTCGTATTTGAAAGGTGGTTTAGTCTTTGTAAAAGTTTAAAGGGGGGGGGGGCTGAAGGATGAATGAGTGTAATTGAACACAGTAAACATCCCTTGTCGACGTAGGAAACCGGGTAAGTTCTATTTTGTATATACCATTTATTTTGCAAATTGAAAAAGTTACTCAATGAAAACACGTGGCTATGTTTATGAAATTCTCCCCTCCCAATAACGAACACCCCCTTTTGGTCATCGTTCTCGTCAATGCGAGGGAGAAGGCGGGCGGTCGGCCAGCGGGCGAATATGTTCTATTGTGCGTAAGAAGACCGTCTAGTAGAAGAATGACCAAAGGCGTCACGCGTATAAACGCTACCGGTGACGTTTTTGACAGCAACCATTACATATTGTATGTAGTAGAAGCGCAAGAATCTAAATGCTTTTCATATGTTAAAGTTTATAAGGTATAAGAAAAATAATTGCAATTTCAAAAGCATTAAAATAATTTTATTTTTTATTTGCATATTAACGAAACGACAAATATTTGAACTACGGATTCTAGGCAATAACACTTACCAATATAAAGATGAAATAAACACTTTGGGATACGATTGTTGACAGCTGCTTAGCTATCACATTTCTTAACTTCTAGAGAAGTAGAAGTTACGCATGAAGGCATTTCAAGGAAACATTCGCCAGAAAAAATTGGAAGACTAGACGTTTCGGTTCATATCGGGTGCTTAATGCTAATTTTGGTAAGCGAAGGAGTTTTAAGCGGTGACGTGAAGACGCAAGCAGGAGGTGCAGAAACTCTCGCACCCTATAGACTGGCATGGCACCCTGTAAGGAAACGCTCCCAATAAAATAAACTTTATCCACCAATCCCACTCATAATTATTTATTGGATATGAATTTTCTATACCTGGAACTCAAATAAACCTCTACCTGGTATAACCCAATGGCTGACACCACAATAAACAATACATTTCAAGGTGACCTTTTTCAAAAGGGGGGTGGCCCTTAAAAGGGCCGTTTTTTTTATCGTCAAAATTTAAATGGCATCTTCAGAGTCTTCAAGCTTGGGTCGCTTGGAGGAGCAGGAACACTCAGCGCTGGATTCTATAACGAGTAAGTATCGTAGATTAAAATATGTGAAATATTATTAATTTTGTTTTGCGTGTTTTCCCTCGCTTCCGTGCTGGGAGCTGTAACGATAAAGCGTAAAGCGCTTGGTTCGCCGTGTCCAGTTGATTTTTGAGTTTTTTTATCTTGAACTCCAATTTAACGTTAAGGAGCTTGGCGTCCAAGAACTGGTCATCCACTTTAAAATAGCGCTGGTCTTTCTCAGCAAGAATTTCGTTCTTTTGAACGAGTTGTTCTGCAAATTACGAATTTAACATTTATATAACCATGTGTTGGCAAATGGTACCGAACTCAAATTAAGGGACGCACTGATTTAAAATCAATTTAATCTTTTAGTATTTTTAAAAGTCAAATATATTTATATATGCAGGGCTTAAAATTGTAAACTTATAATTTATTATTTATGTAATGTAACTTAATTTAACTAACTGGACCCGGACCCTTTTGTAAACAAGTTAAACTTAAAAGGTGTTTCCAATAAAAAGAATTTTATTATTATTATAACCTATAGGTGAAAACAGTATTAAAATTTTACGTTTTAAAGCACGGTTTTCTGCTTCGAGCTTTATTATCTGTCGCTCTTTGCGCCTAGCTTCCTCTTTCGATTCAGCTTCCGAATCTGAACTCACTATATTATAAACGGAAAATATATTTTATGTTTCAATGCAATTTTCAATTTAAAATTAGATTATGATAAAGAAAGCTGAATATTACCCGAAAGTTTACTGGCAGCGAGCCTGGCCTTCCACTGATCCATCTCAAACAGAAGCTGAGTGTCCTCAGGATCCGTAAAAAGGTCTAGAGATGATGTGTCCATGTCAAAGCCGAAATGATAAATGAATATTCCTTATCCCGTTGTGTCCGTTTCGGGCGTTGCTGTAACTAGTTGTCATCCCCCCTTTCAAACTGACCCATCTTTTTACCCCTGCTTTATAGCTCCTAGGTGCAGTCCAGACACGAAGACGCTTCTTTGTGCATCTTGACAAAACTGTACGCGATTTTTGAGGGCTGGGGATTTTCCGGGTACCTGCTGGATATTTTAGGCCCTTCCCGCACTCGCTTATTTAGGCACCGTTTTCTTGGTATAAATCATCACAGCCTTCAAACGGAACCTGTCAACTCTGGCGCCGACCGTCCTGTCAACCGCGTTATGCGAATAGGCATACAATCAAAGTATTTCAATAGTAGTTTTCTTGTCCCAAATGTTGAGACAAAAAGAGCACATATAAACCACCATAAAAGATATTAATTTTATTTTAATTAACATTTGGATAATTCACTGGGTTATCAAGGAACGACGGTTTTTGATCAAATTTGAACTCTTATTTAGGGGTTCAAAGTTAATATTAGCCGAATGATTATTTATATCGAAATTTATAGTAAAATGGTAAAAACATTATTTATTTTTCACTTTTTAGGTTTGATCTTTCGGTGGCTTTGAAAAAGTTTGATATTTAAAATATTGAAAGAGAAACGATATATAAATTATTTGCCGAAAATTTAATTTCGATTGAGATAATTGTTTGATCTTCTAGTCTTAGCTTTAGATTCCGATACTTCCGGTTGATATTTCTAATGATGAATTTAGATTTCATTAAAGAGATACCGCCAGCTTGGGCACATTTTGATTTTGTGATTTAGGGTACATCAATAGATAGATTTTTATATCCGGAATTCTAAAATATATATGTTATTGCTCTTAAAACAAATATTTAATGATGAACTCTAACACACTTATATGTTAATCAATTCGCCGAAATCTTACTCATTGTTGACGTTATAAATAAACATCTGGTATACAGTTCAGTGCAGTGGAGAGCGAAGGATTTCGTCAAGAAATCTTTGTCGCTAACCCTGCACTGACTGTGCATTCACGCCGCCAAGTTGTCCGCGACTTGGATTTCATTGTTGAAAACGAATTAAAGCCCAAAATTAAAGTAAGTCTTCAATGGACGATTAGCTTCCGGATCAACTAATTAATTTTTTTCTCAAAATTAAATTAAAGAAAATTCTGAATTCCATTCCGGAAAAAAACCTGCACCTTACAATGGATATCTGGAGCAGCCGCCGACGGCAGTCGGTAATTGGGGTGAGAGCCCAATTTATCGATAGGAACATGGAATTTAAAAACATTTTGGTGGCGTTTGCCCACTTCCCGGGCAGCCATACTGGCGAAGCCATTTTGGCAAAGCTAAAGGAAATCTTGGCCAGTCTTGATATTGAGCCATCCCACGTAAGAGATATACTTGTTTATTTTGGTTAAAAAATAAATTTAACATTTCTGTAAATTTTGGTTTTTCTAGATTTCGTGCATTTGTGCCGATAACGCCTCAAATATCACAAAAGCCCTGAATTTAGCAGGGATAGTTCCGCAGACAGGATTCGTTGCGGAGAAAAATGATAACGCCAGCGCGGAGGTTGAGTTGTCAAACCTAGACCTCAACTTGTGCTCGTCGTCGTTTTCGTCCGGCCACTTAGAGGATTCGGAATCCGATTCCGATGAGAGCTACTTGCTGGACGACGGTTTGTTTAATTATCTGTGGTGCAGGCTAAGTAAATTTGGTCTAATAATATATTATAATATTTTTCAGGCTGGAACACGATGAATCAAATTTTCGGGGAAGATAGGGAAGAAAGAGAACCTTCGCCGGAGTCTTCGGAATCGGAAGATGTAGAAGATTCTTTCAACCTCTTCGGAGATTATGAAGTAGAAATGGATATCCCAGCAAACTGGAACAGGAAACGATGTGTGGCCCATTCCTTGCAACTTGTAGTGAATGGTGCCATTGACGCGTGTCCCCGTGCCAAAAAAGCCATTGCCCGTGTAAATTCGTGGCTAAATTTTTTACAAAGATCTCCAAAATGGACCGAGACGTTCCGTCAAAACTCTCCCGAGGGATGCGACGTTAAAACCATTGGAGGGGTTCGATGGAATTCCATTTATATGGCCATCGAGCGTCTAGCTAAGGTATTAATCAGACTTTTAAAATTGCTCAATATCATTTTTATTAAACTATTTCTTTTAGCCCGGGATGCTTGTGGCGTTGGGCACTACTATTTTATCCGCGCATTTAGACAAAGTTGCGATGGAGTTGCCTCTGCCCAGAGACAATGATGTTCATGTTTTTCATGAGCTTTTGCGGCTGCTAAAGCCATTTAAGGTGGCGACAGACATATTTCAGAGGGGAGGGCCAGTGGCCAACTTAGTCATTGGTCAGCTTATGAAGACCAATAAAGAGCTGATGAATGCGAAAGCTCCATATTTCAAGGATTTTAGGGACGAGCTGCTTTCTCGACTTGCAACGAGATTTGCTGACGAAATTCTCGACGAGGATTACGTGGTTGCGGCCCTTTTGGATCCGCGCCAAAAAACATATGTGTTCGAGAAATTCTCTGGTAGGTCTATAACAAAATTAGGTAATTGGAAGTAACTTTCATCTTTTTACATAACAATTATATTATTATTGCTACTTAGCTTTACCGAACTTTCACTGCGTGACCAAAGAGCAGGCGAGGAAGACGCTAAAGGCGTATCTCGCAGTTGTAGTTAAGGCCGACGGGACGCAGCCACCGAAGGTTAAAACAAAAAAAATAGATCCCGCGGAATTACTTTTTGGGGGCAGCAGTGACGACGACGGAAGCGACGACGATGATTCTGGAGAAGAGGGACTCCAATCTCTGGATAGGGAAATAGAAATATATTTCTCAGAGCAAAATGATGGAACTGCGCCGTTGGATTTCTGGAGGCAGTATTCCGGGAAATTTCCTTTCCTAAGTGCATTAGCTGCGAGGGTGCTCTCGATACCAGCGTGCACGGGGGACGTAGAGCGGATGTTTTCTGTAGCCGGAGCGATTCTTCGGTACCGGCGGAGCCGGATCACCCTGGCTCGAGTTGCTGGATTGTTAATGTACAGAGAGTACAGAGCTTTACAGGCTGACTAAATTTTCGTAAGTTATGCCAAATATTATTTGGGAAAGTTATCATTATAATAATAAAAGATAACTTTTAGGTTTTGGAAAAATATAAAAAAACGGCCCTTTTAAGGGCCACCCCATTTTGGTAAAAAAAAGGTTCACTCTTCAATGTATTGTTGGTACTCCATGGAAATTCTGGAGAACGTTTTAGCGAGTTTTGTGTTTACCTCATATGCCAAAGGGGTCATGGGTGACCCCGGAGGAATAGAGGAGACGCCTCTCTCATTATCAAAAAAGTGTGGTGGGTGGTTAATTGTTTTTTGACCTTACATTCTCTCACAAAAGTGGCTCGATGGTTTGTATAATAGGGTGGCAGTCCTGATCTAGAGTCCATGGTGAACTCTGAACTTCCTACTGGTTGATATTTACCTAGCGCTAGTACAATTTTATTTTTTATATTTATATTAAGGTTGAAAACCAGGTCTCCAAGAATTCAAACTTAAGGAGGTATAAGTACGGTAAGTACCCTATGGTATATTAGAACATCATGGCTTCCACGATTTTTCGACGGAAACGTATCATGTAAAATTTGTTTTTTTTTTCTTAGTGTGAATACTTTTTTTTAAATAAAATACGTTAAATGCTTCGGAATTGTAATTATTATTTTTAGTACCAATGTAAACAAGGTTCAATAGTATAGCGGCCGCGGCGGCCGCCCGAATGAATACAATTAAATAAAAGAGGGGGTCAAGACGACCTTCGGACCTTGACCTTGGTCTGTTGGTACCCTTGGTATGGCATTTTATTTTTAGGCACCGGACCGGTGACGGTTTGGAAATAAAGAAGGGATTAAGCTTGAGGGGGGGCTCGGCGAACTGTCAATTATAGTGACGAGCGTGAAGTAATATGTATAATAAAATAAATCTACTACAAATTAAGATGATGATCTAAGTTTATTAAATACAACAGGGGAAGGCATAGGGATCACAAAAAAACTGGTTGTGAAGCACACTGCAAGTCTGGATTTTACGTTGCCCCTATGCCTCCCCCTGTTGTAAGTGATGGATCCATTTAATAGAACTATTCCAACAAGAGAAGAAAATGGCTGTTCGGGTCAAAGAAGATCGCGAGCCTAATAATATTTAATTGTAATATTTTACATTGTTAAACGGTTTCGGCTTAGAATTTTAGGTCTACTATAAAGAATGTGTGAAATAAAGAGGTTGGGGTCTAAAAGAGCACCAGTAGAGTTAATTATCGTGGCTCCTTTCCTCAACCTTACATACATTTTTATATCTTAAATCACAATAGGATTAAGCTGAACCCCATATTACCAGACCGAGGAATACGAGAACGACGGCCGAAAGGGAGGGGTCGTACGTTTTGGTGAGGGGCGAATGTTATAAACATAACTACGTGTTTTCATCGTGTCATTTGATTAGAAATTGAGCATAATTACTGGTTCAATAAATAATATTATATGCGAAATGGAAATTGTCCGGTTTTCCTTCGTAGACGTTCTACGTATGTCCAGAGATAACGTCATAATACTGATCCCATTCTTATTATTATTTATTATTATTTTGGATATTTAGTATTTTATTATAAATACTTTTATAACGTTATATAATTTATAAGTTTTTAAATTAAGAACTGATAGGAATATGAACCACTACCGTAGCCTCAAAATATTAATCATATAAATTACCATGGTGTAATAAAATTATTAAAAAAAATGGAGGACATTTCATGGTATAATAAAATTTTAAAGTGGAGACGTTTCAAAGCATTTATCAATCCATTGGGCGTAAATAAGAATGAAATGATGGATTAATAAAGTATAACTTCGCGAAACGTCTGCAATTAATAAAAATGATTATAACTCGTGTTATGAATGAATATAGCTGAAACCTTAGACTCTAAGCTGATCCCTTCGCTTTAGTTAAAATTTTATACAATAATAATTTCCGCTGTAATTAACTGTTATTTGCATTACGTGCATAATACGGTTTTGAATAATTCATTTCTATTTTAAAAATGTGGGGACATAACAGGAAATAATAAAATTTCAATACGAAATTCGAATTTCCCGCTTTAAATTTCAAATTTCCCGCCGTCCATTGCGGGCGAAGAAAAAGAAAAGAGTGAACGCTTTGACCTTGAATATATTCACTCTTCCAACGAGATCGCTCTCGCGAGTGACGGAAAAGTGGAAAATCCACTCATAAAAGTGGAGTGTTTTTCGAAAGAGTAAAGTGAAAAGAGTGGCGGGTTAGATCACTCTCGGAATCTCACTCGGAGTTTTGCCCACGTCTGGGTAAGCAAAGTCATTCGTTTCCTCGGGCCTCGGACTCCACTCTCTCTCTCTCGAGAAAACCGGTGTTTGTGTATCACATGACCGACACGACGTCATAACCGCTTCTCTATTGGAAAAAACTGGCACATGATTTTCAGCCGAAGGTCGAAATATCAAACTGGAGTAGATACGGGTTGCCCGACAATTTCCCTCTCGTCTTGAGAAGTTTTCTCTCCCCTTTCGACTTTCGGCGGGTTTATGAACCGCCGATTTCTAACTTCGTCTTCTACCTTTCGCTTTCAACTTAAGCTATTTACCATTTTTAACGTCTTTGTGAACGCGGCTTTAGACTGTATGCCAACTTCAAAAAGTAAAGAGTACCTACTCTAATACATCTTCGGGCCGTCTAAAAAAAGGCGACATTTTTAATATAAATGTTTCCGTAGGTTATGGACACTAAATATAAAACGGAAGTCGAATGTATGCAAACGAAATTTATCTTTTAATCACAGCTGGCGTCGTATCGTTAAATTCTAGCTACAAACAATAACCAAATTAGACCGTAAACACTTCCAATACATTTCATAAGAGACTTAAAAAATAATCACAATTTTGCCAAAATGGTTTTCTAATCTCTTCAAAAATATTATTTTAAATACATCTTGCATTTAAACTTTACCATATACAGAGTGGATGCACGTTGTATTTAGCAACGTATGTTTAGGAACTTGAAAATCTTACCTTTAAGGGTTAGATATTTAGTAATTCTAACGTTTTAACTGTATTCTTCAGTGATAATACTTTAAGACTGAATATATATGATTGAAAACACGAGAACACGTCGAGTACTCCGGCCAAAAACAATTTATAATTAAAAAATGTCCTATAGTTGGCACAGCGGTTCTAGTATGGCGGGTTATTTGAAATTTTTTTATAGAAATGCAATGAATGTAGCTCGAAATGTAAAACAAATGTATTCATTCTTTAATAATGGATTAAAATAAATAGGCCTAACATAATTATTTTAATCTATTTAAACGTAGGAACTAATGAAACACAATTTCTCAGTAAAGCCTATCGCAAGTCGGCAAATAGTCTAAAACCAATCGTTGTGCCGAATCAAAAAAGACTCAATACCGTACAAAGCTTAATATCTGTTTGAAAAATTATAAAAAACCGCAGACGTTTATGAGTCGGTGATTGGTCGTCGACTGGAAACCGACTTCTCGACCACTAACAGACTCTAATTTGACTCATTTGTGCTGCAGGAGTAATCGTTTTCCCCATTTTAAGTTGATTTACGGACTTTAAGAAATTCCCTCCCAGTGGCCTTCTTGATTTAAATCGATTATTTTCAGGGATGTAGCCGGTGCTTTTTTCAAAAGCCGGGCCCCACCCCGCCTTGTTTTTTCCAGGGCGCACCCTGCCTCTTTTTTTTCAACTTGCCAGGGCTCGCCTTGCTTCTATGTAGTAAATCATAGGCACTGCGACCTGCGTACTAGTTTCCCTTTTTTACTGCTAGCCTTCATTTATACCCCGTCACTCTAGTGTGTTTAAGCGTCCGGTTAGCGTTACACTAACAGCTGTTTTTAGACTGACTCTAGTCAACTCGTTTTTTTTTTTCAATTTAAAATTTTTAATAATATTAGCGAACGCTGTCAAATTTAGAAAACACGAAGTTGGTTTTTGGTTAATGATTGTTAGAAAATAGAAATTTTTATTTTAAAATTTATACGTAGAATTTACACTATAGAATGCCCTCGCAGCCTCGAATATAGGGTATGTTAATTTATTATGACTTTTGCTCGTAGGAAAGTACCTAAACAAAAGGTGGTTCAATTAAAACGCTTTAAGGAAATTGCCCAGAAGTGATTCATCCGAGAGCCAGGACCTGCAAGTTATTGTTAAAATAATGGAAACTTTTCACATGTAAATAGACTGTCGTGTTTTTGCTAACCCTTAATATGTCAAAAAAGCCACCTGGTTAAAAGGAAAAACGTTTTGCGTACCGTTCAAGTGAAAAGTTATTATTTCAACAAGCACTATATTAGATGTTTCAATTTGCTCGATCACGGCTATTTTCTCTAAAAGTGTTATGAATTTTTCAGGGTATATTTGTTCAACGGGGGCGCATTTGAAAAAAAAAGTTGTTCCTTTCTTGAAAACGTTTCTGTTTCTCTTTCTCTTCCTGCGCAGTCGTGAGTGACGTCTTCTGGAGTTCGTGTTTTCCGGAGATCGAATTAGAGGGGGCTTACAGTTTACTTCCATTTGTCTGTCCTTTCTTTTTTCGTACTGCCCCAGTCTGACTTGTTTACAATATTGCAAAATTAAAAAAATTTACTGTTCAAAAAGGGATTGTCACTTATGGGATTATTTAAATTTAAAGTTTGGAAGAGTATCCAGTAGCGTATCTAAGGAACCGCAGATCCGGCGAGGGTGGGGGGGGGGGGGGGCGTAAAATGTAAACTAAATAGGGGGTCTTTTCGTTTTAAGTATTCATTTTAAATAAATTTAAAAATTAATCTTCCATTATTGGTAAATATGTAGAAATCTGACACGTAACCCCCTCACTCCATATCCTACTGCGGGGGGCCAAATTTGGTCGTTATGCCACTGAAAGTATCTTGTAATTATAATTTTGATCAGTTTCTTAAAGAGTCAACCTAATAGGTCTAAGCCTGGGACCAAAATTATACAATAAATCATCTTTATTCTGTATTTATTAAAATTTTCATAAATATTTCGAGGTATTAGGTGACAAGCTAAAATAGAGGAGGGGCAGAGGATATTTTCGAGGGGGCAGCTTGGGCAAATCGAAATTTCATTTGAGGGAGTAGGTTTTTTTAAGGAGGCAGGCTACGAGCCTGATCACGATTGAATTGAATTCAAATAGATCTACCATGGATCCACTAATAGAGAAAGTTATCAATACCTCAAAATTGTTAAAAGGAAAATGAATACTTACAAAAACATCAATTATTTCTTGAACAATGTTTTGTTTGTTTGTTTCTTTTTATTTCATAACGGCCACGATTTACATTTGCCGTTGTTTTTAAACTCGATTCTCACGACAAAAGGGGAGCGACGACGTGTTGCCTGACATCCAGTGACGTGTTTTTAAGGGGGAAACCGGATACCTTTCCCCCTTTTTTTAACGGGAGTGTTTGTTTTTACCTCTCCCAGGGGACTTTGTACCCTAGGAGGGGTCTGTCTGTCTGTGGGTCTGTCTGTCTGTGGGTCTGTCTGTCAGGCCTGCGAACGCGTTCGCATTTTCGGGGCAAAGGGTAATCACTGCGTACGCAGTTTCTTAGAATCAGGGAAAAGGTTTTTCCAAAATCGACCTCTTTTTGTCATTGGGTGTAGTATAAGTTTTTAATAGGCCGGGATTCGAACCCGAGCCCTCTTGCACGACAGGTGAGCGTTCTACCGCAGAACCACGGATACAGTTACGCTTCATTGAAAATTAAAAACTCTTCCGAGGAGAGGTATATTTTGGCTTGCCAACTTGTTTTGTATGAAAAGAGGCAGTATGCGCCAACCTATATAAGAGATTTTTCTAGGAACCTTGATATTTGTTAGGTGTGGAAGGCTTTGATTATTAAATTCCATAAAAATCGAACGATTTGTTGCGGTTTGGGAAATATTATTTTTTACCGGTAGGTGTCACACAAATTGTTTCAATAGAATAGTTGTAGAGCACAGTCGAAAATTTAAAAATAAATCTGGTTCGGGCAATAAAGCCCTATTATTCACTGAGTTTGGAGGTCGTGGAAAAAAACTAATTGTTCTACTAGTTGTACATTTCAGAAAAATAAATTATTATAAGCCAAAGTGACAAATGTTTATTAATGACTTTTACAAAATGTTTTCAGAAATTCCGCCTTCTGACGCAATGCGCGAAAATGCACTGTGTTGCATGTTTTGAAATGCACCCCGAACGACATGCGTCGATGATTCTTAGTCTTGAGTCTTCAACGCTCGTCACAAAGAAAAAAGTTGAGTGGTGTTAGATCCGGGGACCTTGCTCGCCAACGAACAGGACAATTTATTCCGATCCATTTTGCAGGAAACTCGTCGGTTAGATACGCAACCCCACCACGATTTTGGTGAGCTGCCTCCCATCTTGCTGGAACCAGATACTTCGGTTCTCGGCCAGAGTAATGTCGTTTAACTTTTGATAGCTTTTTGCGTAAAAAATCGAGCTCTCCTATTGGTCCGTGACTTGGGTAAAAAAATTCGTAAAAATAACAGCGTCGCCGAATAACAGGAATCGCAATATTGCGATCCTGTTAAAATGAACAGGAATCGCAAAACGTCTCTGCACCAGGCCCTAAAATTGTAAAATCTCTTTCGGAAACTAAATGGTCTGCTAGAGCGAAGCTCTTTTTTATAGTTACAATCAAATTAAAAACGCTCTAGGTGAAATACGCGAGGACGACTCGCAAAAGGCCGCAGTTCGACGTTTAAAATCTTCAGAAGACTTTGTAAGTTTAACAAGAAAAATTTTTGATCAATTTCAAAAAGAAGCTGAAGCTCTTAGTGAAAAATTTAAATATAAATGGGAATCAGGACGGAAAATAACTCGGAAAAAGCCTACGATGAAGGATCAGCGAAAGACGCCATATTAAGTGGAAAAGATAAGATGAGAATCGAAAAATTTTATGTCATTATTGATAAGTTAAAAAGTGAACTCCATAAACGAGGAGATTGTTACAAATCACTACAGAAGCGTTTTGGCGTCATTTTTGACCATCCTAAACTTGAAAACCATGAAATAAAATCAGGTTCTAAAATAATAACATATTATTACCCCAAAGATATTGAACCTGAACTTTTTCACGAACTTCTTCAGTTTAAGGGATTACTTTCTGCATTAGAAATAAAAACTGAATATTTAAATGCTAAAGAACTATTTAAAAGGTTAACTGACAAGAAATTAGATTGTGTATTTCCTAATATCGAGATAGTGTTACGGTTATATCTTCGCTTGCCGTGTTCTAACTGTTCTGGGGAGCGGTCTTTTTCCGCTCTTAAAAGAGCTAAAAACTACTCGCGTTCAACTATTTCGCAAGAAAGACTTAGTTCTTTAGCTCTACTCGCTATAGAAACGAATTTATTAAACCAAATCAGTTGGGAGGAGACAATAAATATATTTGCTAAATCTAAATCTAGAAAATAAGCATTTTAAAATAAAAGTACCATTTAAACGAGTTACTTTCATTCTGCTTGTATTTTCTTAAAAGTTAAATTAAACGTACGCATTATGCCAAATAAAAAGATTTTCAGACTTGCTTGACTCTTTTTCTGAGGTAGCAACCTCCCCCCCCCGGATTTAGATGAATATTTATAGAAGAATACAATGAGTGCATATAATTTTTTGGTTATTAAAACTAAGGAATAATTTGGCCGACTAAAAGGTATTATTTAAAATACATGGTTAAATTGAAATTAACGAATTTTTTTAAAAACGATGTTTCTTTTTTCAACATAAATAATGGAAGTGTTTTTATTTACACCAAGAATTTACAACTATTTACGAATAATTACAATGAAAACAAGGATTCCTCCAAAGAAGAACCCGGATGAAAAGTGTTCAGCACAGAAGCTGCAGTACCCCGCTGGACCGCGCTATTCCGTTCAAGTTAATTTTGGGCGTTCGTGAATTTTCAATACTTAATATTGTTAATGAACTTAGACTACTCTCACTCATTCTATTTCTAAGGTTTGTTTTAATTAACTTTAATTTCAAAAATCTTTGCTCTGCAGTGGCTGATGTAACTGCAAACTTTAAATATATTAGAGAGATACACAAACACGAGGCGATGTCGTGATGACATTATGACACAAACATGTAACTTTATAGCTTGGTTATCGTGGTGAAAAATAAATCTAAAGTGGCCTGATGAAAGCACGTGGCAATTTTTATGACATACACCTCTTACCAATAAAACAACCATTCTATTTCGGTAATTTTTTTCCTTCTAACGGACTTGACAGACGACGACAATGATGACTCCGAAGACATTGAATTCCACACTCCAAGTTTAAAAGCAGCGAGAGACACCATTTTGGAATTTTTAAAAAGAATGCCACAAGTAAACAAGAAAAACAACCAAGAAAGGGTTACAAAAAAGGCACCCGTTCGGTTTCCGTTATTAATGGCGCCAAGCGATCATACTGATAATTGTATTTCAAAATATGAAACGGAACTAAGAACCTACTTGGAACAGAAAATATGTGAACAGGACGACGTAGGCATATTAGATTACTGGAGAGTAAATGAAAAGTTTTATCGATTCCTGCTTCCTCCGCCGATGTCGAAAGGATGTTCTCCATTGCTGGAGCCATCATGTGATATCGGCGGAGTTGCATATCCCTGAAGCATGTAGCTCAACTACTTACGTATAGAGAGTACACAATTTTCGAAAGAGTCTTAAGTATATATTAAAGTAGGCGTTCTAGAATTAAATAAATGGAAATTACAGCCAAATAAAAAATCGTTACATCTATGTTATATAAATAGAATTTAGGGTTTTCTCCGTCTTTCACTGAATATTGCCTAGTTTCAAGGTAAATATGCTTTACAGGCAGCCAACTTCTAGCAAAAGACAGAGGAAACCAAACAACTATGTAGTCAGCATTTAACTTGAATGCCCATAATTAACTTACTTTTTTACTGAAAAAAACCCCAAGTCTACTTTTGGACTTTTGTCCCGTTTAAATTGTCCTTTACTTCAGATACTAGTAACTCCATAAACTTCACCGTGTATATAAAGTGTATATAATTATTATCTGTGTCGAAAAGAGGAGAGTTTTGATGTAGGTGTGTCAGAATTTATAGCCCGGTGTACCTATTAACAGAGACCATACCACCGGAGGCCTATCATCATAGTGCCCTACGCCAGCGTCCACCTAGACCGGACAGGTGACAAATCTGGCATGGGTACTAGTACCCTACTACTGATGGTCGCACCTTTGAAGCAAGCCACTCAACCCAGCAGAAGGTACAGCAATGGGCGGACCAATTCCCACTTCGCACACAGCAGTGGGATTAAGAGTGGATGCTTTAGCTACTCCAGCCGACACTCTACCTACGTAGGTAAAGAGTCAAACCCTTTGGAGAGAGCTCCTAAAGGGGAACGACGAGCACACAGCATCCCAAGTAACCCGCCAGAGCTGGCACTGGAGATCCTGGTGTGACCCCAAAAGGCCGGGAAACAGGACCGCCGTGCCCTCATACGGAGGCCCGCCGCCCCACAGCAGACTACCCAATCCGCCGAGGCGGCCACTTTGCACGGACCCTCTCCGTTAGCCTGAGCCGAAGCTCAGTATTCGGCCCAAACCTGACCAAAGTCGGAGGTGGAGATAGGACCATTTGATCAGAGCTAACATCTCCCAGTGCGCCACCGCCCTTATGGGTTACAAGAGCCGGACCCCGATTCCCCGGTAAAGCCACCAATTACTGCACACTCTAACCCATTTAGGACCAGTTTTTATGTAGGTCAAGTCCAACTGTAAGGAGAACTTGTCGCAGTAAAATCGTGCTTAACTTTATTATATACAATAGAGCCGTGCGCCGCCGCTAAATGCCGCCACCGCCGAAAAACATTGTCGCGCCGAACACCCCGCCGCCGATAATATATAAAACGGCTTGCGCCGCTGCCGCTGATTTAAAAACGGCACGCCGTTGCTGAACTTCTATTTATAATAGTTTATATTTCTGGCTCTTCTCATATTCAAACGTATTTAACATAAATATAAATTTCAAGACAAACTTTACATAGATATAAGTCTTTGTATTTGTACCCCGCTGCTCTGCCTAAGCACTACAGCGGCCTACGAGATTAAACAGGCCGGGACAAATGTGCGCTTTGCGAAACAACGTTCGGCCAGTGAGACAGCCATCATGACTGCCCCACATATAGCAAACAAACGCCCTCATCATGGCTCAACAAAAGGCGACACCATGGGATGCCCGAAACCCACTCTCGCACAACTGAGGACGAGAGTGACTTCTTCTTCCACCGCAAACTACCCTCCATAGTAGGTCACAGAATGACGAGTATGGAACACCCATGAGGTTCCAGTGACCCAGCGCCCCGATCGCATGACCTTGAGAGCCGGGTTTGGAGCCCCCCACAGGCTCCAGTGACCCCATCACACCACTAGATAGGGACAGTGGAAAAATTTACATAGACACTGTCAAACGCCACCGCCGCCGCCGGATATTATTCACGCGCCGTTCGCGCCGCCGCCGAAAGTTGATACGCCGCTGATAAATTTTTGACCAAACGACGCCGCCGACCTATTTGTAAACGTCGCAGGGCTCTAATATACAATCTATACTGCTACAAGTTTACACAACATGTTTCCTAGACTGGGCTTAAACTTAGTATTATTGTTAACTATATAAATAAAGCAATCTAAAATATCTTTAAAAATTCCTTCAAATTGGCGCTTATAATGTATAGTCATGAAACAATAATTGGATTTACATCCATGACTTAAGGCTGATCCTGCCCCCTCCCCATGCCACTTTCGTAGGAAGTTAATAGGCATATTGGTTCAATAAATAATGGTATATACTAAATAGAACTTACCCGGTTTCCTGGGGCGTTTTTTCTGCCATCATGACATTACAATTACCACCAATAACATAATAAACATAAGTACGATACTGACCGATGTCTTTTAATAATAAACTGTAGCGGGTTGAATACCGTTTGGCTTTCGAAGTGAACGGTTAGACAAATTTATCGCTCCCTACCTAGAGGTCGGGGATGGTTAACTTTTATTCAATAGATAAAGCTATCAAAATTATTCATAAAATGTTTTGATCAAGTAATTTATATATCTGTATTATCCGATTAATTTTTTGATAAATTTGTAAAATTAATCGGAAAAATGACGTTTTAATCATTTTCCAAAATATTAACCGGTAAATTTCTTTGTTTACATTTTTTCCCCAAAAAAAATCAATTTAATCATGGACAATGATTAACCGTTACCGACCTCTATCCCTACCTCTACACAGAGATTAGATTATCTATGTTTTTATTTTGAATTTAAGTTAATTATGTCGCAATGTATTAAATGTACGCAACCTTTTTCTAATGTTAAGGAAGTTATACAATGTACAGTCTGTAACGAACTTTATCACCCGGTTTGTGGAGGAATTAAAAGTGAAGAAGCCTTCAAGAAAATGGGTTCCCGCAAGGCAACATGGAAGTGTGACCCTTGTAAAGAAAAATCAGTGACCGAGACAACTATATTATCACAGGGCGACGAGGCAGCAACTTCCGCTAGCGAAAAAAGTGAGCTCACCCAACTACTTCAACATATTAAAGCCATAAACCAAAAGCTTAATAAGCTAGACGATATAGAGCTTAAAGTAAACAAAAGTCCGGATATTGAGGCAAAAATACAAAAAATTGACGACATTGAAAAATCCGTCATCTTTTGTTCGAACAAAATAGACGACTTCACTAAAGACTTAACTACAATGTCTAAAACAGTAGACCAACTAAATTAGATAATCAAAAATTACTATGTGATAATAACATCTTAATGGCCAAAATTAAAGAACAAGACATTGCTATAAACGAGATTAGGCAAGATAACCTAGTCCATAATTTAGAAATAACCGGCATAGAATTAACAAAAAATGAAGAACATTTTTACAATAGCTGAAGATATAGCTTCGAAAGTAGGCTTAAATTATAATTTAAATGATATAGGAGCTATTTACAGACTACCTAGGACTGCAAGCCAAGTCCCAATTATCAGAATCTGTTTTGTATCAAAAAAAATCCGAGATCTTTGGTTAAAAAGTATGAAATCAAATAAAAACCTTACTGCCAGCGATTTAAACAAATCTTTAAAAAATGTTCGTATTTTTTGTAATGAGCATCTAACCCCGGCTAACAAGAAACTGCTATATGAAGCAAAACAACTAGCTAGAAGTAATAATTTCCAATATATTTGGACTAACGATGGCAAAATATTTATTCGGAAACAAGACAATGCCAACGCAATAAGGATTCGTACATTTGAAGACTTAAAAACCATCAAATAGACTTATTTAGAAGATAGTTTTTTATATGATATATTTCTATAACAGACATGCAAGATAATGAGTTGTTTTTGCGCCAAACTTCAATGTCTCTTCTTGTAATCTAGAAGACATAAAAGAAAAAAATACTAATAGTTTTACGCTATTACATATGAACATACGTAGTTTGAATAAAAATTTTGAAGAATTAATTGTTCTTCTAGAAGGTTTACAATTCGGTCCTGATGTTATTATACTAACTGAAACTTTCAAGATAGAAAATATTAATAAATTTAATTTGAATGGTTATTGTGTTTTATGCTCAGATACATATTTGAATAGGAATGACGGGGTTGTCATTTATGTAAAAGATGAACTTAAATTTGAAAAAATCGATATCCAATTCTCGTGTGCAACAGCTTTATGTGTAAATATCACTTTACCGAACAATCAATTGTAGAAATTAGTTGGAGTATACAGATCACCTAACAGTAATATTGAAAATTTTATGAATGACATTAGCCTGAAATTACCATTATTGGCAAATAATAATCTAATATGGGTAGGTGATATAAATATTGACATTCTCTCTGATGATAGAAATTCTCTAGATTATATGACATCATTATATGAACGGGGCCTGCAGTTTTGTATAAATAAACTTACTAGAGTTACTGAAACCACTAGTTCGTGTATAGACCATTTATTTGTGAAAAAAAGTGACAATATAGAAATTAAACGGTGGTTTACGAAACTAATATTATCGACCACTACCCTATTCTGGCAAATATACCACTCGTGGGAAAGCCTGGAATAAAATTGACTAAGTATTGGGAAACTACCCGTGTTAACTACGGCGGAGTGGTTAGCACTTTCACCTCGCAGCAAGAGGAGCCGGGTTCGATCCCAGCTTGTGGCACTGGGTGAAAACTTGGAACAACTCCTTCTGCGTTGAGTTTGCAAGTTCTCTCCTCACTGGTTTAAGGGGTTTTTCCCCGAGCTCTTCGGTTTCCCCTTCCACAAAAACTTGTTGAGGTTAACGGTAATAGTTAGTGTAGGGAGCTGTTGGCTCGATCGTGTGGCATGCAGGGCTTGCCACCACCCTCCTACGCATTGTAACCCGGCCACCTGAATTAAAGGCTTCAAAAGTCGCTTGATGACTTAGGCCTAAGTTGGTGCCTTGGGTATTAGCCTAGCTAATTATTAAAAAAAAAAAAAAAAATGTTTTCGACGATGTAAAAAAAGAAAATTGGTCTACGATTTTTCAGGAAAATGATGTTCATGTAGCAGCTGATAAATTTATATCCCTCTTTAGGAAATATATTGAGATGTGTACTCAAAAATTAAAAACCAACATTGCTCATAAAAAGTTAAAATTAAAACCGTGGATTGCTCTGGGTTTAATTACCGCTATAAGAAAAAGAGATAACATGGCTAAAAATTAAAAATTGAACCATTTAATGTAGAGTTAAGAAACAACTATAAAATATATAGAAATAAAATTACATCACTGATAAAAACAGTAAAATTTAACTATTTTAAAAATAAAATTGAAATAAATAATGGTGATCCTAAGCTAATTTGGAGAACGATAAACGATGCTACGGTAAATAAAAAAAACAAGAAACAATAGTTAAACTTAAAACTAATGATACTGTCATAGTAATAAAAGATAGCCCTAAGGAGGCAGCGAATCTATTTAATGAATATTTTTCATCGGTTGGCCCATCACTCGCAAAGAAAATACTAGACAAGAGACAAACTACTAATGTGAATGGAAATGTAAATAATAATTCCACTATTATGAATCCCCAAAGTCTATTTTTTAAACCTTGCATTCCGGAAGATATTGTAAATATAATTACTATGCTAAAAATACCCATTCAAATGGTATAGATAATATTAGCGTTAAAACATTAAAATTGTGTAAAGATTTAATAGCGCCACCTCTTTCACACATTTTGAATTTATCTATGTTAAATGGAATTTTTCCCGATATATTCAAAAACACCATAATAGTCCCTGTGTATAAAGCTTGAAAAAAGACGCCTTGGTGAATTATAGACCCATATCGTTAATAAGTAACGTATCAAAAATACATCATAAATACATAAAGCATAATTTAACAAGTTTTTTGGAATATAATAACATTTTATCCAGGAATCAATTTGGTTTCTGGAAAGAATTGAGTACAAATTATTCACGAAGTAACCAAGGAACTCTATAATTCACTAGATAAAAACAACAAAACTATAGCAATTTTTTTAGATTTGAGAAAGGCGTTTGACACAGTGTCTCACTCAATCTTAATAAATAAACTAGAAAAGGTTGGTGTTAGAGGTGTAGCCTTAAGCTGGTTCAAAAGTTACTTAAACAATCGTTTTACCGTAGTCAAACTAAATAATATTTATAGTGACATATATCCCCTAAGTTTTGGTATTCCCCAAGGAACTATTTTAGGCCCAATATTATTTATCATTTATGTAAATGAACTATGTAACCTTCAGATTGAAGGCCGTATATTATCTTTCGCGGACGATACGCTGATTTTGTTTATTGGTAACACCTGGGAGGAAGTTTACCATACTGCCCAAAGGGCACTCAATCAAGTCCATAAAAACTTAGACGCGAATCTTCTCTCTCTCAATACTGGAAAAACTAAATACCTTCGGTTTTCAAATAGAGCTATACATAATATAGATAATTTAAAAATTAAAATACATAGACATAACAACAATGATTCTCTATGCAGTGATTACTATGTAGAAATAGAGAGAGTAGATAAAATAAAATATTTAGGTGTAATTATAGATGACAATTTAAAATGGAACATTCATATTGACACTATTATAAAAAGATTACGCTTATGCCTATATATATTTTACGAGCTACGAAACTTCCTCCCTTTACCATGGTTAAAAACAGTTTATTTTGCCCTAGTCCAGTCAATGCTGTCTTACGGCGTCATTGGCTGGGAAGGGACTTATAAAAAATTGATTGAACCTTTAGACATAATGCAAAGAAAAATTATCCGTATTTGTTTAAAAAAAAGTCGTTATGAACGTAATTTAGATTTGTATAGAGAATTCGACGTATTTTCAGTTAGACAATTGTACGCGAAGCATATTCTGATTTATACATTTAAAAATATATATAATACTCGCTTTGTCTCTGATAAAAATTTGGTTGTCGATAAAATGTTAAAATCTATAGGTCAAAGAAACTCCACATACTTAGGTCCAAAATTGTACAACACTTTAGAACCAGATATTAAAAAATGTACGACTATAAAAAATTAAAAAAAAAAATATGTAATTGGATAAAAGGCTATGGATATCATTTCTTCTTAAATTTTTCGATTAATGGGAAAACAAAGGCTAACTTTAAATTTTAACTAATAATATATTAATAGTATGTGTATTCTAATTTCGAATTGTTAATTAACCTTGTATATATATCCTTACCGTTCATCTCAAAGCTAAAACTGTACATTTATTAATTACCCCCACCACGATCAAGCTTTTGCTTCTGTGGATCGGGGGAGATGTATCACTGAAAGTCTTTTTTTCTTTTTGGACAACTAATAGCATCAATAAATTAAAAAAAAGAATGCGTAATTGGATAATTCGAAACGAAAAATTTGACGAAAAAGTATCTTTAAGTCATTAAATATATACACCTGTCAAAGCGCATTTAGGTATCAATAATCAAGTTTGAACAAAACTACCTACAAGCTATCATTAAATAATTTAGCGTAAGAGAATGGATAAAAGGTAGTGTCATACTTATTGTTATTATGTTGCTATTACAGTTAACATTTTCGCTTTATTATATAAATCGCGTGGCAGATTTAAATACTCGTGATTTTAGCTATACGCTTAAATATTAATATTAATTATTTTTATATAAATAGTCTTAAGCCTATTTCCCACTTGGCGACTTTTCGGTAAATTTGATTCGCAAGCGTCAATTCGCCTCGCGAAAACTGATATTTCCGCCAAGTGGAAAGCAGACATATGTCGAAAATTCAAATGAACGGTCGAAAAAGCCGCGGACTGAACTAGAATAAACGTTCCGGCCGCGCAAAAGTTCGCCATTTCGGTGTTGACAAACAGCGTTGTCAGGAAATATTTCTAATCCAGCCAAAAATTACAGAAGTGTTGCCAAATTTTGATTGTTTATTTGAAATACACCAAAAATGGCGGACTTTTATTTCCCCGCCAATAGTGGCAGTGGAATATGAAAATTTGTTACTTCTGGTCATACGTGAGAAGGGCCGTTACGGCCTTGTGAAATTCTAAGAGGAAAACTCGTGAGTAGAACTCTATAAACACGCGGATTTACATTGTCGGAAGTTGTAGGGGTCTGTATACACTGCCCAAAAAAACATTAATAAGAATTAAAATTAAGCAACGTAATTGCCAATTAAGGTTATATAAAAACCTCGGCTATTCAAAAATATAACTTTTATGAAGATAGGACTTAAATTAAGGAACGTTATGTCGACTTTTAGGCGAAAATATAAAACAACGAAATTTGGGGTCCCGTAAAGTACCCTAAAACTATACATAAATTAATTATTTACTGATATAACCGAATCCTAACCTTACCAAAGTTGTCGAACTTAAATTTAAATAAAATATCTACCATACAAAGCGAAAACAGTAAATTGGGAAAATGCCCACCTTCAAGGATTCCAATTTAAAAAAATTCTGAAAGGCTATCGATGCCGATGTTTTTACATTTGAACGATATATCATTGACATTTCTAGCCCTAACTGTTAAAGAGATATGCGCGACACGGCGGCATCGGCTACACTGTACGTGCAACTAATACACACAAATCCCTAGGATTGTGTAAAAACCCACGAGCACTTTCCACTGAACCAGACGCGCCGATTTTCACGGTGAAAAAACTAGCCTGTCGCTGTGTAATACGATATAATTCATTAAGCATTGAATTAAAAATTGTCTGCGTAATTTTAAGAAATATACCAACGCGAATTTAGTTTTATAAATGGAAAAATAACTTGACCTACAAATTTAAATTCCAAAGTATATCCTTCACGTTTAAAGTAAAACTTTTCCGCGAACCTAGTTTGCGAATTCTCACCGCTATATCCAGCTCAGCCCGCACCAAGCGTTACAATCTTAGAAAGCAATTCCATCTCTCGGCATGAACGCTGACGACGCCCGAAGCGATTTTCTCTCTCAACGGTCCGTGAGCGCTCTCTAGTGAACTAAAAGAGCCGCTTTTCATTGTTAGAAAAATAGTCCGTCGCTACGGGGATCTCTCTCAACGGTCCGTGAGCGCTCTCTAGTGAACTAAAAGAGCCGCTTTTCATTGTTAGAAAAATAGTCCGTCGCTACGGGGATCTCTCTCAACGGTCCGTGAGCGCTCTCTAGTGAACTAAAAGAGCCGCTTTTCATTGTTAGAAAAATAGTCCGTCGCTACGGGGATCTCTCTCAACGGTCCGTGAGCGCTCTCTAGTGAACTAAAAGAGCCGCTTTTCATTGTTAGAAAAATAGTCCGTCGCTACGGGGATCTCTCTCAACGGTCCGTGAGCGCTCTCTAGTGAACTAAAAGAGCCGCTTTTCATTGTTAGAAAAATAGTCCGTCGCTTCGGGGATCTCTCTCAACGGTCCGTGAGCGCTCTCTAGTGAACTAAAAGAGCCGCTTTTTACTGTGAAAAAACTAGCCCATCGCTACGGGGATCTCTCTCAACGGTCCGTACGCGCTCTCTAGTGAACTAAAAGAGCCGCTTTTTACTGTGAGAAAACTAGCCCGTCGCTACGGGGATCTCTCTCAACGGTCCGTGAGCGCTCTCTAGTGAACTAAAAGAGCCTCTTTTCATTGTTAGAAAACTAGCCCGTCGCTACGGGGATCTCTCTCAACGGTCCGTGAGCGCTCTCTAGTGAAATAAAAGAGCCGCTTTTTACTGTGAGAAAACTAGCCCGTCGCTACGGGGATCTTTCTCAACGGTCCGTGAGCGCTCTCTAGTGAACTAAAAGAGCCGCTTTTCATTGTTAGAAAACTAGCCCGTCGCTACGGGGATCTCTCTCAACGGTCCATGAGCGCTCTCTAGTGAACTAAAATAGCCGCTTTTTACTGTGAGAAAACTAGCCCGTCGCTACGGGGATCTCTCTCAACGGTCCGTGAGCGCTCTCTAGTGAACTAAAAGAGCCGCTTTTCATTGTTAGAAAACTAGCCCGTCGCTACGGGGATCTCTCTCAACGGTCCGTGAGCGCTCTCTAGTGAACTAAAAGAGCCGCTTTTTACTGTGAGAAAACTAGCCCGTCGCTACGGGGATCTCTCTCAACGATCCGTGAGCGCTCTCTAGTGAACTAAAAGAGCCGCTTTTTACTGCGAGAAAACTAGCCCGTCGCTACGGGGATCTCTCTCAACGGTCCGTGAGCGCTCTCTAGTGAACTAAAAGAGCCGCTTTTTACTGTGAGAAAACTAGCCCGTCGCTACGGGGATCTCTCTCAACGGTCCGTGAGCGCTCTCTAGTGAACTAAAAGAGCCGCTTTTTACTGTGAGAAAACAAGCCCGTCGCTACGGGGATCTCTCTCAACGGTTCGTGAGCTCTCTCTAGTGAACTAAAAGAGCCGCTTTTCATTGTTAGAAAACTAGCCCGTCGCTACGGGGATCTCTCTCAACGGTCCGTGAGCGCTCTCTAGTGAACTAAAAGAGCCGCTTTTCATTTTTAGAAAACTAGCCCCTTCGCTACGGGGATCTCTCTCAACGGTCCGTGAGCGCTCTCTAGTGAACTAAAAGAGCCGCTTTTCATTGTTAGAAAACTAGCCCGTCGCTACGGGGATCTCTCTCAACGGTCCGTGAGCGCTCTCTAGTGAACTAAAAGAGCCGCTTTTCATTGTTAGAAAACTAGCCCGTCGCTACGGGGATCTCTCTCAACGGTCCGTGAGCGCTCTCTAGTGAACTAAAAGAGCCGCTTTTTACTGTGAGAAAACAAGCCCGTCGCTACGGGGATCTCTCTCAACGTTCCGTGAGCTCTCTCTAGTGAACTAAAAGAGCCGCTTTTCATTGTTAGAAAACTAGCCCGTCGCTACGGGGATCTCTCTCAACGGTCCGTGAGCGCTCTCTAGTGAACTAAAAGAGCCGCTTTTCATTGTTAGAAAACTAGCCCGTCGCTACGGGGATCTCTCTCAACGGTCCGTGAGCTCTCTCTAGTGAACTAAAAGAGCCGCTTTTCATTGTTAGAAAACTAGCCCGTCGCTACGGGGATCTCTCTCAACGGTCCGTGAGCGCTCTCTAGTGAACTAAAAGAGCCGCTTTTTACTGTGAGAAAACAAGCCCGTCGCTACGGGGATCTCTCTCAACGGTCCGTGAGCTCTCTCTAGTGAACTAAAAGAGCCGCTTTTCATTGTTAGAAAACTAGCCCGTCGCTACGGGGATCTCTCTCAACGGTCCGTGAGCGCTCTCTAGTGAACTAAAAGAGCCGCTTTTCATTGTTAGAAAACTAGCCCCTTCGCTACGGGGATCTCTCTCAACGGTCCGTGAGCGCTCTCTAGTGAACTAAAAGAACCGCTTTTCATTGTTAGAAAACTAGCTCATCGCTACGGGGATCTCTCTCAACGGTCCGTACGCGCTCTCTAGTGAACTAAAAGAGCCGCTTTTCATTGTTAGAAAACTAGCCCGTCGCTACGGGGATCTCTCTCAACGGTCCGTGAGCGCTCTCTAAAGAACTAAAAGAGCCGCTTTTCATTGTTAGAAAACTAGCCCGTCGCTACGGGGATCTCTCTAAGCGGTCCTTGAGCGTTCTCTAGTGAACTAAAAGAGCCGCTTTTTACTGTGAGAAAACTAGCCCGTCACTACGGGGATCTCCCTCAACGGTCCGTGAGCGCTCTCTAGTGAACTAAAAGAGCCGCTTTTCATTGTTAGAAAACTAGCCCCTTCGCTACGGGGATCTCTCTCAACGGTCCGTGAGCGCTCTCTAGTGAACTAAAAGAGCAGCTTTTCATTGTTAGAAAACTAGCCCATCGCTACGGGGATCTCTCTCAACGGTCAGTGAGCGCTCTCTAGTGAACTAAAAGAGCCGCTTTTTACTGTGAGAAAACTAGGCCGTCGCTACGGGGATCTCTCTAAACGGTCCGTGAGCGCTCTCTAGTGAACTAAAAGAGCCGCTTTTCATTGTTAGAAAACTAGCCCATCGCTACGGGGATCTCTCTCAACGGTCCGTGAGCGCTCTCTAGTGAACTAAAAGAGCCGCTTTTTACTGTGAGAAAACTAGCCCGTCACTACGGGGATCTCCCTCAACGGTCCGTGAGCGCTCTCTAGTGAACTAAAAGAGCCGCTTTTCATTGTTAGAAAACTAGCCCGTCGCTACGGGGATCTCTCAACGGTCCGTGAGCGCTCTCTAGTGAACTAAAAGAGCCGCTTTTTACTGTGATAAAACTAGCCCGTCGCTACGGGGATCTCTCTCAACGGTCCGTGAGCGCTCTCTAGTGAACTAAAAGAGCCGCTTTTTACTGTGAGAAAACTAGCCCGTCGCTACGGGGATCTCTCTCAACGATCCGTGAGCGCTCTCTAGTGAACTAAAAGAGCCGCTTTTCATTGTTAGAAAACTAGCCCATCGCTACGGGGATCTCTCTCAACGGTCCGTACGCGCTCTCTAGTGAACTAAAAGAGCCGCTTTTCATTGTTAGAAAACTAGCCCATCGCTACCGGGATCTCTCTCAACGGTCCGTACGCGCTCTCTAGTGAACTAAAAGAGCCGCTTTTTACTGTGAGAAAACTAGCCCGTCACTACGGGGATCTCCCTCAACGGTCCGTGAGCGCTCTCTAGTGAACTAAAAGAGCCGCTTTTCATTGTTAGAAAACTAGCCCCTTCGCTACGGGGATCTCTCTCAACGGTCCGTGAGCGCTCTCTAGTGAACTAAAAGAGCCGCTTTTCATTGTTAGAAAACTAGCCCATCGCTACGGGGATCTCTCTCAACGGTCAGTGAGCGCTCTCTAGTGAACTAAAAGAGCCGCTTTTTACTGTGAGAAAACTAGGCCGTCGCTACGGGGATCTCTCTAAACGGTCCGTGAGCGCTCTCTAGTGAACTAAAAGAGCCGCTTTTCATTGTTAGAAAACTAGCCCATCGCTACGGGGATCTCTCTCAACGGTCCGTGAGCGCTCTCTAGTGAACTAAAAGAGCCGCTTTTTACTGTGAGAAAACTAGCCCGTCACTACGGGGATCTCCCTCAACGGTCCGTGAGCGCTCTCTAGTGAACTAAAAGAGCCGCTTTTCATTGTTAGAAAACTAGCCCGTCGCTACGGGGATCTCTCAACGGTCCGTGAGCGCTCTCTAGTGAACTAAAAGAGCCGCTTTTTACTGTGATAAAACTAGCCCGTCGCTACGGGGATCTCTCTCAACGGTCCGTGAGCGCTCTCTAGTGAACTAAAAGAGCCGCTTTTTACTGTGAGAAAACTAGCCCGTCGCTACGGGGATCTCTCTCAACGATCCGTGAGCGCTCTCTAGTGAACTAAAAGAGCCGCTTTTCATTGTTAGAAAACTAGCCCATCGCTACGGGGATCTCTCTCAACGGTCCGTACGCGCTCTCTAGTGAACTAAAAGAGCCGCTTTTCATTGTTAGAAAACTAGCCCATCGCTACCGGCATCTCTCTCAACGGTCCGTACGCGCTCTCTAGTGAACTAAAAGAGCCGCTTTTTACTGTGAGAAAACTAGCCCGTCACTACGGGGATCTCCCTCAACGGTCCGTGAGCGCTCTCTAGTGAACTAAAAGAGCCGCTTTTCATTGTTAGAAAACTAGCCCCTTCGCTACGGGGATCTCTCTCAACGGTCCGTGAGCGCTCTCTAGTGAACTAAAAGAACCGCTTTTCATTGTTAGAAAACTAGCTCATCGCTACGGGGATCTCTCTCAACGGTCCGTACGCGCTCTCTAGTGAACTAAAAGAGCCGCTTTTCATTGTTAGAAAACTAGCCCGTCACTACGGGGATCTCCCTCAACGGTCCGTGAGCGCTCTCTAGTGAACTAAAAGAGCCGCTTTTCATTGTTAGAAAACTAGCCCGTCGCTACGGGGATCTCTCTCAACGGTCCGTGAGCGTTCTCTAGTGAACTAAAAGAGCCGCTTTTCATTGTTAGAAAACTAGCCCGTCGCTACGGGGATCTCTCTCAACGGTCCGTGAGCGCTCTCCAGTGAACTAAAAGAGCCGCTTTTCATTGTTAGAAAACTAGCCCGTCGCTACGGGGATCTCTCTCAACGGTCCGTGAGCGCTCTCCAGTGAACTAAAAGAGCCGCTTTTTACTGTGAGAAAACAAGCCCGTCGCTACGGGGATCTCTCTCAACGGTCCGTGAGCGCTCTCCAGTGAACTAAAAGAGCCGCTTTTCATTGTTAGAAAACTAGCCCGTCGCTACGGGGATCTCTCTCAACGGTCCGTGAGCGCTCTCCAGTGAACTAAAAGAGCCGCTTTTTACTGTGAGAAAACAAGCCCGTCGCTACGGGGATCTCTCTCAACGGTCCGTGAGCTCTCTCTAGTGAACTAAAAGAGCCGCTTTTCATTGTTAGAAAACTAGCCCGTCGCTACGGGGATCTCTCTCAACGGTCCGTGAGCGCTCTCCAGTGAACTAAAAGAGCCGCTTTTCATTGTTAGAAAACTAGCCCCTTCGCTACGGGGATCTCTCTCAACGGTCCGTGAGCGCTCTCTAGTGAACTAAAAGAACCGCTTTTCATTGTTAGAAAACTAGCCCGTCGCTACGGGGATCTCTCTCAACGGTCCGTGAGCACTCTCTAGTGAACTAAAAGAGCCGCTTTTTACTGTGAGAAAACTAGCCCGTCGCTACGGGGATCTCTCTCAACGGTCCGTGAGCTCTCTCTAGTGAACTTAAAGAGCCGCTTTTCATTGTTAGAAAACTAGCCCGTTGCTACGGGGATCTCTCTCAACGGTCCGTGAGCGCTCTCTAGTGAACTAAAAGAGCCGCTTTTTACTGTGAGTAAATTAGCCCGTCGCTACGGGGATCTCTCTCAACGGTCCGTGAGCGCTCTCTAGTGAACTAAAAGAGCCGCTTTTCATTGTTAGAAAACTAGCCCGTCGCTACGGGGATCTCTCTCAACGGTCCGTGAGCGCTCTCTAGTGAACTAAAAGAGCCGCTTTTTACTGTGAGAAAACTAGCTAGTCGCTACGGGGATCTCTCTCAACGGTCCGTGAGCGCTCTCTAGTGAACTAAAAGAGCCGCTTTTCATTGTTAGAAAACTAGCCCGTCGCAACGGGGATCTCTCTCAACGGTCCGTGAGCGCTCTCTAGTGAACTAAAAGCGCCGCTTTTTACTGTGAGAAAACTAGCCCGTCGCTACGGGGATCTCTCTCAACGGTCCGTACGCGCTCTCTAGTGAACTAAAAGAGCCGCTTTTCATTGTTAGAAAACTAGCCCGTCGCTACGGGGATCTCTCTCAGCGGTCCGTGAGCGTTCTCTAGTGAACTAAAAGAGCCGCTTGTTACTGTGAGAAAACTAGCCCGTCGCTACGGGGATCTCTCTCAACGGTCCGTGAGCGCTCTCTAGTGAACTAAAAGCGCCGCTTTTTACTGTGAGAAAACTAGCCCGTCGCTACGGGGATCTCTCTCAACGGTCCGTGAGCGCTCTCTAGTGAACTAAAAGAGCCGCTTTTCATTGTTAGAAAACTAGCCCGTCGCTACGGGGATCTCTCTCAGCGGTCCGTGAGCGTTCTCTAGTGAACTAAAAGAGCCGCTTGTTACTGTGAGAAAACTAGCACGTCGCTACGGGGATCTCTCTCAACGGTCCGTGAGCGCTCTCTAGTGAACTAAAAGCGCCGCTTTTTACTGTGAGAAAACTAGCCCGTCGCTACGGGGATCTCTCTCAACGGTCCGTGAGCGCTCTCTAGTGAACTAAAAGAGCCGCTTTTCATTGTTAGAAAACTAGCCCGTTGCTACGGGGATCTCTCTCAACGGTCCGTGAGCGCTCTCTAGTGAACTAAAAGAGCCGCTTGTTACTGTGAGAAAACTAGCACGTCGCTACGGGGATCTCTCTCAACGGTCCGTGAGCGCTCTCTAGTGAACTTAAAGAGCCGCTTTTCATTGTTAGAAAACTAGCCCGTTGCTACGGGGATCTCTCTCAACGGTCCGTGAGCGCTCTCTAGTGAACTAAAAGAGCCGCTTTTCATTGTTAGAAAACTAGCCCGTTGCTACGGGGATCTCTCTCAACGGTCCGTGAGCGCTCTCTAGTGAACTAAAAGAGCCGCTTTTCATTGTTAGAAAACTAGCCCGTCGCTACGGGGATCTCTCTCAACGGTCCGTGAGCGCTCTTTAGTGAACTTAAAGAGCCGCTTTTCATTGTTAGAAAACTAGCCCGTTGCTACGGGGATCTCTCTCAACGGTCCGTGAGCGCTCTCTAGTGAACTAAAAGAGCCGCTTTTCATTGTTAGAAAACTAGCCCGTCGCTACGGGGATCTCTCTCAACGGTCCGTGAGCGCTCTCTAGTGAACTTTAAGAGCCGCTTTTCATTGTTAGAAAACTAGCCCGTTGCTACGGGGATCTCTCTCAACGGTCCGTGAGCGCTCTCTAGTGAACTAAAAGAGCCGCTTTTCATTGTTAGAAAACTAGCCCGTTGCTACGGGGATCTCTCTCAACGGTCCGTGAGCGCTCTCTAGTGAACTTAAAGAGCCGCTTTTCATTGTTAGAAAACTAGCCCGTCGCTACGGGGATCTCTCTCAACGGTCCGTGAGCGCTCTCTAGTGAACTTAAAGAGCCGCTTTTCATTGTTAGAAAACTAGCCCGTTGCTACGGGGATCTCTCTCAACGGTCCGTGAGCGCTCTCTAGTGAACTAAAAGAGCTGCTTTTTACTGTGAGTAAATTAGCCCGTCGCTACGGGGATCTCTCTCAACGGTCCGTGAGCGCTCTCTAGTGAACTAAAAGAGCCGCTTTTCATTGTTAGAAAACTAGCCCGTCGCTACGGGGATCTCTCTCAACGGTCCGTGAGCGCTCTCTAGTGAACTTAAAGAGCCGCTTTTCATTGTTAGAAAACTAGCCCGTCGCTACGGGGATCTCTCTCAACGGTCCGTGAGCGCTCTCTAGTGAACTAAAAGAGCCGCTTTTCATTGTTAGAAAACTAGCCCGTTGCTACGGGGATCTCTCTCAACGGTCCGTGAGCGCTCTCTAGTGAACTAAAAGCGCCGCTTTTCATTGTTAGAAAACTAGCCCGTCGCTACGGGGATCTCTCTCAACGGTCCGTGAGCGCTCTCTAGTGAACTAAAAGAGCCGCTTTTCATTGTTAGAAAACTAGTCCGTTGCTACGGGGATCTCTCTCAACGGTCCGTGAGCGCTCTCTAGTGAACTTAAAGAGCCGCTTTTCATTGTTAGAAAACTAGCCCGTCGCTACGGGGATCTCTCTCAACGGTCCGTGAGCGCTCTCTAGTGAACTTAAAGAGCCGCTTTTCATTGTTAGAAAACTAGCCCGTTGCTACGGGGATCTCTCTCAACGGTCCGTGAGCGCTCTCTAGTGAACTAAAAGAGCCGCTTTTTACTGTGAGAAAACTAGCCCGTCGCTACGGGGATCTCTCTCAACGGTCCGTGAGCTCTCTCAAGTGAACTAAAAGAGCCGCTTTTTACTGTGAGAAAACTAGCCCGTCGCTACGGGGATCTCTCTCAACGGTCCGTGAGCTCTCTCAAGTGAACTAAAAGAGCCGCTTTTTACTGTGAGAAAACTAGCCCGTCGCTACGGGGATCTCTCTCAACGGTCCGTGAGCTCTCTCAAGTGAACTAAAAGAGCCGCTTTTTACTGTGAGAAAACTAGCCCGTCGCTACGGGGATCTCTCTCAACGGTCAGTGAGCGCTCTCTAGTGAACTAAAAGAGCCGCTTTTTACTGTGAGAAAACTAGCCCGTCGCTACGGGGATCTCTCTCAACGGTCCGTGAGCGCTCTCTAGTGAACTAAAATAGCCGCTTTTCATTGTTAGAAAACTAGCCCGTCGCTACGGGGATCTCTCTCAACGGTCCGTGAGCGCTCTCTAGTGAACTTAAAGAGCCGCTTTTCATTGTTAGAAAACTAGCCCGTCGCTACGGGGATCTCTCTCAACGGTCCGTGAGCGCTCTCTAGTGAACTAAAAGAGCCGCTTTTCATTGTTAGAAAACTAGCCCATCGCTACGGGGATCTCTCTCAACGGTCAGTGAGCGCTCTCTAGTGAACTAAAAGAGCCGCTTTTTACTGTGAGAAAACTAGGCCGTCGCTACGGGGATCTCTCTCAACGGTCCGTGAGCGCTCTCTAGTGAACTAAAAGAGCCGCTTTTCATTGTTAGAAAACTAGCCCATCGCTACGGGGATCTCTCTCAACGGTCCGTGAGCGCTCTCTAGTGAACTAAAAGAGCCGCTTTTCATTGTTAGAAAACTAGCCCATCGCTACGGGGATCTCTCTCAACGGTCCGTGAGCGCTCTCTAGTGAACTAAAAGAGCCGCTTTTTACTGTGAGAAAACTAGCCCGTCGCTACGGGGATCTCTCTCAGCGGTCCGTGAGCGTTCTCTAGTGAACTAAAAGAGCCGCTTGTTACTGTGAGAAAACTAGCCCGTCGCTACGGGGATCTCTCTCAACGGTCCGTGAGCTCTCTCAAGTGAACTAAAAGAGCCGCTTTTCATTGTTAGAAAACTAGCCCGTCGCTACGGGGATCTCTCTCAACGGTCCGTGAGCGCTCTCTAGTGAACTAAAAGAGCCGCTTTTCATTGTTAGAAAACTAGCCCGTCGCTACGGGGATCTCTCTCAGCGGTCCGTGAGCGTTCTCTAGTGAACTAAAAGAGCCGCTTTTTACTGTGAGAAAACTAGCCCGTCGCTACGGTGATCTCTCTCAACGGTCAGTGAGCGCTCTCTAGTGAACTAAAAGAGCCGCTTTTTACTGTGAGAAAACTAGCCCGTCGCTACGGGGATCTCTCTCAACGGTCCGTGAGCGCTCTCTAGTGAACTAAAACAGCCGCTTTTCATTGTTAGAAAACTAGCCCGTCGCTACGGGGATCTCTCTCAACGGTCCGTGAGCGCTCTCTAGTGAACTTAAAGAGCCGCTTTTCATTGTTAGAAAACTAGCCCGTCGCTACGGGGATCTCTCTCAACGGTCCGTGAGCGCTCTCTAGTGAACTAAAAGAGCCGCTTTTTACTGTGAGAAAACTAGCCCGTCGCTACGGGGATCTCTCTCAACGGTCCGTGAGCGCTCTCTAGTGAACTAAAAGAGCCGCTTTTCATTGTTAGAAAACTAGCCCGTCGCTACGGGGATCTCTCTCAACGGTCCGTGAGCGCTCTCTAGTGAACTAAAAGCGCCGCTTTTTACTGTGAGAAAACTAGCCCGTCGCTACGGGGATCTCTCTCAACGGTCCGTGAGCGCTCTCTAGTGAACTTAAAGAGCCGCTTTTCATTGTTAGAAAACTAGCCCGTTGCTACGGGGATCTCTCTCAACGGTCCGTGAGCGCTCTCTAGTGAACTAAAAGCGCCGCTTTTCATTGTTAGAAAACTAGCCCGTCGCTACGGGGATCTCTCTCAACGGTCCGTGAGCGCTCTCTAGTGAACTAAAAGCGCCGCTTTTTACTGTGAGAAAACTAGCCCGTCGCTACGGGGATCTCTCTCAACGGTCCGTGAGCGCTCTCTAGTGAACTTAAAGAGCCGCTTTTCATTGTTAGAAAACTAGCCCGTCGCTACGGGGATCTCTCTCAACGGTCCGTGAGCGCTCTCTAGTGAACTAAAAGCGCCGCTTTTTACTGTGAGAAAACTAGCCCGTCGCTACGGGGATCTCTCTCAACGGTCCGTGAGCGCTCTCTAGTGAACTTAAAGAGCCGCTTTTCATTGTTAGAAAACTAGCCCGTCGCTACGGGGATCTCTCTCAACGGTCCGTGAGCGCTCTCTAGTGAACTTAAAGAGCCGCTTTTCATTGTTAGAAAACTAGCCCGTTGCTACGGGGATCTCTCTCAACGGTCCGTGAGCGCTCTCTAATGAACTAAAAGAGCCGCTTTTTACTGTGAGTAAATTAGCCGGTCGCTACGGGGATCTCTCTCAACGGTCCGTGAGCGCTCTCTAGTGAACTAAAAGAGCCGCTTTTTACTGTGAGAAAACTAGCCCGTCGCTACGGGGATCACTTTCAACGGTCCGTGAGCGCTCTCTAGTGAACTAAAAGAGCCGCTTTTCATTGTTAGAAAACTAGCCCGTCGCTACGGGGATCTCTCTCAACGGTCCGTGAGCGCTCTCTAGTGAACTAAAAGCGCCGCTTTTTACTGTGAGAAAACTAGCCCGTCGCTACGGGGATCTCTCTCAACGGTCCGTGAGCGCTCTCTAGTGAACTTAAAGAGCCGCTTTTCATTGTTAGAAAACTAGCCCGTTGCTACGGGGATCTCTCTCAACGGTCCGTGAGCGCTCTCTAGTGAACTAAAAGCGCCGCTTTTCATTGTTAGAAAACTAGCCCGTCGCTACGGGGATCTCTCTCAACGGTCCGTGAGCGCTCTCTAGTGAACTAAAAGCGCCGCTTTTTACTGTGAGAAAATTAGCCCGTCGCTACGGGGATCTCTCTCAACGGTCCGTGAGCGCTCTCTAGTGAACTTAAAGAGCCGCTTTTCATTGTTAGAAAACTAGCCCGTCGCTACGGGGATCTCTCTCAACGGTCCGTGAGCGCTCTCTAGTGAACTAAAAGCGCCGCTTTTTACTGTGAGAAAACTAGCCCGTCGCTACGGGGATCTCTCTCAACGGTCCGTGAGCGCTCTCTAGTGAACTTAAAGAGCCGCTTTTCATTGTTAGAAAACTAGCCCGTCGCTACGGGGATCTCTCTCAACGGTCCGTGAGCGCTCTCTAGTGAACTAAAAGCGCCGCTTTTTACTGTGAGAAAACTAGCCCGTCGCTACGGGGATCTCTCTCAACGGTCCGTGAGCGCTCTCTAGTGAACTTAAAGAGCCGCTTTTCATTGTTAGAAAACTAGCCCGTCGCTACGGGGATCTCTCTCAACGGTCCGTGAGCGCTCTCTAGTGAACTTAAAGAGCCGCTTTTCATTGTTAGAAAACTAGCCCGTTGCTACGGGGATCTCTCTCAACGGTCCGTGAGCGCTCTCTAGTGAACTAAAAGAGCCGCTTTTTACTGTGAGTAAATTAGCCCGTCGCTACGGGGATCTCTCTCAACGGTCCGTGAGCGCTCTCTAGTGAACTAAAAGAGCCGCTTTTTACTGTGAGAAAACTAGCCCGTCGCTACGGGGATCTCTCTCAACGGTCCGTGAGCGCTCTCTAGTGAACTAAAAGAGCCGCTTTTCATTGTTAGAAAACTAGCCCGTCGCTACGGGGATCTCTCTCAACGGTCCGTGAGCGCTCTCTAGTGAACTAAAAGCGCCGCTTTTTACTGTGAGAAAACTAGCCCGTCGCTACGGGGATCTCTCTCAACGGTCCGTGAGCGCTCTCTAGTGAACTTAAAGAGCCGCTTTTCATTGTTAGAAAACTAGCCCGTTGCTACGGGGATCTCTCTCAACGGTCCGTGAGCGCTCTCTAGTGAACTAAAAGCGCCGCTTTTCATTGTTAGAAAACTAGCCCGTCGCTACGGGGATCTCTCTCAACGGTCCGTGAGCGCTCTCTAGTGAACTAAAAGCGCCGCTTTTTACTGTGAGAAAATTAGCCCGTCGCTACGGGGATCTCTCTCAACGGTCCGTGAGCGCTCTCTAGTGAACTTAAAGAGCCGCTTTTCATTGTTAGAAAACTAGCCCGTCGCTACGGGGATCTCTCTCAACGGTCCGTGAGCGCTCTCTAGTGAACTAAAAGCGCCGCTTTTTACTGTGAGAAAACTAGCCCGTCGCTACGGGGATCTCTCTCAACGGTCCGTGAGCGCTCTCTAGTGAACTTAAAGAGCCGCTTTTCATTGTTAGAAAACTAGCCCGTCGCTACGGGGATCTCTCTCAACGGTCCGTGAGCGCTCTCTAGTGAACTTAAAGAGCCGCTTTTCATTGTTAGAAAACTAGCCCGTTGCTACGGGGATCTCTCTCAACGGTCCGTGAGCGCTCTCTAGTGAACTAAAAGAGCCGCTTTTTACTGTGAGTAAATTAGCCCGTCGCTACGGGGATCTCTCTCAACGGTCCGTGAGCGCTCTCTAGTGAACTAAAAGAGCCGCTTTTCATTGTTAGAAAACTAGCCCGTCGCTACGGGGATCTCTCTCAACGGTCCGTGAGCGCTCTCTAGTGAACTAAAAGAGCCGCTTTTCATTGTTAGAAAACTAGCCCGTCGCTACGGGGATCTCTCTCAACGGTCCGTGAGCGCTCTCTAGTGAACTAAAAGAGCCGCTTTTTACTGTGAGAAAACTAGCCCGTCGCTACGGGGATCTCTCTCAACGGTCCGTGAGCGCTCTCTAGTGAACTAAAAGAGCCGCTTTTCATTGTTAGAAAACTAGCCCGTCGCTACGGGGATCTCTCTCAACGGTCCGTGAGCGCTCTCTAGTGAACTAAAAGAGCCGCTTTTTACTGTGAGAAAACTAGCCCGTCGCTACGGGGATCTCTCTCAACGGTCCGTGAGCGCTCTCTAGTGAACTAAAAGAGCCGCTTTTCATTGTTAGAAAACTAGCCCGTCGCTACGGGGATCTCTCTCAACGGTCCGTGAGCGCTCTCTAGTGAACTAAAAGCGCCGCTTTTCATTGTTAGAAAACTAGCCCGTCGCTACGGGGATCTCTCTCAACGGTCCGTGAGCGCTCTCTAGTGAACTAAAAGCGCCGCTTTTTACTGTGAGAAAACTAGCCCGTCGCTACGGGGATCTCTCTCAACGGTCCGTGAGCGCTCTCTAGTGAACTTAAAGAGCCGCTTTTCATTGTTAGAAAACTAGCCCGTCGCTACGGGGATCTCTCTCAACGGTCCGTGAGCGCTCTCTAGTGAACTTAAAGAGCCGCTTTTCATTGTTAGAAAACTAGCCCGTTGCTACGGGGATCTCTCTCAACGGTCCGTGAGCGCTCTCTAGTGAACTAAAAGAGCCGCTTTTTACTGTGAGTAAATTAGCCCGTCGCTACGGGGATCTCTCTCAACGGTCCGTGAGCGCTCTCTAGTGAACTTAAAGAGCCGCTTTTCATTGTTAGAAAACTAGCCCGTCGCTACGGGGATCTCTCTCAACGGTCCGTGAGCGCTCTCTAGTGAACTAAAAGAGCCGCTTTTCATTGTTAGAAAACTAGCCCGTTGCTACGGGGATCTCTCTCAACGGTCCGTGAGCGCTCTCTAGTGAACTAAAAGCGCCGCTTTTCATTGTTAGAAAACTAGCCCGTCGCTACGGGGATCTCTCTCAACGGTCCGTGAGCGCTCTCTAGTGAACTAAAAGCGCCGCTTTTTACTGTGAGAAAACTAGCCCGTCGCTACGGGGATCTCTCTCAACGGTCCGTGAGCGCTCTCTAGTGAACTTAAAGAGCCGCTTTTCATTGTTAGAAAACTAGCCCGTCGCTACGGGGATCTCTCTCAACGGTCCGTGAGCGCTCTCTAGTGAACTTAAAGAGCCGCTTTTCATTGTTAGAAAACTAGCCCGTTGCTACGGGGATCTCTCTCAACGGTCCGTGAGCGCTCTCTAGTGAACTAAAAGAGCCGCTTTTTACTGTGAGTAAATTAGCCCGTCGCTACGGGGATCTCTCTCAACGGTCCGTGAGCGCTCTCTAGTGAACTAAAAGAGCCGCTTTTCATTGTTAGAAAACTAGCCCGTCGCTACGGGGATCTCTCTCAACGGTCCGTGAGCGCTCTCTAGTGAACTAAAAGAGCCGCTTTTTACTGTGAGAAAACTAGCTAGTCGCTACGGGGATCTCTCTCAACGGTCCGTGAGCGCTCTCTAGTGAACTAAAAGAGCCGCTTTTCATTGTTAGAAAACTAGCCCGTCGCTACGGGGATCTCTCTCAACGGTCCGTGAGCGCTCTCTAGTGAACTAAAAGCGCCGCTTTTTACTGTGAGAAAACTAGCCCGTCGCTACGGGGATCTCTCTCAACGGTCCGTACGCGCTCTCTAGTGAACTAAAAGAGCCGCTTTTCATTGTTAGAAAACTAGCCCGTCACTACGGGGATCTCTCTCAACGGTCCGTGAGCGCTCTCTAGTGAACTAAAAGAGCCGCTTTTCATTGTTAGAAAACTAGCCCGTCACTACGGGGATCTCTCTCAACGGTCCGTACGCGCTCTCTAGTGAACTAAAAGAGCCGCTTTTCATTGTTAGAAAACTAGCCCGTCACTACGGGGATCTCTCTCAACGGTCCGTGAGCGCTCTCTAGTGAACTAAAAGAGCCGCTTTTCATTGTTAGAAAACTAGCCCGTCGCTACGGGGATCTCTCTCAGCGGTCCGTGAGCGTTCTCTAGTGAACTAAAAGAGCCGCTTGTTACTGTGAGAAAACTAGCCCGTCGCTACGGGGATCTCTCTCAACGGTCCGTGAGCGCTCTCTAATGAACTAAAAGCGCCGCTTTTTACTGTGAGAAAACTAGCCCGTCGCTACGGGGATCTCTCTCAACGGTCCGTGAGCGCTCTCTAGTGAACTAAAAGAGCCGCTTTTCATTGTTAGAAAACTAGCCCGTCGCTACGGGGATCTCTCTCAGCGGTCCGTGAGCGTTCTCTAGTGAACTAAAAGAGCCGCTTGTTACTGTGAGAAAACTAGCACGTCGCTACGGGGATCTCTCTCAACGGTCCGTGAGCGCTCTCTAGTGAACTAAAAGCGCCGCTTTTTACTGTGAGAAAACTAGCCCGTCGCTACGGGGATCTCTCTCAACGGTCCGTGAGCGCTCTCTAGTGAACTTAAAGAGCCGCTTTTCATTGTTAGAAAACTAGCCCGTTGCTACGGGGATCTCTCTCAACGGTCCGTGAGCGCTCTCTAGTGAACTAAAAGAGCCGCTTTTCATTGTTAGAAAACTAGCCCGTTGCTACGGGGATCTCTCTCAACGGTCCGTGAGCGCTCTCTAGTGAACTAAAAGAGCCGCTTTTCATTGTTAGAAAACTAGCCCGTCGCTACGGGGATCTCTCTCAACGGTCCGTGAGCGCTCTTTAGTGAACTTAAAGAGCCGCTTTTCATTGTTAGAAAACTAGCCCGTTGCTACGGGGATCTCTCTCAACGGTCCGTGAGCGCTCTCTAGTGAACTAAAAGAGCCGCTTTTCATTGTTAGAAAACTAGCCCGTCGCTACGGGGATCTCTCTCAACGGTCCGTGAGCGCTCTCTAGTGAACTTAAAGAGCCGCTTTTCATTGTTAGAAAACTAGCCCGTTGCTACGGGGATCTCTCTCAACGGTCCGTGAGCGCTCTCTAGTGAACTAAAAGAGCCGCTTTTCATTGTTAGAAAACTAGCCCGTTGCTACGGGGATCTCTCTCAACGGTCCGTGAGCGCTCTCTAGTGAACTTAAAGAGCCGCTTTTCATTGTTAGAAAACTAGCCCGTCGCTACGGGGATCTCTCTCAACGGTCCGTGAGCGCTCTCTAGTGAACTTAAAGAGCCGCTTTTCATTGTTAGAAAACTAGCCCGTTGCTACGGGGATCTCTCTCAACGGTCCGTGAGCGCTCTCTAGTGAACTAAAAGAGCTGTTTTTTACTGTGAGTAAATTAGCCCGTCGCTACGGGGATCTCTCTCAACGGTCCGTGAGCGCTCTCTAGTGAACTAAAAGAGCCGCTTTTCATTGTTAGAAAACTAGCCCGTCGCTACGGGGATCTCTCTCAACGGTCCGTGAGCGCTCTCTAGTGAACTTAAAGAGCCGCTTTTCATTGTTAGAAAACTAGCCCGTCGCTACGGGGATCTCTCTCAACGGTCCGTGAGCGCTCTCTAGTGAACTAAAAGAGCCGCTTTTCATTGTTAGAAAACTAGCCCGTTGCTACGGGGATCTCTCTCAACGGTCCGTGAGCGCTCTCTAGTGAACTAAAAGCGCCGCTTTTCATTGTTAGAAAACTAGCCCGTCGCTACGGGGATCTCTCTCAACGGTCCGTGAGCGCTCTCTAGTGAACTAAAAGAGCCGCTTTTCATTGTTAGAAAACTAGCCCGTTGCTACGGGGATCTCTCTCAACGGTCCGTGAGCGCTCTCTAGTGAACTTAAAGAGCCGCTTTTCATTGTTAGAAAACTAGCCCGTCGCTACGGGGATCTCTCTCAACGGTCCGTGAGCGCTCTCTAGTGAACTTAAAGAGCCGCTTTTCATTGTTAGAAAACTAGCCCGTTGCTACGGGGATCTCTCTCAACGGTCCGTGAGCGCTCTCTAGTGAACTAAAAGAGCCGCTTTTTACTGTGAGAAAACTAGCCCGTCGCTACGGGGATCTCTCTCAACGGTCCGTGAGCTCTCTCAAGTGAACTAAAAGAGCCGCTTTTTACTGTGAGAAAACTAGCCCGTCGCTACGGGGATCTCTCTCAACGGTCCGTGAGCTCTCTCAAGTGAACTAAAAGAGCCGCTTTTTACTGTGAGAAAACTAGCCCGTCGCTACGGGGATCTCTCTCAACGGTCCGTGAGCTCTCTCAAGTGAACTAAAAGAGCCGCTTTTTACTGTGAGAAAACTAGCCCGTCGCTACGGGGATCTCTCTCAACGGTCAGTGAGCGCTCTCTAGTGAACTAAAAGAGCCGCTTTTTACTGTGAGAAAACTAGCCCGTCGCTACGGGGATCTCTCTCAACGGTCCGTGAGCGCTCTCTAGTGAACTAAAATAGCCGCTTTTCATTGTTAGAAAACTAGCCCGTCGCTACGGGGATCTCTCTCAACGGTCCGTGAGCGCTCTCTAGTGAACTTAAAGAGCCGCTTTTCATTGTTAGAAAACTAGCCCGTCGCTACGGGGATCTCTCTCAACGGTCCGTGAGCGCTCTCTAGTGAACTAAAAGAGCCGCTTTTCATTGTTAGAAAACTAGCCCATCGCTACGGGGATCTCTCTCAACGGTCAGTGAGCGCTCTCTAGTGAACTAAAAGAGCCGCTTTTTACTGTGAGAAAACTAGGCCGTCGCTACGGGGATCTCTCTCAACGGTCCGTGAGCGCTCTCTAGTGAACTAAAAGAGCCGCTTTTCATTGTTAGAAAACTAGCCCATCGCTACGGGGATCTCTCTCAACGGTCCGTGAGCGCTCTCTAGTGAACTAAAAGAGCCGCTTTTCATTGTTAGAAAACTAGCCCATCGCTACGGGGATCTCTCTCAACGGTCCGTGAGCGCTCTCTAGTGAACTAAAAGAGCCGCTTTTTACTGTGAGAAAACTAGCCCGTCGCTACGGGGATCTCTCTCAGCGGTCCGTGAGCGTTCTCTAGTGAACTAAAAGAGCCGCTTGTTACTGTGAGAAAACTAGCCCGTCGCTACGGGGATCTCTCTCAACGGTCCGTGAGCTCTCTCAAGTGAACTAAAAGAGCCGCTTTTCATTGTTAGAAAACTAGCCCGTCGCTACGGGGATCTCTCTCAACGGTCCGTGAGCGCTCTCTAGTGAACTAAAAGAGCCGCTTTTCATTGTTAGAAAACTAGCCCGTCGCTACGGGGATCTCTCTCAGCGGTCCGTGAGCGTTCTCTAGTGAACTAAAAGAGCCGCTTTTTACTGTGAGAAAACTAGCCCGTCGCTACGGTGATCTCTCTCAACGGTCAGTGAGCGCTCTCTAGTGAACTAAAAGAGCCGCTTTTTACTGTGAGAAAACTAGCCCGTCGCTACGGGGATCTCTCTCAACGGTCCGTGAGCGCTCTCTAGTGAACTAAAACAGCCGCTTTTCATTGTTAGAAAACTAGCCCGTCGCTACGGGGATCTCTCTCAACGGTCCGTGAGCGCTCTCTAGTGAACTTAAAGAGCCGCTTTTCATTGTTAGAAAACTAGCCCGTCGCTACGGGGATCTCTCTCAACGGTCCGTGAGCGCTCTCTAGTGAACTAAAAGAGCCGCTTTTTACTGTGAGTAAATTAGCCCGTCGCTACGGGGATCTCTCTCAACGGTCCGTGAGCGCTCTCTAGTGAACTAAAAGAGCCGCTTTTCATTGTTAGAAAACTAGCCCGTCGCTACGGGGATCTCTCTCAACGGTCCGTGAGCGCTCTCTAGTGAACTAAAAGAGCCGCTTTTTACTGTGAGAAAACTAGCCCGTCGCTACGGGGATCTCTCTCAACGGTCCGTGAGCGCTCTCTAGTGAACTAAAAGAGCCGCTTTTCATTGTTAGAAAACTAGCCCGTCGCTACGGGGATCTCTCTCAACGGTCCGTGAGCGCTCTCTAGTGAACTAAAAGCGCCGCTTTTTACTGTGAGAAAACTAGCCCGTCGCTACGGGGATCTCTCTCAACGGTCCGTGAGCGCTCTCTAGTGAACTTAAAGAGCCGCTTTTCATTGTTAGAAAACTAGCCCGTTGCTACGGGGATCTCTCTCAACGGTCCGTGAGCGCTCTCTAGTGAACTAAAAGCGCCGCTTTTCATTGTTAGAAAACTAGCCCGTCGCTACGGGGATCTCTCTCAACGGTCCGTGAGCGCTCTCTAGTGAACTAAAAGCGCCGCTTTTTACTGTGAGAAAACTAGCCCGTCGCTACGGGGATCTCTCTCAACGGTCCGTGAGCGCTCTCTAGTGAACTTAAAGAGCCGCTTTTCATTGTTAGAAAACTAGCCCGTCGCTACGGGGATCTCTCTCAACGGTCCGTGAGCGCTCTCTAGTGAACTAAAAGCGCCGCTTTTTACTGTGAGAAAACTAGCCCGTCGCTACGGGGATCTCTCTCAACGGTCCGTGAGCGCTCTCTAGTGAACTTAAAGAGCCGCTTTTCATTGTTAGAAAACTAGCCCGTCGCTACGGGGATCTCTCTCAACGGTCCGTGAGCGCTCTCTAGTGAACTTAAAGAGCCGCTTTTCATTGTTAGAAAACTAGCCCGTTGCTACGGGGATCTCTCTCAACGGTCCGTGAGCGCTCTCTAGTGAACTAAAAGAGCCGCTTTTTACTGTGAGTAAATTAGCCGGTCGCTACGGGGATCACTCTCAACGGTCCGTGAGCGCTCTCTAGTGAACTAAAAGAGCCGCTTTTCATTGTTAGAAAACTAGCCCGTCGCTACGGGGATCTCTCTCAACGGTCCGTGAGCGCTCTCTAGTGAACTAAAAGCGCCGCTTTTTACTGTGAGAAAACTAGCCCGTCGCTACGGGGATCTCTCTCAACGGTCCGTGAGCGCTCTCTAGTGAACTTAAAGAGCCGCTTTTCATTGTTAGAAAACTAGCCCGTTGCTACGGGGATCTCTCTCAACGGTCCGTGAGCGCTCTCTAGTGAACTAAAAGCGCCGCTTTTCATTGTTAGAAAACTAGCCCGTCGCTACGGGGATCTCTCTCAACGGTCCGTGAGCGCTCTCTAGTGAACTAAAAGCGCCGCTTTTTACTGTGAGAAAATTAGCCCGTCGCTACGGGGATCTCTCTCAACGGTCCGTGAGCGCTCTCTAGTGAACTTAAAGAGCCGCTTTTCATTGTTAGAAAACTAGCCCGTCGCTACGGGGATCTCTCTCAACGGTCCGTGAGCGCTCTCTAGTGAACTAAAAGCGCCGCTTTTTACTGTGAGAAAACTAGCCCGTCGCTACGGGGATCTCTCTCAACGGTCCGTGAGCGCTCTCTAGTGAACTTAAAGAGCCGCTTTTCATTGTTAGAAAACTAGCCCGTCGCTACGGGGATCTCTCTCAACGGTCCGTGAGCGCTCTCTAGTGAACTAAAAGCGCCGCTTTTTACTGTGAGAAAACTAGCCCGTCGCTACGGGGATCTCTCTCAACGGTCCGTGAGCGCTCTCTAGTGAACTTAAAGAGCCGCTTTTCATTGTTAGAAAACTAGCCCGTCGCTACGGGGATCTCTCTCAACGGTCCGTGAGCGCTCTCTAGTGAACTTAAAGAGCCGCTTTTCATTGTTAGAAAACTAGCCCGTTGCTACGGGGATCTCTCTCAACGGTCCGTGAGCGCTCTCTAGTGAACTAAAAGAGCCGCTTTTTACTGTGAGTAAATTAGCCCGTCGCTACGGGGATCTCTCTCAACGGTCCGTGAGCGCTCTCTAGTGAACTAAAAGAGCCGCTTTTTACTGTGAGAAAACTAGCCCGTCGCTACGGGGATCTCTCTCAACGGTCCGTGAGCGCTCTCTAGTGAACTAAAAGAGCCGCTTTTCATTGTTAGAAAACTAGCCCGTCGCTACGGGGATCTCTCTCAACGGTCCGTGAGCGCTCTCTAGTGAACTAAAAGCGCCGCTTTTTACTGTGAGAAAACTAGCCCGTCGCTACGGGGATCTCTCTCAACGGTCCGTGAGCGCTCTCTAGTGAACTTAAAGAGCCGCTTTTCATTGTTAGAAAACTAGCCCGTTGCTACGGGGATCTCTCTCAACGGTCCGTGAGCGCTCTCTAGTGAACTAAAAGCGCCGCTTTTCATTGTTAGAAAACTAGCCCGTCGCTACGGGGATCTCTCTCAACGGTCCGTGAGCGCTCTCTAGTGAACTAAAAGCGCCGCTTTTTACTGTGAGAAAATTAGCCCGTCGCTACGGGGATCTCTCTCAACGGTCCGTGAGCGCTCTCTAGTGAACTTAAAGAGCCGCTTTTCATTGTTAGAAAACTAGCCCGTCGCTACGGGGATCTCTCTCAACGGTCCGTGAGAGCTCTCTAGTGAACTAAAAGCGCCGCTTTTTACTGTGAGAAAACTAGCCCGTCGCTACGGGGATCTCTCTCAACGGTCCGTGAGCGCTCTCTAGTGAACTTAAAGAGCCGCTTTTCATTGTTAGAAAACTAGCCCGTTGCTACGGGGATCTCTCTCAACGGTCCGTGAGCGCTCTCTAGTGAACTAAAAGAGCCGCTTTTTACTGTGAGTAAATTAGCCCGTCGCTACGGGGATCTCTCTCAACGGTCCGTGAGCGCTCTCTAGTGAACTAAAAGAGCCGCTTTTCATTGTTAGAAAACTAGCCCGTCGCTACGGGGATCTCTCTCAACGGTCCGTGAGCGCTCTCTAGTGAACTAAAAGAGCCGCTTTTCATTGTTAGAAAACTAGCCCGTCGCTATGGGGATCTCTCTCAACGGTCCGTGAGCGCTCTCTAGTGAACTAAAAGAGCCGCTTTTTACTGTGAGAAAACTAGCCCGTCGCTACGGGGATCTCTCTCAACGGTCCGTGAGCGCTCTCTAGTGAACTAAAAGAGCCGCTTTTCATTGTTAGAAAACTAGCCCGTCGCTACGGGGATCTCTCTCAACGGTCCGTGAGCGCTCTCTAGTGAACTAAAAGAGCCGCTTTTTACTGTGAGAAAACTAGCCCGTCGCTACGGGGATCTCTCTCAACGGTCCGTGAGCGCTCTCTAGTGAACTAAAAGAGCCGCTTTTCATTGTTAGAAAACTAGCCCGTCGCTACGGGGATCTCTCTCAACGGTCCGTGAGCGCTCTCTAGTGAACTAAAAGCGCCGCTTTTCATTGTTAGAAAACTAGCCCGTCGCTACGGGGATCTCTCTCAACGGTCCGTGAGCGCTCTCTAGTGAACTAAAAGCGCCGCTTTTTACTGTGAGAAAACTAGCCCGTCGCTACGGGGATCTCTCTCAACGGTCCGTGAGCGCTCTCTAGTGAACTTAAAGAGCCGCTTTTCATTGTTAGAAAACTAGCCCGTCGCTACGGGGATCTCTCTCAACGGTCCGTGAGCGCTCTCTAGTGAACTTAAAGAGCCGCTTTTCATTGTTAGAAAACTAGCCCGTTGCTACGGGGATCTCTCTCAACGGTCCGTGAGCGCTCTCTAGTGAACTAAAAGAGCCGCTTTTTACTGTGAGTAAATTAGCCCGTCGCTACGGGGATCTCTCTCAACGGTCCGTGAGCGCTCTCTAGTGAACTTAAAGAGCCGCTTTTCATTGTTAGAAAACTAGCCCGTCGCTACGGGGATCTCTCTCAACGGTCCGTGAGCGCTCTCTAGTGAACTAAAAGAGCCGCTTTTCATTGTTAGAAAACTAGCCCGTTGCTACGGGGATCTCTCTCAACGGTCCGTGAGCGCTCTCTAGTGAACTAAAAGCGCCGCTTTTCATTGTTAGAAAACTAGCCCGTCGCTACGGGGATCTCTCTCAACGGTCCGTGAGCGCTCTCTAGTGAACTAAAAGCGCCGCTTTTTACTGTGAGAAAACTAGCCCGTCGCTACGGGGATCTCTCTCAACGGTCCGTGAGCGCTCTCTAGTGAACTTAAAGAGCCGCTTTTCATTGTTAGAAAACTAGCCCGTCGCTACGGGGATCTCTCTCAACGGTCCGTGAGCGCTCTCTAGTGAACTTAAAGAGCCGCTTTTCATTGTTAGAAAACTAGCCCGTTGCTACGGGGATCTCTCTCAACGGTCCGTGAGCGCTCTCTAGTGTACTAAAAGAGCCGCTTTTTACTGTGAGTAAATTAGCCCGTCGCTACGGGGATCTCTCTCAACGGTCCGTGAGCGCTCTCTATTGAACTAAAAGAGCCGCTTTTCATTGTTAGAAAACTAGCCCGTCGCTACGGGGATCTCTCTCAACGGTCCGTGAGCGCTCTCTAGTGAACTAAAAGAGCCGCTTTTTACTGTGAGAAAACTAGCTAGTCGCTACGGGGATCTCTCTCAACGGTCCGTGAGCGCTCTCTAGTGAACTAAAAGAGCCGCTTTTCATTGTTAGAAAACTAGCCCGTCGCTACGGGGATCTCTCTCAACGGTCCGTGAGCGCTCTCTAGTGAACTAAAAGCGCCGCTTTTTACTGTGAGAAAACTAGCCCGTCGCTACGGGGATCTCTCTCAACGGTCCGTACGCGCTCTCTAGTGAACTAAAAGAGCCGCTTTTCATTGTTAGAAAACTAGCCCGTCACTACGGGGATCTCTCTCAACGGTCCGTGAGCGCTCTCTAGTGAACTAAAAGAGCCGCTTTTCATTGTTAGAAAACTAGCCCGTCGCTACGGGGATCTCTCTCAGCGGTCCGTGAGCGTTCTCTAGTGAACTAAAAGAGCCGCTTGTTACTGTGAGAAAACTAGCCCGTCGCTACGGGGATCTCTCTCAACGGTCCGTGAGCGCTCTCTAATGAACTAAAAGCGCCGCTTTTTACTGTGAGAAAACTAGCCCGTCGCTATGGGGATCTCTCTCAACGGTCCGTGAGCGCTCTCTAGTGAACTAAAAGCGCCGCTTTTTACTGTGAGAAAACTAGCCCGTCGCTACGGGGATCTCTCTCAACGGTCCGTGAGCGCTCTCTAGTGAACTAAAAGAGCCGCTTTTCATTGTTAGAAAACTAGCCCGTCGCTACGGGGATCTCTCTCAGCGGTCCGTGAGCGTTCTCTAGTGAACTAAAAGAGCCGCTTGTTACTGTGAGAAAACTAGCACGTCGCTACGGGGATCTCTCTCAACGGTCCGTGAGCGCTCTCTAGTGAACTAAAAGCGCCGCTTTTTACTGTGAGAAAACTAGCCCGTCGCTACGGGGATCTCTCTCAACGGTCCGTGAGCGCTCTCTAGTGAACTTAAAGAGCCGCTTTTCATTGTTAGAAAACTAGCCCGTTGCTACGGGGATCTCTCTCAACGGTCCGTGAGCGCTCTCTAGTGAACTAAAAGAGCCGCTTTTCATTGTTAGAAAACTAGCCCGTTGCTACGGGGATCTCTCTCAACGGTCCGTGAGCGCTCTCTAGTGAACTAAAAGAGCCGCTTTTCATTGTTAGAAAACTAGCCCGTCGCTACGGGGATCTCTCTCAACGGTCCGTGAGCGCTCTTTAGTGAACTTAAAGAGCCGCTTTTCATTGTTAGAAAACTAGCCCGTTGCTACGGGGATCTCTCTCAACGGTCCGTGAGCGCTCTCTAGTGAACTAAAAGAGCCGCTTTTCATTGTTAGAAAACTAGCCCGTCGCTACGGGGATCTCTCTCAACGGTCCGTGAGCGCTCTCTAGTGAACTTAAAGAGCCGCTTTTCATTGTTAGAAAACTAGCCCGTTGCTACGGGGATCTCTCTCAACGGTCCGTGAGCGCTCTCTAGTGAACTAAAAGAGCCGCTTTTCATTGTTAGAAAACTAGCCCGTTGCTACGGGGATCTCTCTCAACGGTCCGTGAGCGCTCTCTAGTGAACTTAAAGAGCCGCTTTTCATTGTTAGAAAACTAGCCCGTCGCTACGGGGATCTCTCTCAACGGTCCGTGAGCGCTCTCTAGTGAACTTAAAGAGCCGCTTTTCATTGTTAGAAAACTAGCCCGTTGCTACGGGGATCTCTCTCAACGGTCCGTGAGCGCTCTCTAGTGAACTAAAAGAGCTGCTTTTTACTGTGAGTAAATTAGCCCGTCGCTACGGGGATCTCTCTCAACGGTCCGTGAGCGCTCTCTAGTGAACTAAAAGAGCCGCTTTTCATTGTTAGAAAACTAGCCCGTCGCTACGGGGATCTCTCTCAACGGTCCGTGAGCGCTCTCTAGTGAACTAAAAGAGCCGCTTTTTACTGTGAGAAAACTAGCCCGTCGCTACGGGGATCTCTCTCAACGGTCCGTGAGCGCTCTCTAGTGAACTAAAAGCGCCGCTTTTTACTGTAAGAAAACTAGCCCGTCGCTACGGGGATCTCTCTCAACGGTCCGTGAGCGCTCTCTAGTGAACTTAAAGAGCCGCTTTTCATTGTTAGAAAACTAGCCCGTCGCTACGGGGATCTCTCTCAACGGTCCGTGAGCGCTCTCTAGTGAACTAATAGAGCCGCTTTTCATTGTTAGAAAACTAGCCCATCGCTACGGGGATCTCTCTCAACGGTCCGTATGCGCTCTCTAGTGAACTAAAAGAGCCGCTTTTCATTGTTAGAAAACTAGCCCGTCGCTACGGGGATCTCTCTCAACGGTCCGTGAGCGCTCTCTAGTGAACTAAAAGAGCCGCTTTTCATTGTTAGAAAACTAGCCCGTCGCTACGGGGATCTCTCTCAGCGGTCCGTGAGCGTTCTCTAGTGAACTAAAAGAGCCGCTTGTTACTGTGAGAAAACTAGCCCGTCGCTACGGGGATCTCTCTCAACGGTGCGTGAGCGCTCTCTAATGAACTAAAAGCGCCGCTTTTTACTGTGAGAAAACTAGCCCGTCGCTATGGGGATCTCTCTCAACGGTCCGTGAGCGCTCTCTAGTGAACTAAAAGCGCCGCTTTTTACTGTGAGAAAACTAGCCCGTCGCTACGGGGATCTCTCTCAACGGTCCGTGAGCGCTCTCTAGTGAACTAAAAGAGCCGCTTTTCATTGTTAGAAAACTAGCCCGTCGCTACGGGGATCTCTCTCAACGGTCCGTGAGCGCTCTCTAGTGAACTTAAAGAGCCGCTTTTCATTGTTAGAAAACTAGCCCGTTGCTACGGGGATCTCTCTCAACGGTCCGTGAGCGCTCTCTAGTGAACTTAAAGAGCCGCTTTTCATTGTTAGAAAACTAGCCCGTCGCTACGGGGATCTCTCTCAACGGTCCGTGAGCGCTCTCTAGTGAACTAAAAGAGCCGCTTTTCATTGTTAGAAAACTAGCCCGTTGCTACGGGGATCTCTCTCAACGGTCCGTGAGCGCTCTCTAGTGAACTAAAAGCGCCGCTTTTCATTGTTAGAAAACTAGCCCGTTGCTACGGGGATCTCTCTCAACGGTCCGTGAGCGCTCTCTAGTGAACTTAAAGAGCCGCTTTTCATTGTTAGAAAACTAGCCCGTCGCTACGGGGATCTCTCTCAACGGTCCGTGAGCGCTATCTAGTGAACTTAAAGAGCCGCTTTTCATTGTTAGAAAACTAGCCCGTTGCTACGGGGATCTCTCTCAACGGTCCGTGAGCGCTCTCTAGTGAACTTAAAGAGCCGCTTTTCATTGTTAGAAAACTAGCCCGTCGCTACGGGGATCTCTCTCAGCGGTCCGTGAGCGTTCTCTAGTGAACTAAAAGAGCCGCTTGTTACTGTGAGAAAACTAGCCCGTCGCTACGGGGATCTCTCTCAACGGTCCGTGAGCGCTCTCTAATGAACTAAAAGCGCCGCTTTTTACTGTGAGAAAACTAGCCCGTCGCTATGGGGATCTCTCTCAACGGTCCGTGAGCGCTCTCTAGTGAACTAAAAGCGCCGCTTTTTACTGTGAGAAAACTAGCCCGTCGCTACGGGGATCTCTCTCAACGGTCCGTGAGCGCTCTCTAGTGAACTAAAAGAGCTGCTTTTTACTGTGAGTAAATTAGCCCGTCGCTACGGGGATCTCTCTCAACGGTCCGTGAGCGCTCTCTAGTGAACTTAAAGAGCCGCTTTTCATTGTTAGAAAACTAGCCCGTCGCTACGGGGATCTCTCTCAACGGTCCGTGAGCGCTCTCTAGTGAACTTAAAGAGCCGCTTTTCATTGTTAGAAAACTAGCCCGTTGCTACGGGGATCTCTCTCAACGGTCCGTGAGCGCTCTCTAGTGAACTTAAAGAGCCGCTTTTCATTGTTAGAAAACTAGCCCGTCGCTACGGGGATCTCTCTCAACGGTCCGTGAGCGCTCTCTAGTGAACTAAAAGAGCCGCTTTTCATTGTTAGAAAACTAGCCCGTTGCTACGGGGATCTCTCTCAACGGTCCGTGAGCGCTCTCTAGTGAACTAAAAGCGCCGCTTTTCATTGTTAGAAAACTAGCCCGTTGCTACGGGGATCTCTCTCAACGGTCCGTGAGCGCTCTCTAGTGAACTTAAAGAGCCGCTTTTCATTGTTAGAAAACTAGCCCGTTGCTACGGGGATCTCTCTCAACGGTCCGTGAGCGCTCTCTAGTGAACTAAAAGAGCCGCTTTTCATTGTTAGAAAACTAGCCCGTTGCTACGGGGATCTCTCTCAACGGTCCGTGAGCGCTCTCTAGTGAACTAAAAGAGCCGCTTTTCATTGTTAGAAAACTAGCCCGTCGCTACGGGGATCTCTCTCAACGGTCCGTGAGCGCTCTCTAGTGAACTTAAAGAGCCGCTTTTCATTGTTAGAAAACTAGCCCGTCGCTACGGGGATCTCTCTCAACGGTCCGTGAGCGCTCTCTAGTGAACTTAAAGAGCCGCTTTTCATTGTTAGAAAACTAGCCCGTTGCTACGGGGATCTCTCTCAACGGTCCGTGAGCGCTCTCTAGTGAACTTAAAGAGCCGCTTTTCATTGTTAGAAAACTAGCCCGTCGCTACGGGGATCTCTCTCAGCGGTCCGTGAGCGTTCTCTAGTGAACTAAAAGAGCCGATTGTTACTGTGAGAAAACTAGCCCGTCGCTACGGGGATCTCTCTCAACGGTCCGTGAGCGCTCTCTAATGAACTAAAAGCGCCGCTTTTTACTGTGAGAAAACTAGCCCGTCGCTATGGGGATCTCTCTCAACGGTCCGTGAGCGCTCTCTAGTGAACTAAAAGCGCCGCTTTTTACTGTGAGAAAACTAGCCCGTCGCTACGGGGATCTCTCTCAACGGTCCGTGAGCGCTCTCAAGTGAACTAAAAGAGCCGCTTTTCATTGTTAGAAAACTAGCCCGTCGCTACGGGGATCTCTCTCAGCGGTCCGTGAGCGTTCTCTAGTGAACTAAAAGAGCCGCTTGTTACTGTGAGAAAACTAGCCCGTCGCTACGGGGATCTCTCTCAACGGTCCGTGAGCGCTCTCTAGTGAACTAAAAGCGCCGCTTTTTACTGTGAGAGAACTAGCCCGTCGCTACGGGGATCTCTCTCAACGGTCCGTGAGCGCTCTCTAGTGAACTTAAAGAGCCGCTTTTCATTGTTAGAAAACTAGCCCGTTGCTACGGGGATCTCTCTCAACGGTCCGTGAGCGCTCTCTAGTGAACTAAAAGAGCCGCTTTTCATTGTTAGAAAACTAGCCCGTTGCTACGGGGATCTCTCTCAACGGTCCGTGAGCGCTCTCTAGTGAACTAAAAGAGCCGCTTTTCATTGTTAGAAAACTAGCCCGTCGCTACGGGGATCTCTCTCAACGGTCCGTGAGCGCTCTCTAGTGAACTAAAAGAGCCGCTTTTCATTGTTAGAAAACTAGCCCGTCGCTACGGGGATCTCTCTCAACGGTCCGTGAGCGCTCTCTAGTGAACTTAAAGAGCCGCTTTTCATTGTTAGAAAACTAGCCCGTCGCTACGGGGATCTCTCTCAACGGTCCGTGAGCGCTCTCTAGTGAACTTAAAGAGCCGCTTTTCATTGTTAGAAAACTAGCCCGTTGCTACGGGGATCTCTCTCAACGGTCCGTGAGCGCTCTCTAGTGAACTAAAAGAGCCGCTTTTCATTGTTAGAAAACTAGCCCGTTGCTACGGGGATCTCTCTCAACGGTCCGTGAGCGCTCTCTAGTGAACTAAAAGCGCCGCTTTTCATTGTTAGAAAACTAGCCCGTTGCTACGGGGATCTCTCTCAACGGTCCGTGAGCGCTCTCTAGTGAACTTAAAGAGCCGCTTTTCATTGTTAGAAAACTAGCCCGTTGCTACGGGGATCTCTCTCAACGGTCCGTGAGCGCTCTCTAGTGAACTGAAAGAGCCGCTTTTCATTGTTAGAAAACTAGCCCGTTGCTACGGGGATCTCTCTCAACGGTCCGTGAGCGCTCTCTAGTGAACTAAAAGAGCCGCTTTTCATTGTTAGAAAACTAGCCCGTCGCTACGGGGATCTCTCTCAACGGTCCGTGAGCGCTCTCTAGTGAACTTAAAGAGCCGCTTTTCATTGTTAGAAAACTAGCCCGTCGCTACGGGGATCTCTCTCAACGGTCCGTGAGCGCTCTCTAGTGAACTTAAAGAGCCGCTTTTCATTGTTAGAAAACTAGCCCGTTGCTACGGGGATCTCTCTCAACGGTCCGTGAGCGCTCTCTAGTGAACTTAAAGAGCCGCTTTTCATTGTTAGAAAACTAGCCCGTCGCTACGGGGATCTCTCTCAACGGTCCGTGAGCGCTCTCTAGTGAACTAAAAGAGCCGCTTTTCATTGTTAGAAAACTTGCCCGTTGCTACGGGGATCTCTCTCAACGGTCCGTGAGCGCTCTCTAGTGAACTAAAAGCGCCGCTTTTCATTGTTAGAAAACTAGCCCGTCGCTACGGGGATCTCTCTCAACGGTCCGTGAGCGCTCTCTAGTGAACTAAAAGCGCCGCTTTTTACTGTGAGAAAACTAGCCCGTCGCTACGGGGATCTCTCTCAACGGTCCGTGAGCGCTCTCTAGTGAACTTAAAGAGCCGCTTTTCATTGTTAGAAAACTAGCCCGTCGCTACGGGGATCTCTCTCAACGGTCCGTGAGCGCTCTCTAGTGAACTAAAAGAGCCGCTTTTTACTGTGAGTAAATTAGCCCGTCGCTACGGGGATCTCTCTCAACGGTCCGTGAGCGCTCTCTAGTGAACTAAAAGAGCCGCTTTTAATTGTTACAAAACTAGCCCGTCGCTACGGGGATCTCTCTCAACGGTCCGTGAGCGCTCTCTAGTGAACTTAAAGAGCCGCTTTTCATTGTTAGAAAACTAGCCCGTCGCTACGGGGATCTCTCTCAACGGTCCGTGAGCGCTCTCTAGTGAACTAATAGAGCCGCTTTTCATTGTTAGAAAACTAGCCCATCGCTACGGGGATCTCTCTCAACGGTCCGTACGCGCTCTCTAGTGAACTAAAAGAGCCGCTTTTCATTGTTAGAAAACTAGCCCGTCGCTACGGGGATCTCTCTCAACGGTCCGTGAGCGCTCTCTAGTGAACTAAAAGAGCCGCTTTTCATTGTTAGAAAACTAGCCCGTCGCTACGGGGATCTCTCTCAGCGGTCCGTGAGCGTTCTCTAGTGAACTAAAAGAGCCGCTTGTTACTGTGAGAAAACTAGCCCGTCGCTACGGGGATCTCTCTCAACGGTCCGTACGCGCTCTCTAGTGAACTAAAAGAGCCGCTTTTCATTGTTAGAAAACTAGCCCGTCGCTACGGGGATCTCTCTCAACGGTCCGTGAGCGCTCTCTAGTGAACTAAAAGAGCCGCTTTTCATTGTTAGAAGACCAGCCCATCGCTACGGGGATCTCTCTCAACGGTCCGTGAGCGCTCTCTAGTGAACTAAAAGAGCCGCTTTTTACTGTTAGAAAACTAGCCCGTCGCTACGGGGATCTCTCTCAACGGTACGTGAGCGATCTCTAGTGAACTAAAAGAGCCGCTTTTTACTGTGAGAAAACTAGCCCGTCGCTACGGGGATCTCTCTCAACGGTCCGTGAGCGCTCTCTAGTGAACTAAAAGAGCCGCGTTTCATTGTTAGAAAACTAGCCCGTCGCTACGGGGATCTCTCTCAACGGTCCGTGAGCGCTCTCTAGTGAACTTAAAGAGCCGCTTTTCATTGTTAGAAAACTAGGCCGTCGCTACGGGGATCTCTCTCAACGGTCCGTGAGCGCTCTCTAGTGAACTAAAAGAGCCGCTTTTTACTGTGAGTAAATTAGCCCGTCGCTACGGGGATCTCTCTCAACGGTCCGTGAGCGCTCTCTAGTGAACTTAAAGAGCCGCTTTTCATTGTTAGAAAACTAGCCCGTCGCTACGGGGATCTCTCTCAACGGTCCGTGAGCGCTCTCTAGTGAACTAAAAGAGCCGCTTTTCATTGTTAGAAAACTAGCCCGTCGCTACGGGGATCTCTCTCAACGGTCCGTGAGCGCTCTCTAGTGAACTAAAAGAGCCGCTTTTTACTGTGAGAAAACTAGCCCGTCGCTACGGGGATCTCTCTCAACGGTCCGTGAGCGCTCTCTAGTGAACTAAAAGAGCCGCTTTTCATTGTTAGAAAACTAGCCCGTCGCTACGGGGATCTCTCTCAACGGTCCGTGAGCGCTCTCTAGTGAACTTAAAGAGCCGCTTTTCATTGTTGGAAAACTAGCCCGTCACTACGGGGATCTCTCTCAACGTTCCGTGAGCGCTCTCTAGTGAACTAAAAGAGCCGCTTTTTACTGTGATAAAACTAGCCCGTCGCTACGGGGATCTCTCTCAACGGTCCGTGAGCGCTCTCTAGTGAACTAAAAGAGCCGCTTTTCATTGTTAGAAAACTAGCCCGTCACTACGGGGATCTCTCTCAACGTTCCGTGAGCGCTCTCTAGTGAACTAAAAGAGCCGCTTTTTACTGTGAGAAAACTAGCCCGTCGCTACGGGGATCTCTCTCAACGTTCCGTGAGCGCTCTCTAGTGAACTAAAAGAGCCGCTTTTTACTGTGAGAAAACTAGCCCGTCACTACGGGGATCTCTCTCAACGTTCCGTGAGCGCTCTCTAGTGAACTAAAAGAGCCGCTTTTTACTTTGAGAAAACTAGCCCGTCGCTACAGGGATCTCTCTCAACGGTCCGTGAGCGCTCTCTAGTGAACTTAAAGAGCCGCTTTTCATTGTTAGAAAACTAGCCCGTCGCTACGGGGATCTCTCTCAACGGTCCGTGAGCGCTCTCTAGTGAACTAAAAGAGCCGCTTTTCATTGTTAGAAAACTAGCCCGTCGCTACGGGGATCTCTCTCAGCGGTCCGTGAGCGCTCTCTAGTGAACTAAAAGAGCCGCTTTTTACTGTGAGAAAACTAGCCCGTCGCTACGGGGATCTCTCTCAATGGTCAGTTAGCGCTCTCTAGTGAACTAAAAGAGCCGCTTTTTACTGTGAGAAAACTAGCCCGTCGCTACGGGGATCTCTCTCAACGGTCCGTGAGCGCTCTCTAGTGAACTAAAAGAGCCGCTTTTCATTGTTAGAAAACTAGCCCGTCGCTACGGGGATCTCTCTCAACGGTCCGTGAGCGCTCTCTAGTGAACTTAAAGAGCCGCTTTTCATTGTTAGAAAACTAGCCCGTCGCTACGGGGATCTCTCTCAACGGTCCGTGAGCGCTCTCTAGTGAACTAAAAGAGCCGCTTTTTACTGTGAGAAAACAAGCCCGTCGCTACGGGGATCTCTCTCAACGGTCCGTGAGCGCTCTCTAGTGAACTAAAAGAGCCGCTTTTCATTGTTAGAAAACTAGCCCGTCGCTACGGGGATCTCTCTCAACGGTCCGTGAGCGCTCTCTTGTGAACTTAAAGAGCCGCTTTTCATTGTTAGAAAACTAGCCCGTCGCTACGGGGATCTCTCTCAACGGTCCGTGAGCGCTCTCTAGTGAACTAAAAGAGCCGCTTTTTACTGTGAGAAAACAAGCCCGTCGCTACGGGGATCTCTCTCAACGGTCCGTGAGCGCTCTCTAGTGAACTAAAAGAGCCGCTTTTCATTGTTAGAAAACTAGCCCGTCGCTACGGGGATCTCTCTCAACGGTCCGTGAGCGCTCTCTAGTGAACTTAAAGAGCCGCTTTTCATTGTTAGAAAACTAGCCCGTCGCTACGGGGATCTCTCTCAACGGTCCGTGAGCGCTCTCTAGTGAACTAAAAGAGCCGCTTTTTACTGTGAGAAAACAAGCCCGTCGCTACGGGGATCTCTCTCAACGGTCCGTGAGCGCTCTCTAGTGAATTAAAAGAGCCGCTTTTTACTGCAAGAAAATTAGCCCGTCGCTACGGGGATCTCTCTCAACGGTCCGTGAGCGCTCTCTAGTGAACTAAAAGAGCCGCTTTTCATTGTTAGAAAACTAGCCCGTCGCTACGGGGATCTCTCTCAACGGTCCGTGAGCGCTCTCTAGTGAACTAAAAGCGCCGCTTTTTACTGTGAGAAAACTAGCCCGTCGCTACGGGGATCTCTCTCAACGGTCCGTGAGCGCTCTCTAGTGACCTAAAAGAGCCGCTTTTCATTGTTAGAAAACTAGCCCGTCGCTACGGGGATCTCTCTCAACGGTCCGTGAGCGCTCTCTAGTGAACTAAAAGAGCCGCTTTTCATTGTTAGAAAACTAGCCCGTCGCTACGGGGATCTCTCTCAACGGTCCGTGAGCGCTCTCTAGTGAACTTAAAGAGCCGCTTTTCATTGTTAGAAAACTAGCCCGTCGCTACGGGGATCTCTCTCAACGGTCCGTGAGCGCTCTCTAGTGAACTAAAAGAGCCGCTTTTTACTGTGAGAAAACAAGCCCGTCGCTACGGGGATCTCTCTCAACGGTCCGTGAGCGCTCTCTAGTGAACTAAAAGAGCCGCTTTTCATTGTTAGAAAACTAGCCCGTCGCTACGGGGATCTCTCTCAACGGTCCGTGAGCGCTCTCTAGTGAACTAAAAGAGCCGCTTTTCATTGTTAGAAAACTAGCCCGTCGCTACGGGGATCTCTCTCAACGGTCCGTGAGCGCTCTCTTGTGAACTAAAAGCGCCGCTTTTTACTGTGAGAAAACTAGCCCGTCGCTACGGGGATCTCTCTCAACGGTCCGTGAGCGCTTTCTAGTGAACTAAAAGAGCCGCTTTTTACTGTGAGAAAATTAGCCTGTCGCTACGGGGATCTCTCTCAACGGTCCGTGAGCGCTCTCTAGTGAACTAAAAGAGCCGCTTTTCATTGTTAGAAAACTAGCCCGTCGCTACGGGGATCTCTCTCAACGGTCCGTGAGCGCTCTCTAGTTAACTAAAAGAGCCGCTTTTTACTGTGAGAAAACAAGCCCGTCGCTACGGGGATCTCTCTCAACGGTCCGTGAGCGCTCTCTAGTGAACTAAAAGAGCCGCTTTTCATTGTTAGAAAACTAGCCCGTCGCTACGGGGATCTCTCTCAACGGTCCGTGAGCGCTCTCTAGTGAACTTAAAGAGCCGCTTTTCATTGTTAGAAAACTAGCCCGTCGCTACGGGGATCTCTCTCAACGGTCCGTGAGCGCTCTCTAGTGAACTAAAAGAGCCGCTTTTTACTGTGAGAAAACAAGCCCGTCGCTACGGGGATCTCTCTCAACGGTCCGTGAGCGCTCTCTAGTGAACTAAAAGAGCCGCTTTTCATTGTTAGAAAACTAGCCCGTCGCTACGGGGATCTCTCTCAACGGTCCGTGAGCGCTCTCTAGTGAACTTAAAGAGCCGCTTTTCATTGTTAGAAAACTAGCCCGTCGCTACGGGGATCTCTCTCAACGGTCCGTGAGCGCTCTCTAGTGAACTAAAAGAGCCGCTTTTTACTGTGAGAAAACAAGCCCGTCGCTACGGGGATCTCTCTCAACGGTCCGTGAGCGCTCTCTAGTGAACTAAAAGAGCCGCTTTTCATTGTTAGAAAACTAGCCCGTCGCTACGGGGATCTCTCTCAACGGTCCGTGAGCGCTCTCTAGTGAACTTAAAGAGCCGCTTTTCATTGTTAGAAAACTAGCCCGTCGCTACGGGGATCTCTCTCAACGGTCCGTGAGCGCTCTCTAGTGAACTAAAAGAGCCGCTTTTTACTGTGAGAAAACAAGCCCGTCGCTACGGGGATCTCTCTCAACGGTCCGTGAGCGCTCTCTAGTGAATTAAAAGAGCCGCTTTTTACTGCAAGAAAATTAGCCCGTCGCTACGGGGATCTCTCTCAACGGTCCGTGAGCGCTCTCTAGTGAACTAAAAGAGCCGCTTTTCATTGTTAGAAAACTAGCCCGTCGCTACGGGGATCTCTCTCAACGGTCCGTGAGCGCTCTCTAGTGAACTAAAAGCGCCGCTTTTTACTGTGAGAAAACTAGCCCGTCGCTACGGGGATCTCTCTCAACGGTCCGTGAGCGCTCTCTAGTGACCTAAAAGAGCCGCTTTTCATTGTTAGAAAACTAGCCCGTCGCTACGGGGATCTCTCTCAACGGTCCGTGAGCGCTCTCTAGTGAACTAAAAGAGCCGCTTTTCATTGTTAGAAAACTAGCCCGTCGCTACGGGGATCTCTCTCAACGGTCCGTGAGCGCTCTCTAGTGAACTAAAAGAGCCGCTTTTTACTGTGAGAAAACAAGCCCGTCGCTACGGGGATCTCTCTCAACGGTCCGTGAGCGCTCTCTAGTGAACTAAAAGAGCCGCTTTTCATTGTTAGAAAACTAGCCCGTCGCTACGGGGATCTCTCTCAACGGTCCGTGAGCGCTCTCTAGTGAACTTAAAGAGCCGCTTTTCATTGTTAGAAAACTAGCCCGTCGCTACGGGGATCTCTCTCAACGGTCCGTGAGCGCTCTCTAGTGAACTAAAAGAGCCGCTTTTTACTGTGAGAAAACAAGCCCGTCGCTACGGGGATCTCTCTCAACGGTCCGTGAGCGCTCTCTAGTGAATTAAAAGAGCCGCTTTTTACTGCAAGAAAACTAGCCCGTCGCTACGGGGATCTCTCTCAACGGTCCGTGAGCGCTTTCTAGTGAACTAAAAGAGCCGCTTTTTACTGTGAGAAAATTAGCCTGTCGCTACGGGGATCTCTCTCAACGGTCCGTGAGCGCTCTCTAGTGAACTAAAAGAGCCGCTTTTCATTGTTAGAAAACTAGCCCGTCGCTACGGGGATCTCTCTCAACGGTCCGTGAGCGCTCTCTAGTTAACTAAAAGAGCCGCTTTTTACTGTGAGAAAACAAGCCCGTCGCTACGGGGATCTCTCTCAACGGTCCGTGAGCGCTCTCTAGTGAACTAAAAGAGCCGCTTTTCATTGTTAGAAAACTAGCCCGTCGCTACGGGGATCTCTCTCAACGGTCCGTGAGCGCTCTCTAGTGAACTTAAAGAGCCGCTTTTCATTGTTAGAAAACTAGCCCGTCGCTACGGGGATCTCTCTCAACGGTCCGTGAGCGCTCTCTAGTGAACTAAAAGAGCCGCTTTTTACTGTGAGAAAACAAGCCCGTCGCTACGGGGATCTCTCTCAACGGTCCGTGAGCGCTCTCTAGTGAACTAAAAGAGCCGCTTTTCATTGTTAGAAAACTAGCCCGTCGCTACGGGGATCTCTCTCAACGGTCCGTGAGCGCTCTCTAGTGAACTTAAAGAGCCGCTTTTCATTGTTAGAAAACTAGCCCGTCGCTACGGGGATCTCTCTCAACGGTCCGTGAGCGCTCTCTAGTGAACTAAAAGAGCCGCTTTTTACTGTGAGAAAACAAGCCCGTCGCTACGGGGATCTCTCTCAACGGTCCGTGAGCGCTCTCTAGTGAACTAAAAGAGCCGCTTTTCATTGTTAGAAAACTAGCCCGTCGCTACGGGGATCTCTCTCAACGGTCCGTGAGCGCTCTCTAGTGAACTTAAAGAGCCGCTTTTCATTGTTAGAAAACTAGCCCGTCGCTACGGGGATCTCTCTCAACGGTCCGTGAGCGCTCTCTAGTGAACTAAAAGAGCCGCTTTTTACTGTGAGAAAACAAGCCCGTCGCTACGGGGATCTCTCTCAACGGTCCGTGAGCGCTCTCTAGTGAATTAAAAGAGCCGCTTTTTACTGCAAGAAAATTAGCCCGTCGCTACGGGGATCTCTCTCAACGGTCCGTGAGCGCTCTCTAGTGAACTAAAAGAGCCGCTTTTCATTGTTAGAAAACTAGCCCGTCGCTACGGGGATCTCTCTCAACGGTCCGTGAGCGCTCTCTAGTGAACTAAAAGCGCCGCTTTTTACTGTGAGAAAACTAGCCCGTCGCTACGGGGATCTCTCTCAACGGTCCGTGAGCGCTCTCTAGTGACCTAAAAGAGCCGCTTTTCATTGTTAGAAAACTAGCCCGTCGCTACGGGGATCTCTCTCAACGGTCCGTGAGCGCTCTCTAGTGAACTAAAAGAGCCGCTTTTCATTGTTAGAAAACTAGCCCGTCGCTACGGGGATCTCTCTCAACGGTCCGTGAGCGCTCTCTAGTGAACTTAAAGAGCCGTTTTTCATTGTTAGAAAACTAGCCCGTCGCTACGGGGATCTCTCTCAACGGTCCGTGAGCGCTCTCTAGTGAACTAAAAGAGCCGCTTTTTACTGTGAGAAAACAAGCCCGTCGCTACGGGGATCTCTCTCAACGGTCCGTGAGCGCTCTCTAGGGAACTAAAAGAGCCGCTTTTCATTGTTAGAAAACTAGCCCGTCGCTACGGGGATCTCTCTCAACGGTCCGTGAGCGCTCTCTAGTGAACTTAAAGAGCCGCTTTTCATTGTTAGAAAACTAGCCCGTCGCTACGGGGATCTCTCTCAACGGTCCGTGAGCGCTCTCTAGTGAACTAAAAGAGCCGCTTTTTACTGTGAGAAAACAAGCCCGTCGCTACGGGGATCTCTCTCAACGGTCCGTGAGCGCTCTCTAGTGAACTAAAAGAGCCGCTTTTCATTGTTAGAAAACTAGCCCGTCGCTACGGGGATCTCTCTCAACGGTCCGTGAGCGCTCTCTAGTGAACTTAAAGAGCCGCTTTTCATTGTTAGAAAACTAGCCCGTCGCTACGGGGATCTCTCTCAACGGTCCGTGAGCGCTCTCTAGTGAACTAAAAGAGCCGCTTTTTACTGTGAGAAAACAAGCCCGTCGCTACGGGGATCTCTCTCAACGGTCCGTGAGCGCTCTCTAGTGAATTAAAAGAGCCGCTTTTTACTGCAAGAAAATTAGCCCGTCGCTACGGGGATCTCTCTCAACGGTCCGTGAGCGCTCTCTAGTGAACTAAAAGAGCCGCTTTTCATTGTTAGAAAACTAGCCCGTCGCTACGGGGATCTCTCTCAACGGTCCGTGAGCGCTCTCTTGTGAACTAAAAGCGCCGCTTTTTACTGTGAGAAAACTAGCCCGTCGCTACGGGGATCTCTCTCAACGGTCCGTGAGCGCTTTCTAGTGAACTAAAAGAGCCGCTTTTTACTGCAAGAAAATTAGCCCGTCGCTACGGGGATCTCTCTCAACGGTCCGTGAGCGCTCTCTAGTGAACTAAAAGAGCCGCTTTTCATTGTTAGAAAACTAGCCCGTCGCTACGGGGATCTCTCTCAACGGTCCGTGAGCGCTCTCTAGTGAACTAAAAGCGCCGCTTTTTACTGTGAGAAAACTAGCCCGTCGCTACGGGGATCTCTCTCAACGGTCCGTGAGCGCTTTCTAGTGAACTAAAAGAGCCGCTTTTTACTGTGAGAAAATTAGCCCGTCGCTACGGGGATCTCTCTCAACGGTCCGTGAGCGCTCTCTAGTGAACTAAAAGAGCCGCTTTTCATTGTTAGAAAACTAGCCCGTCGCTACGGGGATCTCTCTCAACGGTCCGTGAGCGCTCTCTAGTTAACTAAAAGAGCCGCTTTTTACTGTGAGAAAACCAGCCCGTCGCTACGGGGATCTCTCTCAACGGTCCGTGAGCGCTCTCTAGTGAACTAAAAGAGCCGCTTTTTACTGCAAGAAAATTAGCCCGTCGCTACGGGGATCTCTCTCAACGGTCCGTGAGCGCTCTCTAGTGAACTAAAAGAGCCGCTTTTCATTGTTAGAAAACTAGCCCGTCGCTACGGGGATCTCTCTCAACGGTCCGTGAGCGCTCTCTAGTGAACTTAAAGAGCCGCTTTTCATTGTTAGAAAACTAGCCCGTCGCTACGGGGATCTCTCTCAACGTTCCGTGAGCGCTCCATAGTGAACTAAAAGAGCCGCTTTTTACTGTGAGAAAACTAGCCCGTCGCTACGGGGATCTCTCTCAACGGTCCGTGAGCGCTCTCTAGTGAACTAAAAGAGCCGCTTTTCATTGTTAGAAAACTAGCCCGTCGCTACGGGGATCTCTCTCAACGGTCCGTGAGCGCTCTCTAGTGAACTTAAAGAGCCGCTTTTCATTGTTAGAAAACTAGCCCGTCGCTACGGGGATCTCTCTCAACGTTCCGTGAGCGCTCCATAGTGAACTAAAAGAGCCGCTTTTTACTGTGAGAAAACTAGCCCGTCGCTACGGGGATCTCTCTCAACGGTCCGTGAGCGCTCTCTAGTGAACTAAAAGAGCCGCTTTTCATTGTTAGAAAACTAGCCCGTCGCTACGGGGATCTCTCTCAACGGTCCGTGAGCGCTCTCTAGTGAACTTAAAGAGCCGCTTTTTACTGTGAGAAAACTAGCCCGTCGCTACGGGGATCTCTCTCAACGGTCCGTGAGCGCTCATTAGTGAACTAAAAGAGCCGCTTTTCATTGTTAGAAAACTAGCCCGTCGCTACGGGGATCTCTCTCAACGGTCCGTGAGCGCTCCATAGTGAACTAAAAGAGCCGCTTTTTACTGTGAGAAAACTAGCCCGTCGCTACGGGGATCTCTCTCAACGGTCCGTGAGCGCTCTCTCGTGAACTAAAAGAGCCGCTTTTCATTGTTAGAAAACTAGCCCGTCGCTACGGGGATCTCTCTCAACGGTCCGTGAGCGCTCTCTAGTGAACTAAAAGAGCCGCTTTTCATTGTTAGAAAACTAGCCCGTCGCTACGGGGATCTCTCTCAACGTTCCGTGAGCGCTCCATAGTGAACTAAAAGAGCCGCTTTTTACTGTGAGAAAACTAGCCCGTCGCTACGGGGATCTCCCTCAACGGTCCGTGAGCGCTCTCTCGTGAACTAAAAGAGCCGCTTTTCATTGTTAGAAAACTAGCCCGTCGCTACGGGGATCTCTCTCAACGGTCCGTGAGCGCTCTCTAGTGAACTTAAAGAGCCGCTTTTTACTGTGAGAAAACTAGCCCGTCGCTACGGGGATCTCTCTCAACGGTCCGTGAGCGCTCTCTAGTGAACTAAAAGAGCCGCTTTTCATTGTTAGAAAACTAGCCCGTCGCTACGGGGATCTCTCTCAACGGTCCGTGAGCGCTCTCTAGTGAACTTAAAGAGCCGCTTTTCATTGTTAGAAAACTAGCCCGTCGCTACGGGGATCTCTCTCAATGGTCAGTTAGCGCTCTCTAGTGAACTAAAAGAGCCGCTTTTTACTGTGAGAAAACTAGCCCGTCGCTACGGGGATCTCTCTCAACGGTCCGTGAGCGCTCTCTAGTGAACTAAAAGAGCCGCTTTTCATTGTTAGAAAACTAGCCCGTCGCTACGGGGATCTCTCTCAACGGTCCGTGAGCGCTCTCTAGTGAACTAAAAGAGCCGCTTTTTACTGTGAGAAAACTAGCCCGTCGCTACGGGGATCTCTCTCAACGGTCCGTGAGCGCTCTCTAGTGAACTAAAAGAGCCGCTTTTCATTGTTAGAAAACTAGCCCGTCGCTACGGGGATCTCTCTCAACGGTCCGTGAGCGCTCTCTAGTGAACTTAAAGAGCCGCTTTTCATTGTTAGAAAACTAGCCCGTCGCTACGGGGATCTCTCTCAACGTTCCGTGAGCGCTCCATAGTGAACTAAAAGAGCCGCTTTTTACTGTGAGAAAACTAGCCCGTCGCTACGGGGATCTCTCTCAACGGTCCGTGAGCGCTCTCTAGTGAACTAAAAGAGCCGCTTTTCATTGTTAGAAAACTAGCCCGTCGCTACGGGGATCTCTCTCAACGGTCCGTGAGCGCTCTCTAGTGAACTTAAAGAGCCGCTTTTTACTGTGAGAAAACTAGCCCGTCGCTACGGGGATCTCTCTCAACGGTCCGTGAGCGCTCATTAGTGAACTAAAAGAGCCGCTTTTCATTGTTAGAAAACTAGCCCGTCGCTACGGGGATCTCTCTCAACGGTCCGTGAGCGCTCTCTAGTGAACTTAAAGAGCCGCTTTTCATTGTTAGAAAACTAGCCCGTCGCTACGGGGATCTCTCTCAACGTTCCGTGAGCGCTCCATAGTGAACTAAAAGAGCCGCTTTTTACTGTGAGAAAACTAGCCCGTCGCTACGGGGATCTCTCTCAACGGTCCGTGAGCGCTCTCTAGTGAACTAAAAGAGCCGCTTTTCATTGTTAGAAAACTAGCCCGTCGCTACGGGGATCTCTCTCAACGTTCCGTGAGCGCTCCATAGTGAACTAAAAGAGCCGCTTTTTACTGTGAGAAAACTAGCCCGTCGCTACGGGGATCTCTCTCAACGGTCCGTGAGCGCTCTCTCGTGAACTAAAAGAGCCGCTTTTCATTGTTAGAAAACTAGCCCGTCGCTACGGGGATCTCTCTCAACGGTCCGTGAGCGCTCTCTAGTGAACTTAAAGAGCCGCTTTTTACTGTGAGAAAACTAGCCCGTCGCTACGGGGATCTCTCTCAACGGTCCGTGAGCGCTCTCTAGTGAACTAAAAGAGCCGCTTTTCATTGTTAGAAAACTAGCCCGTCGCTACGGGGATCTCTCTCAACGGTCCGTGAGCGCTCTCTAGTGAACTTAAAGAGCCGCTTTTCATTGTTAGAAAACTAGCCCGTCGCTACGGGGATCTCTCTTAACGGTCCGTGAGCGCTCTCTAGTGAACTAAAAGTGCCGCTTTTTACTGTGAGAAAATTAGCCCGTCGCTACGGGGATCTCTCTCAACGGTCCGTGAGCGCTCTCTAGTGAACTAAAAGAGCCGCTTTTTACTGTGAGAAAATAAGCCCGTCGTTACGGGGATCTCTCTCAACGGTCCGTGAGCGCTCTCTAGTGAACTAAAAGAGCCGCTTTTCATTGTTAGAAAACTAGCCCGTCGCTACGGGGATCTCTCTCAACGGTCCGTGAGCACTCTCTAGTAAACTTGAAGATTTTTTTTTTACTGTGAGAAAACTAGCCCGTCGCTACGGGGATCTCTCTCAACGGTCCGTGAGCACTCTCTTGTGAACTAAAAGAGCCGCTTTTTACTGTGAGAAAACTAGCCCATCGCTATGGGGATCTCTCTCAACGGTCCGTGAGCGCTCTCTAGTGAACTAAAAGAGCCGCTTTTCACTGTTAGAAAACTAGTCCGTCGCTACGGGGATCTCTCTCAACGGTCCGTGAGCACTCTCTAAAGAACAAACGAAATCGTCGCTAGAGTGACTCTCTCTCTCTCTGCGAAACGTAGCACCTTTCACGGTGAGAAGACTAGCCCGTCACTACGGGCGATCTCTCTCACCGCGACGCGAGCCATCAATGACCGAGAAAAATATTCGGTGCTCGGCTAGAGCTTGCTCAGTTAGGCTTTCTTTTTGAAAATATTAGGTGACTGAGAACTACAATCTGCTCGCTCATTTTGGGATACTTTTAAAAAACCAGAGCTCACAATTTTTGCCCACCTCGATTTTTTCTACCCTCTCTACTCGAGCTTGATAAGCCTACTTTTTAAAGTTCCAATAGTTCAATGCCCTAGATATGCAAAGAAACAAGTCGGCCCAGGCGGTAATATTAGTTCCACGTCAGTGTATTCGAGTGGGCAAGCCCATACACCCTTAGTAGACACAGGTAGGCTAACTAATACAAAAACTGTTGAGGCTACGTGATTTCTTATCGTTTGATATATAATTTGCCATCCTAAGTTAAAGAGTGGGTGCCGCCCACCGTAGAATACCCGGGTGGGCAAACCAATTTAAAAGCTTTTGAGGCCATGTGATTTCCTATCGTTTGATATATAATTTACCATCCTATGTTAAAGAGTGGCCACCGCCCACCCTCAGGATACTCGGGTGGGCAAACCAATACAAAAGCTGTTGAAGCCATGTGATTTCCTATCCTTTGATATATAATTTACCATCCTATGTTAAAGAGTGGGAGCCGCCCACCCTCAGAATACCCGGGTGGGCAAACCAATACAAAAGCGGTTCAGGCCATGTGATTTTATATTATCTCGGTGATTAAATTAGTATTTTCTTAGAGCAGATATTTAATATGGATTATTAACAAATGCATAAATCATATTATTGCTAGCCCATTGAACTCAACATGTTTGATTCTAGCGAAGCAGACCTTTGCACCACGCCCTTAGTTCGACTGCTTTGGATTTTTTGGTCTCACACTTTCAAGCAGACGCTAGCGTAGGCGATCCAATCTTTTACTTTTATTGTTCTATGCAGAGGTGGGCATTTTACGAATATTTTGCTATTCGAACTAAAAGAGCCGCTTTTCATTGTTAGAAAACTAGCCCGTCGCTACGGGGATCTCTCTCAACGGTCCGTGAGCGCTCTCTAGTGAACTTAAAGAGCCGCTTTTTACTGTGAGAAAACTAGCCCGTCGCTACGGGGATCTCTCTCAACGGTCCGTGAGCGCTCATTAGTGAACTAAAAGAGCCGCTTTTCATTGTTAGAAAACTAGCCCGTCGCTACGGGGATCTCTCTCAACGGTCCGTGAGCGCTCTCTAGTGAACTAAAAGAGCCGCTTTTCATTGTTAGAAAACTAGCCCGTCGCTACGGGGATCTCTCTCAACGTTCCGTGAGCGCTCCATAGTGAACTAAAAGAGCCGCTTTTTACTGTGAGAAAACTAGCCCGTCGCTACGGGGATCTCTCTCAACGGTCCGTGAGCGCTCTCTCGTGAACTAAAAGAGCCGCTTTTCATTGTTAGAAAACTAGCCCGTCGCTACGGGGATCTCTCTCAACGGTCCGTGAGCGCTCTCTAGTGAACTTAAAGAGCCGCTTTTTACTGTGAGAAAACTAGCCCGTCGCTACGGGGATCTCTCTCAACGGTCCGTGAGCGCTCTCTAGTGAACTAAAAGAGCCGCTTTTCATTGTTAGAAAACTAGCCCGTCGCTACGGGGATCTCTCTCAACGGTCCGTGAGCGCTCTCTAGTGAACTTAAAGAGCCGCTTTTCATTGTTAGAAAACTAGCCCGTCGCTACGGGGATCTCTCTTAACGGTCCGTGAGCGCTCTCTAGTGAACTAAAAGTGCCGCTTTTTACTGTGAGAAAATTAGCCCGTCGCTACGGGGATCTCTCTCAACGGTCCGTGAGCGCTCTCTAGTGAACTAAAAGAGCCGCTTTTTACTGTGAGAAAATAAGCCCGTCGTTACGGGGATCTCTCTCAACGGTCCGTGAGCGCTCTCTAGTGAACTAAAAGAGCCGCTTTTCATTGTTAGAAAACTAGCCCGTCGCTACGGGGATCTCTCTCAACGGTCCGTGAGCACTCTCTAGTAAACTTGAAGATTTTTTTTTTACTGTGAGAAAACTAGCCCGTCGCTACGGGGATCTCTCTCAACGGTCCGTGAGCACTCTCTTGTGAACTAAAAGAGCCGCTTTTTACTGTGAGAAAACTAGCCCATCGCTATGGGGATCTCTCTCAACGGTCCGTGAGCGCTCTCTAGTGAACTAAAAGAGCCGCTTTTCACTGTTAGAAAACTAGTCCGTCGCTACGGGGATCTCTCTCAACGGTCCGTGAGCACTCTCTAAAGAACAAACGAAATCGTCGCTAGAGTGACTCTCTCTCTCTCTGCGAAACGTAGCACCTTTCACGGTGAGAAGACTAGCCCGTCACTACGGGCGATCTCTCTCACCGCGACGCGAGCCATCAATGACCGAGAAAAATATTCGGTGCTCGGCTAGAGCTTGCTCAGTTAGGCTTTCTTTTTGAAAATATTAGGTGACTGAGAACTACAATCTGCTCGCTCATTTTGGGATACTTTTAAAAAACCAGAGCTCACAATTTTTGCCCACCTCGATTTTTTCTACCCTCTCTACTCGAGCTTGATAAGCCTACTTTTTAAAGTTCCAATAGTTCAATGCCCTAGATATGCAAAGAAACAAGTCGGCCCAGGCGGTAATATTAGTTCCACGTCAGTGTATTCGAGTGGGCAAGCCCATACACCCTTAGTAGACACAGGTAGGCTAACTAATACAAAAACTGTTGAGGCTACGTGATTTCTTATCGTTTGATATATAATTTGCCATCCTAAGTTAAAGAGTGGGTGCCGCCCACCGTAGAATACCCGGGTGGGCAAACCAATTTAAAAGCTTTTGAGGCCATGTGATTTCCTATCGTTTGATATATAATTTACCATCCTATGTTAAAGAGTGGCCACCGCCCACCCTCAGGATACTCGGGTGGGCAAACCAATACAAAAGCTGTTGAAGCCATGTGATTTCCTATCCTTTGATATATAATTTACCATCCTATGTTAAAGAGTGGCCACCGCCCACCCTCCAGATACGCGGGTGGGCAAACTACTACAAAAACTGTTGAGGTTACGTGATTTCTTATCGTTTGATATATAAATTACCATCCTAAGTTAAAGAGTGGGAGCCGCCCACCCTCAGAATACCCGGGTGGGCAAACCAATACAAAAGCGGTTCAGGCCATGTGATTTTATATTATCTCGGTGATTAAATTAGTATTTTCTTAGAGCAGATATTTAATATGGATTATTAACAAATGCATAAATCATATTATTGCTAGCCCATTGAACTCAACATGTTTGATTCTAGCGAAGCAGACCTTTGCACCACGCCCTTAGTTCGACTGCTTTGGATTTTTTGGTCTCACACTTTCAAGCAGACGCTAGCGTAGGCGATCCAATCTTTTACTTTTATTGTTCTATGCAGAGGTGGGCATTTTACGAATATTTTGCTATTCGAATATTTTCTTCACCCAGTGAAGTTTCCAATTCCCCCATTTGAAACTTTCTTATTCTGAAAGAAGAATAGGACTCTACCTTTCAAAACCTCGGAAACCTTCCTTGCGCGAAGGAAACTATAACTCAGTGAACGAAACTTCGTATATACTACGTGAAACTGTTCTATATTCTTCCAAATAAAATAGTCTTCGTTTGAAGGTTTTTACGGAGTTTTACTAAAGCGTTACTTCGCAAGAAGATATACATTTGCTGATAGGCTAGAAAAAGTTATTATGACGATTACAAGTAAACATTTGATATAATTTTACTAGAGTAAAGGTTGCTCAGGCGATAAATTGTTGAAGGGTGATATTGATAAGAAAAAGGTGTTTATTTCCTTTTCAGTATAATTTTTTAAATAAAATGTAAGGTGTTGATAAAATTTCATTATTTTCATCACAGTTTTCTAGTCAACTTTCCATTGAAGATTTTCACTGGACAATAAAGGTTTAACTTAAACTGCAGAAAGTATCCTCCGTACTGAGAAAAAAAATTCCAAAAAAGCTGAATTAGAGTTCAAGCAGTCGTAGCTTCGGCCAAGCTCATCATTGTTTATAGCAGTGGCGTAGTCAGATGGTCCTTTTTTTAGAAAAAAAGTTATTTGTTACGAGAGTTTATTTTTAAAAGAAATCGTCACCTGACTAACCTATTAACGTTGTCACCATTTTTATAAATTTAGAACATACTTGCTAGTTCGGGAGTTTGTGTTAGAAAAAAAGGCTTCTGTCGCTTGGAGTGTCGCAAAGAAAACTAAAGTTACCGAAGCGACCCCAACCGTTTTTGACACTGAATTTTCAAAACAAATCCAATCGTGGAAGTCTACCAGACAAAAAGGTTCTACCTTCAAAAACAGTATCAATGTTGTAACTTGTAAGTCGGAAAATTTTCTGCTCGGAAAATTTTCCGTTTTTTTCTGCAAAAAAATAATTTCCGATTGTCACTCGAAAATTTGGGTCAACAACCCCTAGTGACACCGTCCAAAATGTTCCTCTATTCTCTTGAGCCACGCTTAAGTTTGTGCGAATAGGGCTTTTTTTAGGAATTGGCGAATACCAAATACGTCGGTTTTTGGGAACAATCTGTCGGATCGAATTTCGAAAATAATTAAATAATTTGACCAGATAGGGCGACGTTTAAAAAATTGATCCACATTATTTTTTTCAAATTATTCTAACAAATACAAAATTTCCGCTTTATTTATTTTTAAAATTAATATATCATGTCGTTCTCGATTGGTTCGGCCGCTGGTCTCGACGGTCTGAAGCCTCAGCATCTAAAGGATTTGATTGGTTCTAGCACCGGGGCCGCTGCCGATTGCCTGCTTAAATCGTTAACCAGCCTTTGCAATCACATGCTCGCCGGTCAGGTCCCTTCTGAGCTCTGCCCGGTTTTGTATGGCGCTAGTTTGTGCGCTCTACTGAAGAAAGACGCTGTGGGTTGTACGTTTCGTCGTCTGGTCGCCAAGGTGGCCTGCTCCTACGTCATACCAACTCTCGGTCCCTCATTTCGACCCACGCAGTTGGGTTTCGGTACTCGAGGTTGAGCCGAGGCAGCACCCCACGCCACTCGCCGCTATGTTAATTACCCACATGCCGGTTCCACGGTTTTACTCAAGGTCGATTTCCTCAACGCCTACAACATTGTTCGTCACGACCTGCTCCTCGAATGCGTACTTAAGGAAATCCCGCAACTCTATCTTTTCCTACGCCAATGCTATAGGAACGCATCCCACCTCACCTTCGATAACTCCGTAATATCATCCGAGCGTGGTGTACAACAAGGCGACCCTCTTGGTCCGGCACTATTTTGTCTCAAAGCTTGAAAGGTGGCCTCTCGTATGTCTTCCGAGCTCAACATTTGGTATATAGACGACTACACCCTCGGTGACGATCCGGATATCGTGCTTCGTGACTTGACTCTCCTCCAGGAACTTTCCGCCAACATAGTCCTCGAGCTGAATCCATCGAAATTCGAGCTTCTCATCCTTAATTCGGGCTCCATCGATGAAGCTCACCTAACGTCTATGTTCGACGCGGCGGCCCCTGGAGTTAAAATCTTCGCTCGTCCCGGCTTCACGCTTTTGGGTGTGCCACTCTCAGAAGAGCCCATTTTAGACAGCCTCTCAAGTTAAACGGAAGTAATGGAAATCATGAAAGAGAACCTTCAACAAATTTCTTCCCATCATGGTTTTTTCTTGCTGAAAAATTCCTTGGAATTCCAAAGCTTTCGTACCTTGTTCGCTGCCCCCCAATCTACAAATGCAAGGCTGGTCTCCAGGCATTTGACAACACTCTCCGTTTGGCGCTTCAGGACGTCACTTACACGCTGATGGAAGAGGAACCATGGGCTCAGTCATCACCCCCCGTGTCCGGAGGTAGGCTGGGAATTCGCCACGCGTCGAGGCTTTCTCTCCCAGCTTCCTTGTCATCTTTTTCCAGCGTTGAAGCCCTGGTGCGTGACCTTCTCTCCCCAGCTATCGCGGATCCCGTCGACCCAGTCTTTCGCGCTGCCCTAGACCAGTAACATCTTTGCACGGGGTCCACGGCTCCGTCTACTGACCTTTGGCGCTACCAAAGTGCGTGGGAGAATTTTATGGCCGACTTAACTATCTCGCGTTTGTCGGACCGTGCCACGTCTACCCGCGACAAGGCCCGGCTGCTGTCGCTAAATCCAAGGAGTCTGGCGCTTGGTTAAACGCCCTTCCGTCGCCATGTCTCGGTACCCATTTGGACAATGACTCGTTTCGTATCGCCGTCGGTATTCGGCTAAGTGCACAAATATGTGTCCCACACACGTGCGCATGCGGGTATGACGTTGATTCTTACGGCATGCATGGGTTGAGCTGCAAAAAGAGCTCGGGCCGGCTCTCCCGTTAATTGACATTTTAAAACGTGCCATTGTGTCCGCGGGCGTTCCTACCATTCTCGAGCTTTCTGGTTTGTCGCGTGATGACGGAAAGCGGCCCGACCGTATGTCGCTCGTCCCTCGGTCCATTGGGAAATCCCTCGTTTGGGACTTTACTTGCACAGACCCCTTAGTGCCATATTATTTGGCTTCTTCTTCCACCGCCCCTCTCTGGGAAGCAAACCAGGCTGAAACGAAGAAGAATGCCAAATATACTGGGTTGGAGGGCCGTTTTATGTTCAAGGCCGTGGCTATCTAAACTCTCGGCTCTTTTGGGAAAGACGCCCGTGTCTTGGTTCACGCGATAGGGTGAAGACTTCGCGAAGCATCTGGCGAGCTGCGTGAAACTGAGAACCTCACCCAACGGACCTCAATTGCAGTGCAACGTGGTAACGCAGCTTCCGTTTTAAACACTTTTCCGCCGAGTTCCTCGTTGGAGGATGTTTTATATCGTCTACCTTAATTTTTTGTCCTATTTTGTATTTTGTGATTATATAGTAAATAAAAACTTTATAATATTGTAAAAAAATATATATTTATTCTTTCTTGTCACCCTCGTAAACAAAATAATATAATAATACAATAATAATAATAATACAATTTCAAAAAAAGATAGTATGGAATCACCCCTCCCAAAGTGGTTTCTTCCACTCTACAGTGGCCGCGTCCAGTAACAGCAACGGTTGAAGAATCGTTGACTGCACATTCGTGACTGAACGATTTTGTTCACTTCCGGTTTGACGTCACGTTTGTAGTCGGAGACTTAACGAAATAAGCAATCCATAGAGCCGGTTATTTTGTTGATCAACGGAATCGTGACGTCACGGTCACAGTACGCGGCAGTGTGAGAAATAAGGCACTATCACAGGGCAATCGCCCGTTTAAAAATTAGCTATGCTAGTTTAAGAATTAAATGCTTGGGGTGTTAGTGGCCCTGGTGATCACTTAATTAAGTTTTTCCCTTCAAGATTTTAAATCATTAAAAAAATTACATATTAATCCCTTAAATTGTTTGGTCTTTACTTCTTTGCTGTGCGCTTGACTTGTGTCAATTGCACCTATGGGTGACTGACTGGGTGTCGTGAGTCTGTCTACTCTACACACTGCACACAGTATAGAAGAAACCAATTTAGCAGTTTGCAAAAATAAATATAAACAGTCTCTTTCTCATGAGTCAAGAATAGGTAATTTGACCGTAAATTATGAAAGCCTGATTTTGAAGGTTAAAAATGGTAAGTGGTCAGTGGCCAGTTTTTTAATTAAACTACCTAGGCTCTACTGGCCACAAGTCCCTTTGGAGTTACTCTCTTTATTATTACAATACGCGCAAAACACCAACTACTCCCGGATTTATTAATTTTCGATTCTAGAAAACGCAACACGCAAGAAGTGGCTAGAAAACTTTAGCACCGCCGCGCTACCTAAAACTATTTCGGTCGCGAATTTACAAACGTCAAGATAATTTTTAAGTTTAAATTTTGTTTGCTTCGTAAGAATCGTCATTCGCCACTCATGACTCGGGTTTGTGTAGTGTTTTGAATAGCGCTTAGGTGGGTCCTGAGGCTTTAATGCCCAGCTGACGGCTCCTGGTAGTGTCGATAATCGAACATTTAAAAACTAAATTCCAATTAATACATTTATTGACCAAAGGTTATTGCTAGAGAATCGATTTATTACAGGGGCGTAGCCAGGATTTAGCTTCGGGAGGGGCACACCTTGAAAAAAAGGAAAACAAAACATAAAAAATTGTATATAGAACCATAGGTTTTGGAGGGGCACGTGCCCCCTGTGCCCTCCCCTGGCTACGCCACTGATTCTAGGTCAAATAGAAGAATTAATTAGCAGTAGATATATCTTCTCTCAGGGGGTAAGTTACCTACTGGCGGAGGCGTAGCCAGAATTTGGCTCTGGAGGGGGAACACAATTGAAAAGAAAAATTAAGTAAAATATTTGATCATACAACCATGCATTTCCCCCCCTTTGGATTACGCCACTGCCTATACTCGACTTCTGTTGTGAACTATAAATCTTGTGCCAATTACCTTTCTGTAATCGAAAGTATCCATCTATTCGTTTTGGCTAATTCACGAAAATTATTTATAAATCCGAGATGAAACCATAAGTAGCATAATGCATAAGTAAGGCGCTTCTGTTTTCACTATTAAACGATGGTTTGTCTCATTAATCACAACATAAATAATTTATGTGGCTAAATACTTAAAACGGCTCCTAATTGTTTGTAGTCTTTGAAACTGCCATTTAACAATGCACGGAACTAATTTTCATTGTATTCCAATTTACATTAACATGGCAGCTGTGAGCACTATAATAAGCGTCGGATCAATGATGTAAGTAACGGTCCCACGGAATAATAAGCGGCCGTTCAATAGATTTAAAGAAATCACAATGGGCCGCAAAACCAGTTTCAGAGGTGGGCTAAGGACATTAGTTCCGCAACTGCCTGTGATAATGGATTTAAATTTACAAAAGATCAGTATTGATGTAGAGCAAGTAACGATAAACCTAGAGCTATCGTGTTCAATGCATTAAAAATAATAAATCTGGCGTTCGGGTTATTCTTAATTAATGTGTACATCACAAACCTCAATGAAAACCGAGAACTATCAGAGTTGTCACTCCAGCGGCTCAAAAATTTCACCCATCTAATACGATAAAATCCTATAGCGTCAATTGTAAACGAACCATGTTTAGTACGTTTTCCATCATGTCCTATAATGTGTCATAAAAACCTTACCGTCGAAAAATATATACATTTTTATGAAGTTTCGTGAATTTATTTCGATTCTATTGAAAATTTAAACGTTATAAGACTGAAAAAAATGACCTGGTTGTGCTATTTTAAATTCTGTATTTATTTATATACCAGGCCAAATATAATGCCGATAAATAACAAATTATATTTATTTATGAAAATATGTCCACCTACAGACTCATAGTCTCTTTAAATACGGGTACGTTAAAAAAATTGCCGCATCAGGCAGTGGTGCTTTAATTGACATCCAGAATCTTCGGCTTGAGCTTCATAAGGGTCCTTAAAAGTTTGACCTTCCTTTCAACAATCCTCTCAGGCACTCCTCTTTAAGCGGCCCTTAATGGGTCGGAGTGTGCAATAACTAGTGGCTTTACCTGGGAGTCGGGGTCCGGCTCTTGTAACCCATTAGTGTGGTGGCGCACTGTGAGATGTTAGCTCCGATCAAATGGTCCTATTTACACCTCCGACTTCGGTCAGGTTTGGGCTGTATACTGAGCTTCGGCTCAGGCTAACGGAGAGGGTCCGTGCAAACTGGCCGCCTCGGCGAATTGGGTAGCCTGCTGTGGGGTGGCGGACGTCGGTATGAGGGCACGGCGGTCATGTTTCCCGGCATTTTGGGGTCACACCGGGATCTCCGGTGCCAGCTGTGCTGGGTTACTTGGGCGGCTGTGTGCCAGTCGTTCCCCTTTAGGAGCTCTCTCCAAAGGGTTTGACTCCTTACCTTCGTAGGTAGGGTGTCGGCCGGAGTTGCTACAGCATCCACTCTTACTCCCACTGCTGTGTGCGAAGTGGGAATTGGTCCGTCCATTGCTGCACCTTATGCTGGGTTGAGTGGCTTGCGTCAAAGGTGCGACCATCAGTAGTAGGGTCCGGCTACCGATGCTGGATTTGTCACCTGTGCGGGATAGCTGGACGCTGGCGTAGGGCACTATGATGATAGACCTCCGGTGGTATGGTCTTTGTTACTAGGTACACCGGGCTATAAATTCTGACACACTCCTCTTTAAGCAAGTTCCCGGAACTCTAGTTTTAAATCTTATAGTTTTTGCGCCTAAAACATGTGTAAAGAGTTTAAAAAACTGATTTATGGCCTCACGAATTTTAATCACGTTAATACTTGCATACATTTTTCACACTATTGTGATGTCGCTAGAATCAAATAAGTATAATGATAGCACGAAATTTAGTTTGAAGAATGAATGTTGCTATAGAAAGAACTAAAGCTTTCTACTTCGAAGCTTTCACATAACTCATTCACTAAAAATTTCTTCGTTCGTCGGTTTTCGAAGCACCTTTACATGATTTTTTAACGATTATGGATGTTTCAGACCATTTCGGTTAAAAACTAGTATGAAACATTTTTTACTACCATCTATAAAACCGAATGGTGTTCAGGAAAATGTTTGATTCACAACTTAATTTTTTTACGGATGATATTTTTACGGATGATATTTTTACCTCTCCGAGGGGTTATACAACCAGCGTGTCCGTCTGTGGGTGTGTGTGTGTGTGGCCTGCGAACGCGTTAGCATTTTCGGGGCAAAGGGTAATCACTCTGTACGCAGTCGAACAATCGTTTTAGCAGTTTAAAGGTTGGCTAAACCACCGTGTGACGGTAAGCGTTAACGGATAAATTTGCGATTGCGTTGGGTTTTCTATTTTCGTTAACGCCCACCGTCGCTACGTTTGTTATTGGTGCGTATTCGCCAACGCCTTCTTATTGACTTTTGGGACGGACCGAGTGCTGAGTGTTATGACAACCTCTCAACTTCCAATGGCAGGGTTTCCACCAATTGTTTACGGTATCCGTCTTAGTATCAATTTGCGATCGCATCGGGCGAGATTTGAACCCGAGACCGCCTGCTTGACAGGCGGACGTTCTACCACAGAACCACCGACACTTGTTACGCTTCATTGAAAATTAGACCTTCAGCTTTATCGGAATAGATTACGCAATTTTAGTTTAATTGAAACAGAATTGAAATTGAAATTATTGCATCGAAGAAATTCTAATTTAGCGTTTTCCCCATTGATTAAAAACAAACGTGCCAGCCAGGTTTCGGATTGGCAGTCGAGCGCTCTACCAAAGAACCACCGATAGCTGCTTAGCTTCACTGAAAATAAGACACTCTAATAAAGTCTTGAATTTTTTTATGAATGAATTTATGAAGGCCTAATCTGGTTTTTACGAATGAAATTATGTTGATTTAATCTTGTAAATATTTATGAACTAAGTTTATATTAAATTTATAATTTTATAACTAATTCATGAATTAATAATTTAATTGTAAAATACGATCATGACGAAGAATCGAGCCCAAGTTGTCGTATTACTGAGCAGATGTTTTACCGCCGAGCTACTGACTTCCCTGAACATTAAACACATCACAGGCAAAATATTGAAGTAAAGGAACCGTTATGATACGGCGATTTTTTTATTTTGGTGAACTTGTTAATATTATTATAAATGAATTGAACTCCGTTGTTTCGTCTCAATTATTTTAGTTAAAATTAATATTTTATACCGGGCGGGATTGAACCGGGATTACGTTTTAAGTAAATAACTCTGAATTGCCGTCGTCTCGAGAAATTAATACCACTAGGGACAATTCTTCCGAGGAGAGGTATATTTTGGCTTGCCAACTTGTTAACTTTGAAATGTTCGAACGAATAAACTAGATACGTTTTACTGTTTTAAGACTTTCAACTTGGGAAGGCTACTCGACTTTTTTGTAGGAATTCGATTACTTCGCGAAAAAGTCTAGTGATGGTAATTTGCTTCTTCAAAGGCAGTCCGTGAAGCGAAGATGCCCAACTCTGGTTCTATGAGACCAAATTGTTTTTTTCGGTCACTTTCCCTACAAGGGGGTTGTTTGGAGGGGGCGGAAATTAACGGCACTGCGTGTGCGTCAAAGAGTTCTATCGAATGAGACCAAATCTCTGGACCAACTATACAAACTATACAAGTTCTCCAAGAAGGCGATAATATTATTTTGTGCCACATATAAACGACTTCGATAAGAAAGTTCCACACTTATTTATTACTTCTGACCATAGACGGTTTCGATAACAAAGTGCCACGCTTATTTGTTACTTCTGACCACACATGGTTTCGATAGGAAAGTGCCACAATTATTTATTACTTCTGACCATACACTGTTTCGATAAGAAAGTGCCACCTTATTTATTACTTCTGACCATACACTGTTTCGATAAGAAAGTGCCACCTTATTTATTACTTCTGACCATACACGGTTTCGATAAGGGGGTCGAAATTGGGGCGGGTGGAGGCGAAGTTTGGGGTTAAAATGACCCTAAAACGCCGTAAATATACGTAAAATAACACGGAAAAAGGAACGGGAATTGCGACAACTTAACTTGACAAATCCCCCTCACGTTGCAAAGAAAGACTAGAAGTTCCGAGTAAATTTTGTACAGAGCGGTGTAACTCGGTTGGTAGAGGTGTCAGTTTTTGGAGATTACGCGGCCCGCAGCTATCTGTGTTCGAGTCTCGGTGAGGCCACTGATATAAATTATAGTAATAAATTATTTTTCGCAGCTCCATCTACCGTGTCCTTGCTTTCCACGCCAAACAAACAACACTTAACGACATTCCGTCCATAGAAATAGTCCCACTTCGATATCTCGATGTGGAACTAAAAACGGGCATCAGGATTATTCACAGTAGTAGGAAAGTGAGGGTGTGGCATCGATCCCGGGATCGGGATCGTCGGGATCGTCAGGATCCGGGATTTAAGGGGTGAAATGGGGGTAAAATCGTTGAAAAGTCTATGTATTTATGATATTTCTCGCGACGATTTGTTTTTTTCGTATATCAACATATTGTGTTCAGGCCAGCTTGTTCATTTATCTCCGCTTATCTCAAATTTCAAGAGTACACTTATATGGCACTTGAACGTATATCTTATCAAGTTTTATCGTACGTAATAAGATGAAGTGATAAAAAAGTGATAACCTAGGAGATAGCGAGCGTGCACGGATTACCCGGGAGGCGCGGTTAATTTGAATTTAAAACATGGAGTGTTTTGACGTCATGGAATATTCGTTGTTAAAGTGACGTAGAATGGATATATTTTTAAACTTCATTTTATTATGTCGAGTGATTCAATACTTTAAAGAGATAAACTGTTATATAAGACGCGTGTGGCATTGGGTAGTGGGGGTTTTTCCGGGAACTTTCCCGCATACGAGTGCGTTTACCGCGTATATTTCCGTATAAGGGCGTTTTCCGCGTAGTTTTTCCGCGAATGAGCACGTTTTTCGAAACCGGCGCGTTTTAACGTAGTTTTCTGCATTGGGGATCTTGTTTCTTGGTATGTTGATGAAAAATCAGAAAAATTTGAGATATACTGATAAAATATTACTCTGGTTGATGGGAATTCTCGTCACTGCTTATCGAATGTATAACACCTTTTAAGGAAAATAAATTTTTGAGACCAGGCTGCCATCTATAGAAGCGTTTTACAGTTCATGGAAAAATCTATTTTTTTTAAATCATCATCCCGTTCGTAATTGCCTTTCTATCTCTTCAATTTTAAAAGTATATCCTAATTAATTCTATATTATTAACATTAACAAGTCTCCAAATTATACCAACTTTTAACCAATTTTCCCCAATTGTACTAATTTTTAACAGAATTTCCTAAATTCTTCTAATTTTTACCATAAGCCAACTTAATTTCAAAACTATTGTCTATTTATGAAAATTGAGTTTCGTACGTATTTGGAATCGTTTCATTTTTATCAGTAAAATGGGTGATTTGTAGGAAATTTATATTATTTTTATTGGCTTTACGATATTTCAAGTTAATTTATAAAATTTATAAATGAGTTTAATTAAATTAATAATTAAGTTTCGTTCGTATATTGAATCGGTATTTATTTATAATAATTTTTTCACCTAGATTATTTTTTTTATCCCCCACACTCTCGATCCAGCTCCCTACTATACGTGTCCATTTATAAAATCAAAATTGAACCGTCATGAATAATCCATATAAACGTAAAAGACGCGGGCGTCTTGAAGTCCAAGTTTCGTTTCCACTGAAATAGAAACAACAAGAGGAAAGGGTCTTTCTGGTGACCTAACTTTTAACATTGCTGGACGTTTTATATTTATTGTGTTCTGTTACTTATAGTCATATGGATTTCCATTCATTCGAGGAAGTTAGTGAAATAGTGGAAGAGTATAATAGGACGTGGTTAGATATGCAAGAGATAAAAGAACATTTGGACGAAATGGAAAAGCATTTAAAAAAGTGGGAATTGAAGTTAGAAGAAGCTTGTCAAAGGGAAATTGTACTGAGAAATAAAGTTAAAGATATAAAACCAAATACAATTGGATTGAAAATATTGCAAGATAGTTGGAAGGGAGCAGAGAAGTAAAGGGATAATATTGTATGTCATTGATTGGATTAAGACCTGTTATATAAAATATAAAATAAAATATGAAATAAAATAAAATGTAAAATAAAATATGAAATAAAATAAAATATAAAATAAAATATGAAATAAAATAAAATATAAAATAAAATGAAATAAAATAAAATAAAAAATATAAAAATATAAAAATATTAAAATATTAAAATTACTAATTTTTAACAGAATTTTATAAATTATTCTAATTTTTGCCATAAGCCAACTTAATATTAAAACTATTGTCTATTTTCGAAAATTGAGTTTTGTAGATATTTTGAATAGTTTCATTTTTATCCCTGGTTAAAAGTTATTATAATTGGGAATATTTTGTAAAAAAGTTAGTATAATTTGTGAGATTCTTTTAAAAAAAAACTGCATAGTTTTGGTTATTTTCAAACAAAAATAGAAAATTAAAGCCTGCTTTTTGATTTTGGATACCTCGGAGCTTAATAACAACGCTAATCACTTGCATCTTGTAAAAAAACAGTAACCTGAGATTAGAATTAAAATTTGCCAAATCGTTACCGGAGCCGATTTCCATTCTAATTTACGCTGAGTTTCTTTAAGTATTTTTTCAATCCTTATACCTATATTTACATATTGGAATTGCTACAAAAGGTTCTTTTAAACGTAACTTAGTACATTAATTTATTTTGGAAGTTCAAAACGTATTAAGTTACGTTTAAAAGAACCCTTTGTAGCAATTCCAATATGTAAATATAGGTATAAGGATTGAAAAAATACTTAAAGAAACTCAGCGTAAATTAGAATGGAAATCGGCTCCGGTAACGATTTGGCAAATTTTAATTCTAATCTCAGGTTACTGTTTTTTACAAGATGCAAGTGATTAGCGTTGTTATTAAGCTCCGAGGTATCCAAAATCAAAAAGCAGGCTTTAATTTTCTATTTTTGTTTGAAAATAACCAAAACTATGCAGTTTTTTTTTAAAAGAATCTCACAAATTATACTAACTTTTTTACAAAATATTCCCAATTATAATAACTTTTAACCAGGGATAAAAATGAAACTATTCAAAATATCTACAAAACTCAATTTTCGAAAATAGACAATAGTTTTAATATTAAGTTGGCTTATGGCAAAAATTAGAATAATTTAGGAAATTCTGTTAAAAATTAGTAATTTTAATATTTTAATATTTTTATATTTTTATATTTTTTATTTTATTTTATTTCATTTTATTTTATATTTTACTTTATTTCATATTTTATTTTATATTTTATTTTATTTCATATTTTATTTTATTTCATATTTTATTTTATATTGAAAGTTTGAAGAAAATATTAATTTAGTTTGTAAATGAAATTCTTTTATAGTACTTTGAAGGGCTCTTAATACGTTTTGAACTTCCAAAATAAATTAATGTACTAAGAGCCCTTCAAAGTACTATAAAAGAATTTCATTTACAAACTAAATTAATATTTTCTTCAAACTTTCAATTCGTTATAATTTGAATTTAAATGAAAACATAATGGTGCGTAATCTACTATTAGACAGAACGGATTTAAAAATACTTTAAGTAAGTTGTTTTACTGATAAACTCCAAAGGAATTTAACTTTAAAGAGTATCTTAGATTATTGTTTTTAATTTTATTCAAGTTCAAAACGTATAAAGAGTCCTTCAAAGTACTTTAAAAGGATTTTATTTACGTACTAAATCCATATTTTTTTTCAAACTTAGAAGTTAGTTTGTATGAAATACTTACTAATACCTGAAAAATGGACTTTAGAGTGAATAAGATTTGTAAATATCATTTGAAACTAATAATTTTCACGCTTTATTTAAGTCAAGCAATTACATTTTTAAAAATGAAAGAAGTTAAACAATATATCAAGGTTTTACACTCAGGTAAAAAAAATTAGTTGCATTATGTTATTATATTTCTTTCTTAATTACAGTGATGCTTAAAAGCAAACCTCAAATCTAGAAAACAAAGTTTTTTTTAACAAGGGATAGATTTATTTAAATAGAGGCTTTGGTGACATCTAACGGCGGCAATGGAAAATAATAAACAAAATACTAAAAGTATCATGTGTTATTAAAATTTTAATTGCTATATTATATTTATGGTATGAACTTGAACCCATCATGGTATTTGAAATAGCTTAATATATGAAGGAAGTAAACATATTTCTTAAAGCATAGAAAGCGTTATTATTTTTATAATTTATTAATTAACTATTAATATGGTTATATTATTTACATAGGGTTCTTAGTTAAAAAGATCCAAGTACCTTTAAAGCTCACCAATACATAATGTAATATTTAGTTGCATAATATAATCCGTATTTATATTATCAATAAACACAAAAATACAAAACCTGATACATTAAATTATGCATTTGTACTTTAAACAATACCTGCATTTGAAATTATATAGCATAAAAACCCACAGCTTATAAATAAAATTACATCAAGGTTTTACATCAGTCTTATTGGCTTGATATTTTCTAAAGCAACACTCGTAAAGTCAATTTTCAAAGTTTAGCTGAGGTAGCCACGTGAAGATTGTGTTTCGAAATATAGCCAGTTCTAACTGATCTTTTCATATAATCAAAGATATATAGTTCATTCACTATTGACAATGGTTTGTAAAAAACCGTGAAATGAGTTGGATTTGAATCTAAAATTAACCAATTATAGCTAAAGAACTAGGTTAGAAGATTTGCCAGATAAACCTTTTTGAGCCTCCCTGACTCGTGTAAAATCCGTCCAAACCTTTTGCTTCTATATACACAAAAGTAAATAATCACATAATTAGTATTTTATAGCAGTGTCTATAGTAGCAGCTACGCAGTAACTTTATTATTCTTATTATACTTAAAATGGCATTCTCGCTCAAAGCCCACGGCTCACGAATAAACCCCAAAGAATACAGGCAAAACGATTTAAACTGTGAAGTGTCACGGTGTATGTTTCCAAAGTGTTGGTGGTCACGTGTGGGCTAAGGCCCATTGAAATCTGCCTCGAGACGAGAGTCGAGCGGTGTAAATTAATTTCGTCAATAAGAAGAGTGATAAATATAATTAACTTTTGATAAGACTTTCCTAAGTGGTAATATATTGAGAAAAACTAAAAACCTTTTTTTAACTAAGCAAAGCACGTCATATCATATAACGAGGGAGCAAAATCGGGCTTTAGCACTGGGAATTTCAAATATCACATTCGAAAGAAGCATCTGGAACACTTCAATGATCCTAAATCAACAGAAGTAAGTATTTACTTGATAGTGGTCAACGACAAGTGGCGAGGGAAATAATTGTACAATGATTTAATGACTTAAAAAACCTGACTTCACGATTGCCTACATGTAGTGGCGTAGCTACGGTATAAACCAATTGCAAAAAAAACGTTATTTTGCCTCTGTGGGGGGAACGAATTTTCTAAGGGAATACCGAAATTTATCTCTTTTGGGGAAGTTCAAGCTAGCCTTGCACCAAACGGGATTAAAGAAACGTCAGCTTCGGAAGTTCCAATTGCATGTTAAGGCTACTTTGATACGCAGTACGGAGAGACATAGGTCGATTTGGACAAGCATATCCGCCATAGGCAGCATAGCCATTTGTCTACTTAGCGGTATCATTAACTTACGCCATTAACCATAGACGAGTGCGGGTGAGACGACGGGTCACGGACCAGACTACGTTTTTACGTAGGGGTAGTAAATCTTCGCTTCACATGAGAAATAAAACTCACCCAATGACTCTCGTAATTAACTTATTGAAAAAGTTTAAGAGCAATTAAATTTCAAATGTTACAATTCCCCATACCCCAAAATTATGTCTCTTATCCAAGGACCTACATTTTATTTTTCGCGTCATACTTTTAAATTAGCCAAATCTGGCGGGAACATTTTGCAACTGGCAACTTGAATCGAAAAATGTAAGAATGAGAGACCTTTGTTCTTTATCCGTGGATAATCTTGCAATATCCATAAATAACAATGAAGTAAACATAATTTAATAGATAGTAACTTAAAAAAGGTACAAAACTGTATGTTCAATAGATAAAAAATATGAATAAATAATAAAATAGACTTATCTGATAGATAAGTTATTTTGCAGTTTGGAATTGTTTTTGGTTAAAAAAATTATTTATACGCCACGTTCTTTATACGTAAATACGTATCTGTGGATAACCCCCCCGTAGTCATTTTATCCATTCCTAAAATTTTATGAGCGCTCATCTAAACGAATAAATTGGATACTATCTGTTTCGACAATGGATAAAGCGTTTATCCGTTATTCATTTGTTTAATAATCCAAAGTTAAAGGTAGGTGCACTTTATTCATGGATGCTTATCCAATAAACAAATTATCGAAATTTATACGGTTTATCTATATTCATCTTGTTCGTAATTCCGAGCACTAGAAATAGCGTGTCGGGTTAGCGAGAGGAATAATACTGGGAAAATATGTTTTCAAGACGATTTACGTGAAGGGCAATATTTTATGGGCTACCCTAACCTCAATTAACATAAGTGATTAATTCTAAGTTTAATAATTGTGCTAGTAAATTTATATGTTAGCCAACACAGTACAGAATAACATCTCGGCTGCGATCAGAATAATGATTAATATTGCAACGGATGGCATTTCTTTAAATCCGCAGCCATCCGCTGCGGTATATTTAGAGCTCAATTTTCCCTCCGCCTTAAAAACCCGCTGAATTGTATAGGATGTTTTTTAAGGCAGCCCGAAACGGGGGAATCCGCGTCACGGCAACTTAACGTGTACACGATCGGGACGGATCCGCGAATCGAAACTTTAAAGACACCCATTATTTTTTGCTGGTGATTATAAAATCAACCACTCGCCCGATTTGGAGACCAAATAGGGATTCCTTGGATTTCGTAGCACTGCCCAAGATATGCACATTTTACTATTTAAATAGTTAACACCGTCAAACAATTTAAAACATCGAAACACTGTTAAAAATTTAAAGTCGCCCGTTATTTTTTGCTGGTGATTATAAAATCAACCACTCGCCCGAATTTAATTCTGAGACCAGATGTGGATTCCTTGCATTTCGGAGCTCTAGATTCGATAGCCACATTTTACTATTTAATTAGTTAACACCGTCAACAAATGAAATATTTAAAACACCGAAAATTACGAAGAAAGCGGGAGCCGCGTTCTCCGTATTTTTTTTAAACACGTTACCCGACGGAGAGGCTAGTGTAATGGTTAAGGACGCGCAGTCAGGAACGAACGGGTGAAAGATCGAATACCGCTTCCGTTTATATTTTTGACCAAACGACGCCGCCGACCTATTTGTAAACGTCGCAGAGCTCTAATATACAATCTATACTGCTACGGGTTGAATGCGTACTTGGATAATTCGAAACGAAAAATTCGACGAAAAAGTCTCTTTAAGGCATTTTATATATTATAAAAAAAAAACAGTTCTTCGAACTGAAAAAACAGTTTAGAGCTCGTTAAATGTGCAGCCTTAAAAGGACATATATTATTTTTATTGTTGATTAATATGTCAAATTCATTTAAAGTATTAAAAAATATTCCTGTGAACAACAGAATGACGTCATTCCGCCTTTCAAATCACAGTCCACTGCTCCTCCAAATTTTAACACAAAATCTTTGATCCAATGTTGCCCACAAAGGTATCCATATTTATATTTATTTTCTTCACTTCTCATTTAACATTAAAATTACCGTCGCACGGTCAACTATGAACACGAGTTACCGAATCGAAGTTGGCTGTGATATCGTAGTCATGTCATTTTGTTTTCGCATTTTAACAAATTGGTTAAGACCAAATTTACTTTATAGTTTCGCCTATTGGTATTAATACCATAAAACCAGGCAAGTCAATGTAATTTTTAGGTAAAAGAGTTGTGTATGACTGGAGTTCAAACTGAACTCATTGAAAGTGAAAACCATGAAAACATTTAAAAAAAAGCAAAGCGTTTGAAAATTTATATAAGTTAGACCTAGGCTTAGTGCCTGGATCTGTTGTTATCCTCCTCATATTTTTCTTTCAACAATGTAAATTGAGAAACGATATCTTCAATAAGTTGTTTATGAAAAAATCGTCTACAGCATATTTCTTAACAAAAAACTCTATAACTCTCCTAGAATTTTCCATTATTATTACACAACTAAAACCGAGCGACTAAAACATTAAGTTTTGGTACACACGTGCGCGTGGTCCGGACGTGGAGGCTAGGAACTTAGCTGCCAGCTATTTCGCGGAGAGCGACGTTTTAATAGCAAGTGTCGGCTCAATCATTGCCTACGTTATATTTGATTGGGTCTATGTATCGAAGATGGCTATGATTGCTCAGATCGCTGGGAACGTGCTTCCACCTAGTATCGACTTTCAAAAACGTTTTATCGTTTATTTTCAAGTCGACAATTACGTGTTTGCCGAAAACCAATCCAAACGAGTTCGACTGAGCACGCGATAACAAAAAGTCTTTTCTGATACGTGATTAAGAAATACCCAATGACCTAAAAGCATGCTTTTGGGCCACGCCATATGGGTAAATTATGCTGCCTAATGTGCCTAATCAACTTGTTTAAATTTGCAGGGTGGCGACAATTGTTGAGCGAGAACGCAACTACATTGGAGCTGACACTTGCTTTAAAACCAGTTTTCGCATGTACCTCGTGCAATTCATTAAATTTGTAACGATCCGTGAAGTGGATCGGCATCGCAGAAAGGGGATAATGTAGTTTATCAGATTACACGGCGCGAACTTTGCTTCCAATGCGAGACTTTCTGTTTATGTCTTTTTATTTTTGATATAGTTTTATAAATAATATATTAAATTAACCCTATAACAGCAATTTTTGATCATAAATCAAAGTTTCTAGCACACGCTACGGTGCTAAACAACAAAATTACTAAATAATAAAAGATCACGCGGTACAATAGCCGAACGGTAGATGGCTCGGCGAGCGCCATTATAACCTAGGGTCGCGAAGCCACAGCTCATAAGGGGCGCTTCAGAAGGAATTCTTCTCTTAAGAAGAAATCTTCGTGATAATTTCTCTCCTCGTGAGAACTCGCTTAAAACCGTCGAATGTAAAAGATTCTTCTTAAAGGGGCTCCAAAGTTCGGTGGCAAAAAAAAGAAAATTGAGCATGCTTTTCCTTCCCCCAACCCTTCACTTAACCGTAAATTTCGCACTTTACTAACTTTACACACATTTTGCCACCGAACTTTGGAGCCCCTTTAAGGTGGTGGGTTACGAGAATCTCACGAACATTGTTTACAGAGAAAGGTTATGTAACATAATTCAAAAAGGAGTGATTTGGGAGGAACTAGCTGATGATGTCGGAAATATACAGCTATATCAATATGCAAGACGTCTAGAAACTAAAAGAGTATTAACGAATCATTAGGTAAACGAAAATGATAATCAAATCAAGAAGCCCAGACTAATTCCACAAGCTGCTGATGATGATGAACACCCGTCAGAATATGTCAGGTATTTTTGAGATGTCTAAAAAATACAACGATTTGGTTTTCATGACACACTTTTGATTGTATAGATCAGCGTTTAAGGTGCATTTCAGTATTTTCCAAATCCTTTCTTGTGTTGTTTAACTTTGAATTTGTGGTCCCCCACTTTACACTTTTCGACCAAGACCATTTCAATATAATAGTTCCACTGTGTGTGGCATCCCTTTCTTCGTCTTTAGTCGCCAAGATCATCATGATGTTATCTTAACTATCTAATTCGAAAATCGTTGTAGTTTGTAATGTGCGCTTAATTTAACTTTTCTCGAAATCTAAATAGGGTACGATGATGAAGAAAATTACATGGTTATTTTCAAACGATTACCATATTTTAATGTTATTCTCGAAGTTTGAAAATATTGGCGCGGAATGGGAAAAGCCATTTTAGACAACTTTTGAAACATCAGTGCTACGCCCTTGCATTTTCAGAATCACAATGGTCAAGTCATATTTAGAAAGTGTCATTATTATGACGCACATTACGCTAATAATAATAATGTCAACATTTACTAAAATCAACAGAGATTGGACAGCTTTTGAAATATATTATTTTAATAAAAGTACAATTTCGTAGCTAAAAATGGTTTTAAAAGTTATAATTTGGAGGTTGGAGCAGATGTTAGCGTGGCATGCCCCAGGGTTTGATTCCCGAAGGAACCAATATTTTTAATTTTTATTGTATTTATACTTTTCATGTTTAATATAGAGCAAAGTAAAATTATACAACGAATATCAACTTATAATAGCTAAAAAATTAAAAACATAACAATTGCGCAGGTTTTTGGAAGTTCATTGTTGGTTTCTTATCGCCTTACAGTGCCGTAACTAGGCGTTGGCGGGATGGCCCCCGCTAAGGGCGAGGGTAAAGGGCGCCATTTGGCGTTCAAAAAGAATAAACCTATTGCCAAGGACACCCACGTTAAGCCAGAGATATGTAGCAAAACTGTGCTAGGGTTGACTCCCGCCAAGGGCGCTAAAATGGATGGGCGCCTTTTAGTATTCAAATTGATAGGCACGCAGACGCTCTCTAAGTTCGCCATTAAATATAAATTTTTGTTTACAAATAGAAATTTAAATTTCATATTTCGCGTCGAGCTGTACAGATTTCCGCCAAAAATGTCCTGGGGGGCTTTGTACTTGTCTACACTTTTAGGCGGGCCGTCTTTTTTTAATTTCATGTTCGTAGGTCAAGGTGTATCGAATTTCTACGGGAGATACTACTCAGTATTAGATACAGTAAAGAAGGACACCCGAAGGCCACAGAGAAAATCCAACTTTTAATCCAATGCGGCACTGCCATATTTTTCTAGAAATTACCCGCCGAAATTATTGAAACAATGATTTTTGGTTTTTAAAGAAAACTCAACAACGAGAATATTTCAAATAAACTTTTAGCGAAGCTATTCAAGTGACTGGTGACCTCTATTCAACTAAATTGAAACTGCTAGTAATCTTTAAAAAAATTAAAAGCAGTTTCCAATTAGTCTAATAGAGGTAACCAGCCTCTAGATTGGCCTCGATGAAAGCTCCTAGACTGGAAGATACGCTATAATAATTTTTCGTCACGTGTTTTGTTTTTACTTTAAAGATTGTTTTCACAGTTTAAAATTGAAACATAGGTCTAGCGCGTGTATTGTATGTCTCGGCGTTTTCGTTAAATTGCTTCGTTCAAGTTTAATGAATTGGATAAGTTGGCAAAGGGGTCATTCCACGGATCAACAGCTCATAATTAAATTATACACACTACAAATAGTGATCATGGCACGACCAAATACGAAATATTAGCCAAAAATATTTAAAGTTTTTCAAAATACACGCGTTTGAAAATACCACACGTTTTAAGTTTGTTGTCTGAACGAAATTCGTACCCCTAAAGGTTTTTGTTAATACCGGTTCTCCAGATGCACTAAATAGCTTAAACGTTTCAGACTTAAGACAGTTATTAGAGTAGATTTCAGAAATGGCAACGAATATTTTCTACCGTTTATTTCTTTTTATTTAATTTAGGTCGCACTTGACGAGTAACCCTGAAAAATATCCATTTTCGAATTTACATTTTAATACTTTTTATAATAGCCGTAATGCTAACCTTTGGTATGGAGTATGGTTTGTTAGGAGTATTTCAGTTGTAAGTCCACAAATACGTGAAAAATCGTTTATCCACAGAAACACAGCTATCTCCTTTTTTATTTCATAAACTCAAGTAATAAAAAAAACAATTATTTTGTTTTGAACATTGTTTGAGCATTGTCTAGACATATTTTGGGAATTGTCAGAATGGTAGTTGTACGTCATTAGAAAGATTTCTTTACATTTTCTTTTACTGGACTAGGTAAAATGCACAAAATTGAGTATGTTGGAACAAAACATTAATCTTTTTGTGACGGTCATGAAACTACCCCTTTACCATTATCACATTTCATAAAACTCAATAGAAAATCGTTGTCTTCTTGTATTTTGCTAAGGCTTCATACCAGTATTTGTAATATTCCGCAGCTACATAATCGCCAACTGAAATATCTTGAAATAAAAGTTTACCCGGGTTCAACTGTGGATTATCTACTTCAGCGAGCATAACCTTTGTACTAAATAGATTAAAAAAAAGCCTGTTCATATTTAATTAATATTTTGAAAGAGGGACAAATTAATGATGGCTTCGAGGGCCGGCGATTGTGCCAGCTTTCGATTAACGTTCTTCCAGAGCTGTTTTATGGAACTTAACATCGTCTTTTGAAACGAATAGGAATTTAATTCCAGCAACATTTCTAGCCAACCAATCATAGTATTTCAAAAGATTTACAATTTGGTCTTCTTCGCAGTTTAGAAGCCATGCTCAAGAAACTAAACGTTTAGCGGTTTCACCAATGCCGTCGCAAGGACTCTTACCATGCGAAGTGGCGATGAAATTCCACTCTGTGGTCAGACCAAAGTCCAAATCGTGATGACATGAATTTAGGAGATTTTTACAATATTTATATTGCGAAGCAGTGCCGTCGCTAAAGTAGTGCAAATGTGTGACGTGTGGTAGTATATCCTTAATGTACGAAATCATAGACTTCATAAAACACTTGTTTGCTACTACTAGTCAGCCGTTGAGTGTCACACTTATTTTTTCTGGTTATACGACAAAGACTAGTTCGAACAGTTTCATACTTATTTGTTACGTTGAGTGTCAGACTTATTACTTCTTGTAATACGCCGAAGACTAGGTCGATCTAGTTACTTCTGGTCATACGTTGAAAGCGCGGCGCACTCAGAACGGCCTTGAAAAACGCTAGAGGGAAACGGGCGCGTAGACCTCTATAAACACACGGATTTACAATGTTGGAAATTGCGTAGGTTCGTATACGCTGCCCAAAAAACCTTACTTAGAATTAAAATTAAGGAACGTATTTGTAACTCTAGGTTATATGTAAACCACAGCTATTCAAAAATATAAATTTGATGAAATCGGACTTAAATAAAGGAACTGTATGTAGATTCTTAGGCGAAAATATAAAACCACGAAAATTGGGGTCCCGTAAATTACCCTGAAAACTATACTTAAGCTTAATATTTACTGATATAACCGAAGTTGTAGGTCCGCTGAATCCTAACCTATCCAATATTATTTTTTTAACGTTATCGGAAACAATTTTAATGAAACTATCTACCACATAAAGCGAAACTACCAAAAATAGTAAATTGGGCAAATGCCCAACTTCTAGGGCTCCGATTTGAAAACTTTATGAAAGGCTATCAATGGCGATGTATGTACATTCGAACGAGATATCATTGTCTTTTCTAGCCCTAACCGTTGAAGAGATATGCGCGACACGGCGGCAACGGCTACACTGAACGTGAGACTAATACACACAAATCCTTAGGATTGTGTGTAAAAATGAGATAGCTGTGTTTCTGTGGATAAACGATTTTTCACGTATTTTTGGACTTACAACCGAAATACTCGAATTAAACCATACGCCATACAAAAGCTTAGCATTAGGGCTATTATAAAATGTATTAACATTTAAATTTTAAGATGGGCATTTTTCAGGAGTACTCGTCAAAGCGCGACCCCCCGCGCGTTCAAAATTTAAAAAAATGACCAAAATTAAATAAAAACCAAAATTTTCGCTAGCATTTCTGAAATCTGCTCTAAGAACTGCCTTAAGTCTGAAGAATTTAAGCTATATAGGCCTAGTGCATCTGAAGAACCGGTATGAACAAAAACCTTTAGGGGTACGGATTTCGTTCAGACGACAAACTTAAAACGGGGGGTATTTCCAAACGCGTGTAGTTCGAAAACCTTTAAATATGTTTGGCTAATACTTCGTATTTGGTCGTGCCATGGTCACTTTTTGTAGTGTGTAAAAATTTCGTTATGACCTTTTGACCCATGCTAACATGAGTATTCGAACCCGCGTGGAATGACCCAAAGGCCTTTTCACCCGAGCCACCTTTTTGACCCAACTAGATCAGTTAACTCGAGTTACGTCAACTAGTAAATAACAACGTCAAAAAGGAACGGCGCGTTCTTTACATGTTTATGTTTCAAACGGTAAGTGCAAATTATTTTATAACTACGTAGGCTTTTATTAGTGTAACACTCCAAACGTTGGGTCGACTCGACGCTGTTAATGGACAGGCCCGGACTTCGTACAAAAAGTCGCACCCATAGACGTAATAAAGAAATAGACACCCTACGCGGAATTTAATTTGCCAAAAATATACGGGAGCGATCATTGAGTTGGGAATATTAATCTAGAGGTCTAATCAAAACGTCAGATTTCAGTATTTCGTGAAACAAGTTTTTAAAAAATAAGAATACTGCCGTCGGCTGACTCTGCTCCCAATTGACGCGAAAACTTAATCATTCTGCCCGTGGCGCCGTCTATCTCTCATTGGATCGTTCAAATAAGACGCGTTTTCCGGCTAAAAGTTTTTTTTCAAAAATAATGGATGGCGCCATGGGTCTTATGACAACGTTTTCTCGTCATTTTAGAGGAGACAGCACATTCGTGATTTTCAAACACTTGTTTCGCGGGGAGCAGAGTTGATTGTATCTATATATTTATATTCCCATTTCAATGGGAGCGATAACTAACAGACAACCGGCAGCTGTTCCGTATTCCTGGGGTACTACTAGTAAAGCGCCACTTCAGTTATGTGGCGCTTTAGACTAGGCGCCCACTGGCTCTCCGTTTCGCATCCGTCCTGCCTTACACAAGGCATTGTCTCCGTTACGAAGCAAAGGCTTGTGGAAGCCAGGACGGAGACGTTACGAAGAGCAGTGAGCGCTTGGCCTAGGCCACGTAATACCTAACGCTTAAGAATATTTAGCCGGTTTAAAATCAGACGCAAAAACATTAGGGGTGAATTTGATAAAAGGGTGATTTTTTTATTAAACAAGTTGGGAAGCCAAAATATACCTCTCCTCGGAAGAATGGTCCCTAGTGGTATTAATTTCTCGAGATAACCCTTAAAGATTTATCTCCGCAATTTAGAGTTATTTGTTAAAAATGTTATCCCAGTTCTATCCCGCCCGGTATAAAATTTAATCATAATTAAAATAATTGAGACGAAACGGCCAATTTTAATTTATTCAGAATATCATAAGTTAAGTAGTTACAACCGTGAGTTAGACGTACTATGACAATGCACAATTGAATTAAACCCTTTTTACAGTACAAGTTTGTCAGTTGAATATAATACAAAGCAAATTTTAATGAAAGAAATATCTACAGAGGGAATTATAACGACCGTTCGCTTTTTGGTTTATAATTTTAACGGAATCGGGCCGATTTTAATTAAACGATAGTTTATCGAAATTTTGTTAAAAGAATATTCCCTAAGGCCGCGCGATAAATTTACGAGAATAATTTCCCGTCGCAATTATATCGAAAATTTAGTTGATTCGTGATTGCCAGAACTTTAATGTTGTGGACGAGTTATTAGAAAATAAAATGGCAACCAGAATTATGCAAAATTATAAATGTAATTTTAACTAATTTCAAACTACCTTACTATAAACTCTTGTCTTAATTTACAGCTGAGAGCTGTTCGCTACTAATTACTTCCAATCTACTTAATTAGCCTCACAGGTTGAGTTGATAATTTCAAGGGTATAATTAGGTTATTCCAATTCAAAAAATAAAAACAATCAATTTTATCTTATAGCTGACTTGAGTTAGTTCACAATTACTTTAACACTTTCAGTCTTAAACACGCACTGTTCATACACTTAAGTCCATTCGCTCACGTTCCAAACGCGAAAAACAATTTAACTCTTTCCTTGACCGAAGACCGAACATACTAATTAAAACTGCAAAGTTACCTCATAACTTTTGACCGACACCGGGACCCCGTCCTGTAGTAGTTCGTCTGACAGCCAAGAACTAAGAAAGACTAAATCTTCCATTTTGACGGCAACGGCTTTATATACGTTTATTTGGTGTTTCTTAGACCCGTCAAGATTTGACTAAAGTTCCAAAATTTGAAGAGATTATATTTTTTACCCGGTTTGATTGATAGTTCTCCACACGGTGGCGCTATATTATTACTTTTATATAGTTTCCGCGGGAGTTTTTAATAATTATCCTTTTTCTAAGCGTTATTAAAAGGTAAAAACCCCGCCTTATCATATTGGTTAATTTACTTTTTATTTTCCTGAAGAAAGTCAATGGCTCGGCGGTAAACTATCTGCATTGTAACGATGTGACCCGAGTTCAATTCCTGAACATGATCAAATAAATTAAAATACTCAGATGTTTAATTTAATATAAGATTAATATAATTTATATATATTTAATTAAATATAAGATTAATATAATTTATAAATATTTAATTAAATATAAGAATAAAATAATTCATAAATATTTAATTAAATATAAGATTAATATAATTTATAAATATTTAATTAAATATAAGATTAATATAATTTATAAATATTTAAAATGATGTAGAATAAATTATAGTACCTAACGTTATAACTTTGTAAATGACATTCGCCAAAGCTGTTTTTTAGAAAAACACCGTATCTTAACAAGCGTTGGTGGCTGAGTGGTTAGAGAAAATCTCTTGCACGAGGCAGACCCAGGTTCGATTCCTGTTGAAAATAACCGACGAAGATTGTTTTCCAACACAGCGGGAAAGAGAACAAACCACGGACCGATGGTTTTTTTTTAATTTATCTCTCCGCTTTATTTTATATTTGTTTTTTAAATGTTTTCCGCTCGGGTTTTAATATAAAAACCTTTTACACTGCGTATCAGTGTGTCCCTAATTTACCAGCTTTCAATCATGTAACTTGTTCTCAATATTTTAATAAATTAAACCAGTTTATCGTTTATTCGAGTTCCTTGATCATCACTGCGAAGCGCTGCTGCTATAAAACTTCAACAGGTTATGGGCCCAGCACGCTTACACTGCGCCACTCCGCTGACTATGATGATCAACTGAACTGGTTACCTGTCTTCATCGTATCCTGTTTCACATCGCTCTAATTCCGGACACGATGGATGGTCTTCTACGCCATGATGTCGAGAAAATGTCTGGTCCCGAGAATTGGCGAAGCTGAAAAAGACAAGTATGTGACGTCTTGACGATACGAAGCGTCTACAACATTGTCAATGGAAGTCGTACGGAACCAGCACGAACCGATGAGACAGAGGCAGCATTTTCTACAGCTCTAGAAAAATACCAAGTTGCATTCAGTACAGCCCGTACTTTCATCTGGTCAGCGTTATCCCGGAAGGTCCAGAACATGATTGCTGATTGTGAAACCCCAAAGGAAATGTGGAGTAAACTACAGGAAATTCTCGAACAAAAGTCGTCCAACCGGCTTCGGAAGTTACTCGCCCAACTGATAAAAACGACGAAAGCTCCTGAAGATGACATGGCCACCCATCTTGTACAAATGCGTTCCGTATGGTCAGACATCCTGACGACTGCGAAGTTGGAAAAGGACGTTTCTTTTGATGACTGTATTCTGATCGCCTGCATTTTCGAGTCATTACCTCAAGACGAATACCGAGAGTTTGGTATGCTCTGGGATACATTGCCCAAGGAAAAGCAGACTGTCGCTGAGTTGGAGCGCCTACTGATTGGCCGTTCAACACGTGAAGGAAACGCCTTTGAAGAGTCTTCTGGTCTTCCAGCTCGTCCAGATGGTAGAAGAAATGTCAATTCCACTGGAAATAGCTCAAGAGGAAATCGACCGAGATGTTTCAAATGCAAGAAGTTAGGACATCTCTCGAGGGATTGCACAGGAGGGAAGAAACCAACCGGCAATCTAAGAACTGGGGAAAACAGAAGCAACACTGGCGCCGACAATGGTGGTGGTCTTTATGCGGCAAATGGCCTTGTTGCTCATACTACGGCAGACACTGTCTGGTATTTTGATTCCGGAGCTATGCAGCACATCACCAATGACGCTACGAAATTCATTCAGTTCAGGAGGTTTGACAGTCCAGCCACTCTACAAGTTGGGAACAAAGCTCAGATGATAGCGGACGGCGAGGGTGACATTCGCGTACGTTTTAATGATGGAAAGTTCGTTCGTCACGAGATTATCCACAACGTTTGGCACATCAGCGGTTTGCATGCAATGTATTTTCTCTAAAAAGCGCCATGAAACGAAACTCCAACTTGGAATTTCAAGCCACTGCGTTCTCCTGCGGCCTGTGTGAGAAAATCAAGGGAAGAAAGCATCTACGTCTTCCAGGGAGAGTCGAATCACTGTTCCGGGTAGATATGACTGTGGAGCAGCCATCGAGTTCATTATATCTTGCCACTGGTCCAAGAAACGAGAAAAAGGTGGGCCTCTAAGTCTGGCACGAAAGACTAGGCCATCAAGATAAACGACATGTAGCGGCTACTCTGAAGAAACTCGGTTACGAGATTATCAATCAGGAGACTGATAAGCTATGCGAAGGATGTATCTTTGGAAAATTGACTCGTCACAGCCTTGGCACTCGGTTGGATAAAGCCACGAAGCCAGGAGAAAGAATTCATTCAGACCTCTGGGGGCCATCACCGACTCCATCAATGAAGGGCAAGCTCTACTATCTTCTCTTCAAGGACGAGTATTCCGGCATTCGTATCACATATTTCTTGGCGAAGAAATCTGAAGTCGTGGATCGTTTCAAGGACTTTCTCGCATTCTGCAAGAACCATGAGCATACCGTACGAGAACTTATCACGGATAACGGGACCGAGTACGTGAATGATGAGTTTCGCCGAATAACGACACAAGAAGTTAGCCTGAAGCATCGAACCTCAATGCCATACACTCCTGAGCAAAATGGAGTAGCTGATTGTGAGAATCGAACAATCATGGAGTCTGTTCGTGCAATGCTGCATTCGAAACCCGATCTACCTCCAAAGCTGTGGGCCGAAGCAGTCAACACGACGACGTATATTCTCAATCGCACAGCCCCAACTCGCATCAAAGGGAAGACACCGTACGAACTATGGACTGGAAAGCCGAATCCATCAGTCGAGCATTTGCGCATTTTCGGAACCGATTGTTACGTTCATGTGCCAAAGGAGAAGCGAAGGAAGCTGTCTAAGAAAGCTTTGAAAGGTATTCTCGTTGGTTATGAAGATAACATGGATGGATATCGAGTCTACGTTCCAGAGCTAAATGACGTCATCCGATCTCGAGATGTCAAGTTCGATTATGAGAAATGTATACTCGAAACCAAACCTGGAGGATGGATGGATGTCTCTTGTCAGGGAGAGCAGAGTTCCGACTATTCGGATTCCGAAGACGTGACAGACAGATCCGTCGATGTTCCCGAAGACGTGACAGACAGATCCGTCGATGTTCCCGAAGACGTGACATCCAGATCCGTCGATGATTCCGAAGACGTGACATCCAGATCCTTCGAATTACCACCTGCAGCCACCGGACCCGTACTTCGAGATCGTTCAAAACTGAAGGCAAAAGGGCACACTGTACCTGCATGCCTGTAGACAAAGTTTTCCTGATCGGTGATGATCTTCCAAAGACAGCCGAAGCAGCTCGTTCAAGCGCCGAATCCAAGAATTGGCAAACGGCAATGTCTGAAGAGCTCTCTTCAATGAAGGAACACCAAGTTTACGAATTGGTCAATCCTCCTCCGGGCCGGAAAATCATTGGAAATAGATGGATCTTTCGTACAAAGACAAACGAAGACGGTACGATTTCCAAGTATAAGGCCAGACTCGTAGCCAAGGGATATGCACAGCGAGAAGGGATCGATTATGAAGAGACTTTCGCTCCAGTTGCCCGTTTCGAGACCCTGAGAATATTCCTCAGCATCGTTGCAATTTGAGGGAAACTTGTCCGAGGAGATTTACATGCGCCAACCAGAAGGATTTGATGACAGTAGCGGCAAAGTCTGGAGGATTAAAAAGAGTCTGTACGGGCTTAAACAATCACCACGCTGCTGGAACGAGCGAATTGATCGAGTTCTACAAGATTTCGGTTTCAGACGTACTGATGGTGATCATTGCCTCTACGTTTTTTCATCTGGAAGGACATTGCTTTGCCTAATCCTCTACGTCGACGATGGTCTCATTGCCGGAACTACAGCTACAGATGTTGATGCATTCCTCCGTCAATTCACTGAAGAATTCGAGATTACCACAGGAGCCGCCTCAACATATCTTGGTCTCAAGATCGACTTCACGGAAGATGGCTCAGTTTTCCTTTATCAGAGCGCCTATCTCGAGAAGGTCTTGGAAAGATTCCACATGCTTGACTGTAAAGCTGTAAAAACACTAGCCTCTATGCCAGATACCAGCGAAGATGGGCAGAAGACATTCGAAGCTCAAACGATGTTCGCTTCCGCCATTGGAAGCCTTCGGTATGCTGCAATGGGTACACGTCCTGACATCGAGTTCGCCGTAAATCTTACATCTCAGGCTATGGCAAACCCAACTGTTGCAGACTGGAACGCCGTAAAACGCATTTTTCGTTATCTACGAGGAACGACAACCCTGGGTCTCTTGTTCAAATCGGATGACACATCGGAACTTGTCCCCTATTGCGACGCCGATTATGCCGGATGTGAAAAGACCAGACGCTCAACCTCGGGAATTGTCTGCCTGATGGGATCCACGCAAATTACGTGGGCAAGTCGAAAGCAACAATCCGTTGCATTATCTACTACCGAGGCTGAATTGGTTGCCGCCACAGAAGCTGCGAAAGATATTGTCTGGATCAAAGCCATCAAAAGGTCCTTTGGCATTGAACGAGAAAATGAGATTCCAGTTCTGCGTATTGACAACGCCGGAGCTATCAAATTGATTCGGAATCCAGAATTTCATCGTCGTACAAAGCACATCAACGTCCGTGAGATAACTTGTGATCAACGGTCAGATTGATGTCACTTACGTGCCAAGTGAAGAGCAGTTGGCAGATATTTTCACGAAGCCATTATGTACCGAAATATTCACACGCCTTAGCCAAAGCCTGAATCTCCACGCATTTAACCATATCTTCGTCGAGGGAGAGTGTTGAAGATAACCGACGAAGATTGTTTTCCAACACAGCGGGAAAGAGAACAAAACCACGGAGAGATGTTTTTCTAATTTATCTCTCCACTTTATTTTATATTTGTTTTTTAAATGTTTTCCGCTCGGATTTTAATATAAAAACCTTTTACACTGCGTATCAGTGTGTCACTAAATTACCAGCTTTCAATCATGTAACTTTTCTCAAGATTTTAATAAATTAAACCAGTTTATCGTGTATTTGAGTTCCTTGATCATCACTGCGAAACGCTGCTGCTATAAAACTTCAACAATTCCCGGCCGGCGCTAAGAAATCGCAAAATGATACTAAGACGAATACCGTGAACAATTGGTGGAAACCCTGCCATTGGACGTTGAGAGGTTGCATAACACTCAGCACTCGGTCCGTCCCAAAGTCATTAAGTAGAAGCTGGAGAGAAAACGCCCGTACAAACACATCATACTCAACATCTACAAGCATCATAACACAGACACACCACAATCTCTACACCCACAACCGACATAACACAAACTCAACATGCACAACCATAAAAACACAAACTCAACACTCACAACCGTCATAACACGAACTCAACATTCACAACCTACGCATAAACATTACAAAAACGTAATACACCAAACCGTCACGACGGTGAGCGAAAAAACACCATCCAAACCAAACCACAAAATAATCCCTTAACGCTTACCGTCACACGGTGGTTTTGCCAACACTACGAAAAACTGCGAACGCAGAAATTTCGAGACATTGCGTACATTGATTAACCTTTGCACGGAAAATGCGAACGCGTTCGCAGGGCAGACACACAGACACACAGACAGACAGACACGGTGATTGTATAACCCCTCCTAGGGGGACTTTGTAAAAAAGTAATAGTAAAAGTGTTTTCTACTGAAAATCGGTTTTTATTTGGTAAAAAAGGTTAATATTAGTGTTTTTACGCATTGCAATAACTTTACATCAAGTAACACAATACTGGAAAAGGTATCATTCCATAATTAGGATTAAATTATAATATTATTAAGATAAATATTCATTCTTATTTAAAATCTTTGTATAAATAAAGGTTTCCCTTATCTAATCCTACACTACTTGCTCAATGGACACCTTCAAATGATGATTAAAATTTGTTATGATCACTTTTTAGAACGGGATATACATATTATAAATAGCAAAAGGTGGGTCACTACAAAATCTATTCCAACTCTGTTTTGTTTTCCATAGAATTAAAACAAGTAAAAATAGTCTTAGGCCTAATTACTTTTATATTTAATGTAAAGAAATTACATCCAGTTGAAAGTGAATTAGAAAAAACCAGTGTTGCCAACTTATCACCTTTAAATTTTAACAAAGGATCATTTACTGTAGGTTTAATTATTTTATTATAATTTGAGCAAGATCTCCTTGGTTTTTCGATTTTGTTAAGTTGTTATGAAGAGATATTCCTCTCTCTATAAAAGAAATGTAGTCTAAGAACTAGAACTTGCTGTATTAAGAAATATCTTTGGCCCAGATCTCCCCGAACATATAATTGATGCTGAAGTTGGAATCGAACATCATCGCATCAGTTTGATTAAGAAAGTTTTTAATATATTGCAAGCTCAGAATCCACAAATTAGCGAAGGACAAAAATCTAGACATGAAGAGTCAAGCCTTCAGACTTAATAAAAAACTGAAACGTCTCAAATTTAATATCTAATTTACGTAATAAACGATATATGAAAAAATGCCACTGTTTTTATTTTAACTTTTTAATTTACGAACAACGGCATTTCAAAAGGTTTAAAAATGCCAAATACAAATTTTTAAGGGGGAATACTATAGTGGCCATTGTCAACTTTCGCGCTGAACTCTTTTAATTATGTATTTTAACTTATGAAATTAATATTTATGAGTAGAACAGCTCTTGTTTTTGATTAAAATAATTTTTACAAATCTATATTTAAAAGTAATTCAGTTATTACGTTTTAATTTGGACACCCGGAGCTAAAAATACAAAATAATTTCACTGCTTGTGTTAACTGTAAGAAAATAATTCTTTCAAAAGAATTTTAATAGCTTAACCTCTCTGAAATTAGTTAGGAACAAATGAAAATATTAATTTAAAATGATCCATGTATTTCATCGAAAAAAAATTTAATTCGAGGGAAATCGATCTTGATCGGGGTGTCTAGGTTCCTTGATACACCCTCTTTATAGTCCACAACTGGGTGATATTCCAACTCTTCTCTCGTTACGGCTGTCGCAATGGGAACTTAGTCGATGAAGTCATAAAATGGTTCTTGTTTAACGCAGCTGATATAGAATTTGACGCCGTCGGAGCCGAATACTCTCTCTCTCTGGACGGTTGTGGTGTCTGCGTCAGGTACGGCAACTTCCGCTTTCACGGCGGGGGTGCAGTGAGGCTTTTCAGTGACGGATTCAATCTGTTCCGTCGTTAAACGTCGCAGTTCAATCGAACAAAACCTACCTCACGTTTGACGACCAGAGAGGTCAAATTTACGAGGCTGTGATTGGCGCTCTGGTTCTCTGTGGTGACTGTTCGAAGCGGCAATTTGGATTCCCGGTGGACCATGATTACGACAATGCGCTTTAAGGGTTTTAATGATAGCGAAGTTCCGGTCGCAAATGGGGCATCTGTGAACCTTTGCCCCCTGAGAGTGACGTTTTCTTTCGTGGCGAAGTAAATTGTTCCACACTTAGTACACCCAAAGGGCTTCTCGGCCGAGTGTCTCCGTTTGTGTCTGATCAAATGCGACTTTCGCGAAGAAGTATAGTTACACTGGTCACACTGGAAGGGTTTCTCGCCCGTGTGAGATCTTTTGTGGTAAATAAATGCAAACTTGTGTGTAGATGCGAAGTTACACTGGTCACACTGGAAAGGTTTCTCGCCCGTGTGAGATCTTTTGTGGTAAATCAATGCACTCTTCTGAGCAGATGCGTAGTTACACTGGTCACACTGGAAAGGTTTTTCGCCCGAGTGGGTTCTTCGGTGGTTAATCATTGCACCCCTATTTGTAGATGCATAGTTGCACTGGTCACACTGGAAGGGTTTCTCGCCCGTGTGAGTTCTTCTGTGAGTAATCAAATCACCGTTCCGTGAAGATGTATAGTTACACTGGTTACACTGGAAGGGTTTCTCGCCCGTGTGAGTTCTTCTGTGGTTAATTAATGCACCCTTTTGTGCAGATGCGTAGTTACACTGGTCACACTGGAAAGGTTTTTCCCCTGAGTGAGTTCTTCTGTGGTTAAACATTGCACCCCTATTTGTAGATGCATAGCTACACTGGTCACACTGGAAGGGTTTCTCGCCCGTGTGAGTTCTTCTGTGAGTAATCAAATCACCATTTCGTGAAGATGTATAGTTACACTGGTTACACTGGAAGGGTTTCTCGCCCGTGTGAGTTCTTCTGTGAGTAATCAAATCACCCTTCCGTGAAGATGTATAATTACACTGGTTACACTGGAAGGGTTTCTCGCCCGTGTGAGTTCTTCTGTGGAGAATGAGATTACTCTTATAATTCGTTGCGTAGACGCATTCTGAGCATTTGTGCATCGTTTCTTCTCTTCTGCTCATTTTGCGAGTTTCACTCTGAATCAAAGGCTTTTTTGGTTGTATTAACTGGTGTTGCTTATACCAAGGCCTTAAACAAATTTAAAATTAATTATTAGCGGAAATCAACCAAGACGGACGAACAAGAATATCAACTTTAAGAAAAGGTCATCTAGCCTTTGATAGTGTAATCATTTTGATTATTTCGCCTTACTGGCAACCAATGATAAAGGTTTTATATCCATGTCGATGAGGAGTTACGCTTCAGAGTATCCGTTTTGGTTTCCCCGTCTTTCCTGCATAAAACAATACGCCTGCACCACCCATATCATTTTGGTGTAGTAGGTTACAAGACATCTAAACTTTTGTCCGGACAATAATGAAAATACACTACTCTATTAAAATCAGCTTAAAGCAACAGTCGGCTCTATCATTTTCACCCGTTTTATGAGACGGATATGAATTTATCCAATTCTTAAAACAAGTTCGCCAAGAAGGCGATAATAATTTTTCGTGCCCGCATTCCATAAAATCATGAATAAGTAATTAACCTTAAATTTAAGTGAAAGATTACTTCTGGCCATACACGGCTTCGATAAGTAAGTGACATACTTATTTATTACTTCTGGCCATAGGCGTATTCAAAGTTAGTGCCCACTAGGAGCAACAAACACACCAGCCCACACAATGAGAACACAGCTAGCCTTTAAACAAGCAAACGCAGATTTGTGTACAAATATCATTGAACTAGTCTTTACGGTGCACGTTTTACGGAAAGGGGGAAGACAATTTCCGAATTGTCCCCTTCCGAGTGCAGCAGGTGCTAAAGCTCCCTCTTCTCTCCTTCCGTGCCGTATTATTCAAGTGAATCGATACTGCTTGGATTTGAATGTAGAAGTGTACGAATCGCCGTTTTATCACTACTACTAGGAAACTGTTTCCAATTTATTTTCTACAAGCAATACCAGCTAACATTATTATTATAATTTTTTCTTACGCCATTCTTTCTGCAGTACTTTTTTATAGGTTAACCGATAGTGCTCTTCGGGATTGGGAGCAGTAAGCGCCTTTGCGACAGCTACGAAGTGACTGATTTCCAGTTTTCTACGCCACTTCTCTTTCAGAGAAGTTACCCGTAAAACTCTCGGAAAAGTAGAATGGTTCTCTCCCGCCTTTACGGGCACTACTACCTAACCATCTACTTATACCGGTTTGTTTAAACGCAAAATTCCGTTTCCTCCCCCTTTAGAGGGGCACGAAATAAAAAACGTGGTGCCAACTATTAATGGCAAAGGAAGCCAACATTAAAAATATTATTATTATTATAATAAGACAAATTATTCGCGACCTAAAACTATTGCTACGCCCCCTTTGATTCGCCATTGAAAGTTTGAAACCTAAGTAGGTAGCTGCTAAAGCAGACGCTACTACTTTTTCCTCGTCGTTCTTCGTAAATTTTACTTCATAAATACTTATATTTTAATATAATTTTTGCATCGGTTGATTATATTGGTACAAGTTTATTAAAAAAAAACGATCTCATAACTTTTTAGTTTGTCTGTAACGGATGCTAGATCATAGGCGCAAAACTCGGAGAAGCTAGTGCCGTTAAGGCCCGTTACGCCACCTAGGATCATTTCGGTCGCGAATACTCTATTAAGTGAAGTATAACCTATATTTTATAACTCAAGTAAAATATATTGTTAAAAATTACTATAATTTATCTTATTGTCCAATGTACAAACGATCGAATCTTGGCAATCAACGCGAGTGGTAACTTTAAGTACAACCTTTTCATTTCGACGCTAGCGACATCTTTAAAAAAAAAGGGAACTTACTACACAATTGCTTAACACGAATGTAGTATTGTATAGGAAGAAATGATAAAATACAAAGAAATTCTAAGATTACACAAGATAAATGTATTTAAAATTAAAATAGCCCAACTAGTTTCGGACAGAGTTCTTGGTCCATTTCGTTGTATTTTAAATTATTTAATAAGTAATATTGTCCAGACCAATAATATTTGTAATTTTGGGAGGGGCTCTTTTTTCGCCATAATCGCATAATCTAGCGTTCCAACGGCGAGGTTAAATGGTTTTGAAGGAGTTTAATTCGTGGCCTAGGTTTGGTTTCATATACAAAACACAATTAATATATGAATTTTGCCTACCTTTTTTAATGTAATCTAAAATATTTGGTATTTGTAGAGGTTATTCTAACAGTCTAAGGATTTGTTTCTCCAGCGCGGCGACTAGCCACTGTCGTTAATTTTTCAAAATTTACACGAATGATTCGCGAGTGGCGACTTTCGAAAGATATTTAAAAAAAGTGCTAGACGTAACTAAACATGATTTTGCAAAAGATATTTTTCACTGACTTTGTTCCATAAAAATTCGCGATTTGGGGTTTGACCAAATTAACAAAGTCAAATAGTTTAAGCGTGGACTAACTAACGGACTGGTTAATTTTAGCTTTTATCATATTAAAACTTTAGTTTCAGAAGAAACTGCCACAGTTTATGATGTTTCCCTTTTTACCAATACAAATACATTAAATTATATTATATTACACTAATTAACTAATTAATTAATGAAAATTGTATTGAACCTTCCATCGATTTATTACCTCAAAATAAGTAATTCCTGGTGCATCCAGTTTTGAGAACGAAATCGTGATCATTAATTTTTGTAAATAAAAACTCTGTATACATCCTACATTTATGGAGGAAGAAACTTAATTTTTTTTTGACATCCACACATCGGTGTCGACCCAAGGCCTTAGACACCAGCACACAATAATTGATTAGTCAGGGTGAGATATGTGTAACGGCCACGCCAACGGGGGCATACGTGGGACAATGGTGGGGACACCCGCGGCGGAAGTACCACTTGTCGTCCTCACACGGCCATCCACAAACTCTGCCTCCCAGACGCTTGGGATATTACAGGAGTACGCCACTACTCCCGGCTTGGAGGAAAAACTACTTCTGGAGAGGTAAATACGAGACCTCTAGCACGGGCCGATTGTTCGTAGTGAGGCAGAAAATCCGCTAGAGGCGCCAGGCGCTACGCCTGGTTCGTAGGCTTTTAGCGACTACTATTTAAGGACAGCCATTACGAAATGTTTTATAAAGTTATTCCGTTCATACATAGGTGGCGACACTCTACTAGGCACAAAGGTCAATTGGGCCGCTGTTCACGCGCCTGCTTTTCTTCTCCAAGATAGTTGTTTCTTCCTCCATGCTACATCCAGTTTGGACGCATCATGGACCAGGGGACTGCTCAAAAGGGAGGGGGCGGAGGAAGTCACGCGAATGTTTGGATTTCCGGTTACAAACTCGCGTCTGCTAGGATTCTAAAGGCTGGTTAAATTGTGTTGGTAATTTGTGGAGTTCGGTGTCAACGTAATTTTTATGATGAAATAATGATAGAATTAGATCATCAAATGAAAAATAAAGTAAAGAAAACGGAGAAAAGAAACGTTCTAGACACAGGAAGAACTAAGAAGGGCCAGATTTAAATGATGTAAAAGAAGGGGAAAAGATAAACGTTAAAAGAGTAAGAGGTAGGCCTAAAATAGTTAAAGGGCAAAAGCTCAAAGCAAACAGAAAGAACCAAATATAAGACTACATAATTTGAGCTTCACGATCTTCCTTCCAAGCTCGTCTTAACGTTATTCTTGTTCGTATTTCTGGTCCGATATTTATAACGTCGTTAGGTTGATCTGGCAATTTGATTGATATTAAATCAACCAGCTCTTTCAGTGCATTGGATTGGTTATCATCTTTTTTAATAGTTAATTTGTCCCTTTTTTCCACAATTTTAAGATTCGGCACAAATTACTACGATTAATGCGAATATTTGATATTCTCTTCTTTCTGATTTTAGGTGTTCATTTTAAAAATTACATAATAGGCCTTTCTATAAAGTCATTACGCTTCCCGAACTTGTTTTAATGTATCGCTTTCGTCACGAGATACGTAGGAGTTCAGCTCAGTTTAGGTGGTTAGAAAAATCCCTGAAGAAGGAGGAACAGTTCCTCCGAAACGTTGGATTTTCTAAATAAATAAATTGTGAATTTTAAAACCGTTTTAAGTCTCTTTTCATTTGGTTAGATTTTTATAAAAAGGGCTACTCGTCGAATTTTAATTGGCTATCCTAGTAAAACGTCACTTCTACGTAACGAGTGATGCGCCCAATACATCTAAACAATAAGGCCAACGTTACTTTATAGAAAGGCCTATTGGAATGACAATCAGTTTTCGAAATTCTATCTGGCCCTTCCTGCAATTATTTTCTGCTTTTCGTTTTGGCGTTCTATGGGAACTAAATATCCACGGTTTACAGTTCTGACAGCGAAAAAGGTTGAGATCCATATTACGACCCGTTAACTTTCGGGAGTGATCATCTTGTTCTTTTTCTATTTTTCTCTTTTCTACCCTCAGTATAGCCATCTAGCTCATAATATTGTACTGTCTGTATAATAAATCTCGCCTATTCTGGCCGCCCCGTAGTTTGTTTAAGATTACGTAACCTGATAAGATAAGATTTATTTAGTATATTAAGCCAAGTCAGCTTTAATTTCCACTCAAAATTGACCGTTTTTTTATACTCATTCCATCAAGTTTTCAGTGATCAGGATGTGGTATATAACATCTGGTGACGCGGTTCGACGTGAAGGTTAAAGTGTACGGTATTGTTGCGGGAATTTCACGTCGGATTCGTGGTTGTTCGTGATAATTCTTGGTGAAGATAATTATGTGCTGTGTGTTCCTTGGTTTAAGGACGGTTACTTGAAGAACGATAAGTACTTTTAAACTTTACTAATTCTCTGTGTTCAAAGCAGACGACTGTTCAAAACTCAATCAGATTCCATCCTAGCCCAACCTTTCTCACTCCTTAAACAAGTAATCATAAATACATTTGGCAACGTTCACAATTTTCCGACCAGAGCTACCCCTGCTTTATTCATTGTACACCCCAAAGAGCTCACCATAGCCTATAAGTATTCAGAATCTTTAGATAATTACCAATGTTAATAAAATTATCATAATTGACTCTGTTGTTACTAAGTCCTATAATAAACCAAGAGTGTTCTATTTTGGCACAACTAAAATTGTTTTCATTTACCTACACTGTGACAATAACGACGCTAAGGATCCCGAACAAATAAACACGATACACACGGCACGGGTAATAAGTATTTAAATTTCCCTCGAGATTAGTTTGCGGTTCAGATTTTTAAGGTTACTATTGGAACTTTCCGAATCTTCCCTCCTTTCCAATCTCTACGAGTCCCCCCCCGTCTCTAAACGTTATAGTGTCGTAATATATATACGCTTTTTTCCATGTGCAAATAGTTTTAAAAATTTGTAAAATATAGCACGAAATACTACACAACATAATATTAACAACTCATAAACCTTCTTAACCCTGTAATCCCAACACATTTTAACTAGTTAGGCCTAAATTTTTCAATATACGCTCTTAAATGTCACCAATATAGATTAAAATACCACACAAATATATAAATAATAACTTACTTTTTTACGGTTGGAAATCTATAAGCCTTTGCGTTTAAATTATAGCATGAATATATCTAGCTATGAATATCCAACCCTACGATATAGCCCTTCTATCATGTCGATTTGATTTGGGTGGCAACTTTCGAGACCAGTGAAGCGTTTTCAGCCAATCAGGAGACTGAGGGAAATGACGGCATGCTCCTCACTCGGTCGGAGCAGATGTGATTGATCACGTGACTAGATAAGCCCAACCCAAATTTTAGCGGGAGGTTAGAGAGGCTATTGCTATTGTATATTCATAGCTAGATATATTCATGATTATAGTCGATCGGCGAGACAGAGCAACCCCAAGTCTTCACAGAACAATATCCGAAACCAAAATGGCACGTGGAAAAATAATCAGCTAGTTTGTACCCTCTCGAGATTATTTCCACACGCGATCAAAAAACAACTAACCCTCAAATTCTATTGGCTGTCTCTCTAAGATAACAGTTTTACGCACTTAAGATTAAACCGTCTCGTGATCAAAACTGCAAGTAAAGGTTGGCGACAACACTGACGTCATTTAACAAATTGAATAGTGAAAAAAACCATTGTTTGACGTCATTTCTCTGGGAAACAATGTAGTTAATAGAAACTTACATTAAATAAGTATACCAATTAAACATATCGAGAAAAAAATCTAAGAAGACAATTGTAATTAATATTATCACTACGGCGATAATGTTTTATGGTTGTTTAAGGATAGCGTTTATGGTCGAGGTTTGTACTAAATTATCCATATCGGAAAAGAAGTGAAATAATACATTTTCGTACCCCCATAAGATATAATTGCACTAGTACAGTTGTAACGGGGAGCTGTATCGGGAAGCCTCGGTGGGTTTGTTTACGTTTATAGTACCCTCAGGAGTGGAGAGATGGCGCCACCAGTCTGGCGGCGGTCGGCCTTATCTGGGGTTCAACGGTCAGCGACGACGGGCTCTTTCGGATGCGGTATAAGGAACGGGTCGAGGTGGCCGGAGGTCATTTTTACTTTATGTCCAGAGTGGCATCGTGCTATCGGAAGGTCGCGACTCTATTGTATATAATCGGCTGGTTGACATAAAGACTTTTAATCTCTTAAGAACGTGTTTTAATTCAATTCGGTAAACGAAACTCAGTGATCAAACCTTGATCCCATTCACCTCTACATTTTTGGAGGTACCGCCGAGATATTGAAAGTCGTGAGTCATGGGGTTTTCCCGAGTTTTTTTCCCGCCATGTTTTGTTCCTTTGGTAAATAGGCCGGTTTAATTTTGGATCTTTATCGTTATGGGGTTATTTCCTTTGTTTCTTTGTTTTATCGGGGTTTTTCCTCATTTTATGTGTTTTAATGGGTAGGTTTTTTTGCCTACTTCTATGGGAGAAGATATGGGAGCGGGTTTTTTGGACATTTTTATTTGTATGTTTGGTTTATTGGAATGGCTCTGGTACTGAAGCTGGTTTGGCTGAGAATCCGGGTGGTTGTTCGGGCTTTTGGAAGGGAATGGTTTCCTTTGGGCTCGCGAGAAGAGACCGGGATAATTCGGGGTCGTCGCTCTAAGAGGGCGCGGATTTGAGAGAGAGCAGAGGGTGGTTTCCCGTGGCGGCCTGGTTGGCAGGACGAAGCGAGGTCCGGAACTTCTTTTTGGCGTAGCATGGAGGGGTCTTTGGCGGTGGTTTAGTGGAACGGAGTTTGCGTGGTTGTTGTCGTTTGGAATGGGAAATCTTGGGCACTTGGAATGGGTACCCGCCGATCTTGGGGACGGAACTGACGGGTCTAAGCGGTTCGGACAGCGACGTGACATCTTGGAGGGCATCCTCTAACTGGGGGCTTAGCTGATGCCGGGGGAACGTCGGGCTGCAGGCCTTCGAAGGAATCAGGGAGTCCAAGGAGCAGGGCTAGGTTATTTATCCCGCTGGTAGTTTACTTACTTTTGTTTTGTCCCGATCTCAATTTCCCGACGATGTATGGCCTTGGTTCTCTTTGTCTTGTTTTCAACCGTACTGGGATCCTGGGTGGAATGGCATGAAGTTTCAGGGTTGTTTAGGCCTGGGTTGCAGATCCTTAAACTAAGGCGACGGGTGGTTGTTGCTGGGTGATGTGGGACCTTTGTTTTGACGGTATCCGGGGGATGGATTTCATCGGCGATTTGCGGGCGACGATCGACTATGCTTATATTGCACTGAGCTGCGCCGATGGCTAGGTTCTCTTGCTGGGACTATATCGGAAGGTGGGTCGTCGGCGCGATGTCTATTATATTACCCCAGGCTGGTTTAGGGAAAGGTTGCGGTTGGGTCCTCAGGTTGCGACGCGTCTACGGGATCATCCTAGCCAGGGTTGGGTGTTGAGTTTGGACAACTTTACTTTTTCGTTTCGGCCGGTTGGTGGTCCTCCGTTTGAGACTGATCGGGAGGCCTCGTGGGGATTTGGTTGGTTGATTTCAGGTATGGCGGAGAGATTAGCGGACTTTGTGTGTGCGTATTTTTCGGGGTCTCGGTGGGATGCGGACCAGTTTCTGGGGTACTATTCGAACCTTTGGTTGGGGTATTCTCCTATGGCAACGTTCCCATCGTTGGAGCCGGCTAGGGAAATTTTTCGGGGGGTGGCGGTTGGCCGGATTATTGTGGAGTCAGCGGCACTGTTGTTTTTTCCTGGGGGTCTTCCGGCTGACTATTTTGTGGATATTTCGGTTCCGTTGTCGGGGATTGTAGGGGTGGTTGTTGGTCGGTTGGCATCTTTGAGGGGATGTGAGGTGGATCCTTTGGCGGCAGTTTTGTTGCAGAATGTGCAAGAGTTTTATAAGATTTATCTGCGGAAGTGAAATTTGTTCGGGTGGAGGGGTTTTTTTTAAATAAAATTGGTTTTTCCCGTTGTTTCTTTGTTTGTGTGGTTTTTCCTCTCTGGTATGTTTTTCCCGAGGCTTCCCTTTTTGGGGAGGGGGAACATGTAACGGGGAGTTGTATCGGGAAGCCTCGGTGGGATTGTTTACGTTTATAGTACCCTCAGGACTGGAGAGATGGCGCCACCAGTCCGGCGGCGGTCGGCCTTATCTGGGGTTCAACGGTCAGCGACGACGGGCTCTTTCGGATGCGGTATAAGGAACGGGTCGAGGAGGCCGGGGGTCACTTCTACTTTGGGTCCAGACTGGCATCGTGCTATCGGAAGGTCGCGACTCTATTGTATATAATCGGCTATTTGAAATAAACACTTTTAATCTCTTAAGAACGTGTTTTAATTAAATTCGGCAAACGAAACTCAGTGATCAAACCTTGATCCCATTCACCCCTACACAGTCTCGATAAATAAGCAATTTCGTGGGAATAAGAGACGTTTTTATCAAAGATAAACCAAGTTTATAGCTCATTGTAATTGGAACCATAACAAAAACCACGTTGTAACGTGATTATGGTTACCGCGATCGATAATTTTTGTTACCTAGGAATTATACATGTCAAATACATAGTGCTGATCTTGACATATGGAAATTTTAAATATCCTGAAAAGTAAAATAATCACGATAAGAAAGAGTAGTTAATGAAATTTTATTAGTAGTTGATAACGTTCATTGATAATAAAATCCTAATCGTAAAACGCTAAACCTGTAAATCGTACATAAACCTTTTCCTAAAAATATAAACATTTAAGAAACATTTTTTAACATAAATTATACATGTCAAATACATGTTACTGATCTTGACTTATGGAAATTTTAAATATCCTGAAACGTAAACTTATCACGATAAGGGTAGTTAATGAAATTTTATTAGTAGTTGATAACGTTCATTGATAATAAAATCCTAATCGTAAAACGCTAAACCTGCAAATCGTACATAAACTTTTTCCTAATAATATAAACATTTAAGAAACATTTTTTAACATAAATTAGACAATTTTGGGTTAAACACTAGACCCAATTACATGACAAACTCTTTTAGTTTCTTTCGAGGTACAAAATAGTTTATTAGATAATGTTTAAATTTATTTCAAGTGAAAGGGTAGTTATAACGCATTTCTTTAACACGTAAGTTGGAGCAAAGACGATTGATATTTTCACTTATTTGTTCTCCATTTTCAATAATGAGCTATTTCAATTTAATATAGTTTGTTTAATTCTTTATTTGTAATAATTTTTTTAATTGTAGTCAGGTAGCGAAAGATCATATAAATTTCACTTTTTAAAAAGCACGCGAAACTCTTCTGCGACGTGAACAATGTGACAAAGCGAGAATCGTCATCTTATCATTTAACCCAGCAAACACAAATCGTCCCTGGGACGTCCCAGCATGGTCCATAGAGCCCAGCTTGGTCCCGTCCAAAATTCGTCCTACGGGACGAATAACTAACGTCCCATTTTAGTCCTCGTAGAACCAATTTCGCGACATCCTATATTCAGTCCAATCGACGTCGCATGGATCTCCACTATTCTTCCGAAATGTTTCGTCCATTAATGCTATCTAGAGCCTAGAGGTGCGTTTATCAGCAATTAATTTTAATTTTTTTCACCTGTATTTGTATTTGAGCTGATAATGATTAATGAACCACAAAACATTAATTTTATTAAGAATATTATTATTTAAATTTACGAGTTTATTTAACGTGAATTAATGAAATTACGTGTTAAATTAAAACTACTTAATTTTTTAATTAATTTTATCTGTTCTTAATTTTTATATTTTTTTATATTATTATTTTCTTAGTTTTTATTTCCATTATTTTCATTTGATGAATTATTTCTACAATCACAGCCAATTACTGTGAAAAAGCTGATCTAAGTTGGCCGAGCTAAAGTCCTTTTAAAATATTTGGTAGCCCAGTTTGTAGTTTCTTTTGTACGACGCCATTACTCGATAGTTTGGAATCGGTCACCATAAAGTCCATAATGCGTTCTACACAAACGTTAAAGATTATAACATAGTAATCTCTAGTATTGCTGATAATATATCATAAGAGTAAGTATTTTATTAAAAAACCGTTTGATTTTTTTAATGATTTTAACTCGATATTATTAATGTGTCTTTTACAGATGTAGGAAGAAAATATGTTTGATCAAAGTCTATTCATTTTGGACCTGTACATGTTTCAATTTAACTTTTTAAGTTTATTATTCATTACTCTCACTGAACGGTTCGCCTAAAGCTTTATTTCATACTGTTATATTTTATATATTGAATTTGGAAATCCAAAAGTAACATTTGCGTTGAATTCTCCGAGAGTTAAGGAAGGTTCGCTGTTTTTAAAGTTCATTTTGAACCTGTACATGTTTCAATTTAACTTTTTAAGTTTATTATTCATTACTCTCACTGAATGGTTCGCCTAAAGCTTTATTTCATACTGTTATATTTTATATATTGAATTTGGAATTCCAAAAGTAAGATTTGCATTGAATTCTCCGAAAGTTAAGCAAGGTTCGCTGTTTTTAAAGTTCATTTTGGACCTGTATATGTTTCAATTTAACTTTTTAAGTTTATTATTCATTACTCTCACTGAGTGGTTCGCCTAAATCTTTATTTCATTTTGTTATATTTTGTATATTGAATTTGGAATTCCAAAAGTAAGATTTGCGTTGAATTCTCCGAATGTTAGGGAAGGTTCGCTGTTTTTAAAGTTCATTTTGGACCTGTACATGTTTCAATTTAACTTTTTAAGTTTATTATTCATTACTCTCACTGAACAGTTCGCCTAAAGCTTTATTTCATACTGTGATATTTTATATAGTTAAATTGTAATTCCAAAAGTAAGATTTGGATAGATATTAAAATTAATCTTCGAGAAACAGTAATTTCTAGAGTACATTTTTCATTCGATAGTCTTAATTTTTTTTAAGGAATAGTATTAAATGGCTTAGTTTTATTTTGCTTCTGATTTAAAAATTAATTTTATTGTTTTTTTTACATTTGTATAAGGAAGGTTATTTAATTTTTTAATAGTTTAGTTCGAAATTTATTTTGTTATATAAAAATTAAATAACTATATAGGTTTTGTAATTTATATGTTAACTGCTAATACTTGCAGAGTTCGTGTTATTACAATCAAATTGTACACTTGTTGCTGGATTTTTTCCATTGTCTTGTATTTTAATGTTTTGAATAAAATTTTAATATCAAGTTTGGCTTTTTAAATTATTTGTTCAGAATACGATATCCAATGAACGTCCTAATCTCATCCCTATTGAGCCATGATTGAACCAAATTAAAGGCCTAAAGACATCTCTAGGTTTTATAGAAAGACATCCAGGGGACGACCGCCGTAATCGCCGTTGGACATCCGAAAACTCGTCCCCGGGACGTACTACGGCTATAGACAAACCGGACATTTGGACGTCCTTTAACGTCCAACCGACGTCAACCCCGGATTTTGGGATGTCCTACGGACGAAGGCAAGATCCGAGTGTGACGTCTATCGGATGTCCATAGGACGTGTTTTTTGTTTGCTGGGAAGTTGAAGCTCTCGAGATAAAAAGCGTAGTATTGTAATATTAATCATTCATCGCATCCGCTTTGGTCTCTTGTATTAGCTTTATTGACAAGGGATTAAAAAATTCTACGAAATAATATCTCAATTTGAAATACTTTGATTACGATTAACATTTTTGAGCTTTTATTCCAAACAATCTTGACAATCATTTTTTATTTGCTTACGGATGAGATGTTTCTCACTAAATCTACGCGAATGTTTTTTTTGGGGAATTAATGGTCAGTTCAAATACAAAAATTAGCCGTAGTACAAGAATTGTACGTGAATAGTAGAAGGAAAGTGAGGGTGTGACATCGATCCCGGGATCGGGATCGTCGGGATCCGGGATTTAAGGGGTGAAATGGGGGTAAAATCGTTGAAAAGTCAATGTATTTATGATATTTCTCGCGACGATTTGTTTTTTTCGTATATCAACATATTGTGTTCAGGCCAGCCTGTTCATTTATCTCCGCTTATCTCAAATTTCAAGAGTACACTTATATGGTACTTGAACGTATATCTTATCAAGTTTTATCGTACGTAATAAGATGAAATGATGTAAAAAGTGATAACCTAGGAGATAGCGGGCGTGCGCGGATTACCCGGGAGGCGCGGTTAATTTGAATTTAAAACATGGAGTGTTTTGACGTCATGGAATATTCATTGTTAAAGTGACGTAGAATGGAAATATTTTTAAACTTCATTTTATTATGTCGAGTGATTCAATACTTTAAAGAGATAATCTGTTATATAAGACGCGTGTGGCATTGGGTAGTGGGGGTTTTTCCAGGAACTTTCCCGCATACGAGTGCGTTTACCGCGTATATTTCCGTATAAGGGCGTTTTCCGCGTAGTTTTTCCGCGAATGAGCACGTTTTTCGACACCGGCGCGTTTTCACGTAGTTTTCTGCATTGGGGATCTTGTTTCTTGGTATGTTGATGAAAAATCCGAAAAATTTGAGATATGCTGATAAAATATTACTCTGATTGACGGGAATTCTCGTCACTGCTTATCGAATGTATAACACCTTTTAAGGAAAATAAATTTTTGAGACAAGGCTGCCATCTATAGAAGCGTTTTACAGTTCATTGAAAAATCTATTTTTTTTAAATCATCATCCCGTTCGTAATTGCCTTTCTATCTCTTCAATTTTAAAAGTATATCCTAATTAATACTATATTTTTAACATTAACAAGTCTCCAAATTAAACCAACTTTTAACCAATTTTCCCCAATTGTATAATTTTTAACAGAATTTCCTAAATTATTCTAATTTTTGCCATAAGCCAAATTAATTTTAAAACTATTGTCTATTTACGAAAATTGAGTTTTGTAGATATTTTGAATAGTTTCATTTTTATCCCTGGTTAAAAGTTATTATAATTGGGGATATTTTGTTAAAAGTTAGTATAATTTGTGAGATTCTTTTAAAAAAACTGAATAGTTTTGGTTATTTTCAAACAAAAATAGAAAATTAAAGCCTGCTTTTTGATACCTCGGAGCTTAATAACAACGCTAATCAGTTGCATCTTGTAAAAAACAGTAACCTGAGATTAGAATTAAAATTTGCAAAACCGTTACCGGAGCCGATTTCCATTCTAATTTACGCTGAGTTTCTTTAAGTATTTTTCAATCCTTATACCTATATTTACATATTGGAATTGTTACAAAAGGTTCTTTTAAACGTAACTTAGTATATTAATTTATTTTGGAAGTTCAAACGTATTAAGAGCCCTTCAAAGTACTATAAAAGGATTTCATTTACAAACTAAATTAATATTTTCTTCAAACTTTCAATTCGTTATAATTTGAATTTAAATTAAAACATCATGGATTATAGGTGCGTTATCTACTATTAGACCGAACGGATTTAAAAATACTTAAAGTAAGTGGTTTTACTGATAAACTCTAAAGGAATTTATCTTTAAAGGGTATCTTAGATTATTGTTGTTAATTTTATTCAAGTTCAAAACGTATAAAGAGTCCTTCAAAGTACTTTAAAAGGATTTTATTTACGTACTAAATCCATATTTTTTTTTAAACTTAGAAGTTAGTTTGTATGAAATACTTACTAATACCTGAAAAATGGACTTGAGTGGATAAGATTTGTAAATATCATTTGAAACTAATAATTTTCACGCTTTATTTAAGTCAAGCAATTACATTTTTAAAAATGAAAGAAGTTAAACAATATATCAAGGTATTACACTCAGGCAAAAAAAATAGTTGCATTATGTTATTATATTTCTTTCTTAAATACCGTGATGCTTAAAAGCAAACCTCAAATCTAGAAAACAAAGTTTTTTTAAACAAGGGATAAATTTATTTAAATAGATACTTTGGTGACATCTAACGGCGGCAGTGGAAAATAATAAACAAAATACTAAAAGTATCATGTGTTATTAAAATTTTAATTGCTATATTATATTTATGGTATGTACTTGAACCCATTATGGTATTTGAAATAGCTTAATATATGAAGAAAGTAAACATATTTCTTAAAGCATAGAAAGCGTTATTTTTTTTATAATTTATTAATTAACTATTAATATGGTTACATTATTTACATAGGGTTCTTAGTTAAAAAGATCCAAGTACCTTTAAAGCTCACCAATACATAAATGTAATATTTAGTTGCATAATCTAATCCGTATTTATATTATCAATAAACACAAAAATACAAAACCTGATACATTAAATTAAGCATTTTTACTTTAAACAATACCTGCATTTGAAATTATATAGCATACAAACCCACAGCTTATAAATAAAATTACATCAAGGTTTTCAAATCAGTATTATCAGTTAAAAGAATTAAATTATTTGCATTGTGTTTTATATTCTTCAATTGTGTTGAAATCCATACGGTAATAAGGATCAAAACGCGATAATATAAAAAGTTCTGCAAAACTAATCCTTTATCGAAAAGTCATCTTAGTATTGTTGCTATAACAGTATAAACAAAACGATAACCTAAACTAAATCCTATACCCCATTTTTCTTTCTTATGGTGAAGGACCAGGTTTTTCTTGTAGCATTTACGGATTGAGTTTCAAAAGAAATCTGGAAAATTCGTTCGCTATGTCATTTTATGTTCAGCTATAGAACGAATAATCGTAATCTTATCATTTCAGGGTAATTAAAGCAAATTTAAGCTGTACCACACGATCTTCGCTCCGATAAACGAAGGTATGCTCTATCCAAATGCATACAGATGGAAATTAAATTAAAAAAAATTAGATACGCAGACAGAAAAATATAGGCACGCTGCTTAAATTGTTTATAATATTTGATAAAAAGTACACTGGTTGTTTGCGAAAACATCTGCCACCTTTAATTACTATAAATATTATTTATTAAACAGATATTAAAAACATTATTATTTATATTAATTTTCTATTCAGAACTGTTTTATATACAACTTACTTATCTCTTAATCAAAGTTTCGTACCTTTGGAAAAATTATAAATATTGTAAATTTGTGCAGAAATTATCTCCAAATGGCTATGGACAGAATATTTTACCCGACGAGGAATTGTACACTAACTCATATACAAATTACGACGTTAAACCGAATAAAAATTTGTAAAATATTGTAAATATTTTAAGTCAATAAAGAAATTAATAAATGTTTTAAAAAATAAATTATCTTCTATTTTCTACCTTTTATTTCTATAAATATTTCAATATTGATATTTATATATATTATTTTTATTTTAATATTAAATCGCACAATTTTTAGAGGACTTAAGCTAGTCAATGGTATACAACATTACAAAAAGTTATAATGGTACTGATTCACGATGTCAATTATTCTAGATTTAGTTTCGAACTGAGAGACTGTTTAAACTAGTTCGCGTGTTTCACTTTATCTTTCAAGTTCTATGCTATCTTCCACTATGACGCGTAAACGTTCGGTTTCTACGTTTATATGGTTTATAGTAATATGACGGTTCAATTGTGATTTAAACAATGGACACGATTAAAGTTTACATTTATAGATTTTTGAAAGTAGAATTTTTTTATCGGGGAGATAAACACATTGACATAATCAAAGATAATAAAAACTTTCAGGGGAGCCCACCGCGCTCCGCTCAGACCCAACCGCGGATTACCCTAGGGTGCGGCGCGGAGATAAAAGTTAACGCGGGTGGGTCTGAGCGGAGCGCGGCAGCTATATTCAAGATGCCTAAAGCCCAACATATTTGCCCCAACCGCGGTTGGGTCTGAGCGGAGCGCGGTGGGCTCCCCTGAAAGTTTTTATTATAAATAGAAGATATCTTATTTTTTAAAACATTTCTTAATTTCTTTATTGACTTAAAATATTTACAATATTTTACAAATTTTGATTCGGTTTAACGTCGTAATTTGTATATGAGTTAGTGTACAATTCCTCGTCGGCTAAAATATTCTGTCCATAGCCATTTGGAGATAATTTCTGCACAAATTTACAATATTTTTATTTTTTCCAAAGGTACGAAACTATGATTAAGAGATAAGTAAGTTGTATATAAAACAGTTCTGAATAGAAAATTAAAATAAATAATAATGTTTTTAATATCTGTTTAATAAATAATATTTATAGTAATTAAGGTGGCAGATGTTTTCGCAAACAACCAGTGTACTTTTTATCAAATATTTTAAACAATTTAAGCAGCGTGCCAGAAAGGGGGTGTCCATCCGGTGAATGAGAATGAAATTCTCATTCACCGGATGGACACAAAGCTGTTGCTTGGCTCCCACATTCATCCTTCTCGTTCACACGCTCCTTTCCCCCATTGCTTTCCTCCCTTCTTAATCACCAGAATTTCTAATCACCAGATTCTCTCTCGTTCACCAGCTCCTTTCCCCCACCCCCATTCTCCAGAATTTGTTTTGCTCGTGCAGATTTTCTGAAGGATGGAATTTACCCCTCCCTCGTTAACCATAATTTCCACTATCGCTTCCGAACCCCTTAATTTCTAATCTCTAGGCAATAAAAACAAGAAATATACATTTCCAATTTTATTTTACTTTTAATTACATGATTGCGTAAAACAGGTTCTAATATTAGACCGACTATATAAAAAACGCGTTTAAATCGTATTTTATTAATATAAAAAAAATTAACTCGATCTTCGTAAGGAATATGTACAATTTCATTTAAAGGGTTGAAACGAACTACCTTCTGCAAGTGCAGTTTTATTATCACAAGAGGGACAGTCACAAACGTCGTCTTCTTCTTCAGGTACAGGTGAGAAGCTTTTATCGATGACAGTAGTTGCTTTTGGCGTCGGGGGAATGTCCCATTCTAGCGAAAGGTACTTTATTTCCGATGGTGAATTATCCCTCGACGGACAGTGTGGAAAGAATCTGGCATGTTCCCATTCTGGTACGTCTCCAGATTTCCAGTGTTCTAAGATTCCATGGCACTTGTAACATCTGACTGCGTCGTCTTGCTGAATATAGTAGAATCCAGCCTTCGCTAGTTGCTCCTTAGTGACGTGCGGATTTTTCCAGTGACGAAACGTTTCAAGTCGATACACTTCGATGTCCATAGCTGATCTAGACCAAATACGTTCTATAGTTTCAAATGATACATTCTTTAAGCCTACATTTACCCCTAAGTCTACTAAACCTAATTTTATCAATATGGTTAAATTTCTACGCTAAAATTCTCAATATAAACGCTTTTTTCAATATTCAAATTGTTTTAAATATGTCTAAAAATATAGTCTATTACAAAGAAAAATAGTTACTTACTTTACGAGTAAAAATCCTTTGTCGAGCTGTAGAAAAGACTGAGCGATCCGTCAGCAGGTATTTACTCGTCAATGTGCCGAAGAGAAATGACGCATGGAAGATTAATTTATTCCTATCTTGTTGAGAATAATTCATCACGTGATCTAAACTTCAAATAACCCTCAAATTCTATTGGCTGTCTCTCTCTGACAGTTTAAACTGCCTCTAATGATTGACGGCACATATTAACCCACTTGAGTATTTGGAAAAAACCCTTTGCTACTCGAAGGAGAGTTTGGGAAATACCACGTTGACGATATCAAAATCGAGCTCTCACTTGAAAATGTTAACGGAAAACAATCCTCTTGGAAAATTGAGTTACGTAGAAGATTTCTAAATGGCTAAGTGTTTTGTTTTTTTTTTCAATAATGACTCTTATTTTTTACATTTTAAAGTATTTATTAAGAGTGAAAAATCCCATGACTACACTGACGGCATATCTTAAGTACCGGTGGAAAAAAAATCCATTGCTCAAAGTTCAGTTATCTTATTAAACGTGCGCGTGCACAGAAAAATGAACGAGTCACGTGATAGTTACTTAATTTCTACGCTAATCTTACCCCTACTAGGCCTAATTTCTGTCTAATACATTTCCAATATATATATATAAAAGAATGGCTAAAAATTTCATTTTAAATATAATAAAATAGCCTAGCTGATTATTATTTTTATTATTATTATTATAACTTACTTTTCAGCGTGACCTTCAATGACTATTCCCAATGCTAAGACTCTTTATTGAGATAACGAAAACTGTTACTAAGAATTGATTCCCATGACTACACTGACGGCATATCTTAAGTACCAGTGGAAAAAAATCCATTGCTCAAAGTTCAGTTATCTTATTAATCGGGTGGGCGCGCACAGAAAATGAAAGTCACGTGAGAATCGGTACGTCACTGAAAATATGGGAAGTGTCATCACTAGAGTTCTTTTATCAATATATTTAATTAAGGATTATTTCAAAGTTTAGATGGCGCCATAGTTCTCAAAGCAGTGATATTAAAAGATCTCAACGGGTGGAATTGGAGAAACGCTAAAAATATTCTCGACATATTCATTCTCCCTGAGTATAAATAAATAAATAAATACATTCTTGGCGTAGTGGTAGGATTTTAAGAAAATCAATTATTTTATTTTAAAGGTTTTGTGATTTCCCACCAAACAATTTCAACATCTTCAATGTAGGCTATCTCATCAGGGGCATCTCAAAAATCTTTTTCCTCTGATCTCCTAGTTTCTGCCTCCGTCTTTAGTATTTATAAATATTTTCCTATCCATAAACCATTTCCTAACTGGTGGACTTTGATAACACTAAAATTTAACTTATAATAATACGCTGAAATACATTTTCCAATACGCAAAAAATTAAAGCTAGACCTAAAAACCTGTAAAGTGTAAAAAGCTAAGACTAAATTTCTAAGCCTAACCCATGAAAGTACATTTTCCGTAAATCATATCCTAACATGAATGCATTTGTTAAGAATAAATGTTTTTTTTAATATGCTAATTAATTTCGTAATCAAGCATAAATTTTAGTTCGCCCTTCCTCCAAAATATCTAATAGAGCTAGTACATTCTCGATAAATATACATGTTCTTGTGGAATAAGATACTTTTTTTATCAAAGATAGTATGAATCCGGCGATTGTTATCAGATCCATGCTGCCTGGCGTATCTTTGTACCAGCCAGATGTCGCTAGATCCTTCAACGAATAAATATTTCACATGGTACTATGAAATTCTACGTGTAAAGTTCAGTTATCTTATTAAACGTGAGCGCGCACAGAAAAATGAGCGAGTCACGTGAGAATTGGTACGTCACCGGAAATAGGGGAAGTGTCATCACTTGAGCCCTTTTATCAATATATTTAATTAAGGATTATTTCAAAGTTTAGATGGCGCCATGGTACTAAATACAGTAACCCCAAACTAAAATATGGTAATAGTATGCAATAAAGAACGCAAAACGTATTTAAAGGCTTTATTATTTTCGATCGCGTTGGTTCTTTTGCCTCTGATCTCCTAGTTTCTGCCTCTGTCTTTAGTATTTATAAATATTTTCCTATTCATAAATCATTTCCTAACTGGTGGACTTTGTTAAGACTAAACTTTTACTTATTATAATACGTTGAAATACATTTTCCAATAAGTAAAAATTAAAGCTAGACCTAAAAACCCGTAAAGTGTAAATAGCTAAGACTAAATTTCTAAGCCTAACCCATGAAAGTACATTTTCCATAAATTCGTTTGTTATCAGATCCATGCTGCCAGGTGTATCTTTGTACAGGCCAGATGTCGCTAGATCCTTCAACGAATAAATATTTCACTATATTCGGATCAAAATAAATTTATTTATTTTATTTTTATACATATTTTTCTTTTTTTCATTTTTTTTGCATTAATTTCAATTTTGGGAGTCGGTACCCGTTTCGCCGAAGAAGATGAAGATGCTTCGTTTTATTCAGCGTCGGGTGATTCGCCGTGTAAAAAAACATCTAGCATTGCATTTACTTTTTCCTCCTCCTCGTCCGAGACCCCTACAATACGTCTCTCGATCTATAAAGTAAATAAATCAAAATAATAAGATAAACGATAATCCATACCTTCTATTCACTAGTTCAATTTATCTCTGTCTCATATATCCACTATCGTACATACATACATACACTAACTTACTAACGCTTTAAAGTCTCCGCAAGTTTTTATGTTGTATAATCAAAGTTTTGAATCGAATAATAATAATAATAATAATTAGATCAAAACAAATTTCAAGCTTACGTTAATGTATTCCCTTGAGTGAGGGCCCAATCTTTGAAAAATCTTCTCAATGACGACATGGGTAGCTAGATGGGCGTCGATGTAACCTTCGTCCTCTTGCAGGTTCAATTCACGTAAATACCAGTTTTTATATTTTCTTAACATTATTTCTAACATTCTAAAATAAAATTGTTTTTCGGTTGGTATATCCGGCTTAAAAGAAAACCTAAGAACTGCTTTAGTTACACGCATATCCACGTTATTTTCCATAGCTAATATTTAGCCCTTAAACTTGCTCTTAATTTCGAAGAATGTAAAAATATAGAATGCTCGCTCCTATATTTATACCAAATCAGAAATCACTTGAAATAATAACTTCATTTGCTACTTAAAAACGGGGAGATGAAGGGAGAGGTGGGAGAAGGGGTTTTGGTAATTTATAAATTTTTATAATCAAATTTACCATAGCAAAAGTATATAAATAATATAAGAAGTGTACTAATTAGAATTTTCGCTCGCCAGGTAATTTCGTTTGATTTCCGTTTCGCACGGACGCAGATAACATGGTAACGCGACTACAGCGAACCGATAAAGCTAATTAATAAAATATTGTCAACCATTTGAAATTAGAAATGTTAAAATAAAACTTTTACAGATAAATCTAATTTATAAAATATTGCCAATTGAGGGTTTGCAAGTTAGTTTGATTATAAGTTTTGAGTGTTAGAAAAAAACTGCGTTTCGCTACATTACACGGTGCGTTTAAGAGGTTAGAGGGAGAGCAAAGACTATTTATACGCTTCGCCTCGCTTAAATACGCATATGCTTTGTTGACCTCTACAAGAGTTGCAGAGCTAGACCAATCAACATTTTCTGTAGACTTTCGGTTTAAAGTTCGGTTAAAGGCTGAAAACAAGATAGAAGACTTAATCAATATGTTTGGTGAAATATATTTTTATCTGGAAGTTTGTGTAAATATGACTCAATTTTCATGATGACTATCAATTAGTTTCAACAGGATATAAACATCCACATTAACAACCAAGGCTTCAACTTCTTTATAGATATTACTTAGAAATAACGCTAAATACAGGGTTAAATTCAATTCAAAATAAAAGACCATGACAATAAAAAACTAACCTTTAAAATATAAATCGCGAAGAAAATGAAGTAACGCGACTTTTAAAATTACTATAAAATGTTTAAACCCCCTGAAAACGAGAAAATTCATATAGGCCAAAACCCAAATACATGTTTACTGAGCTTAGCACTCTACTTTTTCAATCCTCTATTCACAATGGTGACCTCTATTTTTACCATCGTCTGCTTCGTAAACTTTATGGATGCATTGGGAGGGCTCAAATTAAGCTAAGGGGTACACTTCTTGTTTAATTTATATACTTCTAACCATATTAAAGTATCAATTTTAATTAAAGGAATTTTACTAAAAGATGAAATTCAACTTAAGTGTTGTTTTGCTATCTGAAATTCGAAAACAAAGAAGGTAGTACAGCGGTACTTAAGTTGATTTTAATATTTTTTGGAAATATCTTAAGTATACAGCGAAATAATCATTAGTGGTACCTAATTTTTTTAAGTGCCCACATACTTCTCATCTCGTATAAAAGAGGGTCAGTTTTGTACTATAAAACCATTGCATTCCTGAAATCCGCTACAGGAAAATCTGCAAAGGGATAAAAAACAAAAAAATATATATATATATATATATATATATATATATATATAGCTTAAATCAAATAAATAAATAAATATATTCCTTTTGGATTATAAGTTCGTGAAAGGTGTGTATTATATTTAATTTCTTACATTTCGTATCATTATTTATCAATTTTTTTATTATTTAAAAAAGTATGTCTTTATCTGAAGTCACACTCTGGTTTTGGAGTTACAGCTCCAATTTTTGATGGCGCCCCCGCCGTGTACTTAACAAACGGTGTCAATAGTACCGTTGTCTCAATTCAAACTTGGGATTGTCTTACTGAAAAATGGTCCTATGTCATTGACACTCTGGGGTCACAAACAGGAATACGAATTACCCTACCAATGCCTACTATTGAGCAGTATTCGGATTGCTGTTACAACCATTACTTTCGCGTAACGTCGACAGGCGGAGAGTTTAATTGGATTCTGCAACCATTTAGTCAAAAGTATCTGCTATATGAAATGTGTTTAACTGGGAGTTTGACGCTTAGCGTACCCCAGGTAATTGCGTTCGATCAGTGCAAACCCAGAATTGATGAGCAACTTTCCGTACTTCGGCAAAATCAATCATCCATCACCACAATGTATGAAGTTCTCGAACAAAAATTCAGAACTTTCTATAGTGTTTTCAAACCTTTGGAGAGGAGAGAGAATCCCTGTGGCTTTTTAGAACTATTCAGTGGATTCCGTCTCTCAAACGACTATTCTAAGCCTTTGGAAAACCTCTTTTTAGAAAGATTCTGTGGGAATTGCCCCTTTGAAATATATTCTCTAATGAATTATTGTTTAAACGATATAAAACATTTACAATTACTGTTAGGAGACATACTGTAATTTTCTAAACAATAAACCAATACGAACCATTTTTATGTTTTATTATTATTAGGAATATGGATGAAAAAAACACAAATTAAATATTTATTTCAAATATCTGTAGAACCGAAGCCTCTCGATCCTCTTTCTGTATCATCTTCAATTTGCTTATACAAACCAAAACATGAAAATTGAAATAATAATAATAATACTAATTTTGGAGGGTGGAACATATCAATTTAACTCACAAGGCATTCCATAGGGTCTGGCATCGAAATACATTCGCAGATAAGTTGAGCTATTCGATCGCCTCTGAAGATTTAAATGCGTTTTTCCCATGATTAATCAAGACAACCCCTATTGTACCAGTGTAATCTTTATCTATCACACCTGCTAAAACATCAATACCATGTTTTACGGAAAGACCCGAACGAGGGGCTAGAAATAAATAAATAAATATAAAACATGGTATTCGTTAAATAAATATATATATATATATATATATATATATATATATATATATATATATATATATATATATATATATATATATATATATATATATATATATATATATATATATATATATATATATATATATATATATATATATATATATATATATATATATATATATATAATATTACCAATACGTCCGTAGCAGAAATCAGGTATAACTACACTTAAATCAGTATTTATTAGCTCTCTTGCCATGGGGGCTACAACATAGTTATATGCTCTACATAAATCAAGACCTGCAGAGCCAGGTGTTTCTCGAGTAGGCGCGCATGCATATTTCGATACGAAATTCAGAATTTGCTGAGGAATTTCCATTATGGATAAATATTAAAGACAAATATTAAAAAAATATTCTAACGAGTAAAGAAGTTTCAAACACAAATGACAAGTTTTACGAAAAAATTCCTTTTATAGCTTTTAACTCGATTTAAAATTCTTTAGATACGCTACTTAAGATAATCTATGAAGTATTCTTGTAAACAGATCTTGTTATAGTGAAGATTAGTTGATTAATCTAAGCAATTTACGAGCGACGTCATAGCGTACTTGTAATTAAGAAAGTAAGTACTAAGTTTTACGATTTTGCTTAAAACTATGATTTTAAATCGATAAAGTGAAACACGTAAAGTGTCCCTGACCAAAATTGTTTCACAAACATCTATACCGTTTAATAAGATACGAGTATGATAACGATTTCTAGAGCCCTATGTTCGATAATGATTCATTAGGAAAATTTGAATATAGTTTAAATTTTTAATTACTTATTTTTGGGTTGACTACCAATTTGGAGGACTACTGTTTTGATTTTGATATAACTAAATTTGATTGGTTTTCGAAAAGTTTTCTCGTCCACTCCCCTCACCCCCCTTCGAGTATAAAAAGGACTAAGTACGTAGAAATACCTCAATTGTAAATTCTAAACTTTGTATATATATTATATTCAATCATTCATTCTTACTAATTTTATAGTAATGGATCCTATTAATAACTTTGGCCTCGGGAAATGAGTACGTCGGTACATCAACCGATTCTATGATTTGCTTTCACTGAGGCGAATGTACGGAATAATTGGATGTGAGAGGTGGAACACTCTTCTTTTGCTGGGGTCGAGAGTGCGCGCATTATCAAATGGGTGTAATTTTTCGACATGGTAATACCTATACCAAACACATCCCCGGGCATCTTATAAAGGAGTTCTCCGCTGTTCGTACTGTGGAATAAGAGGGTCGAAGAGAAGCCGTCGACGAGAGAGAGAGAGAGAGAGAGAGAGAGAGAGAGAGAGAGAGAGAGAGAGAGAGAGAGAGAGAGAGAGAGAGAGAGAGAGAGAGAGAGAGAGAGAGAGAGAGAGAGAGAGAGAGAGAGAGAGAGAGAGAGAGAGAGAGAGAGAGAGAGAGAGAGAGAGAGAGAGAGAGAGAGAGAGAGAGAGAGAGAGAGAGAGAGAGAGAGAGAGAGAGAGAGAGAGAGAGAGAGAGAGAGAGAGAGAGAGAGAGAGAGAGAGAGAGAGAGAGAGAGAGAGAGAGAGAGAGAGAGAGAGAGAGAGAGAGAGAGAGAGAGAGAGAGAGAGAGAGAGAGAGAGAGAGAGAGAGAGAGAGAGAGAGAGAGAGAGAGAGAGAGAGAGAGAGAGAGAGAGAGAGAGAGAGAGAGAGAGAGAGAGAGAGAGAGAGAGAGAGAGAGAGAGAGAGAGAGAGAGAGAGAGAGAGAGAGAGAGAGAGAGAGAGAGAGAGAGAGAGAGAGAGAGAGAGAGAGAGAGAGAGAGAGAGAGTTTTCAAATGCATTTAATCAATTAGACGAGTTGACGTGTTTTACATAAAATAATTAGGAAAAATCTTTAACACACAATGAAAAAGTAATTTTTTTTAACATATATGACATTACTTGTTGTATCTGGGTGAATCAAATTGATCAAAATTAATTATGCAAAAATATGAAAAGAAAATTTGAAGCTCGGCAACATTTTTGAAGATTAATTACATTTTACATATGTTAGTGTTGAGATTTACTAAACTATTTAATCATGCAGGGGAATTTCAAAGATATTAAAACTTAATAAACGAATACGGGATTAACGATATTACCAAACAAATAACGTAATAATTTAAAAAAAAAAAAAAAAAAAAAAAAAAAAAGTTACTACGAAGTTGAGAGCTGGGCACGTTCTGCCCGGAGGGCAGCAGCGACCTTGCGCTCCCATTGGTAGATGGCACCCGCGGAGAAATTTGAAAGGGCACTGCTTGCATGGGTAGGACCGTGGTGTCGAATGACGTTAAGTTGAACTAACAAGGCCGGGATATTATTTGTAAAGGTACGAATGTGTTGAAGAATTGGAATTTTGGATTTGTAAGTAATATCGAAAAGAGCGGCGAGATCGGATTGTGATAGAAAGTCGGCGAGCGGATCAGAATCGCTGGCATCCATGAAATCATCCATATTGATGTCGGAAAAGTGACTGACCTCTGAATTTGTGTCGGAATGGGCCTTAGCCTTAGGAGTGAGTACCGTAAGTTCTGTTGGAGTAAGTTTTTTTGGCGACGATTGAGAAAGTTGGGACCCGGATGGTCGTTTGGTTTGACGGGATGTTAGTTTTGGTGTGATGAATTCGGTATTTTTTGGTTTTTTGGGCAATTCTTTGAAAGAATTGAGAAGAGCTGGATTTGAAACTGGCAAAATCGGTGACATATCAAAATCGGTGGAAGTGGGAACCTTGAGTGTGTTTTCGGATGATTTTGATGGTACAGATGAAAGATTGGGTAGAACAGGCTCCAAATCTGGCGTAATCGGAGGCATATCAAAATCGGTGGTTGCCTCTTCAGATGTGGTGCGAGGCACATCCTTCGAGGGGCGCTGTGTGTCGAGTTCGGGAATAACGAGTTGCGGGCAGTTTCCGCGGACATGACCGGTAACGCCGCAATGATGACATTTGATGGAAGTAGAGATGAAAAACGTTAATGGCGAATCGTCGAAGTCCACGAAAACACGATCTGGCAGTGCGTCACGGGCTGCCGAAGAGGCAAACTTCATATTGACTTGACGGCGGAAACTTAACATGGGTGGAAGGTCTGGATCAGAAAAAGACGCTCTTAAAGTTTTTATCGGTCCTATCACTTGGCCGTATTCGGACATTATTTCTCGGAGGTGACCGTTTTCGAAACTGGACGGAACATCCGAAACAGTGACGCGAGTGGGCGGTTGGCCAACTGGATGGCATGGAACGTGGACTTTATCAGGCATCGAAAGACCATCGGTAATGAGTTGCATGGCCCAGGACGAATCATTAAAATAAATTTGAAATTGACCTTGCACGCGTGAGAATGAGTGAAACTGTTGCGGAGGTACGTCTTTTTTGATAACGTTGATATAGTCTTGCGTCGAGTAGGTATAGATGGAAGCATCAATGACGAGGCCATGGTTTGCGGGAACTTGAGCGCGGTGACCGTTGCGAGATTGAGAATATGATGAGGCGGAGGAACGGAAAGTGAAACGGCGACGAACATTTGTCGTAGAACGGGACGGGTTTAGAGTTGAAGAATACAGACGCTGAGATTGGTCATCGTTGGATCGAGTAAGGTTGGTTGAGGAACCGGAAGTAAAATCGTTTACATTTTTATCGTTGGATGAAAGCGACGGCCAAGCGTTAGGCGTAACGCCTGTTGCCATGGCGATTTTTTTTTTATTTTACGAGAGAGATGCAGAGAGAGATGCAGAGAGAGATGCAGAGAGAGATGCAGAGAGAGATGCAGAGAGAGATGCAGAGAGAGATGCAGAGAGAGATGCAGAGAGAGATGCAGAGAGAGATGCAGAGAGAGATGCAGAGAGAGATGCAGAGAGAGATGCAGAGAGAGATGCAGAGAGAGATGCAGAGAGAGATGCAGAGAGAGATGCAGAGAGAGATGCAGAGAGAGATGCAGAGAGAGATGCAGAGAGAGATGCAGAGAGAGATGCAGAGAGAGATGCAGAGAGAGATGCAGAGAGAGATGCAGAGAGAGATGCAGAGAGAGATGCAGAGAGAGATGCAGAGAGAGATGCAGAGAGAGATGCAGAGAGAGATGCAGAGAGAGATGCAGAGAGAGATGCAGAGAGAGATGCAGAGAGAGATGCAGAGAGAGATGCAGAGAGAGATGCAGAGAGAGATGCAGAGAGAGATGCAGAGAGAGATGCAGAGAGAGATGCAGAGAGAGATGCAGAGAGAGATGCAGAGAGAGATGCAGAGAGAGATGCAGAGAGAGATGCAGAGAGAGATGCAGAGAGAGATGCAGAGAGAGATGCAGAGAGAGATGCAGAGAGAGATGCAGAGAGATGCAGAGAGATGCAGAGAGATGCAAAGAGATGCAGAGAGATGCAGAGAGATGCAGAGAGATGCAGAGAGATGCAGAGAGATGCAGAGAGATGCAGAGAGATGCAGAGAGATGCAGAGAGATGCAGAGAGATGCAGAGAGATGCAGAGAGAGAGAGAGAGAGATGCAGAGAGAGAGAGATGCAGAGAGAGAGAGAGAGATGCAGAGAGAGAGAGAGAGATGCAGAGAGAGAGAGAGAGATGCAGAGAGAGAGAGATGCAGAGAGAGAGAGAGAGATGCAGAGAGAGAGAGAGATGCAGAGAGAGAGAGAGAGATGCAGAGAGAGAGAGAGAGATGCAGAGAGAGAGAGAGAGAGATGCAGAGAGAGAGAGATGCAGAGAGAGAGAGAGATGCAGAGAGAGAGAGAGATGCAGAGAGAGAGAGAGATGCAGAGAGAGAGAGAGATGCAGAGAGAGAGAGAGAGATGCAGAGAGAGAGAGAGATGCAGAGAGAGAGAGAGAGATGCAGAGAGAGAGAGAGATGCAGAGAGAGAGAGAGAGATGCAGAGAGAGAGAGAGAGAGATGCAGAGAGAGAGAGAGAGATGCAGAGAGAGAGAGAGAGATGCAGAGAGAGAGAGAGATGCAGAGAGAGAGAGAGATGCAGAGAGAGAGAGAGAGATGCAGAGAGAGAGAGAGAGATGCAGAGAGAGAGAGAGAGATGCAGAGAGAGAGAGAGATGCAGAGAGAGAGAGAGAGATGCAGAGAGAGAGAGAGATGCAGAGAGAGAGAGAGAGATGCAGAGAGAGAGAGAGAGATGCAGAGAGGAGAGAGGAGAGAGGAGAGAGGAGAGAGGAGAGAGGAGAGAGGAGAGAGGAGAGAGAATTTGTTCTTTGTCGACAAAGTAACTTAAGATGGTTTTCATCTTCTAGGAAAATTCCGAAAGTGTTTTGATACCTCAATACGATTTTTCTTTAATGATAAATTCATATATTTCCGTTCGTTTTTAAGTACAAATCGAAGTTATTATTTAAAGAGACAATTTGATTATTTTCAAGCAAAGACACTTAAGTTGAATTTCTTTCATACAAACTAACTTCTAAGTTTGAAAAAAAAAGGATTATATAGTGAATAAAAAAATTGTCTTATATATGTTCAAAATAATAGCATGTTTCTTAAATATTTTTATTATTAGTAAAAAAATATATGTTAGATTTACACGCTTAGAATTTTAATATCAATGATCGTTATCTAGTTATCTAATCTCATTGTATGCCATTTCTTATTCAGATAAGTTTACGTTTCACGGATATTTAAAATATCAATCTGTCAAAACCCGTATAATACATAGAAACGTAGAATTTCTTAGTGCCGAAAATTCTCGATAGGGGTAGCCATTATCACGTTAGAACGTGGTTCTTGTTATGGAACTAATGACAATAAGGTATAAACTTGGCTTATCTTTGATAAAAACGTCTCTTATTCCAAAGAACTTGTATATTTATCGAGAATGTACTTGCCCTTTTAGATATTTTGGAGGAAAAGGCCCTCAGAAATTTATGCTTATTTACTTAAATATATTTCATTTCAATCTATCCTTAACCTAAGCAGTGTTTATCCTTTATATTTAAATATAGCATATGATGTTTTTTATATTGACAACATTCAGATTAATCAGAAGCGATGATATAAAAAAAAGGTTTTATTGGAATATCCATTTCAGAAGATCAACGCCCGTGAATGAATTATACTAAATTTGGAATGATGTAATGAATAAGGGAATTGTACATAGCATAAAACTGAATTGTAGAAAGATACAAGGTTATATCAATTTAATGTAAAAAAATGGATGGAAGGTGCGGAATAAGTAAACGTTATCTGGAACACTTAACTTGGAATAAAATCCAAATAGGGCTGATATCATTTCTACCCTCAGAACACACATTTTAAACTTTATATACGGAGATCCCCCCCAAAATCGAGAACAGTTTATGAATAGACTCGGTTCGAGTAAAAAGTACGTGTTTGTCTCCTTTGAATATATTCCAAATGGGTCGAAACAAATATATTCAGTGTCCAAGTTGCGAGAAACTAATACGTAACTATAGATTAAGAACACATAAATGTAAACGTACATCGTGTACAACGTGCAATAAAACTGAGTCGACATATTATACGTTGCAGTCTAAACCCTCACAAAGTAAACTTAGGCAAAGTAGAAGCAGAAATTTATAAACAACGAGTCCGCGCAGAAGCCGTTGCTCGATCTGGACTACCATGGCTTCGCATCTCTTTGGAAATTTGACAAATGCTTGGGTGGAACAAATGAAAACCACTAAACGAATAAACAAATATATAGAACTTAGACCATGGCAGAAAAGTTTATTGGAACATTTAATTATCTCAGACCGAAAAATAATATTTGTAATAGGAAAAGATGGAAAGGAAGGAAAATCGTGGATGTTAAATTACTTGAAATCCCGTAAGCCCAATTTTACACATTGTCAGCAAGTGACAGTTTCGGGGTGTGAAATGCTTTTTCAATTGAAAAAAGTTTGCTCTGGTGCGAACCACTTTTTCTTTAACACCTTGAGAAGTACAAAAATATGCGACGAACACTTGGCAGTATTTGAAAGTTTAAAAGATGGTGAAATTGTTAGTACGAAATATAATTGTGTGAGTATAAATATTAGTACTCCAAATGTAGTTTGTGTATTTTAAAATTATATGCCTGAATCTTCCGGTTTAAGTTCTAATAGAATTGTACGATTTTATATAAAAAATAATTATTTATGTAAATATAATTTATGAAATATGTATCGTAGAAATGTTAATATAAAATTTGCATAATTGAGGACGTGTGAATATAAAAATTGTAAACTTAATGTTGTTTTTGTTTAATTCCCGATTTTTTAGGTATATGTTCATATTATAGCCATCCTCAGGTTTTTTCTTGGATATAATTTATGGAAAATGTACTTTCATGGGTTAGGCTTAGAAATTTAGTCTTAGGTATTTACACTTTACGGGTTTTTAGGTCTAGCTTTAATTTTTTACTTATTGGAAAATGTATTTCAACGTATTATTATAAGTAAAAGTTTAGTCTTAACAACGTCCACCAGTTAGGAAATGATTTATGGATAGGAAAATATTTATAAATACTAAAGACAGAGGCAGAAACAAGGAGATCAGAGGAAAAAGAACCAACGCGATCGAAAATAATAAAGCCTCTAAATACGTTTTGCGTTCTTTATTGCATACTATTACCATATTTTAGTTTGGGGTTACTGTATTTAGTACCATGGCGCCATCTAAACTTTGAAATAATCCTTGATTAAATATATTAATAAAAGGGCTCAAGTGATGACACTTCCCCTATTTCCGGTGACGTACCAATTCTCACGTAACTCGCTCATTTTTCTGTGCGCGCTCACGTTTAATAAGATAACTGAACTTTACACGTAGAATTTCATAGTACCATGTGAAATATTTATTCGTTGAAGGATCTAGCGACATCTGGCTGGTACAAAGATACGCCAGGCAGCATGGATCTGATAACAATCGCCGGATTCATACTATCTTTGATAAAAAAAAGTCTCTTATTCCACAAGAACATGTATATTTATCGAGAATGTACTAGCTCTATTAGATATTTTGGAGGAAGGGCGAACTAAAATTTATGCTTGTTTACGAAATTAATTAGCATATTTAAAAAAAAGCATTTATTCTTAACAAATGCATTCATGTTAGGATATGATTTACGGAAAATGTACTTTCATGGGTTAGGCTTAGAAATTTAGTCTTAGCTATTTAAATTTAACGGGTTTTTAGGTCTAGCTTTAATTTTTTTACTTATTGGAAAATGTATTTCAACGTATTATTATAAGTAAAAGTTTAGTGTTATCAAAGTCCACCAGTTAGGAAATGGTTTATGGATAGGAAAATATTTATAAATACTAAAGACAGAGGCAGAAACTAGGAAATCAGAGGAAAAAGATTTTTGAGATGCCCCTGATGAGATAGCCTACATTGAAGATGTTGAAATTGTTTGGTGGGAAATCACAAAACCTTTAAAATAAAATAATTGATTTTCTTAAAATCCTACTACTACGCCAAGAATGTATTTATTTATTTATTTATTTATACTCAGGGAGAATGAATATGTCGAGAATATTTTTAGCGTTTCTCCAATTTCACCCGTTGAGATCTTTTAATATCACTGCTTTGAGAACCATGGCGCCATCTAAACTTTGAAATAATCCTTAATTAAATATATTGATAAAAGAACTCTAGTGATGACACTTCCCCAATTTTCAGTGACGTACCGATTCTCACGTGACTTTCATTTTCTGTGCGCGCGCACCCGATTAATAAGATAACTGAACTTTGACAATGGATTTTTTTCCACTGGTACTTAAGATATGCCGTCAGTGTAGTCATGGGAATCAATTCTTAGTAACAGTTTTCGTTATCTCAATAAAGAGTCTTAGCATTGGGAATAGTCATTGAAGATCACGCTGAAAAGTAAGTTATAATAATAATAATAATAATAATAATCAGCTAGGCTATTTTATTATATTTAAAATGAAATTTTTAGCCATTCTTTTATATATATATTGGAACGTTTTTTAAATAAATCGGAAAATTTGTGGAAAAAAAATTAATCGACTGCCGAACACTAGAAGCAATTCTAATTTAAATGCGTATATTTAAATAGGAAAAAATGAACGATTCGATCGGAGGCATATCATTAATTTAACGTATTGAACGTAGAGTAAGAGGCTTTTGTAGTAATTACTACCTATATTTGCATTTCAGAAATCTATTTTAACATATTGAACGCCAAGAAAAGAGGCTTTTGTAGTATTTACTACCTATATTTGCATTTCAGAAATCTATTTTAACATATTGAACGTCAAGAAAAGAGGCTTTTGTAGTATTTACTACCTTTATTTACATATTGGAATGTAATTTAACTTATTGAAGGTAGAGTATAGAGATTTTGTAGTATTTACTACCTACATTTGCATTTCAGAAATATTTTTTAACATATTGAACGCCAAGAAAAGAGGCTTTTGTAGTATTTTTCCTCCTATATTTACATATTGGAATGTAATTTAACGTATTGAAGGTAAAGTATAGAGATTTTGTAGTATTTTACTACCTATATTGGCATTTCGGAAGTATATTTTAACGTGTTGAATGTAGAGTATAGAGAGTGTTGTAGTATTTTTCTTCCTACGTGACTACACCGGAAACGTCTCTGTGTTATTCGCTTTAGTAATCAAGCCGACTCTGAACATATGTTTTACTCTTTATTCTACGAGGTTTAAACATACACCATTTCAGTACATTCTTAACTTATTCCATACGCTATTTAAAACACATGCGATAAAGATAACGAGGAAACAAGTTAACTCTGAACATATATGTTATGCTCTATACCTGAAGGAAGTTGTTAGCTTAAATTCATAATGGTTAATGTGTAGTATTTTTCTACCTTTTTACATTTTATAGTATTTCTTTATCTATATTTGTGTATCGGAAATGTATTTTAACGTATCGAACGTAGAGTAATTTTTTTTATATATTTTCTTTATATATTTGCGTATCAGAGTTGTGTGTTGTCGTATTAAAAGAAAGGAACTTTTCATAGTGTTATTCTACCTATTTACATATCGGAAATGTATTTATATTTTACCGTATTTAAATATAGGTAATTGTTTTTATTGGCTTGACTTAAATAAAGCGTGAAAGTTATTAGTTTCAAAATGATATTTACAAATCTTATCCACACAAATTTAATTAAATTTTAATTTTAGTGTTTTATAGTATCTTTCTGACTATATTTGTGTATAAGAAGTATATTTTACCGTATTTAAATAGTAATAAAAGCGAATTGAAAGTTTGAAGAAAATATGAATTAAGTTCGTAAATAAAATCCTTTTATAATACTTTGAAGGACTCTTAATACGTTTTCAACTTGAATAAAATTAAAAACAATAATCTAAGATACCCTTTAAAGTTAAATTCCTTTAGAGTTTATCAGTAAAACCACTTTAAGTATTTTTTCAATCCTTATACCTATATTTACATATTGGAATTGTTACAAAAGGTTATTTTAAACGTAACTTAGTACACTAATTAAGTATTTTTAATTTACCGTAATTAAAATATAGGTAAGTGGTTTTTATCTTATTTTATACCTACGGAAGGGATAAATAAATTATAGCAATAAATTTTTGGAGTTTGGAGATGGGTGGAAAAAAATAAGGCTCTTCGTTTTTCCAACTGCTTTTCTGATGTACCCAAAATAGACCAAAAGTACCCTTAAAACGACCAAAGTCACCATTTTCGGCCCTATGTACCCCATTTCGGACCAAAAGTACCCCAAACTGGACCTATTAGCTTTATTGTAATGTTAAACTCCCATAGAGATTCCCCTAAAAGAAAAAAACTTGCGGTCCAATTTTGGGTACATGAATTATTTCGGAGAGGGAATCCATGTTTTAAATTCAAATTAACCGCGCGCCCGGGCAATCCACGCCTCCCAGGTTATCCGCGCACGCGCGCGCTATCTTCCTGCCTAGGTTATCAAGTATCATACAACTTACATAATTTCCACTTATTTCGTACGATAAAACGCGATTGAGATATTCGTTTTAAGAAATACTCGTGAGATTGGTTCAAGTGTCAAGCATATTTAAGTACTACAATGATATTAAAATGAAGTTTAAAAATATTTCCATTCTACTTTAACAACGAATATTCCATGACGTCAAAACACTCTTAAATTCAAATTAACCGCGTCCCCCGGGGTAATCTGCGCACGCGTTGCCTAGGTTATCAATTTTTACATCATTTCAACTTATTCCGTACGATAAAACTTGATAAGATATACGTTCAAGTATCTTTCGAGATAAGCGTAGATAAATGAACAAGTTGGCCTGGACACAATATGTTGATATACGGGAAAACAAATCGTCGCGAGAAATACCCTAAATACATTGACTTTTCGATGATTTTACCCCCATTTCACCCCTTAAATCCCGGATCTCGATCCCGAACCTAAACCTGAACCTGGGACTGACGGGTCGACCTTACTTTCCCTCTACTAGTGTAACTATACATCTTCACGGAACGGTGATTTGATTACTCACAGAAGAACTCACACGGGCGAGAAACCCTTCCAGTGTGACCAGTGCAACTATGCATCTACAAATAGGGGTGCAATGATTAACCACCGAAGAACCCACTCGGGCGAAAAACTTTACAGTGTGACCAGTGTAACTACGCATCTGCTCAGAAGAGTGCATTGATTTACCACAAAAGATCTCACACGGGCGAGAAACCTTTCCAGTGTGACCAGTGTAACTTCGCATCTGCACACAAGTTTGCATTGATTTACCACAAAAGATCTCACACGGGCGAGAAACCCTTCCAGTGTGACCAGTGTAACTATACTTCTTCGCGAAAGTCGCATTTGATCAGACACAAAAGGAGACACTCGGCCGAGAAGCCCTTTGGGTGTACTTAGTGTGAATATCGGGCCAAACATAAGAACAATTTACTTCGCCACGAAAGAAAACGTCACTCTCAGGGGGCAAAGGTTCACAGATGCCCCATTTGCGACCGGAACTTCGCTATCATTAAAACCCTTAAAGCGCATTGTCGTAATCATGGTCCACCGGGAATCCAAATTGCCGCTTCGAACAGTCACCACAGAGAACCAGAGCGCCAATCACAGCCCCGTAAATTTGACCTCTCTGGTCGTCAAACGGGAGGTAGATTTTGTTCGATTGAACTGCGACGTTTAACGACGGAACAGATTGAATCCGTCACTGAAAAGCCTCACTGCACCCCCGCCGTGAAAGCGGAAGTTGCCGTACCTGACGCAGGCACCACAACCGTCCAGAGAGAGAGGGTATTCGGCTCCGATGGCGTCAAATTCGATATCAGCTGCGTTAAACAAGAACCATTTTATGACTTCATCGACCAAGTTCCCATTGCGACAGTCGTAACGAGAGAAGAGTTGGAATATCACCCAGTTGTGGACTATAAAGAGGGTGTATCAAGGAACCTAGACACCCCGATCAAGATCGATTTCCCTCGAAGTAATTTTTTTTTGGATGAAATACATGGATCATTTTAAATTAATATTTTCATTTGTTCCTAACTAATTTCAGAGAGGTTAAGCTATTAAAATTCTTTTGAAAGAATTTTTTTCTTACAGTTAACACAAGCAGTGAAATTATTTTGTATTTTTAGCTCCGGGTGTCCAAATTAAAACGTAATAACTGAATTACTTTTAAATATAGATTTGTAAAAATTATTTTAATCACTAAACAAGAGCTGTTCTACTCATAAATATTAATTTCATAAGTTAAAATACAAAATTAAAAGAGTTCAGCGCGAAAGTTGACAATGGCCACTGTAGTAATCCCCCTTAAAAATTTGTATTTTGCATTTTTAAACCTTTTGAAAGGTCGTTGTTCGTAAATTAAATTAGTTAAAATAAAAACACTTTAATTTTTTTCATATATCGTTTATTACGGAAATTAGATATTAAAGTTGAGACGTTTCAGTTTTTTATTAAGTCTGAAGGCCTGACCCTTAATTTCTAGATTTTTGTCCTTCGCTAATTTGTGGAGTCTGAGCTTGCAATATATTAAAAACTTTCTTAATCAAACTGATGCGATGATGTTCGATTCCAACTTCAGCATCAAACATATGTTCGGGGAGATCTGGGCAAACGATATTTCTTAATACAGCAAGTTCTAGTTCTTAAACTACATTTCTTTTATAGAGTGAGGAATATCTCTTCATAACAACTTAACAAAATCCAAAAAACCAAGGAGATCTTGCTCAAATTATAATAAAATAATTAAACCTACAGTAAATGATCCTTTGTTAAAATTTAAAGGTGATAAGTTGGCAACACTGGTTTTTTCTATTTCACTTTCAACTGGATGTAATTTCTTTACATTAAATATAAAAGTAATTAGGCCTAAGACAATTTTTACTTGTTTTAATTCTATGGAAAACAAAACAGAGTTGGAATAGATTTTGTAGTGACCCACCTTTTGCCATTTATAATATGTATATCCCGTTCTAAAAAGTGATCATAACAAATTTTAATCATGATTTGAAGGTGTCCATTGAGCAAGTAGTGTAGGTTTATAAAGGGAAACCTATATTTATACAAAGATTTTAAATAAGAATGAATATTTATCTAAGTAATATTATAATTTAATCCTAATTATGGAATGATACCTTTTCCAGTATTGTGTTACTTGATGTAAAGTTATTGCAATGCGTAAAAACACTAATATTAACCTTTTTTACCAAATAAAAACCGATTTTCAGTAGAAAACACTTTTACTATTACTTTTTTACAAAGTCCCCCTAGGAGGGGTTATACAATCACCGTGTCTGTGTGTCTGTGTGTCTGCCCTGCGAACGCGTTCGCATTTTCCGTGCAAAGGTTAATCAATGTACGCAATGTCTCGAAATTTCTGCGTTCGCAGTTTTTCGTAGTGTTGGCAAAACCACCGTGTGACGGTGAGCGTTAAGGGATTATTTTGTGGTTTGGTTTGGATGGTGTTTTTTCGCTCACCGTCGTGACGGTTTTATGTATTACGTTTTTGTAATGTTTATGCGTAGGTTGTGAATGTTGAGTTCGTGTTATGACGGTTGTGAGTGTTGAGTTTGTGTTTTTATGGTTGTGCATGTTGAGTTTGTGTTAGGTCGGTTGTGGGTGTAGAGATTGTGGTGTGTCTGTGTTATGATGCTTGTAGATGTTGAGTATGATGTGTTTGTACGGGCGTTTTATCTCCAGCTTCTACTTAATGACTTTGGGACGGACCGAGTGCTGAGTGTTATGCAACCTCTCAACGTCCAATGGCAGGGTTTCCACCAATTGTTCACGGTATTCGTCTTAGTATCAATTTGCGATTTCTTAGCGACGGCCGGGAATTGTTGAAGTTTTATAGCAGCAGCGCTTCGCAGTGATGATCAAGGAACTCAAATAAGCGATAAACTGGTTTAATTTATTAAAATATTGAGAACAAGTTACATGATTGAAAGCTGGTAATTTAGTGACTCACTGATACGCAGTGTAAAAGGTTTTTATATTAAAACCCGAGCGGAAAACATTTAAAAAACAAATATAAAATAAAGCGGAGAGATAAATTAATGCAGATAGTTTACCGCCGAGCCATTGACTTCCTTCAGGAAAATAAAAAGTAAATAAACCAATATGATAAGGCGGGTCTTTTACCTTTTAATAAGGCTTTGAAAAAGGATAATTATTCAAAACTCCCGCGGAAACTTTATTAAAGTAACAATATAGCGCCACCGTGTGGAGAACTATCAATCAAACCGGGTAAAAAATATATCTTCAATTTTTGGAACTTTAGTCAAATCTTGACGGGTCTAAGAAACACCAAATAAACGTATATAAAGCCGTTGCCGTCAAAATGGAAGATTTAGTCTTTCTTAGTTCTTGGCTGTCAGACGAACTACTACATAACGGGGTCCCGGTGTCGGTCAAAAGTTATGAGGTAACTTTGCAGTTTTAATTAGTATGTTCGGTCTTCGGTCAAGGAAAGAGTTAAATGTGTTTCGCGTTTGGAACGTGAGCGAATGGACTTAAGTGTATGAACAGTGCGTGTTTAAGACTGAAAGTGTTAAAGTAATTGTGAACTAACTCAAGTCAGCTATAAGATAAAATTGATTGTTTTTATTTTTTGAATTGGAATAACCTAATTATACCCTTGAAATTATCAACCCAACCTGTGAGGCTAATTAAGTAGATTGGAAGTAATTAGTAGCGAACAGCTCTCAGCTGTTAATTAAGACAAGAGTTTATAGTAAGGTAGTTTGAAATTAGTTAAAATTACATTTATAATTTTGCATAATTCTGGTTGCCATTTTATTTTCTAATCACTCGCCCACAACATTAAAGTTCTGGCAATCCCGAATCAACTAAATTTTCGATATAACGGCGACGGGAAATTATTCTCGTAAATTTATCGCGTGGCCTTAGGGAATATTCTTTTAACAAAATTTCGATAAACTATCGTTTAATTAAAAACGGCCCGATTCCGTTAAAATTATAAACCAAAAAGCGAACGGTCGTTATAATACCCTCTGTAGATATTTCTTTCATTAAAATTTGCTTTGTATTATATTCAACTGACAAACTTGTACTGTAAAAAGGGTTTAATTCAATTGTGCATTGTCATGGTACGTCTAACTCACGGTTGTAACTACTTAACTTATGATATTCTGAATAAATTAAAATTGGCCGTTTAGTCTCAATTATTTTAATTATAATTAAATTTTATACCGGGCGGGATAGAACTGGGATAACATTTTTAACAAATAACTCTAAATTGCGGAGATAAATCTTTAAGGGTTATCTCGAGAAAATAATACCACTAGGGACCATTCTTCCGAGGAGAGGTATATTTTGGCTTGCCAACTTGTTTAATAAAAAAATCACCCTTTTATCAAATTCACCCCTAATGTTTTGGCGTCTGATTTTAAACCGGCTAAATATTCTTAAGCGTTAGGTATTACGTGGCCTAGGGCAAGCGCTCACTGCTCTTCGTAACGTCTCCGTCCTAGCTTCTACAAGCCTTTGCTTCGTAACGGAGACAATGCCTTGTGTAAGGCAGAACGGATACGAAACGGAGAGCCAGTGGGCGACTAGTCTAAAGCGCCACATAACTGAAGTGGCGCTTTACTAGTAGTACCCCAGGAATACGGAACAGCTGCCGGTTGTCTGTTAGTTATCGCTCCCATTGAAATGGGAATATAAATCTAGAGATACAATCAACTCTGCTCCCCGCGAAACAAGTGTTTGAAAATCACGAATGTGCTGTCTCCTCTAAAATGACGAAAAAACGTTATCATAAAAAAACTTTTAGCCGGAAAACTCGTCTTATTTGAACGATCCAATGAGAGATAGACGGCGCCACGGGTAGAAAGATTAAGTTTTCGCGTCATTTGGGAGCAGAGTCAGCCGACGGCAGTATTCTTATTTTTTTAAAACTTGTTTCACGAAATACTGAAATCTGACGTTTTGATTAGACCTCTAGATTAATATTCCCAACTCAATGATCGCTCCCGTATATTTTTGGCAAATTAAATTCCGCGGAGGGTGTCTATTTCTTTATTACGTCTATGGGTGCGACTTTTTGTACGAAGTCCGGGCCTGTCCATTAACGGCGTCGAGTCGACCCAACGTTTGGAGTGTTACACTAATAAAAGCCTACGTAGTTATAAAATAATTTGCACTTACCGTTTGAAACATAAACATGGAAAGAACGCGCCGTTTCTTTTTGACGTAGTTATTTACTAGTTGACCTAACTCGAGTTAACTGATCTAGTTGGGTCAAAAAGGTGGCTCGGGTGAAAAGGCCTTTGGGTCATTCCACGCGGGTTCGAATACTCATGTTAGCATGGGTCAACAGGTCATAACGAAATTTTTACACACTACAAAAAGTGACCATGGCACGACCAAATACGAAGTATTAGCCAAACATATTTAAAGGTTTTCGAACTACACGCGTTTGGAAATACCCCCCGTTTTAAGTTTGTCGTCTGAACGAAATCCGTACCCCTAAAGGTTTTTGTTCATACCGCCGTGTCGCGCATATCTCTTCAACGGTTAGGGCTAGAAGAGACAATGATATCTCGTTCATAAAGTTTTCAAATCGGAGCCCTAGAAGTTGGGCATTTGCCAAATTTACTATTTTTGGTGGTTTTGCTTTATGTGGTAGATATTTTCATTAAAATTATTTCCGATAACGTTAAAAAAATAATATTGGATAGGTTAGGATTCAGCGGACCTACAACTTCGGTTATATCAGTAAATATTAAATTTAAGTATAGTTTTCAGGGTAATTTACGGGACCCCAATTTTCGTGGTTTTATATTTTCGCCTAAGAATCTACATACAGTTCCTTTATTTAAGTCCGATTTTCATCAAATTTATATTTTTGAATAGCTGTGGTTTACATATAACCTAGAGTTACAAATACGTTCCTTAATTTTAATTCTAAGTAAGGTTTTTTGGGCAGCGTATACGAACCTACGCAATTTCCAACATTGTAAATCCGTGTGTTTATAGAGGTCTACGCGCCCGTTTCCCTCTAGCGTTTTTCAAGGCCGTTCTGAGGGCGCCGCGCTTTCAACGTATGACCAGAAGTAACAATTAAGTATGACACTGATCGACCTAGTCTTCGGCGTATTACAAGAAGTAATAAGTCTGACACTCAACGTAACAAATAAGTATGAAACTGTTCGAACTAGTCTTTGTCGTATAACCAGAAAAAATAAGTGTGACACTCAACGGCTGACTAGTAGTAGCAAACAAGTGTGATCAGAAGTAAAAAATAAGAGTGACACTGATCGAAGGAATCTTCGATGCTTATAAAGTATGACTAGACGTAACAAATAAGTGTAAATACAATTATGTGTGACCGTGGATATATATTGGTTGTGATACCGGCGTTGCAGGTTGCTGTGAATATCTCAAACAAACTTAACACATTAGAAGGATTTTGTGTATTCTGAACGTCGTACGTCTTGTTTTATTTCATCAACTCAAGTAATTAAAAATATATATATATTTTGTTTTGAATATTGTTTGAGCTTTGTTTAGACATATTTTGGGAATTATCAGAATGGTAGTTGTACGTCCTTAGAATTACTTCTTTACATTTTCTTTTACTGGGCTAGGTAAAATGCACAAAATGGAATATGTTGGGACAAAACATTTATCTTTTTGTGATGGCCATGAAATAACTCCTTTATCATTATCACATTTAATAAAACTCAGTAGAAAATCGTTTTATTTTTGTATTTTTCTAAGGCTTCATACCAGCAGCTACATAATCGTCAATTGAAATATCTTGAAATAAAAGTTTACCTTGGTTAAACTGTGGATTATGCTATTTGTCCACCATATTCGCTAGAAACAGATTCGTGTACATCAAGTAATCTCGTTCGACCTTCTTTATGAATCCACTGTTTGTATGGAACGTTATCATTAAGATCCATTTCCATTCATCGAATGAAGAATTAACGTAATTTTTGAAACTAAATTCTGAGGGACAATGATCAAAGCGGTGTAACATACATTGTCGATTTTCTGTCAAGCATACGAACTCCTGCATAATTGTTTAATAGTCTTTTTACGATGCCATTAGTTTTAGGTTCTGATGTATTTCGCAAATACAAACATTGTGCACACCTCTGGAAGTAACTGGAATGCACCAATCCGGTCGCAACGAACAAAACTTGGAAAAACCAATTTTAATATCCCAGTTTGCATATTTAATAGACTACCCTGACATTTGATAGTATTAGTAAGAATCCGTAACACCAACCCATGCCATTATTCTTCTTGACTTTGTCCAGGATGCCGTTCAGGGTATTTCAACCAGGACAATACCCAATGTACCCTTCATCCCTTCGTCATTTATTTGAAAAATGAAGAAAAAGAAATTCGAACCCAAAGCTGCAGTATAGTCAGCGATGAAATGAACTGTTCACTGTTTTATGAAGTCTATGATTTCGTACATTAAGGATATACTACCACACGTCACACATTTGCACTACTTTAGCGACGGCACTGCTTCGCAATATAAATATTGTAAAAATCTCCTAAATTTATGTCATCACGATTTGGACTTTGGTCTGACCACAGAGTGGAATTTCATCGCCACTTCGCATGGTAAGAGTCCTTGCGACGGCATTGGTGAAACCGCTAAACGTTTAGTTTCTTGAGCATGGCTTCTAAACTGCGAAGAAGACCAAATTGTAAATCTTTTGAAATTCTATGATTGGTTGGCTAGAAATGTTGCTGGAATTAAATTCCTATTCGTTTCAAAAGACGATGTTAAGTTCCATAAAACAGCTCTGGAAGAACGTTAATCGAAAGCTGGCACAATCGCCGGCCCTCGAAGCCATCATTAATTTGTCCCTCTTTCAAAATATTAATTAAATATGAACAGGCTTTTTTTTAATCTATTTAGTACAAAGGTTATGCTCGCTGAAGTAGATAATCCACAGTTGAACCCGGGTAAACTTTTATTTCAAGATATTTCAGTTGGCGATTATGTAGCTGCGGAATATTACAAATACTGGTATGAAGCCTTAGCAAAATACAAGAAGACAACGATTTTCTATTGAGTTTTATGAAATGTGATAATGGTAAAGGGGTAGTTTCATGATCGTCACAAAAAGATTAATGTTTTGTTCCAACATACTCAATTTTGTGCATTTTACCTAGTCCAGTAAAAGAAAATGTAAAGAAATCTTTCTAAGGACGTACAACTACCATTCTGACAATTCCCAAAATATGTCTAGACAATCCTCAAACAATGTTCAAAACAAAATAATTGTTTTTTTTTTATTACTTGAGTTTATGAACTAAAAAAGGAGATAGCTGTGTTTCTGTGGATAAACGATTTTTCACGTATTTGTGGACTTACAACTGAAATACTCCTAACAAACCATACTCCATACCAAAGGTTAGCATTACGGCTATTATAAAATGTATTAAAATGTAAATTCGAATTGGATATTTTTCAGGGTTACTCGTCAAGTGCGACCTAAATTAAATAAAAAGAAATAAACGGTAGAAAATATTCGTTGCCATTTCTGAAATCTGCTCTAATAACTGTCTTAAGTCTGAAACGTTTAAGCTATTTAGTGCATCTAGAGAACCGGTATTAACAAAACCCTTTAGGGGTACGAATTTCGTTCAGACAACAAACTTAAAACGTGTGGTATTTTCAAACGCGTGTATTTTGAAAAACTTTAAATATTTTTGGCTAATATTTCGTATTTGGTCGTGCCATGATCACTATTTGTAGTGTGTATAATTTAATTATGAGCTGTTGATCCGTGGAATGACCCCTTTGCCAACTTATCCAATTCATTAAACTTGAACGAAGCAATTTAACGAAAACGCCGAGACATACAATACACGCGCTAGACCTATGTTTCAATTTTAAACTGTGAAAACAATCTTTAAAGTAAAAACAAAACACGTGACGAAATAATATTAAAGCGTATCTTCCAGTCTAGGAGCTTTCATCGAGGCCAATCTAGAGGCTGGTTACCTCTATTAGACTAATTGGAAACTGCTTTTAATTTTTTTAAAGATTACTAGCAGTTTCAATTTAGTTGAATAGAGGTCACCAGTCACTTGAATAGCTTCGCTAAAAGTTTATTTGAAATATTCTCGTTGTTGAGTTTTCTTTAAAAACCAAAAATCATTGTTTCAATAATTTCGGCGGGTAATTTCTAGAAAAATATGGCAGTGCCGCATTGGATTAAAAGTTGGATTTTCTCTGTGGCCTTCGGGTGTCCTTCTTTACTGTATCTAATACTGAGTAGTATCTCCCGTAGAAATTCGATACACCTTGACCTACGAACATGAAATTAAAAAAAGACGGCCCGCCTAAAAGTGTAGACAAGTACAAAGCCCCCCAGGACATTTTTGGCGGAAATCTGTACAGCTCGACGCGAAATATGAAATTTAAATTTCTATTTGTAAACAAAAATTTATATTTAATGGCGAACTTAGAGAGCGTCTGCGTGCCTATCAATTTGAATACTAAAAGGCGCCCATCCATTTTAGCGCCCTTGGCGGGAGTCAACCCTAGCACAGTTTTGCTACATATCTCTGGCTTAACGTGGGTGTCCTTGGCAATAGGTTTATTCTTTTTGAACGCCAAATGGCGCCCTTTACCCTCGCCCTTAGCGGGGGCCATCCCGCCAACGCCTAGTTACGGCACTGTAAGGCGATAAGAAACCAACAATGAACTTCCAAAAACCTGCGCAATTGTTATGTTTTTAATTTTTTAGCTATTATAAGTTGATATTCGTTGTATAATTTTACTTTGCTCTATATTAAACATGAAAAGTATAAATACAATAAAAATTAAAAATATTGGTTCCTTCGGGAATCAAACCCTGGGGCATGCCACGCTAACATCTGCTCCAACCTCCAAATTATAACTTTTAAAACCATTTTTAGCTACGAAATTGTACTTTTATTAAAATAATATATTTCAAAAGCTGTCCAATCTCTGTTGATTTTAGTAAATGTTGACATTATTATTATTAGCGTAATGTGCGTCATAATAATGACACTTTCTAAATATGACTTGACCATTGTGATTCTGAAAATGCAAGGGCGTAGCACTGATGTTTCAAAAGTTGTCTAAAATGGCTTTTCCCATTCCGCGCCAATATTTTCAAACTTCGAGAATAACATTAAAATATGGTAATCGTTTGAAAATAACCATGTAATTTTCTTCATCATCGTACCCTATTTAGATTTCGAGAAAAGTTAAATTAAGCGCACATTACAAACTACAACGATTTTCGAATTAGATAGTTAAGATAACATCATGATGATCTTGGCGACTAAAGACGAAGAAAGGGATGCCACACACAGTGGAACTATTATATTGAAATGGTCTTGGTCGAAAAGTGTAAAGTGGGGGACCACAAATTCAAAGTTAAACAACACAAGAAAGGATTTGGAAAATACTGAAATGCACCTTAAACGCTGATCTATACAATCAAAAGTGTGTCATGAAAACCAAATCGTTGTATTTTTTAGACATCTCAAAAATACCTGACATATTCTGACGGGTGTTCATCATCATCAGCAGCTTGTGGAATTAGTCTGGGCTTCTTGATTTGATTATCATTTTCGTTTACCTAATGATTCGTTAATACTCTTTTAGTTTCTAGACGTCTTGCATATTGATATAGCTGTATATTTCCGACATCATCAGCTAGTTCCTCCCAAATCACTCCTTTTTGAATTATGTTACATAACCTTTCTCTGTAAACAATGTTCGTGAGATTCTCGTAACCCACCACCTTAAAGGGGCTCCAAAGTTCGGTGGCAAAATGTGTGTAAAGTTAGTAAAGTGCGAAATTTACGGTTAAGTGAAGGGTTGGGGGAAGGAAAAGCATGCTCAATTTTCTTTTTTTTGCCACCGAACTTTGGAGCCCCTTTAAGAAGAATCTTTTACATTCGACGGTTTTAAGCGAGTTCTCACGAGGAGAGAAATTATCACGAAGATTTCTTCTTAAGAGAAGAATTCCTTCTGAAGCGCCCCTTATGAGCTGTGGCTTCGCGACCCTAGGTTATAATGGCGCTCGCCGAGCCATCTACCGTTCGGCTATTGTACCGCGTGATCTTTTATTATTTAGTAATTTTGTTGTTTAGCACCGTAGCGTGTGCTAGAAACTTTGATTTATGATCAAAAATTGCTGTTATAGGGTTAATTTAATATATTATTTATAAAACTATATCAAAAATAAAAAGACATAAACAGAAAGTCTCGCATTGGAAGCAAAGTTCGCGCCGTGTAATCTGATAAACTACATTATCCCCTTTCTGCGATGCCGATCCACTTCACGGATCGTTACAAATTTAATGAATTGCACGAGGTACATGCGAAAACTGGTTTTAAAGCAAGTGTCAGCTCCAATGTAGTTGCGTTCTCGCTCAACAATTGTCGCCACCCTGCAAATTTAAACAAGTTGATTAGGCACATTAGGCAGCATAATTTACCCATATGGCGTGGCCCAAAAGCATGCTTTTAGGTCATTGGGTATTTCTTAATCACGTATCAGAAAAGACTTTTTGTTATCGCGTGCTCAGTCGAACTCGTTTGGATTGGTTTTCGGCAAACACGTAATTGTCGACTTGAAAATAAACGATAAAACGTTTTTGAAAGTCGATACTAGGTGGAAGCACGTTCCCAGCGATCTGAGCAATCATAGCCATCTTCGATACATAGACCCAATCAAATATAACGTAGGCAATGATTGAGCCGACACTTGCTATTAAAAAGTCGCTCTCCGCGAAATAGCTGGCAGCTAAGTTCCTAGCCTCCACGTCCGGACCACGCGCACGTGTGTACCAAAACTTAATGTTTTAGTCGCTCGGTTTTAGTTGTGTAATAATAATGGAAAATTCTAGGAGAGTTATAGAGTTTTTTGTTAAGAAATATGCTGTAGACGATTTTTTCATAAACAACTTATTGAAGATATCGTTTCTCAATTTACATTGTTGAAAGAAAAATATGAGGAGGATAACAACAGATCCAGGCACTAAGCCTAGGTCTAACTTATATAAATTTTCAAACGCTTTGCTTTTTTTTAAATGTTTTCATGGTTTTCACTTTCAATGAGTTCAGTTTGAACTCCAGTCATACACAACTCTTTTACCTAAAAATTACATTGACTTGCCTGGTTTTATGGTATTAATACCAATAGGCGAAACTATAAAGTAAATTTGGTCTTAACCAATTTGTTAAAATGCGAAAACAAAATGACATGACTACGATATCACAGCCAACTTCGATTCGGTAACTCGTGTTCATAGTTGACCGTGCGACGGTAATTTTAATGTTAAATGAGAAGTGAAGAAAATAAATATAAATATGGATACCTTTGTGGGCAACATTGGATCAAAGATTTTGTGTTAAAATTTGGAGGAGCAGTGGACTGTGATTTGAAAGGCGGAATGACGTCATTCTGTTGTTCACAGGAATATTTTTTAATACTTTAAATGAATTTGACATATTAATCAACAATAAAAATAATATATGTCCTTTTAAGGCTGCACATTTAACGAGCTCTAAACTGTTTTTTCAGTTCGAAGAACTGTTTTTTTTTATAATATATAAAATGCCTTAAAGAGACTTTTTCGTCGAATTTTTCGTTTCGAATTATCCAAGTACGCATTCAACCCGTAGCAGTATAGATTGTATATTAGAGCTCTGCGACGTTTACAAATAGGTCGGCGGCGTCGTTTGGTCAAAAATATAAACGGAAGCGGTATTCGATCTTTCACCCGTTCGTTCCTGACTGCGCGTCCTTAACCATTACACTAGCCTCTCCGTCGGGTAACGTGTTTAAAAAAAATACGGAGAACGCGGCTCCCGCTTTCTTCGTAATTTTCGGTGTTTTAAATATTTCATTTGTTGACGGTGTTAACTAATTAAATAGTAAAATGTGGCTCTAGAGCTCCGAAATGCAAGGAATCCACATCTGGTCTCAGAATTAAAATCGGGCGAGTGGTTGATTTTATAATCACCAGCAAAAAATAACGGGCGACTTTAAATTTTTAACAGTGTTTCGATGTTTTAAATTGTTTGACGGTGTTAGTCTAATTTGAAAAAAAAGAACATTAGCTTAATGCAAAGAATTGGGTATTGGTAATGACGAAGCTTGTTATCTAAGGGAACAAATTATAAAATAAAAATTAAGAAAATGTTAAATTAGCACTGGATTTAAACCATAATTTCTTTTATCAAATCCAAAGTAAGTTAGTTTTGACAGATCTAACCTGGTGTAATCTCTTAGTTGAATGTGGGAATAGTTAACCTTTTTGTGAAAGGATTTTGTTTGACAAAGATTTTGGTAATATCAAATTAGTTTCTTAACTTCTGACCTTAATGCAGATTTTGGTTTGTCATATTTAGAAAAATATCTTAAAAAAATGAAAAAGTGAGATGAGTACAAATTTTCATTCAAAATAAAGTTTAGATTTTACAAAAGCTGAATACATTCATTTTTTATATCTAGAAGAGGTTAATAACAAAAGTTGACCAAATACGCCCATATCTTCGAAACTTTATTAAGTTGATTATTCATAGAATTCGGAAATACGATATTCAAAATGTGGAATTTATCGTGTACCTCTTTCCTCTTTGAGGTTTTCCATTTAAGAATGGGGGCATATAGAGTGCCACTCTCTTTTGCTTCAGTAAATCCTCAATGAGAAATCTCCTATCACCCATTACGGAATCCCCGGATCTAACAGATCCAGTATCCCACATTCTTCTCCCAATTCTTTATCCGACCAGGAACTAAATCGGATATAAAGCTTATGAACCCATTTGGTGTAATGCCTATCAAGCCTTTTGCCGTATTGTGAGTTTTATAGGTTTTGTGTTTAAAAGTCATCAGGTTTTTGAATAAAAAGTACCTAAGCGTCTATAATTACCCTAGTTTTAGGACATTTCAACTTACTCTTGTGGAATGTATTCATCAAACACTGCGAGAGAAGGAACCAATTGTAGATTTGATAACCTGTGGTATCATAAATCAAACCAAGTAATACATAACCAACAGTTGATCGTGAAATACCAAAACGGTAAGTTAATCTTCTTCCAAAAGACCTACTTTAATGTGGCAAAGTACCAGAGATAACTGGTCTTTCAAAGATAGCATCATTGACCAACCTTTATTATTATTATTATTGTCATTTCTTTCAAATTTGCATTTCGCACCTTTTTACCCATTAATAAGTTGACAAGTATTCAAATCTGGTTCGATATATTCAATTAAAGTAGTAATAGCCTCAACTGAAAAATCCTGGCTACGGGCCTGGATTTAAATATCTTTCAAGGGTGGATGAATAATTTTGTAAGAATTTCATTTCATATGGCAGCTATTGTACCTGGTGTTATATAATCTTGAGTGTTAACTCTCAAATTTACCCAGACAGATTTGGGTTTCTTTTTAAGGAAAAGTTTTAAGAGTTTCCAAACATTTTTTAGATTTTTCTCAAAGTAGGTTATATTATTCATAAAAAGATCATGGCGGTAGCTGTATTCCTAAACGATTTGTAGTGTTGTCTATAGTTCAGATTCGAGTAGTTTCTACTCCTCTGAAGGGCCAACCCCCAAAGGTGCGTATAATGTTTAATTTCGGTGGGTTATTAATACTAATCCGCCTTGTTACAAGTGGATCTTGTTTATTTAAATAATTTAATATTGTCCATGTTTAATAGGTAACGTCTGTGTCAATATCAGTAATTTCGTCAGAACTTGAGGATCTTTTATCGGATATATTTACGTTTTCTTGGATATCTCTAACAAAAAGATCAGTATTCATTGTCGGGTACAATCTGATTTAACTCAAGGGAATGTTTGCAGTCATAATTCATTTTGGTGAGTTTGTATAAATATTTTCCATTACTGTTCGTGTGTCTAAAGTAACTATTGTTGGGTTGGTGATGAGTTGAGTAAAGTGATAATTTGAATTATTCATATTTCTTGCCTTTCGACTCAGTGGCGGTTGTAGATTTGCATTATAATCACCGAATATTAATATTTACATCTAATTTTGATCAGAGCGTTTTTTTATTTATTTGAAACTTAAGATCCGAATATGAATTCTTATTGTTTGGAATTGGGGGAAATATAACAAATCCCATTGGCCACTCCTTTGCAATTTGGTTCCCATAGAATACACCAGAGGGAATCTAAATGTAATCGGATATTTCACAATTAGATGGTGGCATATTACGTTGCGTAACGATAAAATGGTGTTTTACGAAAATAACTAGTCCGCCACCACCATTATTTTTTCAGTTCAGTCTTGGGACAGAATGAATTTACTTAAATTATGGTATAAAATAAACTCATCTATATCAGTAAACATTTTGCATGAGAAATGATAACTTATATTACAATGGCGTAGTCAGAAACCAATAAAAGGTGGAGTGCTCGGACTAAGTAAAATATCTAAGGGGTCATAAAACTGATGAAAATTTAATACAGTCAAAGCTATGGACACTTAAAACCCTCTGTCTATGCCACTGATATACAGGGTGTCTTTATTTGATCGGCCCAGGCATTTTTCTCAAACACTATACCTTCTAGAAATTGCAATCTCTCGGTGGAGATCGTTGTTATTTGTGAATTTCAGAAAAATTGTGAAATTTTTCACGGTTTTAGAATTTGTAGATTTTGAACGCTATGTGGTAGACGAAAAGTTTCCATGAGTAAGTTTTAAAGCATTTTCGAAAACCTTTAATGGAAATGGTAAGGACAAAATCGTACATTTTGTCACTGAAATAATAGGTCATGAAAAATAACAAGTTGGTACTACCCAAATGTTTTTACAAGAATCACCCCTGCAAAATACTTTGCATTTAAATTTGAAGCCTAAATTTTTATTTCAACATTTGAGTACGATACGCCCTGTCATAATTGTGTTTTCATAATTATTTTCATTGGTGCACCGTTAACCCAATTCATCATCAGTTCGCTTTACCCGCCAAAAGAATTCAGAATGAGTTACACCTGTAAATACCACTTACGTTACCAAAAGAAATAATGTTAATGAAAATAAAGAAATATCTCAAATTTAATTTGACTGTACGCTATAGAACACTTTATTTTTAAAAACAAAATGTAAACTTTATAATTTTGGTGTTCTATAGTGTTAAGTCAATCGTTGAAAATTACTTTATTTCAAGTTAATTATATTTACACTGGTCAGAGTGATAAAATTACAATATTAATAAAATGTCAATCAATTTACGAACACTATCTGAAAAAAGTTTAAACATGAAAAATACATCGTTAAAGACGAAATAAGTCTTTTTAAGGCTTTTGCTAACAGTACAAGCTACTTTCACTGCTTGTGTTAAGTTTATAAATATTTGTTTCCTCAACCTCTCTAAAATTAAAACATGACATTAAAATGAACAACGTCATTCTTCACATGTTTTCAACTTTGTGAGGGAACTCGATCTTGATAGGTGTGTCTGGGTTCCTTGGGATACCCTCTTTATTGTCCCCAACTGGACGATATTCCAACTCTTCTCTCGTTACGACTGTCGCAATCGGAACTTGGTCGATGAAGTCATAAAATGGCTCTTGTTTGACGCAGCTGGCATCGATGTTGACGCAATTGTAGCCAAACACCATTCCTCTCTCGTCGGCTGAAGTGTTTGCGTCAGGTTGGGCAACTTCCGCTTTCACGGCGTGGGTGCAGTGGCGCTTTTCAGTGAGGGATCCAATCTGTTCCGCCGTTAAACGTCGCAGTTGCACCAAACAATATCTACCTCTCGTTTGAGGACCAGAGAGGTGAAATTCACGAGGCTGTGATTGGCGCACTGGTTCTGTGTGGTGACTGTTCGAAGTGCCAAATTGGATTCCAGCTAGACCATGAATTCGATGGTGCACTTGAAGGGTTTTATTGGTAGATAAGTTCTGATCGCTACTGTGGAATTTTGGGGCCTTTGTCCCCTGAGAGTGACGTGTTCTTTCGTGGCGAAGTAAATAGTTCTTATGTTTGGTCTGATATCCACACTTCGTACATCCAAAGGGCTTCTCGGCCGTATGAGTTCTTCGGTGGCGAATCAAACTACCCTTATATGCAGACGCGTAGTTACACTGGTCACACTGAAAGGGTTTTTCGCCCGTGTGCTTTCTTCTGTGGCGAATCAAACAACTATTATTTGCAGCCGCGTAATTACACTGGTCACACTGGAAGGGTTTTTCGCCCGTGTGCTTTCTTCTGTGGCGAATCAAACTACTATTATGTGCGGCCGCGTAATTACACTGGTCACACTGGAAGGGATTTTCACCCGTGTGCTTTCTTCTGTGAAGAATCAAACTACCTTTATTTGAAGACGCGTAATTACACTGGTCACACTTAAAGGGTTTTTCGCCCGTGTGAGTTCTTATGTGGCAAATCAAATACCACTTCTGAGCAGATGCGTAGTTACACTGGTCACACTGGAAGGGTTTTTCACCCGTGTGAGTTCTTCGATGGCAAATCAAACTCCACTTATTTGTAGACGTGTAGTTACACTGATCGCACTGGAAGGGTTTCTCGCCCGTGTGAGTTCTTTTATGGCAAATCAAACTACCCTTCTGTGTAGGCGCGTAGTTACACTGGTCACACTGGAAGGTTTTTTTAACCGTGTGACTTCTTCTGTGGCAAATCAAACTATCCTTATCTGCAGACGCGTAGTTACACTGGTCACACTGGAAGGGGTTTTCGCCCGGGTGAGTTCTTCGGTGGCGAATCAACAGCCGCTTTTGGGCAGACGCGTAGGTACACTGGTCACACTGGAATGGTTTTTCGCCCGTGTGAGTTCTTCGGTGGCGATTGAAATTATTCTTATTGTTCGTTGCGTAGACGCATTCTGAGCACGTGTGGATTTTCTCTCCTCGGCTGCTCATTTTTCACTCTGAATCAAAGGCTCTTTTGGATTTATGAACTAGTGTTGCTTATACAAAAGCCTAAAACAAAATAAAATATTAGCGAAAATCAATCAGCACGGACAACAACAACGCAATGATGACACTATCAAAGGCTATATCACCTTATATTTCATTAGTTTTAGTGGCGTAGGAAGGGGAGCACAGGGGGGCAACAAATTGGTTTCAAGGAGGCAGCAAAAGTTTGGCGGTGAGGTGCCAAAAGGATCTATGGAAAACTATAATTTTGAACGTAAATGATAGAAGTTTTACCATTTGGTTTCGAGACTAGAAGTGTTTAGTTAAATTTAACTATAGAGGCGTGGATATTTACCAATCTTTTACTGGTTTGCCAAAAAAACTTACTAAACGCTATTTATTTTTTTTAAAATACAAGTAAATAAAAAATGTAATAAAAATTCAATTCAATTACAGTTAAATTTCAAAGTGAAAAACTAATTATTATAGCGGCGTGGATAGTTTATAAGTTATCGTTTAAAATCAATTTTGTCTCAAAGACGGGAGCTAATAAAAGGCCCACCTTTAGCGAAGGTGAGTGCGAGTTTAGGCAACTTTTTATGATAGTTTCTACTGAATTTTCACGCGATGTTTTTACAGTTCAGCCTTATTTAAATTAAATTGAAAGCATTATTATTTGAGTTTTAGTTAATAAAAATAATATACAATGATTTTTAAACCATATTTGGTTCAAAAATCTTAAAAATTTCGTACGTTTTTCCAATTAATTAGTATTTACAGCCAACATGATATAAGTGCTATCAACTTATTACTTAAAAATCCACGGGTACAAATAGAAAACGCAAACCTAGCGCCATCCATAGTACAAAATGAATAAAAACTCAAGGCCACCAGAAAGGTCAACTTAAAAGATAAAGTTATGTTTTTATTGAAAAAACATTCCTCCTATATTGTGTAAAAAACTCAGGATGGAAGTATATAAACTGTTGAACAAGAGAGTCAACGCACGGCCGCGCGGGGGGCTAGGAATGCAAACCACATTACGTCAGACCTTTTGAATATAATTACCCAAACATTCCAAGGCGAGTTTTACTGGTAAGCCAAAAAAACCTACCTTAACACTGTTCAATTTTCTAGAAAAACACGGCAAAATTAAATTATTTTTTCAGATGACAGATTATTGGCCCTTTCATTAAGACAATGCAACGGGGTGCTTTACATTAATGAAGGATCGGCGGCAAAAAACTATTACGAGTTATGCAAAATATGCCTTGTATTAGCGAGAAAAGGGGTAGAATTTTCATAACGTACAAACTAGAGCAGGGAAAAACAATCGTAAACCCTATCAACAATACACTTAATACACCTAAGATTTTAAATCAATCGATTAACTGAAGGTAAGCTTTTTTCTTAAATACCGTAAACCACCTTAAAATCGTAAAATAATCCGTAAATCCGCTTTAAATGGGAATATAAACAGTGGTGCACTCCTAAAATTAAAATAACCGGAGCGCTACCTAGGTACGGCCAACTTTGATGTTTATAGTGATTGAAGTTGGCCGTACCTCTGTAATGATTTGAAATAGACGATTCAATAAATTAGTTTCAAGGAAATAACCTGCAAGCTACTGTTTATATAGTGCTTATTGAAATAATGGAAACTATTCACTTGCACGATACGCAAAAAATGTTTCCTTTTAATCAGGTAGCTTTTTTTGACCCATTAAGGGTTAGCAAAAACACGACGTTCTATTTACATGCGAAGTTTCCATTATTTCAACAGTAACTTGCAAGTCCTGGCTCCAGAGGTGGGCAAAACTTGTGAGAGAATTCTTAAAAAAATGAACGTTCAGACCTTTTTAATTTGAGTGATCAAGTAAGCTAGTGCTCAATACTGGCGATGCTATTTTCTCTCTCGTAAACTGAACCAGCTCAGGCCGAGCGCCGTGAAATTCTCTCAGTCACGGTGCGTTGAGCGAAATCGGCTGATCGACACGCTAGCCTGCTCAATTTGAAGCGCCACGTCCTCCAGCGGCTAGAAAGCGCTGACGGCTGGCTGAATGAGATCACGCCGAAAGAAGCGGTAGTTTTTTAACATTGGAATTTCTCAACCCACTAAGCGACGGGATAGTCTTTCTTCTGGAATTCGCTCACAGCGCGGTGAGAAAAACTTATACAAATAATATTTTATTGTCGATTTTTTTATTGAATGCACATTTTTATGAAATAATTTATAAGAAATGAAACTTTTTTCTCATAGCGCTTTGAGCGAAATTCCGGGAAACAGTCTTCCTCGTCGTTCAATGGGATGAGTAATTCCTATGTCAAAAAACTACCGCTTCTCTCGGCGCGAGCTCATTCAGTCAGCCGTCAGCGCTTTCTAGTGAACGAATTATCCCGCCGCTAGGGGAAGCGGCGCTTAAAATTGAGCAGGCTAGCGCGTCGCTCGGCCGATCTCGCTCACCGCACCGTGAAAAATCACTGACTGAGCGAACTAATCGCCGTTCACCCTGAGCTGGCTCAATTTCTCTTTCTCGCTTAACAAGAACGACTGACCTTCGTATTTGAAGTGCTCACTCGTTTCGAGAGGATTTTCGAAAATGAACGCTCACAATGTTTGCCCACCTCTGCCTGGCTCTAGGATAAATCACATCATGGCGATTTCGTTAAAGCAATTTTTTTGAAGTGCCTATTGTTAAGGTACTTTCCTACGAGCAAAAGTCATAATAAATTCACACAGACACACTTAATTCGAGGCTGCGAGGCAAGGCATTCCTATGTATATTCTACGTATATTTTTTAAATACAAATTGCTATTTTCTAACAATCATGAAACGTAAATTGTGGACTAGACTTAGATATCCAAAAACAAACTTCGTATTTTCTAAACTTGACATCATTATATATTATTAAAAAAATTAAAATAAAAAAAATAAAAAAACGCAGTTGACTATAGTCATTCTAGAAACAGCTGTTACGGTAACCGGACGCTTAAATACACTGGAATGACGGGGTTTAAATATAGGCTGGCAGTAAAATAGGAAACTAGTACGAAGGTTGCAGTGCCTATGATTTACTACATAGAAGCAAGGCAAGCCCTAGCAAGTAGGGGAAAAAGAGGCAGGGGGGAAAACGGAAAAGACCATGTAGGGGCGAGGCCCGTTCTTTCAAAAAAGAACCGGCCCTGGCCCGACTACATCACTGAATATAATCTATTTAAGTCAGGTTGGTCATTTATTAAATTGCGTAATTCCACTTAAAATGCGGGGGGAAAAACGATTAAGGGGACGTATGCCCTAATTGCCCTTTCTAAAATACCAGGAATGCCCCTCAAATTGAAAAATTGAAGATTAATGGACGGTAAGGTCTCTGTTAATCTCTAAAAATGCTTTAGAAACTAACTCAAACAGTTGGCTTAGTTGGCACTAACCTTGGCTAAAGGTATGCCAAATAGGCCTGTTGGTCTTTTAGTATTTGCGTTCAATTGAATGGTGCCTTTTAAGTTAATGCTCCAAGCCGAAATGGAAATGTCGGCGGTCCTGCGACAGCGTATCATACCCTAGCCTTTGCAGTAATATTTACCGAACAAAAATGAAGCTTCTTCATTTTGTCCAAACAATAAAGCTTTTCCATGTCTTAACAATAAAGCTCTTATTGTTTGCCTAAACAATAAAGAAGTTTCTTCGATGGGGAGCTATGCTTGTGTATCCGTTTAAGTTTCCGTTTCTTTCTGCATAAATCAATGTCTTCATAACCATACTACAGTATTTGGAAATACATCATTTAGGTGTAGTGGGTTACAAGAGTGTACAATTCTACACTGAAATGTATGTGAATATAGTAATTTAGAAACCTTATCAAAATTTCTACTATGATTAGCGAGATATCAAGGGGTACGGGGAGCGTAAGCCCCCGATAAGGAAAATACACTAATTTATCAAAATTAGCTTCAAATTGGAATATAGTATTGTCCATACCATTTTTGTATTGGTGTATCGTAATATAGACTGTAATTTTATGGGGGCAGAAGTGAAGAACTTAGTATAGTATTTAATCACCCGATGAAAAGTAATATATACTATAAATTACTTTGCTTATATTTTATTACGTCTATGGGGGGCGTCATATTCAATCTGTGCCCCCCCCTTAATCGAAAACGTTCCCATGCGCCTTTCTTTTGGGTAATTGTTTCCGTAATTTTATAAAAATTTAAAAGCATTTCTAATGTTTCTCGCCGTAGTTACGCCCATAGCTTAATTCTGTCACGTCGGCTACTCTACTTCATAATACATATTTTATTTTTCAACTTTAAGAATTTTAGCAGATGGACGCTAGGCTATTCCCATAATGGCATTTATCCCAGGCTTCCAACAGCGAAGTTTTTAAAAAGTTTATTTAGTTGCCTAGGTTAGTTTCATACGCCTCCTTCTCATTGAACTAAATAAAATAAATATAAGAATTTTGCCTACCTTTATTAAATAAGTTCCAATATTTTGAATTAGTAGACGTTTTTAAAGAATGAAGAATGATCTAAGCACAAGCGTCTAAGCATTTGCTTCTTCGGCGAGAAAGCCGTTAATTTATAAGAATAATTTCTTGGATAAGGTAGGAATCGCGACGTACAAAAGAGATGCCAGGCGTAAGTTAACGACATCATTTTGTTAAAGTTTTTCATTAAAATATTTTATTTTGTTTCATAGAAATTCGCGTTAAAATTTTTCAATAAAACCGTTTTCAAAGTTTGGCAAACGTTATAAAGTCAAACTATCATTGATTAAAACGTTTCTTTCGAAGAGACTGCCACATCTTATGCTGTTTCGATTTGGCCAATACAAATGCATTAAATTATATGTCATATAATTCTTATTACAGGGCTGGATTCGCAATCGGTCGGTTTTTAGTATAAAACATGTAAAGTTAAACGTAAATTTTAAATACTATTTTTCAATTCGGTAATTAAACCAAATTACAAATAAGAATATATAGTCTTAAATTATCGAACCTTTATACATTATCTATCGAGGTTAGAAATTTCTCAAATATAACGGTTATTACTTAATTTACGTTACATATTTGAGTTTCAGGTATTTGTATACGTTACATATTAATCTAAAAAAATATCTTTAGGGTGGCTCGAGTTGCTCTGACCAGGCTTTAATATCAAAAACTATTTGAGATATAATTTTGAAATTTTCAGGGTACGCGTATTAGTTGGGAACACTTTAAAATGTAAATTGCAAAAAACTAGAATTTGTTTTCACGTTTTTTATTTAGGTGCTAGGGAACAATTTTCAACGAGAAAGTTGTAGATTATACTTGAAAACCCACAAATAACGTTTGTTCGATCACAAACGAACACTTTTTCACTTAGATAATGAGGTCAGCCATAGCAGGACAAATGGTTCGTTAGTTAAATTAATTGTTTTTGAGAATAATATGTCAACAAACAAGTGAGATAAAGATAGGCTGGTTTAATAAGACCTACTATATTAACAAAACATGATTTTTCTTATTTGTTTCGACAAAGGTTTAATTTAGTTTTAGTATTTAAACCAAAATACCCCAAAATGCAGCGCAGTCTGAATCTTGCAAGTTTGCAAAATTCAACAATGCCCGTGTATTCCGCTGACCAACGCGCTTTAATGGTTGAATTATGATTTTGGTGAAAGCCGTCGAAACGCTCGTAGGTAAATTTCAACTTTCCAGTATGCGGTATCCTGACAGATTTCCCAGTTCGATAGTTCCAGAACCATGCAGATGTCAATCCAAGATACCGAGCAGGAATTATCGAACCATACCTGTACTATCGCAACCCTTTCATTGCTTCGATTTCAATTTTTTTTCTTAGTTTGATTGGAAAGTACTTGTTTATCTTTCTATCAATTGTTTGTACCAAATAAATGGTTAACTTATCGCATATTGATATGTTATTCTCCAAAATAATTAATTTAACTAAGCTTTGTAAAAGAACCCTTTGGCCTGCTATGGCGAACTTGAAATGAAAAATTGTTCGTTTGCAATCGAACAAACGTTATTTGTAGGTTTTCAAGTATATCTACCACTTTTTCGTTGAAAATTATTCCCTAGCACCTAGCGGTCAAAAAATAAATAAAAAAAAAACAGTGAAAACGTATTCTAGTTTTCTGCAATTTACATTTTAAAGCGTTCCCAACTAATACGCGTACCCTAAAAATTTCAAAATTATATCTCAAATAGTTTTTGATATAAAAGCCTGGTGAGAGCAAATCGAGCCACCATAAAGATATTTTTTAGATTAAAATGTAACATATACAAATACCTGAAATTCAAATATGTAACGTAAATTAAGTAATAACTGTTAGGGATGCAACGGATAACCGGAACCGAGAAGAACCGAGTAGATTCTAGGAACCGGAACCGAAACCGGAACCGATAATATAAAAATTTGATAACCGTATCCGGAACCGGAACCGATATTTGTAAAAAAAATTATAACCGAAACCGGTTCCGGAACCGAGTTTTCCTTTGTTTTAAACGGTTTTTAAACGGTTCTATAACTTTATTTACAAACATTTAGCGCATGTTGAAATTTAGTAATTAAACTTCCTAATTTACTATTAGTTTTTCATATAAGCTCATCTTTATCCTATCTCAGATAAATGAGTTAATGTTTTACTTGCTTCAAATATTTCTTTATGTTTCAACAGGCGCGCCCAAAACTTAATAAATACAACCACAATAACCGTCGCATAAATATCCAAACAACGTACATAATGAAAGTAACATACTGAAGTTTGAAAAGTATCGAGACACGTGTTTTATAGCAGATCGTTAAACCTTGTAAATTAATAACTAAGTTTTGTTTCCAAATTTAAAGTTTTTAAGCTTAGGCTAATTTGTTTGCATAATATAATCGCTGGCTTGGGTAGTTTTTGTATAGAAAATCTGAAATTTCAACTTATGCATTTGCTTACATTTCACAAATGACAATGCTTATTGAACGAAATCATATGGACTCCATTTAGAATGGTAACTCAACTGAAATCAAAAGAGTCTTAGAAATCCCGTCTTTAAATTTTTCAATGAAATGAGGCAGAGGCGTAGGAACCAGGGGGGCAATGCCCCTCCCTAAAATTTTGCTGGGAGGGGCAACATGTTATTGCCCCTTCAACTTTTTGGTCAGTTGAAATCTTCAAAAACCCAAATTATCAATTTAAAAGCATAAAAAACTTATAGGAGCTCAACTGTGTCTTTTCCCGCCAATTTACATAGTAGTCAAACAGTAACACATGCATTCGGTGAAGCTTAAATTCATAAACGACTCTAAAGACTAAAATACTCACTCAACATCGGGGGCAAAACTCTCTTTGCCCCCTCCAACTTTCTTAAACGTTCTTACGCCCCTGAAATGAGGAGCGGAAGGGAAGGCAATGTCTCCCCAAAACTTGAAAGTACATCATTCCCCCACCCCCCTCCATCTTGAAACGATGAAATCGTGAGAATTTTCAAACAGAAGATTTCATTTTTACCCTACTTTATTAAATAAACAAATACATGAGTTCCCTACGAGATAATAGTAGCAATGATTTTTTTTATTATTTTACATTAACTCATCTCGATCGTGATTCTGGTCGAACTTGGGCGCTGATTGCCGTGATTTATCTTAATCGTTTCACTTAGGGCTTAAAGCCATTTTTAAGCGCTCTATATATTTAACATGCAAGTACGCGTTAAATCTAATTGTAGAAGGCGATACATGTTAGCCCTAACTCTAGATGGCGATAATCGCGACTCAGCCTTAATGATTATAAGGGACCCCAAAAAACAGTTTCGCGGGAGGACCCCAAACCCATAAATACGTCACTGAGAAAGATACTATTTTTAAAATATAATTTATCAAAAACAATTTTTTTATTCTAAATAAATAAACGTGGTGGATTTTATTTCTCTTTAACTTCATTGGAATTGCTTGTGTATTTAACTTTAATTAATACTAAACACACTGGAACCGTATAGGAACCGTTTAGGAACCGGAACCGATCGGTTCTAAATTTTGAGAACCGGAACCGAAACCGGAACCGATAAATTAAAATTTTAAGAACCGGAACCGTAACCGTAACCGATAAAGCAAAAATTTAGGAACCGGAACCGGATCCGGAACCAAGATAGTCCAAAAAAGTGGAACCGTTGCATCCCTAATAACTGTTATATTTGAGAAATTTCTAACCTCGATAAATAATGTATGAAGGTTCGATAATTTAAGAATATACATTCTTCTTGGCAATTTGCTTTAACTTCCGAATTGAAAAATAGTATTTTATATTTACGTTTAACTTTACGTGTTTTATACTAAAAACCGACCAAGTAGAGAAAATGTAAGAAATTACTTTTACGGATGCCCCCTTAAACAAACCCCTCTCCTTCTCATACGAACGAGTCACGTGGACAGGCGCTTTTTCGGGGGGTCGCTAGAGTAGGCTGATTGCCCTTTACGGCGCGTTTTAATCGCTTTTTACGGCCGTTACGTAATAATTACCGATGGCCTCCCGTCTTAAATCGATTGAGCATATTAAAAAATGTATGTATAACCATGTTCTTGCTTTTATCACTAAACGGACGATTTCGTCAAAATTTTACATTAAATTGCGACCTGACTATTTAAACAAAACGACAGATATTCTTTTAATACTTCTTTCACTCGGTCATTGGCGGCACACTTGAATCTCGGGTTGTCTACGTTGTAATATTAATATATTTAAAAAATGGAAATAATTGACAAATGTGTTTGAATATACCTAAAGGATAAGTTGTCAAAAACGTAAGTTTTTTGGCGAGGGTTCAATATCTACTTCAAGTTTTCGTAAATTGCTTCACTGGTGTGGTTGCCTGGAAAATGGGCGAAAGCTAAAACCATGTTTTGAAAGTTGATAAATTGGGCTGTCACCTTGGATTAATAATAGAAGCTAACGCTTCCTGGATATAGCACTACCCTGAGAATGTGCCCAACATTTTTCCCACGCGTCCTAGCGCCATTTATCGGCGGACGCAGCTCAGGCGGTTGTGATGTAGATTTCGAGGGAAACATTTTGGGGTGGGGGTAGGAAGGGGGTAGAATTCAAACGGTTAGAAATTCAAACGTAAACAATGAGCACATAAGCTGAGCAGAATTTTGGTTGAAATTCCTATGCACTGGCTGTCCCTAAATGCTAATGAATTTAAGCAGAAAATTCCACCACCTCGTTCTTTTAAGAAATTTATCAATTCTTCACTCTTGATCCCACTACAAACTTATTATTTATTTATATTATTCAAAACACTACTTAAAATTTCACCGGTTAAAATATGGGTAGGTATATTTATCACATGACTGGTTAGTAAATCCTGACATAAAGCCTTGGCCTTGACTGTAAAATCCAAATCTATGCTCAGAGATATCAATGGGCAATTTGTTTCTTCACTTGACTTTATGAATTTTACTCTGGTTTCATTTATATTGCTAAACCATTTATCATTTTGTAGCTTTAACCACTTTTGAGAGGTCAAGAACGGATGAAATGACTCCAGCAAAAATTCTTTGTGATGCGTCCATTCTGTAACTCTATCTGCCAAAAATGTTTCTAATGAATTATCCAATCCAAAGCTTGTTTCCAAAGTAGAAGATAGCAAGGAGAGTTCTGAAGGATTAATTTCCGACAAATTATCATTGAGATTAAACATCTTCCATTTGAAGGGCGTTATCTATTTCCACCATCGACGTTTCCTTTGACAGATTATTATCCTCTGGAATAACAGTTTCTTCATGAAATTTAAACGTAGTAGACTCAATATCCACATTTGTTTTCCCATCTATTGTCATCGTTGCTGTTTAAAGTGATCCATCTTCTGGGATTTGAGCCTTATCAGGTTCATTTTGAGGTCCTTTGGTGATAAATTTATACAGAATTTAAAATTACACTATTCTTATTAAATTTCAAATGTTTAGACTACAATATAACATACCTTTCTTCCAATACTACAAATGCAATTGGCGGACTTCGTACTTCATAGCTTTGGGCTTTGGAGCGTTCTTTTTCATACTTATCACAGATTTGAGCAGCGGTCTTCACGATTGGAACCATGCTCTATATCAAAACCAGAATTCCAGAAATGTGAATTAATAGTGGCAATATAAATAAATTTACTGATGAATAATAAAGTGTTAACTTACGTGGTTGTGAATGGGGTCCGGATAATAATTAGTTGGTCCATTACTTCCAACAAAGTGTTTGGTACATAAATAAGTACTCGATGTTATGTTATCTAATTTAAAATCCTTTCTGACCTCTTGTAGCCATTCTAACCATTTCTTACATTTTAATGGTTTACTTTTCTGCTTGGGAAAAGTAACAAAACTTACCCCAACCATATTTGGCCTATCAGCGTATCGTGAATCACTTTTGCAAGACGGGTAGTTTTTTTTATTTCGCACCATTTTATTTTAAATTAATTCTGACTAAAAATGGAAAACTAAAACGATTAGGCACAACTCAGAAAATTTTAAACCGCGAATCCGTTATTAATAGCCGACTAGTCACATGGGTAGGGCCACAACGCTCATGGGCGATAAAAACGTTTGCATCAATTTCTACGTCATTTCCGATTGGGGGGGGGGGGTAAATTTCATTTCCCCTATTTTTCTGGCATAAATCGTGGCTAAAGCGGAATGCCTTGCTAAAGGCTAAAGTGCTATATCCAGGAAGCGTTAGCTTCTATTATTTATCCAAGATGTCAGTAAGACTTATCGGATGTTTTACCTTCAATAATGTGTATTTTATTTGATGAATTTAATTTTTAATTTTACTAAAATAAGAATTTGATTTAGATGATTACCAATTTAAACAGTTGTCGAAAATTAAAAAGGACATTTCATACCGACTATGGGATAATCTAGCCAATCGCCTTACTGGAAATCACGCTCTTGCCCTTCCAAGAAGTGCTCATGAATGAAGTAATAGAATTTCTAGTCACAGAGGAACAATTAATGATCAACAAAATAAGGTACTTTCATTCCGAAATATGTGTAATCGCTGGGTCTGTGACGTATTTCACTTTCGTTTTGTCGGTTTTACCTAAAAATGACATTGATTGCACTCTCTGTTTGTCGAACAAAACGGATTGAAAATATCAAAAAATATCAGAGAAGGAAGGGTAAAAACAAACATGTGATTGTGACTGCTTAGCTTACTTTGGTTTGAATTATTATTGCTAAAACATTGTCCAGTGAAAAAATGGTTTAAGGTTAATAATTCAGTTAACAGGCAAAACACAGCTTTGCCTATTAATGAGGCAGTACTCTAAACGTTGTGGACGCGATAGCTGCCGTAGTGTTGAACTGATTTGGTTGTGTTGTTTAGTTAATAATGGCAGATAATACCTCTCTCTGAATTGTCGTTGAACTCTGATAAGTGAAATTTCGAAAATTAGCTTTTGTTAGAATATTAGTTGAATATTTTATTGATAATAATTGTTAATAATTTGGCGTAAAATAGCTTTTTAAATATATACTGAAAATCTATTTTCCAAATTTTGTTATTGTATCACAGATCCAAATAAAAGTTTTAAAATAACTGTTTTATATTTCAAAGCCTTAATATTTATATTTATCTTGAGATATAGAACAAAAATTTAAAGAATCTTCACAAAATTAAACGCTTTATAACGACATTAATAGAAATAATAGAGATATCACATTGAAGTTTGTACACAGTCTTGATGTCTTGTAATTTCATTATTCACTTCCTTTTATGAACAAACCTTTTTTCATTAGAAAAAAATTAAAATTCTGAACGATGCTGCTCCACAGCGTTAGGCCAAAGAATATAGACCCCAGGAACACAGAGATGGATATTATGTCGGTTGAGTAGGGAACATCCGGCAAGGAAAAAGTCGGCAACACGGCTTCTGCTAACTCTTTTTATAGCTTAGCCTTTCTCGCTCTAGTATTATGAAAAAAATTAAGGTTATTTTCTTAAGCTAATTTTGATTGAAGACATGGATATCCTCCAAAAAAAAGGTAACCATATTATTTATCTTGATTCAAACAACTAATATTTACATGTGTTATTAAAATAGATTCAAGTGCAGCTTGTGAAAAAGCGTTAATGGAAACTCTAGCTTTCATGGCAAGACCACAAAGCTTAGAAGGCCATAACCATTTAAATCTGAGTGTTTTCCAGAAAGAGCTAAGTAATTTAAAGCTAGAAAAATACAAGTCAAACTATTTGGAAGACTTTTTGTACACACACATAAAATATGCCTTAACAAAGCGATTAATAATAATTTTAAAACTAATTTCAACAAAATGCCTATGTTTGAAAGCCTGCGGTGTCGTTCAAAACAATTTGGCATTAGCATGTTTTTGCAAGACTTTATTGCCAACTAATGTTGGAGATGAGAATCGGGGTTGATGAAGCTGTGCTGAAAAGTTTGAATTAGAATTCACTCTTAGAAAAAAGCTACCAATCACAGTCCAAATTTGGAAGAAGTAGCGCAAAATAGGAGCCTACCAAGAAAAACTATCAAAAAATGTTCTCTTGTATTTAAAATCTATCGTACCATTTTCCATTTATGACTAAAAGTGAAAATAGTAGCATGGACCCCTACGTTTTTCGTAGAACCAGAAGCGGGGCCGTGCAGAACTTCTCCGGGGATACTTGCGGGTCATTTGATTTCACCACCTCCCCCTCCCCCCCGAGCGCTGAAATTCATTTTCTAGGTCTCTGATTAACACCCCCCTTGATCTTTTCGTTGGCCCCTCCGTCTGCGGGCCTCCTATCGGTCTATCGTGCCCTGGGGATCCCACCCCCCTTGCAAGGCCCTGAACAGATTTAAATGAACCGAAGGTATAAGACCGCTATATATTTCATAATAAGTACATGTTTCCATATGGGATCTTCCTTCAATCGACATTTCGACATTTTCAACTTTCGCGCCTTCATAGCTTTAGTCGAATATGGATAACCACAATCCAATAATGAAATTTTTGGTGGGAACTGTAGAGGTTTGTATTCCGATAGATTTTCATGTCCCTACATTAAGGACACTTTTGGCAATAATAAATTATAAACTGTGGTTCAACTGAAAACAATTTATTTCATCAAAACCAGAATGTTTAAATAAGAAATGAAATTACTATTTTTTAAATAATCATTATAACTAGTGAAACATTAAAACGATAACGAATATACAAATATTAAACTACCACAATTGATCTGACTGCGCGAACACTAAAAAACTAGAACATCTTTCACAATAAGTTATAATAAAAAATAAGAATGTAGAGCCGCGGCCGGTTTTGTGGTTCAAAGTCGATCGGCTGGCCGTTTTATGTTTTTTTTTCTCGCCATTTGCGAGTGACCTTTTCACGGCAATACTACTGCTCTGGAGCAAGGGGACACGTTGAGCTGAATAACGAAAAAAGCAGGATTCTTTTCACGCACTCAAGTTTTATATTTAGGTAAATTACCAAATTATATTCGTGTTATCAGAGATCCGAGAGTAAAAGAGATGCGAAACCCCGCTATTATATATCAGTGACGTAGCTAGAAATTCGTCAAGGAGGGGGGGGGGGCAAGTATATGAATATTAAGAGGGGTCCAAGAAGGGGGTGGAAATGTAGTACAGTCAAAGTTAGGCCCAAGGTTGACATGGAAAAACCGCCCTTGTCTAAGCCACTGAATTTCCAACCTTTTCAATTTAACGTTTTTTTTAGAATAGACGTGTATGTATTCAAGAGGAAAAGCTTAAAAAGTACCTGTATTTGCCACCAGGGCGCATTCTTCAAGAAATTACTCTTACCGTCATCTCTACTCTTTATATTTACCCTGATGTTGTTTAATCACCCGCCGCAAGAGCGGCGCCACTATACGGGAGGAAAACGACGCTTTCGCATCTGAATTACTGTTGCATCACTGATTACATGTAGAATTTTATAATGGTACATTAATTTAATGGTTTTCCGTGTGTAAACATTTATGATACACCGCAGAGTTAAATGATAGTGACGACATAAAATATATATACCAATTATTTATATATTTGTGCAAAATTATCTTAATTATTGTGAAGAAAAAACAGATATAGAGGATAAAACATTTGAAGTTTCTTCGGTGGAGCACGGAGTAGCTCCATGTTCGCAGGTTTTTACGCGTTCCAAATGGAGTACCCAAAGGTCTCAAAAAGACATACGAATTTTTCCAAAAAATTGTATATAAAATTGGTGTCGATAAAGTTTCTTCACCAATTGTAAATTTTGTTAACCAATTGTCTTAAAGTATAAAACCAATTAAATTGTTTTCATTTCATAATGTGGTTTATTTATTTACGAAACGTTTATTTTATGGGTTAATTATAGTATTTTTCTAGACCTAGAAACGTTTATCTCACATGTTGTATACTCTGGAAATATTAGATTTCTGTACGTTAAGCCTAAGACGATAAGAAAAATCGTACCTGTTTACTGTGTATAGACTTTTTTTTTCGGCCTTTCATTATTTACAATTAATTAACACGATCAGCTTCTCAAAGACAATTCTTTTGGTACGTAGAAATTAGGAAAAAGTAAAATTTTTGATTAACTTACGATCAAGCGTTATATTACAAAAGGTCTCACCAAGAAATGGCGGTTAACTCTCTCAACTTTAAACAGGAAATGATAAAGCTTTGTTAAAAATCAAAGTTGGCCGCATCAGTGGCCACATGCATGCATAAAAGAATTAAAAAAACGTTGCTGCCCTCTATGAGTATTATAAAATTAATTAAAATATTTTTATTAAAACTGAGTTTTAACAATTTAAATAAACATATTATAAAGGCATATATTTTATTACGATATTTTTTTATTACAACATGATGTTGCAATGTCTAAATTCTATAGAGGGAGCTACAATCTTGACCAATGTATGTGACAGTGACTGACTGCCAGTACCAGTCTACCTGCTTGTAAGAACCTTGTAGTCTACCTGCTTGTAAGAACCTTGTAGTCTACCTGCTTGTAAGAACCTTGTAGTCTACCAGAGATGAATAGTACTATAGGAATAGGACTGGTAGTCGACCCTTTTAAGGATTATGTTTAATAATTATATACATTTAAATTTGGTTATCGTGTATTTATTTTTTTAAATAAGTTATCAATTGAAATTTTTGCAAATAATTTGTCGTAGTACGTACGTACGGTATATTTAAATTATAAATTCATATTTATAACGGAGACTAACGGAAGTGCATCATCAAGTAGGCCTTACAGAAAAAGGGTGTATAAATTATACAATGAACCAAATCAACCAAGTGTAATTCCAAAAAGCACCAAATATTTTCGATTAAAAAAAAGGTAAAGTATGAAATGATTGCATTTAAGTGCAGAATATATTATTTTTACAATAAATTTTTTGAAATTTATTTATTTTAGATCGATTTGAACGTTGAAAATAGCGATGCATCTAGTGATGAAAGAGACTGGGATGACTGGAATGAAGAAGTAAATGAGTATGAAACTGATACAATCGTAAGCGATGACACAGATCAAGAAAGCACTGAAAACGAAAATGAATCAGAGAATGACAACTTTGTAAACAATGAAGGAAATGGAGAAGAAACATTCTATGAAGATGAAAGAAACGTCAATGAAGATATGCAGGAATTGTTTAACCAAAGAATTTCCTCAGGTACGAGTGTAACTAAAGGTGAAGCAGTTATACTTGTCCAAGCGTTTGCTCTTAGGCATTTAATAACAGAACTTGCAATAGAAGATTTACTTGTTATGATAAATTCAATTGTTGGTTGTGAGGCTGTTCCAACTTCTACATACCTTTTTAAAAAGTTATTCAATACTAACTTAAGTATAGAACATCCCATGTGTGATGTTTGTTTCGATAAACTCCAGAATTTGAGATGTCCCACCTGCTTGAAAATATATGATAAAGAGTCTATAAATTCAAGTTTCTTCACAATACCATTAGAATGGCAGTTAAAAAATATTCTTAAAAATTGTAATTTAAACTACAAATTTGAAAGAAAAAATGATCCAGGTATGATTGAAGATATATATGACGGTGATATATATAAAAAGTTGTCGAGACCAGGAATGCTGTTAAATAACCCAAATAACATTTCTCTGACATTTAGCACAGATGGTGCGGCACATTTTAAATCAAGTAAATACTCAGTTTGGATAATTTTTGTGTTTGTTAATGAACTTGCACCTAGAGAACGCTATAGGAATATTTAAATGGTTGGTTTATGGTGTGGCCGGAGTGAACCAAAAATGGAAGTGTTTATGGAACCTTTTGTGTCGGAGCTTAGAGAACTCTTTTATGAAGGCTTTGAATGGAAGAATATTAGAGGAGATACTATTCGTAGTAAAGTTGTTGGGTTATGCACCTGTCCTGATTCAGTGGCTCGTCCGAAAATGCAGAATTCGACACAGTATAATGGGTATTATGGGTGCAGTTGGTGTTTTCACCCTGGGCATAATGTTCCAAAAGGAAATAATTCCAAATCTAGCAGCAAAGGATGTTTAAGGTACACTGAAAATGGAAATACTTACAGTGAACGAGAACAAAAACAAACAATTCAAGATATGGAAGAAGCATTAACTGAAGGAAAGTCAGTATCTGGTATTAAAGGACCAAGTGTGCTAATTAATTTGCCAGAGTTTGATATTATTAAAGGGTTTGTTCCAGATTATATGCACGTAGTGTTATTAGGAGTGGTGAAAAGTTTGGTTGATAAATGGTTGAGTCGCACTAATGATAATTATTATATTGGTTCCCCCCAAAATATATCACAAATTGATATGCGTTTAAAAAGTATTAAAGTACCATCTGAAGTTACAAGGCGACCTCGCTCTATAAAAGATCGCAATCTATGGAAGGCTAATGAATGGAGAAATTGGTTACTTTTCTATTCATATCCCTGTGTTTTCGATATCTTACCCAAAAAATACTTGAAAAATTTTAGCCTTCTACAGGAGAGTATTTATGTTTTACTGAAGTCTAGAATTTCGACAAATGAACTGAATAACGCAAACTTTTTAATCAACAAGTTTGTTTATCAGTACCAGCTGTTGTATGGAGAAGAATCAATGGTAGCTAATGTACATTTCCTTTTACACCTCCCTAGTAGTGTGTTTAACTTTGGTCCGCTATGGGCTCATTCCTCATTTGTATTTGAGACAGAAAATGGAAAAGTAATTTCTTTTGTAAATGGCACACAAGGTGTTTCAAAACAAATTTGTGCGAATTATATCAGGAAATTTATCTTCCAGTCATTTTTTAACCTTTCGAATGTCAAATTACCATAAAAACAAAATCTTACCTAAAACAATTAGCGTATGACAAAACCAAAAATTATGATAATGAGTTTCGACCTCTTGGAAAACCTGAAATTAAGCACCTAAGCCCACTGGAAGTTGATTATTTGTATTCAAATGATTTTAATTTCAAAGAAACAGCATTGCAACAATTTTCAAAAAGATGTGTTTTTAAAGGAATGATGTTAAGCGCAATAACTTATAAAAAAGCTGTCAAACAAAATAACAGCTTTGTTACCTTTAAATATAAAGGCAAAGAGTTTTATGGATAAATTCAAAGTTTCATTATTCTTAATAGTCAAATTGATAAACCACAAGATAACAAAAAAGTTATTATTCGATATGTTGAAACGAAAGATTCATCACTTACTCATTTAAAAGTTGCTATTAAAACCAAAAAAATGTATGCTATTGATGTAGGCACTATTCAGGAGAAATGTCTTGTAATAGACAATTTTGACAAAAATAAAAAAATGTATATTTGCAAATTTCCAAACAGAATTGAGATTACAGGAATTATGTAAATTATATAAACTATGCTTCGCTAATTTCATTGCTATAACAATAAATATATATTTAAAAAAAAATAGTTTTAATTACAATATCTCATTTCATTCTAATATCATAGAACTCCACCAAAGTGACATGACTTAAAGTTTGTCAATTGTAACTTCGCGCCTTCTAAACTAAAAATGTAGTTAGGATTATTGGACCCAATTGGAATAGATGCCCATTCGAAACCAATACTTTGCCGCCTGGTAGGAGTCCTTCTGGAATCCAATAGGACCCCAATTGGACGCGATCCCCGTTCGAAACGAATACCCGTCGCCCGATAGGACCCCAATTGGAATCGATCCCCGTTCGAAGCCAATACTTGCCGCCCGATCGGAGTCCTGTGGGGATCCAATAGGCCCCCAATTGGAATCGATCCCCGTTCGAAGCCAATACTTGCTGCCCGATAAGAGTCCTGTGGGGATCCAATAGGACCCCAATTGGAATCGATCCCCGTTCGAAGCCAATACTTGCCATCCGATAGGAGTCCTGTGGGGATCCAATAGGACCCCAATTCAGATCCAATTAAATCAACCAATAGGAATGCTAGGTGTCTCTGATTGGAAACCAATTCCGATGTTTAAAATCAATTGGTCCTATTGAAAACCAATAGATTTCAAATAGGAGTCCTACGGTTTTTTTCGTAAGGGGGAATAGCGAACTAGTGATTGTTTTATCAGTAGCTACTTAGCGGCTGGAGCTATGTTGCTATAATTGGCTGTATTCAAATAGGGATGGCTCTTAAATCCACTTATGGAAATAACTGCTCACCCGTTCGCCATCCCTACAGGTTTTTTCTCCCAATCACAAATATAAATGAAGTTTTTTTGTATTGTTTGGAAAATGTGCAGAAATTTGTGAAATAAATATTGAACTCAATTTGGTTTTGTGAAATATTTTCGTAAGCACTAAGCAATTGTTTAGTTACGCTTTGTCATTATGAAGACAAAAATAAAAATGGGCGATGAAGACCCTTCATATACTGCGGAGGAAGTGGAAGCCTCTATTCCCCATCTTAAGGAACCCAAATGTGAAGAGCTTCGTGGTTAATCTGCTTTTCTAGCTCCCAAAATTTCCTCATCTGATTTTAAAATAATGGAACCACCTAAAAACTGAAGCAAGAAATAACAATACTGGTGGCGGATAATATCCAGACATACTTAAAAATGAACCACTTAAAAGAGAACACTTGCACATATTATTGCATAAGTGTCGTACGGAAGAGTACCTGGTAGTATTTACATCTGAATAGGGGCTTTCTGTGAAAAATCTCCAAATATATAGAGTAGTAATGATGCGAGGAGATAATTGTTAATTGTTACATTCAGCCTTTTCTATCTGATTGCGTCCAGAGAAAGTGAGACGTTCGGAAGATTAATGAAGCTTCTGGAGTAGGGAAACATTTTTAAGTAAAAAGCAATTTCGATAAAATAAATATTACCTTAAAGTATAGTGCTAATGATTTAACTGAGTTTAGTGCTCTTGATTGAAAAAATATTATTGCCAATTGTAACAGGACCGAGTAGTTTTTCAAAGTTCAAAAATTATGCAAGAGACAGCAGGATAAAAACATATACCATCGACTCATAGGCCCTAACAATATATATTATTCGTATTGATGTATTTTTAAAATCCAGCCCTTGTGGGTTAGGACACTAAGCCATCGTGCAAAGATACCACCCAAATATACATGCGAATGTGTGTTGTGCGCAGAGTTCATTCGGTAGTATGCATCTGTAAATAAAAATATTTATATTTCCAAATTAATAATGTAATCATAATTTACAAAGAGTGTTGTACCATTGACTCTTCAATTTTATAATTTTGTACCGGAAAGCCGCAAGTGTTGATGAGCGTCACTGAACGTAGCCCAGTTTCATGGTTACTAGACACAACACGTTGAAAAAAGCCTTAGCTTTAAAAAATAACGACAATTAAAACCTTATGTTCAACGATTGTAACATACTTATTAAATACCTGCTTCTCCTATGATGCGCTTAGCTAAACATTCTCAATTCCATGCTACCTTCGTTAAAAATTTCTACTTCTTCCACTAAGCCTATCGCTTTTCACTTCTTTTTTTTTTGAGATACACAAACATCGGTGTCGACCCGAGGCCTTAGACACCAGCACACACACAATAACTGATTAATCAGGGTGAGATATGTGTAACGGCCACGCCAACGGGGGGATACGTGGGGACAGGGGTGGGGAAACCCGTGGCGGAAGTATCCCGACCACCCGTTGGGGGATTGGTAGTCGTCCTCCCACGGCCTTCCACAAACTCTGCCTCCCGGACGCCTGGGATTACAGGAGTGAGCCACTTCTCCCGGCTATCGCTTTTCACTCCCACGACAGCAGCAATAACTCCCATTGCAGTTTCGGCAAAATTTACTTTACAAATGACATAAAAAATGTCGAAAAATTTAACCGGAAATTGGGAATTCAAAACAAGTAATACGTCACACTAAAGCAGTCCTTCAATTGGTCAAGCAAGAGGGGAAAGAAGAGGGAAATCTGTGAGCTCTCGTCGAATGGTAGGGCCGAAGCAAGATAGACGTTTCCCTTCTTACTTGCGGGGTCATGCAGAATACGGCCGCTTGTGGGGGTTCGAAAATATTCCATTTCGCTTCTTTTCCGATATGGACACTGCAGTACAAACATAGACCATAAACGCTATCCTTAAACAACCATCACACATTATCTTATCGCTGTAGTGATAATTTTAAATACAATTTTCTTTTAAGATTTTGTTTTCAGTATTTTGAAAATATTTCTACCTCAAAGTTGTTATTTTATATTTGCGTATTTTTTGCACCATAACGTTAGCATTTGGATAATATAAAAATGTTGAATTGATATACTAATTTAATGTAAGTGTCTATTCATTGCTTTGTTTTCTAGAAAAATGACTTGGGTTAATCTCGAGACGGTACAAACTAGCTGATTATTAATTATTTTTCCTCGCGCCATTTGGGTTTCGGATACTCTTCTGTGAAGACTTGGAGCGGCTCTGTCTCGCCGATCGATTATATTTTAACCGCAAAGGCTTAAAGAGTACCAACCGTAAAAAAGTAAGCTATTATTCGATATTTTTGTTGTATTTTAAACTATATTTTTTGAAATTTTAGAGCGTATATTGAAAAATTTAGGACTTACTAGTTAAGATGCTTTTTGGTTGTTAATTTTTTTGTAGTATATCATGCTATATTTAACACATTTTTAAAAGAATTTGCACATTGAAATAAGCTTATATTGAACCTCAACCTTCCTCGCTGTCAGAACTGTAAACCGTGGTTATTTAGTTCCCTTAAAGCGCAAAAACGAAATTCAGGAAGGGCCAGCTAAGGTTAAAAAAACTGATTGTACTTTCCAATATTTAATTTAAAAATTAACACCTAAAATCAGAAAGAAAAGAATATCAAATATTCGCATTCATCGTAATAATTTGTGCCGAAGCTTAAAATAATTGAAAAAAATTACAAAGTAACCATTGAAATAGATGATAACCAATCCAATGCACTGAAAGAGATGGTTGATTTAATATCAACTAAATTGCCTGATAAACATAACGACGTTAAAAATATCGGACCAGAAACACCAACACGCATAGAGTTAAGACAAGCTTGGAAGGAAGATCGTGTAGCTCAAATTTTGTGGTCTCAATTTCCGTTCTTTCTTGTTGCTTTGAGATTTTGGCACTCTAACTATTTTAGGCCTACCTCTTCCTCTATCAATGTTTATCTTTTCCACTTTTACAAATTTAAATCTGTTTTTTCTTCGTTCTTCCTGGGTCTACCACGTTTCTTTTTCTCCGTTTCTATTACTTTATTTTTAATTTGACGATCTAATTCTATCATTATTTCCACATAAAAATTTCACGGATCGCCCAAAACTAGACCTCGCGTCCAGCCTTTAGAATCCTAGCAGACGCGAGTTGGTAACCGGAAGTCCAAACATTAACGTGAGTTTCTCCAACCCCCCCCCCCCCTTTGCGCAGTCCCATGGTCCATGATGCGGCCAGACTGGATGTAGCATGGAGGAAGATACTACTATCCCGGAGAAGAAAAGCAGGCGCGCGAACAGAGGCACAATTGACCTGTGTACTTAGTAGAGTACTGTGTCGCCACCTATGTATGAATGGAATAAATTCAAAAACATTTCTTAATGGCTGTCCTAAAATAGGAGTCGCTAAAAGTCTACGTACCAGCGGATTTTCTGCCTCCCTTCGAACAATCGGGCCTTGATTGAGGTCTCGTATTTACCTCTCCGGAATAGAGTCCGACGCCACCGCCGACGTTTCTTCGGCACGACGCCGTAATATTTTCCTATTTATTAAAAAAAATCCAAGGGCTCTTACTCTAGTCATTATAATTAATCATTTCTAGCAGAAATTCTATGAACGAGTATAAACCCGTTTGTTATTCCGATTTCTATGTATAAACCCCAGATCTGGGATTTCTAGTATTGTTTTGATCTGAGGGAAATTTTATTCTTGTTACCTGACATCACTGCACTACGTAGCAGATGAGCGTAGTAACGTACCGTCAGGGTGCAATACGATAGTGCCATTTTTACAAACCTTGGTGTATTTACTATATTAATTTTTTACATTGTTTGTGGGCCTTTTTAAAGATTTCGCTGCAGTGGTGGATACAGAAAAACTCAGAGGGGCGCTAAACGACATAATGAGATATGAGTGTAATAACATCAAATCACATAAATGCAAATCTTATACGTCAAAGGGGGGGGGGGGCGTTCCCCCAATGCATCCGCCACTGTTTCGCCGGCAAACGCCGCCGCCACTGGTTCTAAAAATTAGACACGCCGCCATGATCATTTTTACATCGGCGTCGGACTCTACTCCAGAAGTATTTTTCCCTCCACGGACGTAAGATGTATACGAAGTTTATAATTCAAATAAACCAGCTTTACAACAAATAACTTTAATCTTCAATGGATGCACCAGGAATGACTTATTTTGAGATTATAAATCGATGGAATATATATTCAATACAATTTTCCTTAATATTAAGGGAAACATCATAAACTGTGGCAGTCTCTTCCGAAACTAACGTTTTCAACTGTCACAAGCTAAAATTAACCAGAGAGTACCACCCGTTAGTTAATCCATGATTAGATAGTCTGACTTTATTAATTTGGTCAAACCATTAAACGCGAATTTTTATGGAACAAAGTTAGTTAACATTGTTTTTAGCAAAATCATGTTGTTTAGTTACGTCTAGCACTTTGTTTAAATATCTTTCGAAAGTCGCCACTCTCGAATCATTTGTGTAAATTTTGAAAAATTAACGTCAATCGGCGCGCTTTAGAAACAAATCCTTAGACTGTTAGAGTGCTCATTCTTTTAAAAACCTTTAAACATACCAAATATTTTAGATTTAATTTAAAAGCGATAGTTTTAGGTCACCAATTATTGGAATAATTATAATACTCTACATTGGCTCTCTGGATAATTGATCATTTAGCCACACTAAAGGGGGAGGAAACGAAATATTGCGTTTACTCAATAGCGGTACAAGTAGATGGTTAGCTAGTGGTGCCCGTAAAGGCGGAAGAGAACCATTTGACATTGCAGAGAGGTCTACGGGTAACCTCGCTGAAAGAGAAGTGACGGAGAAACTTCGAAATCAGTCACTTCGTAGCGGTAGCAAAGGCACGCTAACTGTTCCAAATCCCGAAGAGCAGTATCGGTTAACCTATAAATAAGTCGGCCCAGCTTAAATATTAGTTTCACATCGACGTAAAGTATCAAAGGTTAAATAGTTAAGCTACCTTTATGTCTTACGACGTGCAATAATAATACAATATAATTAATTTACGACGTCGAAAAATATTTCAATTATAAAATATCGAAAGAAATTATCTAATTCAAACATCCCGCCACCCGCCAATAATAATAATATTCTAGCATATCGAAAGAAATTGTCTTAAGTTGTTCGTCCGTCTTGGTTGATTTTCGCTTATATTTAATTTTAAATTTGTTTTAGGCTTTTGTTTAATACAACCAAAAGAGCCTTAAAGTCTGAGTGAAAATATCCAAATGAGCATCAGAAAAGAAACGATGCACAAATGCTCAGAATGCGTCTACGCAACGAACAATAAGAGTAATCTCCTTTTCCACAGAAGAACTCACACGGCCGAGAAACCCTTCCGGTGTAACCAGTGTAACTATGCATCTTCACGGAAGGGTGATTTGATTACTCACAGAAGAACTCACACGGGCGTGAAACCCTTCCAGTGTGACCAATGTATCTATGCATCTACAAATAGGGGTGCAATGATTAACCACAGAAGAACCCACTCGGGTGAAAAACCTTTCCATTGTGACCAGTGTAACTACGCATCTGCACACAAGAATGCATTGATTTACCACAAACGATCTCACACAGGTGAGAAACCCTTCCGGTGTAACCATTGTTACTATGCATCTTCACTGAAAGGGAATTTGATCAGCCACAGAAGAACCCACTCGGGTGAAAAACCTTTCCAGTGTGACCAGTGTAACTATGCATCTGCACAGAAGAATGCATTGACCTACCACAAAAGATCTCACACGGGCGAGAAACCTTTCCAGTGTGACCAGTGTAACTATACTTCTTCGCAAAAGTCGCATTTGATCAGTCACAAAAGGAGACACACGGCCCAGAAGCCCTTTGGGTGTACTAAGTGTGGATATCGGGCCAAACATAAGAACAATTTACTTCACCACGAAAGAAAACGTCACTCTCAGGGGGCAAAGGCCCACAAATGCCCCACTTGCGACCGGAACTTCGCTATCATTAAATCCCTTCAAGCGCATTGTCGTAATCTTTGTCCACCTGGAATCCCAATTTCTGCTTCAAACAGTCACCACACAGAACCAGAGCGCCAATCACAGCCTCGTGAATTTCACCTCTCTGGTCGTCAAACGGGAGGTAGGTGTTGTTCGATTCAACTGCGACGTTTAACAACGGATCAGATTGAATCTCTTACTGAAAAGCCTCACTGCACCCACGCCATGAAAGCGGAAGTTGCCCAACCTGACGCAGACACCACAACCGTCGAGAGAGAAACGGTGTTTGATTGTGTTAAAGTCGATGTCAGCTGCGTTAAACAAGAACCATTTTATGACTTCATCGACCAAGTTCCGATTGCCACACTCGTAAAGAGAGAAGAGTTGGAATATCACCCAGTTGTGGACTATAAAGAGGGTGTATCAAGGAACCCAGACACCCCGACCAAGATCGATTTCCCTCGAAAAAGAATTTTTTTGGATGAAAGACATGGATCATTTTTATTAATATTTTCATTGGTTCCTAACTAATTTGAGAGAGATTCAGCAAGTTAAATAATTTTGAAATTTGTTTCTTACAGTTAACACAAGCAGTGAAATTATTTTGTATTTTTAGCTCCGGGTTTCCAAATTGAAACGTAATAACTGAATTACTTTTAAATATAGAATTGTAAAAATTATTTTAATCACTAAACAAGAGCTGTTCTACTCATAAATATTAATTTCATAAGTTAAAATACAAAATTAAATTATTTGGTAATTTTAGCAAATGCCTTGAGAAAGACTGATTTCGCCGACGTCTTAACAATTACATAATTTAATTATATTTTGCTTAATAGGCTGAACCTTCCTCTAGTGCTTAAAATAATTTTGATAATTCTGATATTAATAGTTTACGAGATATAAGGTCCTAACAAAAGTGTAGTTTGGGCGCTTGCCCAATTTGTTTAGCTCCGGGTGTCCGAATTAAAACGTAATAACTTGATTACTTTTAAATTTAGAATTGTCAAAATTATTTTAATCACTAAACAAGAGGCTTTTCTACACCTAAATATTAAATTTATAAGTTAAAATTTAAAATTAAGAGTTGAGCTTGAAATAGCGCGAATGTTGGCAATGGCCACTGTAGTCTTGCCCCCTAAAATTTTGTATTTTGCATTTTTAAACTTCTTCAAATGTCGTTGCTCGTAAATTAAATGTTAAATTTCAGACGTGTATTAGTTTTTATTATGATTAAACATTATTTCTTATGGTAACGTTAGTGGTATTTAAAGGTGTAACTCATCCAGGAATTGTTTTAGACAATAGTAAAGTTGCCAGTAGGTGTGATGATGGCGCTTTCCGCCGAAAAATAGATATGGTGTTTAATTAGAAAATGATAAACTGTGCAGACTTCAGTTGCATTAGCTATTGCATCCCTACTTGGGCCAAAGCTCTTACAAGTATTTCACTAAGTCTTGACCTCAAATGGTAACAGAGGTTTATATTTATTAGTCGCTTCAAGATGGCGCAATTTTGGGACATCTATTAAGAGGCGTAGGCTAATACTTTCTCTTGGGCAAATTTTTCTGGTCTTGAGGCTCCACAAATTAACTTAAGGAGGCACTTTCTGGCACGGTTGGCTGATTTAAATCTACTTGATTTCAATCATTCGATTTTTTTAATCTATTGATTTAATTTATTATTTACTTAAGTGTTTTCAATAAAATAACAAAAAATCTCTAGAATGTTGGAATTTCATGTATTCCTTTATACATTTAACTGATTTCAGTGGACCCTAAATGAGTGGCGGCTACCTTAAAATATTTCTTTGGGACCCAGTTCACCTTTTTAAGCGAAGATATATTGGCTTGTTTAAAACTACGCTTGTTTGAAAATTGAACATAGAACGCTTTCCCAAATAATGGGAAGGCATCGAAAAACCTAAACCAAAAATGCAGTAGCAAATCTAGACTTTTTGAAAATAGCAATCGAGTAGGCATTTAGCTCCCCAGAAGTAGGCACGAAACGTTTTGGGTAAATTTTGGGTGGGGCTCTAAATGGAAAAGGGCCTATTGGAACCTACAACGTTTTGGTCTTTTTTTATCGAAAGGGAAAGTTGTCGACCTTATTGATATTGTTTAAAACATAAGAATTTTAACGCTCTAAGCGGAACAACTGCCATTAACTTACTTTGGAAATACATTTTCTTGTTATAAATGTACTCGGTACCCTAAGTTACCAACTCCCTCTCACTCCAAGGCCCTTCGACCCTTTCTTCATCTTAGCATCAGGTCCGCGAAAATTATTATTTGATCAAATATTGCACAGATTGAATGGTGACGAAATAAAAATTGGGTTGGATTTTAATCAAATCTTGTTATAAATTGGACCTTGTGTGATCTACTTTTTCTTAAATTTCAATTTAACCATTAAATGGTTGTTAAATAAGCTCAAGTATGGCTATATAATCAAATTTTAATATTATCGGGCACATGCGCAGTTAGACCAAAAAGCGGACGATAACGATATTTTGAAGTCGTCACTCAGTGACCCATGACGTCAGGTTAGACTTCCCTTGGTTGGGGGGAGTGGGGAGGGTCACAATAACATAGAGTGGGAAATTGGTGCATATAGCATAGAGCCTTCACACCAATCGCACCGAGGAAAACAAAAATAACACTTACAAAATACAATCAAAAATTGAGAGAAAAAATGCACAATATATACAACACAACCGAGGAAAATGCACAATGAAAGTCAGAAATTAGTTTTCAGATCCGAATGGCACGTTGAAGGATAACGCAGGTGGCAGCGACCACTTCGGCGAAGCCCGCGTGAACTGGCTTGAGGACTCCATCCAAAGAAACAGGAAGATGCCTCTTGTGGAGAGCGGTGCTGAGACCCAGCCGTGAAGCCAGCCGTTCAGGTCAGTCGAAAACAACGTGCTCCACAGTGTCAACCGCACCACACTTCGAACAACTGTAAACCTTGGTTGTGACAAGTACCATTATTGTAGTTAATGTTAAAGCCGATAGATGGCGGTATGGTTATTGAAACTTGCTCATTAATGTTGTTAACAGCCACGAAAAGTGTTTAATACTTTGATCAAAACTTATTGGGCCCAGATTTGGATCAAACTTAAATCAAATTTCATTGGATCTAAATAAGTTTTATCAGAATTTAAAACTATTGTCATATTGTCGCGTTACCGGACGGAAACACCAAAGAGCAGTAGCCCTCCGGAAATGGTTGGTCTAACCGAGAGAGGCGCTCCGGTCGTTTTCACCACCCTTAAAAGGGGCCCTCGCGTCTAGATTCGGGGTCTTCGTGCTTGACCTTTCCTGGTGGACAGATTCTGAAAAAGCGAAGCCCCCTGAAAGTATCGGCAAGGTCGCCAGCTGAAAAAGCTAGCCCGAGCCGCAAGCCCCGCGTTTGAAGTCCGCGATCATCCGTTCCTTTCGGGACCGAGATTTGTATATAGTTTGAAATAAAAATATTTTATCCCAAATTCCCGAGTGGTACTTTCACCTACGTAGAAATATACAGGGTTTTTGAATTTGATCCCCTTAGTAATTTTGCTCAAAAACTATATTATCTAGACATGTGAAATTTTATGAATGTACACTTTCGGGGAGGGTCGTTGTTATATGTAAATGTCAGAAAAAGCGTGGCAATTTTACCGTTTTGGATTTTTATTTTTTAACGCTAGGTGGTAGATGAAAACTGCCAAGGAACCAGTTGTAGAGCATATTCGAAAACCATAAATGAAATTGGTTTGGTCGGAGTCGGTCAGTTTGTCACTGAGATATTAATTGTAAGGTTTTTATGACTGCAAAAATGAACGTTTTTTTAAACTAATATTTTTATAAGTTATTAATTTTGAGATAAAAAACAATTTCCGAAAGTGTTACAGGCGGGTCCTCAGCTAGTGGTGTGTTTCGAGGCACCCTTTACCCCATATTCGAACCTTCACAGTAAGGCCCCCGACCCTTTTGTCCACGCAATAATGTCCGTGGTACCATTTACCCCATATTTGAACCTCCTCCCCCTTTTTCTCAGGGGATAATTTCCATGGTACTGTTTTCCTCAAAGTAGAACCACCCCAGTAAGGCCCTGCCTCCCCTTTTTGCCCATGTGATAATTACCGTGGTACCCCTCCCCTCTTTTAAAATGTGATAACTACCGTGGTACTCCCTCCCCCTTTTCCCGTATGATAAACCTTGGTACTCCCTCCTCCTTTTCCCATGTGATAATTACCGGGGTCCCCCTCCCCCTTTTCCCATGTGATAGTTACCGTGGTAATCCCCTCCCCTTTTCCCATGCGAGAATTTCCGTGGTACCCTTTTCGAAGCAAAAATAACTCAAAAACTCGCAGGCGTCCCAAACCCCTCTGTACTCCTTTAAACCCCCTGTATCCAATGGCTGATTTACTCTCATGAAGAACAAATAAAAATACGCTCATCCTTGAGTCCCGATTTACAGTGCGAAATACGATCCGAAATTCCAAAAACAAACTCAATGACAAAAATATACTCAATGACCTAGTATTAAGGCGATGTGCAACGACTACGGGTTATACACAAGAGAAATTACCTTCGGCGATGTCACGTTAGACCCGACTTCTGAAATATACTCAATGACCTAGTATTAAGGCGAAGCGCTAGGCATTCCTTCGGTGTGTACCTCCGGGTACCTACGGCGATGCCACGTTAGAGTCGCGAATGAAAGTCAGAAAAAAATGCGACGTAAGGGGCTTAGAGTTTTATTATGTAGATAATACCGTCTAACATTTCTAACATGTGTCTCTGGTTTGATCTTAGTAATTCTTGATTTCAGTAGCGGCGCCAGCAATAGGCCGGGGTAGGCCTGGGCCTACTTGAAATTTTGATAGGGGTCTCCAAAGGTCGTCTTAAGGGGACTCCAAAACTTAACATATGGGCCTCAAAAATAATAAATATAAAAAAATTCTGTAATTTGTTTTCGAAATAATTTATTTATTTATTAATTTGCCAATATTAAATGCGAGTTATTGGTTTAACGACACTGCTGTTTGGGGTGGCGGAGTGGTTAGCACTTTCGCCTCGCAGCAAGAGGAGCCGGGTTCGATCCCAACTAGTGGCACTGGGTGAAAACTCGGCACTACTCCTTCTGCGTTGAGTTTGCAAGTTCTCTCCCCATTGGTTAAAGGGGTTTTTCCTCTTTCCATAAAAATTTGTCTAGGTTAACGATAACAGTAAGGGTAGAGAGCTGTTGGCTCGCGTGGCATGAAGGGCTTTCCACCACCCTACTACGCATTGTAACCCGGCCACCTGTTTAAAGGCATTATAAGTCGCTCGATGACTTGGGCCTACGGTGGTGCCTTGGGTATTAACCTAGCTGATTATTATTCCTTTCAAAGGTACGAAGTAACTTTTCTTTGTCAGTAGTTTATTTTTTAGTTTTAATTTTTCTTCAACGCTACTATATCGAAATTGTATCTTTAATTTTATCTTTACAAGTTAATGGTTCTTAAACTTACTTTACTTAGTGTACCTACCTACATTCATTTTCGTAAAGTTTTAAGTTCTGATGTAAGGGATGTACAGTCTGTCTGAAAAGTTTGTTCGTCCTATAATTTAAAAATTTTAATGGGGATAATTTATTTTCTAGAAATGCTAGTAACAAAGTTCCTAGCTTGTTGAAAAGAACAGAAAAAACCCTACAATACACATATTTTGACATAAGGAAACGTATAGGTTTTGACCTATTTTCGTCTAAACTTTCCAAAATGTGGAAAAGTAACTTTTTTGCCGCTTAGAAATTTGATTTTTAATTGTGATTTCATATTCCTCTGGGTCAATTTAAATAGGAAAAGTGTTTGAATTTTTAAATTTCAACCAATAGTTCGCGAGCTACGGCCTTTTAAATATTAGGAGAGAATATGCATTTAACTAATTGGCGCAGCACGCAATACTACCATATCAAGAAGTCGATGAATAAAAGTGCGACGCCGAAACAACCTTCTTGATATGTTAGTATTGCGTGCTGCGCCAATTAGTTAAATGCGTATTCACTCCTAATATTTAAAAGGCCGTAGCTCGCGAACTATTGGTTGAAATTTAAAAATTCAAACACTTTTCCTATTTAAATCGACCCAGAGGAATATTAAAATCACAATTAAAAATCAAATTTCTTAGCGGCAAAAAAAGTTACTATTCCACATTTTGGAAAGTTTAGACGAAAATAGGTCAAAACCTATATGTTTCCTTATGTGTATTATAGGGCTTTTTCTGTTCTTTTCAACAAGCTGGAACTTTGTTACTAGCATTTCTAGAAAATAAATTATCCCAATTTAAATTTTTAAATTATAGGACGACCAACCTTTTCAGACAGACTGTACATGCGAAGTATCAAAGGAATGAATGTAAATTGATAGACTGGGATTCATTTGTTAAATGTTATCGGTACACAAAAAAGGATCAACAAACTCCCAGTTTTTAGTAATGTTTAAATTCTTAATTAATTTTTTTTGTCGCGTACCCATTTTACCCAACAATTTCACCACTTTTTTCAAAAAACAATTAATAATCCACGTGGACGGATTTGAAAAAATTGTGGTGGGGGGCCGCCTTAATTTTGGTGTGGCCTCCTAATAGAGTAATGGCAGTGCGACGTCACGGCACGTCACCCACGCTTTTTTCTATAGATAAAAAAATCGCGACCAAAATGGCGACCATGGTCAAAGCTACGGAGTGCCATTACTCTATGGTTGGCCTACCTCCCCAAAAATCCAAGCGCCGCTACTGCTTGATTTAGCATACGATTTCTAAGCCATGCTGTAAGAATATGAGTTTGGATTGGAAAATTTCAGGAGTATTAATTCATTAAACTACAAATATAACAAGTTGGCAAGCCAAAATATACCTCTCCCCGGAAGAATTGTCCCTAGTGGTATTAATTTCTCGAGATGACCCTTAAAGATATATCTCCGCAATTCAGAGTTATTTACTAAAAACGTAATCCCGGTTCAATCCCGACCAGTATAAAATTTTAATTTTAATTGAAATAATTGAGACGAAACAACAGAGTTTAATTTATTCAGAATAATATAAATGAAGTAGTTACAACACCGAGTTAGACGTATATAACGACGCTTCCGTTTTCGTGGCCGAAATCGGGTACAATTACGAACGAGGGGATTTAAGTTTAAGGCTTTAATAGAGCATCCCACGCCAATAAATGCAAAGAGAGTTTTAGGCTTTCTTTGGCGTCGTGTACATCACATTTATTTGAGGCTCGAATTGCCTGACGTTCTGCGGGTTGTCGGGCCTGCCTGGGGTAAACCAATGGTTCCAAGAGTTCCCTCCTGGGAGGAAGGTCGGATTACTCCCCGGTAACCCCCCAGGGCTACTGGTAGCTATGCCCCTAAGCTTAGGCCTAACGGATTCATATCTTTACGTAATTGGTTTACCCTCTTTGGTTGGGGAGATGGGGGTGGTAACTGGGGCGCGACGGATCTTTGCGTATCGGATAATTGTAATTGCTCAAACTGTCTCGTTAAAGTTCTCGGCACTGTTTTTGTTCTGGTAGGGCTACGGTTCCCCCTATTTGTCTCATCATCCGATGATGAGAACTGACTTTTCCCTCTTATTTGACTCCACGCCATTATACTATACACGTGCTATGCACTCAACTCTTCACACTTCGTAATGACAACTACTTTAATGGAGCAATCCTGTCGACTGCGCCAGATATAACGACGCTTCCGTTTTCGAGGCCGAAATCGGGTACAATTACGAACGAGGGGATTTAAGTTTAAGGCTTTAATAGAGCATCCCACGCCAATAAATGCAAAGAGAGTTTTAGGCTTTCTTTGGCGTCGTGTACATCACATTTATTTGAGGCTCGAATTGCCCGAGTTGCCGTTTTGGTACCAAGTGTAAATGAATGGAGGAAACACAACCAATGCAATGATATATATTAATCTTATATTTAACTAAATATTTATAAATTATATTAATCTTATATTTAACTAAATATTTATTTATATATATATAATTAAATATAAGATTAATATAATTTATAAATATTAAATTAAATATAAGATTAATAAAATTTATAAATATTTAATTAAATATAAGATTAATATAATTTATAAATATTTAATTAAATATAAGATTAATATAATTTATAAATATTTAATTAAATATAAGATTAATATAATTTATAAGTATTTAATTAAATATAAGATTAATAAAATTTATAAATATTTAAAATGATGTAACGTTATAACTTTGTAAACGACATTCGCCAAAGAAAAACACCGTAACTTAACAATCGTTGGTGGCTGAGTGGTTAGAGTAAATATCTTGCACGAGGCAGACCCGGGTTCGATCCCTGGCCGGCGCTAATAAACCGCAAATTGACACTAAGACGAATACCGTGTACAATTGGTGGAAACCCAGCCATTGGACGTTGAGAGGTTGCATAACACTCAGCATTCGGTCCGTCCCAAAGTCATTAAGAAGAAGTTGAAGAGAAAACGCCCTTACAAACAAACAAACACAATGCAAAAAACACAAACAAAACAGACTCAACAAAAACAGACTCAACACCCACAACCGTCATAACATTCGCACCCTGCACATAAACATTATAATAATGAAATATCCAATCAAACTGAGTTAAAACCCAACCGCAAATTTATCCGTTAACGCTCACCATCGCACGGAGGTTTTGCCAACCCTTCGATAGTCCTAGCAACTGCGAACGCAGAAATTTCGAGTAACTGCGTACGCAATGATTAACCTTTGCATGGAACACAGACAGACATGGTGATTGAGAGAGGGGGGAGGGATAGACAGTCAATTTTTCACCATATTCAAATTCTTAAACTGAAGATTTCTTACCTTAGTTATTCTATTAACATGAATTGGAGCTTCCCCAATCGAGGAACCTTACCTCAATTTAAGGCATTTTTTTTAACTAAAATAAGTCTTATTAGCTATATTATCATCTTAGTACTTCTAGGAGGACTAATTATTTTATTTTTATACATAGCTTCTCTTTCACCAAACGAACCTTTCTCAACGACCCAAAATAGGTACCTATTAATGATAACACTCCTACTAACCCCTTCTATTTCAATATTCTATAAACATCTTCCTTTAAATACAATCACAATTATTAAAATTAACTACCTAATACTACATCTTACATGAATAACAATAATTATAACCTATCTTCTTATCACTCTTATTACAATTGTAAAAATCACAATACAAACGCAGGGACCCCTACGCTCAACCTTCTAAAGAATTATTAACCTCTACACAAAATTTTAAAGAGAAGTACCTTAAACTCAAAGGGCTGCTTTGATAAAGCAGACATAATCACAGATTCGCATTAATTGATTTACCAGCCCCTTCTAACATTTCTTATTGATGAAATTTCGGGTCACTCCTTATCCTTTGTCTAATCATTCAAGTAGCCACAGGTATCTTCCTTGCAATTCACTATACTCCTGATACTAATATAGCCTTCAATTCGATCTCTCACATCATACGGGATGTTAATTATGGTTAACTTTTCCGTTTTTCACACGCCAACGGCGCGAGACTATTTTTTGTATGTATTTATATACATATTGCACGAGGTATCTACTACGTTTCTATAAAAACTTTACTACATGAGTTACAGGCGTTATAATTCTTCTTTTACTAATAGCAACAGCATTCCTAGGTTATGTACTACCATGAGGACATATATCTTTTTTGGGGGCAACAGCTATTACCAACCTATTCTCAGCAATCCCTTATATCGGACCCAATCTAGTAATCTGAATTTGAGGAGGATTTTCAATTGATAACGCCACACTAACTCGATTCTTCACCTTACATTTTTTACTACACTTTATTCTAATCGCACTAATTTTTATCCATATTGTATTCCTGCAACAAAAAGGGTCCAATAACCCATTAGGACTAAATAGAAATTTGGATAAAATTCCTTTCCACCCTTATTTTTCAATTAAGGATATTTTAGGCTATACATTTACACTCTCAATTTTTATTATAATCATCCTTATTGACCCAAATTTCTTCAATGACCCTGAAAACTTTTATCAAGCTAACCCTCTTGTCACACCACCTCATATCCAACCTGAATGATATTTTTTATTTGCTTATGCTATTTTACGTTCAATCCCAAATAAATTAGGGGGAGTTCTAGCTTTAATCTCTTCAATCTTAATATTGTTAACACTAACCCTAACTTCCAGGGGCTCCAATTCTACCCATTAAACCAAATTATATTCTGAAGATTTCTTACCTTAGTTATTCTTTTAAAATGAATTGGAGCTTCTCCAATCGAGGAACCTTACCTCAATTGTTTTTACAGTTGCGTACTTCGCCTACTTCTTATTAAACCCTCTAGGCATAAAGATTCAAGATAATAGACTAAACTAATCATTTAGCTAAATAAAAGAAATTTGCTTTGAAAGCAAAATATAGGTAACCTTATGATTTATTTAATTCAAAACTAGATCTTAAGCTCCCCATAAGCAAAATAGATAAAGGGAGGATAAACATTCTTATTAATACTATTACCTGACCTTAGCCCTATTTAAATTCTAAATTTAACTCAATCTATCTGACAAAGTAATTAAGAAAGCTTATACTAACACACCTTATAAAACCCAAAATATCCTAAAACCAAAGGCAAAATACATCTCCAAGCTAACATCATTAATTTGTCATAACGATAACGAGGAAAAGAACCCCGTAGTCACAAAAAGAAAAATATGACCATAAATAAAACTAAAAAAATCCATATTAAAAAACAAATAACAGCTAAGCAAACTTATAAAAATAATATTACCATATTCTGCAATAAAAATTAAAGCAAAACTCCCAGAACCATACTCCACATTGAACCCCGATACTAATTCAGATTCCCCTTCAGCAAAATCAAAAGGACTACGATTGGTCTCGGCAAGACAAGATAAAAGCCACACCCCCAATAAAACTAATAAGAGACCTAACTTCACTAAAGTAAACCCTCAACTCTCCCCCAAATTAAAACTACCCACTAACTGAACAATACTTAATAAAATTAGAGCCAAACTTACCTCATAAGAAATAGTTTGAGCTACAGCCCGATAACAACCCAACATTCTATAAATAGAATTGGAACTCCAACCAGCTCCTAAGAGAGAATAGACACCTAAACTCGACAAAACTAAAAAGTAAATTAAACCGTATTGGTAAAAAAAACAATACCCCCTAAATTACATAAAGCTCAATAAGCCAAAGCTAAAAATAGACCTAATACCGGTCTTAAATAAAAAATCATTTTATTAGCATACAAGGGCCAAATCTGCTCCTTAGTTATCAACTTTAAACCATCCGAGAAAGGCTGTAAAAGACCCATATAACCCACCCTATTAGGTCCTTTACGAACCTGAATATAACCTAAAACTTTACGTTCCAGTAAAGTAAAGAAAGCTACACTTACCAGAAGACAAACTAATATCAAAGTATAGCTTAAAATTAACAAAATTGTTAAAAAAGACACCGTCTTATAAATGAAGCTTAAATTCAATGCACTAATCTGCCAAATTAACCAAATAAATTTTTGCCAATTAACGTAATATAAATAATTCATAGATTCTGGTCCTTTCGTACTAAGAAACTTTTTAAAAACTATAGATAGAAACCAACCTGGCTAAAACCGGTTTGAACTAAAATCATGTAATTTTTTAATAGTCGAACAGACTAACTAGTAAAGCTTCTTCACCTTACAATTTAATTAATTCAACATCGAGGTAACAAACATACTCTTCGATTAGAACTCCAAAAATTTATTATACTGTTATCCCTAAAGTAACTTAATCTTATTTCACCAAAAATGGATCTTCATTAGTTTTAACCGAACTTAGTTTATTAGCTACCGCCCCAGTATAATTAACTTAGTTATAAAGCTAGAAATTTTTTTTAGAACTAAATCAATTAAGCTTTATAGGGTCTTATCGTCCCATAGACTAATTCTAGCATTTTTACTAAAAATTGAAGTTCAAAATATTTAAAAAAGACAGACTTACCCTATTTATCCCTTCATACCAGATCTCAATTAAAAACCAAATGATTATGCTACCTTAGCACAGTCAGGCTACTGCGGCCCTTTAGTTCAACCAGGGGGCAGAGTTTACTTTAAATAACTACCCTTAAAGCAATGTTTTTGATAAACAGTTAAGATAAATGATTGCCGCATTCCTCTATTAAACTTAGATTCAAACTAATTTAACTAAACCAAAAAATAACTAGTTCTTATCTCTACTAATTAAATCATTATGAACAATTTTTTAAAACTAAAATCTTCTCTTTATAACCTTTCAATTCTTAACAAAAAAATGTTATTAAACAACAAGCCACTATTAAGCCTCACTAACTACCTCTAATAAACTTTTTGATATTCTTTGTTAGCGAATAACACTTACCTTTTTAATTTCTTAAGAAACCAGATAACCTAAAATTGGATTTGCATCTCACTACTAAACACTTATTCCATTAATTTTGTCACAATTAACACTTAAGCATCTAACTCATTCTAATTCGGGAAACTAAAATATATCTAACATTTTAATCTACCCTGAGACAAAAGGTACAAAAAGTTCTACTTTTAACTGAATTTTTAAACACCTTCACAGTTTCTACTTAACTAAGTTTTTCAAAAAAATTAATAAAACAACAGAAACAATTAGCTTATTCAACCAAATTTACCCCAATATCCAAACTAAAAATTATTCATAAGAGCACTCTGTTATACAAAGAACTATTTAATGTAAATAAATCGCTTTAAAGCTCTACTCTAACCTCTAGATACAAGTTCCCTTACAGCTACTTTGTTACGACTTATCTAATATTAAAATTAGAGTGACGGGCGATATGTGCATGTTCTAGAGCCTAATTCAACTCATCTTATTAATAAAAATTTACTAATAAATCCTTTTTCACACAAAAATGCAATTCATGATCTAAACCTTTACTAAAGTAACACATCTCTACCTGAGCATAAACTACACCTTGATTTGAAGTGACAAAACCAACCTATCTATAGTGAAAACTAACAATTTATTTAGCTAAGTAATCTAAAAACAACGGTATATAAACTCAATTACTTAATTAAACTAAGGTAAGATTTATCGAGGTACATCTATTACAGGACAAGTTCCTCTAGGAGGATAAAACACCGCCAAATTCTTTAATTTTAAAATTATTCCTTAAAACAATATAAATTAGCATAGAAGGGTATCTAATCCTAGTCTTTACTCTAACTTTTCATCCAACAAACCATAAAATTTATAGAAGAATAATATTTCACTAGTTAATCCTAAATGTGCATAAACAAACTTTATATAAACCTTACGTTTAACCGCAGCGGCTGTCACGCTTTTAGCTGGCTAATTCACTTTAATCTATATATAAAGAAATTAGATAAACATAAATAATATTTCTACCTCCAAAGTCTATCAAAAAAACATATAAAACTTTAAAGCAACTATAAAAGATTTTAGCTTAAATTAATCTATCTCATAACTTAAACAAAACAATAACTCTTTAAAAGAATACCTAATTGAACTGCTTAACAATAATAATATATATATTAACATTTCTTGTTTAGGCTAGAAAAGAAAAAAGAAAAATTAAGTTTAATAAGACAATTATCCCCTGTACCTTCAAAGAGCACCGTGCAACAACACCAAAACTTAAAAGTAAGCTAACTAAGCTTTTAGGCCCATAACCTAACGATGAGAATAACTCCTTTTATAATTATAAAACCCGCCAACCTAATTTTCCTAATAATAGTTTTATTAGGGCCAATAATCTCACTTAGAGCTACATCCTGATTTTTAGTCTGATTTGGCCTAGAAATAAACTTGATGGGCCTTATCCCCTTAATCATTAATAAAGTAAATATTAGTAGTTCAGAAGCTGCTATAAAATATTTCTTAGTTCAAGGGGTGGCTTCTTCCATACTTATCATCAGATCCGTACAAATAGAAATAAATTTTTCATCCTCTTCTCTTACGCTCTTAGCGTTAATAACGAAAGTAGGGGCAGCCCCCCTACATTTCTGAGTACCCACGCTCTTAGAGAGCGTAAGTTGGATAAACACATTTATCATCCTCACATGACAAAAATTGACCCCATTACTTCTAGTAACCTTAACAATAACAAAAATAAATCTCTTATTTTATATTGAACTATCATTAATTTTTGGAGCCTTGAGAGGGTTCAACCAAACTTCTACAAAAAAATTCTGGGATTTTCGTCTATCTCCCATTATCCTGACTCTTAGTAGCACTAAAACTTAACCTAAAAATCTTTATAATTTATTTTCATGTCTACTCAGTTACCTTAGTTATTTTATCAAATATTTTAAGTAAACATAATATTAGCTCACTTAACAAAACTATATTTATATTCAAAGGATCCAAGCTACCCCTCTAACTACTGATGTTAAGTTTGGGAGGATTACCCCCTATAATCGGATTTTTCCCAAAGAACCTCGTTCTAGCACTGCTACTTACAAATGCAAGATATTTCCTAATTCTCTTAATGTTGTTAGGTTCTATAATTAACTTATATTTTTATCTACGAGCTACTTACACTGCCTTAGTCATATTTAATCACAGCCCCCCTAAACTACAAAAAGAACAAAACTGACTCTCAATTTTATTCCTTTTGTCAGGCCCTATAATTATACTAAGCTATTAAGGCTTTAAGTTAAAAAACTATAAACCTTCAAAGTTTAGATTAATCAAAGTTAAGCTTTAATAACGTATATCTTAAAATTTGCTATTTTAAATTTTTATTAAACTATAAAACCGTAGTAAAAGGAATAACCCATCAATAAATGTACAATTTACCTCCTATTTTCGGACATTTTACCGCGATGATTATGCTCAACTAACCATAAGGATATTGGGACACTATATATAATTTTTGGTGCGTTAAACAAGAGCCTTTTTATGACTTCATCGACCAAGTTCCTATTGCGACAGTCGTAACGAGAGAAGAGTTGGAATATCGCCCAGTTGGGGACAATAATGAGGGTGTATCAAGGCACCCAGGCACCCCGATCTAGATCGATTTCCCTCGAAGTAGATTTTTTTTGGATGAAATACATGGATCATTTTAATTTAATATTTTCATTTGTACCTAACTAATTTCAGAGAGGTTAAGCTATTAAAATTCTTTTGAAATAATTTTTTTCTTACAGTTAACACCAGCAGTGAAATTATTTTGTATTTTTAGCTCCGGGTGTCCGAATTAAAACGTAATAACTGAATTACTTTTAAATATAGAATTGTAAAAATTATTTTAATCACTAAACAAGAGCTGTTCTACTCATAAATATTAATTTTATAAGTTAAAATACAAAATTAAAAGAGTTCAGCGCGAAAGTTGACAATGGCCACTGTAGTCTTCCCCCTTAAAAATTTGTATTTGGCATTTTTAAACCTTTTGAAATGCCGTTGTTCGTAAATTAAAAATTTAAAATAAAAACACTTTCATTTTTTCATATATCGTTTATTACGTATATTAGATATTAAATTTGAGACGTTTCAGTTTTTTATTAAGTCTGAAGGCCTGACCCTTCATTTCTAGAGTTTTGTCCTTCGCTAATTTGTGGAGTCTGAGCTTGCAATATAAATTAATAACTTTCTTAATCAAACTGATGGGATGATGTTCGATTCCAACTTTAGCATCAAACATATGTTCGGGGAGATCTGGGCCAACGATATTTCTTAATACAGCAAGTTCAAGTTCTTAGACTACATTTCTTTTATAGAGAGAGGAATATCTCTTCATAACAACTTAACCGCTAAACGTTTGGTTTCTTGAGCATGGCTTCAAAACTGCGAAGAAGACCAAATTGTAACTCTTTTGCAATTCTATGATTGGTTGGCTAGAAATGTTGCTGGAATTAAATTCCTATTCGTAGCACAATTTCCGGCACCCGAAGCCATCATAAATTTGTCCCTCTTTCAAAATATTAATTAAATATGTACAGCCTTTTTTTAGATCTATTTAGTACAAAAATTATGCTCGCTGAAGTAGATAATCCACAGTTTAACCAAGGTCACCCTTTATTTCAAGATATTTCAGTTGGCGATTATGTAGCTGCGGAATATAATAATATAATATAATAATTACTGGTATGAAGCCTTAGCAAAATACAAGAAGACAACGATTTTCTACTGAATTTTATAAAATGTGATAAATATAAAGGAGTAGTTGAATGAATGTTTTGTTACAACATACTCAATTTTGTGCATTTTACCTAGCCCAGTAAAAGAAAACTTCCGGAAGTCTTTCTAAGGACGTACAACTACCATTCTGCCAATTCCCAAAATATGTCTAGACAATGCTCAAACAATATTCAAAACAAAATAATTGTTTTTTTTTTAAATTACTTGAGTTTATGAAATAAAAAAGGAGATAGCTGTGTTTCTATGGATAAACGATTTTTCACGTATTTTTGGACAATTGAAATACTCCTAACAAACCATACTCCATACCAAAGCTTAGCATTAGGGCTATTATAAAATGTATTAAAATTTAAATTCGAAAATGGATATTTTTCAGGGTTACTCGTCAAGTGCGACCCCCCACCCGTTCAATATTTAAAAGATGACCTAAATTAAATAAAAACCATTAACGGTAGAAAATTTTCGTTGCATTTCTGAAATCTGCTCTAATAACTGTCTTCAGTCTGAAACGTTTAAGCTATTTAGTGTATCTGGAGAACCGGTATTAACAAAAACCTTTAGGGGTACGAATTTCGTTCAGACAACAAACTTAAAACGTGTGGTATTTTCAAACGCGTGTATTTTGAAAACCTTTAAATAGTTTTGGCTAATATTTCGTAATTGGTCGTGCCATGATCACTATTTGTAGTGTGTATAATTTAATTATGACCTGTTGATCCATGGTAACATGAGTGTTCGAACCTGTGTGGAAGGACCCCTTTGCCAACTAATACAATTCATCAAACTTGAACGAAGCAATTTAACGAAAACGCCGTGACATACAATACACGCGCTAGACCTTGGTTTCAATTTTAAACTTTTGTGAAAATAATCTTTAAAGTAAAAACAAAACACGTGACGAAATAATATTAAAGCGTATCTTCCAGTCTAGGAGCTTTCCACAAGGCCAATCTAGAGGCTGGTGATCTTTATTAGACTAATTTGAAACTGATTTTATTTTTTTTAAAGATTACTAGCAGTTTCAATTTAGTTGAATAGAGGTCACCAGTCACTTGTTGAGTTTTCTTTAAAAACTAAAAGTCATTGCTTCAATAATTTCGGCGGGTAATTTCTAGAAAAATATGGCAGTGCCACATTGGATTAAAGTTTGATTTTCTCTCTAGTCTTCCGTAGAAATTCTATCGAGGGGTCCGTCACTTCGAGGAATCTCGTACGGACCGTGATTCCAAATCTCAAGAATCTAATCAGGAATCTTGAGAATCTCGAGAATCTTGGAATCCTATTCGAATCGATGAATCACATACGAATTGTAAGGTTTTTAAGGAATTCGTCATACAATTGATGGACGGAAATATTCCTAACCCTTGCTCATAGATTTTAATTCACCAAGGCGGGGGGAAGATGGCGACAAAATGCGAGTCGTGGCCTTTCGTGGCGTGAATTAAATCTGAGAGAGGGGGGTTACATACGGGGGAAAGAAAAAAAATAAAAAAGGAGGGGAGATTCGAATTCAGAATGGAAACCCTTTGTCGTTAATCAATCACAAAATCTTTATTTAACACTTATTATATTATAGAAAAACACAAAAATACAAAAATGAACAAAATTGCGGGGGTGAATTGAGGGATAATTTTATTTTGCTTCTAGTGATGGTTAGGCCATCTCTACTATGGTTCTTTTAGCTTTTTCCAATATACGAGGGGAATTTTAACACTAAAAATATACACTCTTTGACCTTAAATTTGATAATTAAACTATCTCTTACTATTTTCTATGGGATCAGTTCCGGTATCCCTACTCTCTGACATCTTGGTTTCAAAGGACGGCGGGGGCTGAAACAAATATACACTTATACTAAATAATAAACACTACAATTAAACTACTAAAATTAGAGATTCGACATTTAAACAATGGCACCGTTAACTGAAAAACAAACAAAACACAAATGGCTTGAACGAGGATACAATGCGAACGGAAAAATATATAGTCCGAACTGTATAAATACACGAAGCGGAATGAACTCTCAACCTCGAGGGGGCTTGCTTTATACCTTTTTCTCGAACAATAGCGTGGGGTTAAACTTTCTTTCTAAAACTTTTTCTCTACTTTCACTGGCTACTTCGTATTTCGACCCTGGGTACTCTACAATGGGGGGGGGGGGGGGATTATGATGGAAATTCTACTCATCATTTTATTTCGGTGTCCTCCGCTACGTTGTCATCTCTTCGTTTACGGGTTTTCTCTTTCCTCGGCTTACGTAAGATGCCCGACACACGCACTTCACAGAACGGGACGTCTTTGGGGGCTGCTTGTTGATGCGTTTTCTTTATTCACACTTTCCTCTTTATTCTCTTTATTTACTCGTCTACGGTTTGGCGGCCGGATTGCGGGTTTCTTCCTATATTCTTTTACTTCACAAGCTGACGGGGGCGTAGGAACTTCGGGTTTCGGTCTGAAATGTCCGGCCAGGCTAGGGAATCGGTCTCGGTCATCTGCTTTTCTTCCCTCGGAACGTCTAGATTTTGGGTGATCAACAGGTGATTCGAGGGTGTTGAGGGCATTACGCTTCCCGGATTCATTACTTCTCGGCTTATACTCTTCCGGTCAGAATGTCCTGGATGTAGGTCATCTAGGCAGTTGGTGAGAGTTGTTTCGGTCATGAGGGCTGCATTGAGAGTTAATTAATATCTAAGCGCGACTTCATCGCGCATTATTCTATCTTTATCTCGACATGGTCTTTTTCTCGAGTTCTGTCCATTTCTCCTCAGTTCTCCTCAGTTCTCCTCAGTTCTCCTCAGTTCTCCTCAGTTCTCCTCAGTTCTCCTCAGTTCTCCTCAGTTCTCCTCAGTTCTCCTCAGTTCTCCTCAGTTCTCCTCAGTTCTCCTCAGTTCTCCTCAGTTCTCCTCAGTTCTCCTCAGTTCTCCTCAGTTCTCCTCAGTTCTCCTCAGTTCTCCTCAGTTCTCCTCAGTTCTCCTCAGTTCTCCTCAGTTCTCCTCAGTTCTCCTCAGTTCTCCTCAGTTCTCCTCAGTTCTCCTCAGTTCTCCTCAGTTCTCCTCAGTTCTCCTCAGTTCTCCTCAGTTCTCCTCAGTTCTCCTCAGTTCTCCTCAGTTCTCCTCAGTTCTCCTCAGTTCTCCTCAGTTCTCCTCAGTTCTCCTCAGTTCTCCTCAGTTCTCCTCAGTTCTCCTCAGTTCTCCTCAGTTCTCCTCAGTTCTCCTCAGTTCTCCTCAGTTCTCCTCAGTTCTCCTCAGTTCTCCTCAGTTCTCCTCAGTTCTCCTCAGTTCTCCTCAGTTCTCCTCAGTTCTCCTCAGTTCTCCTCAGTTCTCCTCAGTTCTTTCCAGAGTCAGAATTCTTTCGAGGTCTGCCAAAAGCAGAGTTCTGTCTTTTTGGGGCTCTGTCTCTTGGTTTTGTTTCAGGGATTCCAAGGCGGAGTTGAAAATAAAAAGCGATTGGTGACCTCCCATTTTATTTGGGTCATTGGTGCACCTAAGACTCGTGTCCTGTCATGGGATGTATGACGTGGTCCGACTAGCGAAAGGTCCCTTGGGGTTGGTTCTGCTTGATTGCGGGGGTCTCAGTGTTTGTGGGGGAGAAGATGCCAGGAAATCACGAGGTTATATTTTTTTAGTTGCCAAGCGAAAATGTCCAGGCACACTTTTGACCTATGACCTGGCCTTGGAAAACGAGCGTTTTTTGTTAGATTCGGGTTACCTGATAGTGGGCGAGCCCACTAACATGACAAAGGTTCCATGGAAACGCTGTGAGTTGAGGGAATATTACTGGTTTGGTTCGGCACGCTTCTGAGAAAATTTGGGTTGGGTCGGGTCGGAGAGAGCTTTTCACGGTCATAAAAATGAAGAAAAAGACACCAATTATCTCCATATGTCGAGGGCTCTTAATTTTAACATTGCTGAAGGCAGGGATTTAGTTTATAATTTATATTAAGTGCCCTGTTTAATTAATTCTCTTAATTTTATATTTTATAACGGGGGTTCATTGATTTCTATCAGATTTATTAACAATATTTAATTTGTATGTATGGTTCAAAAGTTATTTAAGTTTTTAATTTATCATTAATTTTAATTTATATTTAACACTGTCATTAGTTTTATTAAATAGAGCTAAAAATTCTAAGATATTTGATATAGGGGGCTTAAAGAATACTTATTTGATAAATGTCAATATAGAGGGTCAAGAGTGCGGGGAAAAATTTAATGACAAAAGTAAATAAAACAGAAAAAAATGTAAGTATGCGGGGGGAAAGTGATCCTGAAGGGTTACAGAATCACGGAATCTCGTTCTAATCACGGAATCAAAGGTTAATCACGGAATCAAAGGTTAATCACGGAATCTAATATTGATTTAAGGAATCACAGTCATAAGCCTCGGTCACACTTACAGCAACTGTCTGCTCTATCATTGTCACCTGTATTATGAAAAGGCCCCTGTTATTAGAGATGGCCATGAATCTATCCGATTCTTCGAAAAAAAGCGACTTGAGTGGAGACCGCGGTGCCATCTATTAATGAAAAATGAAGTTAAATTTTAACGTCCACTTTAGATTTTATGATGTGTTGCGCGCGGACCGCGTTTCTCTACCACCCCCGGTGAAAGGCGCCAGGGGCGGCGTTGCGATTCTGGTTGCTAGTTCTCTTCCGACGGTACATCTTCCTTCCCCAGGTTGTGTCGGGATGGAAGTGCTGGCTCTTAAGATCCGCTTTACCACTGGATGGATTACGCTTTTTAACATCTATGACCGGGTGGTGTAGCCTCCAGACAACTTTTCGATGATCTTCTAGTAGGAGTTGTCACACCAGCCATTATCCTAGGTGATTTCACCGCCCACAAAACACTCTGGGGTAGTAGTCATACGGATAAGTAAGGCTGTTTATAAACAACTGATTAGTGACACGAAGCGTGCAAGTTGGAGGGCCTATTGCGACAGGCTACATGCACACACGCCCCTGCCTCAAGTTTGGAACCAGTCTAGGTGGTGCAAAACAGGGATCCGCCCCAGGAAGCTCCTCACGCTCCATAATGGTGCTGAAATACTCAGTGACCAGAAAAAGGTTGTGGAGTGTTTGGTATCCTCAGCTGGCGCTCACATACATCCCCGGCCGATGTAATTCCCTGAACCATTACTCGCGTGACCTACCACCAGGTACAATGACCCATTCTCGGCAGAGGAACTATATGGGGTCATCCTCGGGTTACTCAATACGGCTCTGGGCGTGGAAAACATTTCTAAACAAATTATCAAAAATACTACTCCGATGTTCCGCACAGCACTTCTGAGTTTATACAACAGCCCCAAGACCGATTGGGTTTCCGGAAGGGTCGGTGGGTGACGGATAATGCATTCCGGTTGACTACGGCGGCACAGTGCGCCCTAGCAACCAACCTACATTGTCTATAAGACGCCTTCGGGAGTATTCATCACCACGCTTTCCTCTATTAGTTCCAACGTTGTGGCCTCGAGGGAAACCTTCTCTGCCGGGTGGAAAGCTTCTGGACATATCGTACCTCCCAAGTGCAAGTCAACGGTTAAGAAGGGCGTCCTTCAGGGCAGCTTGGAAAGTCTTCTCCTCTTCGGCATCATGCTGGATGGGTTTCCCTTGCTTGTCCCAGGGCGGTCGACCAAGGTGAACACGCAGATTATATCGCTGTCTGGATACGCGGTTGGAACTTTTAGCTTCTATATACGACCATAAAGGTCGCCCTGGACAATGTTTCGTACTATGTCGTAAGATGGGCTCTATACTTTTAGCCGCTGAAATGAAAATACACGGTTCTATCCAAGGTCAAACAGATTCCGGACGCTCTTCAACTTCAGCTAGGACGCAATATCCTGTCGAGGGTAATGTCATACAGATATCTATGCCCTTTCTAGAGGTAACTATAGACGACAATATCTCATGGGCCGCCCACATCGACGTGCTGATCTCGACTTCTCTGGAGGGTCTCAATCTTTTGAGGGCGGTTTCGGCGACTGACTGGGGGGCCGACAGAGAAGTCCTTAGACTGCTTTACACCCATCTTATTCGCTCCAGGATGGATTATTCCAGCTCTCTCTATGCGACGACAAGGTTCAAAATGCAGATCTCAGGGTCATCCTCGGGGTGCCATTCTCAATGGCCATTAGTCTTATGGAGGCGGAGGCAGCGCTTCCTCCATTGTGCTTCAGTTGGGATTTGTTGGACCTCCTCAACCTCGCTCCGAGCGCCGCGGCGGACACTCCTTCTTACTGCACCTCCTCTTTGAGGGAAGAATTGTCTACTCTCGAGACTTTGGAACATCGCTTCCCGTTGGGACGTTTACTATTCCTCCTCAGGGCTTGGCGTTAGCACAGGCCCACAACCTGAGCTGGCTCTTCAATACTTTCCGTCGCCATTTGTCTTTCAAGGGATCGCCGTCCTGGCAACCGCCCGCCGCGACGATTCTCTCGACTTGGCTCATTACCGCTAAGGAGGATAACATTTCGGATATGCTGCGACAACGTTTCCTCGCGGCTCTAGAACCTCACGAAATGAACGCTAAAATCATCTATACCGACGGCTCATTGGTTGAGGGCTCGGGTGTGGCGGGTGCGGCTTTCGCGATCCCGACTATCAATATCGGCGCGACGCGTCTTGTGGATTCCGGTCATCCCATAAATAGGATCGAATTCTTTGCTTTTCAAATGGCTTTGACTTACGCGTCGGTCAACCTCGAAGACACTTACGTTATTTGCTCGAATTTGAAAAGCGATCTGATGCAGCTTTACTCTCGTTCTACGGACCCGGTGGTCACCACCATTCACGACCTTTGTGATGAATACTAGTGGCCTATAACTCTCCTGTGGTGTCTGGGGGGAGTTACTTAACTCAAGATTGATCAGTAACTAGGACACAATGGCGTCTTCTGGACGCGAATCCTTTTCCTGGCTCTTAAGCCATTATGCGGATACCTTAAAAGCGGCGGGATGGCACGCTACTCGCGCGCCTCGGGTGTAGCAGACTTCCCACTAGGGCGGTGCTCCATCGCTTTAATCTAAGTTCCAAGGCCACATGACGCTTCCCACGACATATTCGCTTGCCCATCGTGACGGACCGCTCGGGCTTTTCTTCTTTCGGGCACTTACGTCGAGGGCTCTGCCGGCCAATCTTGTAGACGTCCTCAGTGCAGGTACACGTTGGATTCTCCAACGTCGTGGCGGCCACCTGTGATATTTTACGTAAAACCATTCAAGCTTGACTATAACTCTTATCGGACGTTTGTTTGGGCCTTTTGTATTACTTGATGGTATTGTAGTGAATGAAACCCTCTCCTGTGTGCATGGTGTGAAGGCTTCCAGCCATATACACCAACCATTTACACGTTATTCTCCCCCCCCCCCCACAATGATAACGTCGTCAGAGAGCCATTGTTGAGTATTATATTTAAACAACTTATACTCTGTTTAGTGAACTTTAACCTAAATTATGTAAAAATATTGTTAATTATTGCTGGAATTTATGTTATTCGCCAATTTACAAACGATCCAATCAACGCGAGGTGTACCTATACTTATCGCCTTTTGCATCAAACTGTAACTTAACTATCTTGTTTTGGTGTCAACGATAGTGACATCTGTTGAAAAAAGAGCTACTTGACGTCGAGTCGACACTTGCTTTAAGGCCCGAAAACGGGTTTTTAGTGATTTGAAACGGTATTAAGCGATTTAACCAGAGATAATTTAGAATGTTATATTATAAATTCTCTCTGATTTAACTATGTTCACACTTATGATCGAAAACAATTTGAAGAGTTTCGAAACCATTTTAGATGAAACGCGTATGTGTTAACGTGGCTATAGATGAAACGCGTGTGTGTGAACGTGGCTATAGATGAATCGTATTCGTATTGTCGGGCGTATTACAATCGATTACAATTTGGTTGGCTCGAATTTGGAACTTGGAAGGCGAGGTTTGAATCTCACGCAGAGGAAAAATAAAGTGAGCCCCTTTACAGGGTGGCAAATAAGGAACTTTTTAAAGTGAACCAGTGAGTAGCATTGACCATTGACTTAGCCTTTGACCCCGTACCCTGAAATACCTGAGCTGATCCATAATAGGTATCCGTAGACCAAGTTGAATTAAAGGCCACACCGGCCTTCGAAATATTACAATTTCCCATGCGAAATTATGACGTAGGGAATGAAAAGTCACCTGCTACTCGATTTTCGGGCTGGGATTTTCCAAAACCAGTGGGACCCTTTTGTTTAGTGGTCCAGTGAACCAATGACCTAGACAGTTTTTAACTGGTCATTTGCCTAGATTGATTTTGGTTGCGAATAGATGGATCAAGGAATCTTGTACAAGTGTTTAGTCGAACAATGGAATTACGGAATATTAAGGAATCCCGGAATCTGACTAGGATCTAGAATCTTAGCAGAATCAAGAATCTTGGTTCCAAATTCCTTGATTCGGAATCTCGTACACGATTCCTCGAAGTGACGGACCCCACGATTTCTATACACCTTGAGCTACGAACATGAAATGAAAAAAGACGGCCCCCCTAAAAGTGTAGACATACATGAAGCCCACAGAACATTTTTTGCGGAAATCTGTACAACTCGACGCGAAATTTGAAATTTAAATTCCCATTTGTAAGCAAAAATTTATATTTAATGGCGAAATTAGAGAGCGTCTGCGTGCCTATCAATTTGAGTACTAAATGGCGGCCATCCATTTTAACGCCCTTGGCGGGAGCCAACCCCAGCACAGTTTTGCTTCATATCTCTGGCAAAAACTGGGTGTCCTTGGCCATAGGTTTAATCTTTTTGAAATGGCACCCCTTAACCTCGCGCGCCTAGTTACGGCACTGTAAGGCGATAAGAAATCAACAACGAACTTCCAAAAACCTGAGCAATAGAGACTTGGCACTCCGTAGCTTTGGCCATCGCCGCCATTGTGGTCATATTTTTTTCCCCACGATAAAAACTATTAAAAAACAAAAACTGTGACGCAGCTCTGCAAAGTCCTTATGGTTATGTTTTTAATTTTTGAGCTATTCTAAGTTGATATTCGTTGTATAATTTTACTTTGCTCTATATTAAACATGAAAAGTATCAATAAAATTATAATTATAAATATTGGTTCCTTCGGGAATCAAACCCTGGGACATGCCACGCTAACATCTGCTCCAACCACCAAATTATAACTTTCAAAACCATTTTTAGCTACGAAATTGTACTTTTATTAAAATAATATATTTCAAAAGCTGTCCAATCTCTGTTGATTTTAGTAAATGTTGACATTATTATTATTAGCGTAATGTGCGTCATAATAATGACACTTTCTAAATATGACTTGACCATTGTGATTCTGAAAATGCAAGGGCGTAGCACTGATGTTTCAAAAGTTGTCTAAAATGGCTTTTCCCATTCCGCGCCAATATTTTCAAACTTCGAGAATAACATTATAATATGGTAATCGGTTGAAAATAACCATGTAATTTTCTTCATCATCGTACCCTATTTAGATTTCGAGAAAAGTTAAATTACAAACTACGACGGTTTTCGAATTAGATAGTTAAGATAGCATCTTGGAGACTAAAGACGAAGAAAGGGATGCCACACAGTGACACAGTGGAACTAATAAATTGAAATGGTCTTGGTCGAAAGTGTAAAGCAATGGTGGGAACTGTACAGACTACCTGTGCAGGTCTGCAGATGAGATAACTGCAACCTGCGCAGGTGAGAGACTCTCACTGGTAATGTTACTCGCTTACTCTTTAGCATTTACCTCAATAAAATATATATTATTACTTCTCTACATATGTCTTAATTAGAATTTCTGCGGCTGATTTGCAGATTACCCGCGCAGGTTGCAGGTTGGAAAGGTGAAATAGCCCGCAGGTGCAGGTTGGGTAGATCATTGGTTTTAGAAAAAATTTCAGGTGGCAGGTGGTACAGGTTAGAAACTTGACAGGTGCAGGTTGGACAGGTCGTCGCAAATTGCTGCAGGTCCCAGCTTTGGTGTGAAGTGGGGGACCACTAATTTGAAAATACTGAAATGCACCTTAAACGATGATCTATACATTCGAAAGTGTGTCACGGAAACCAAATCGTTGTATTTTTTAGACATCTAAAAAATACCTGGCATATTCTGACGGGTGTTCATTGTCATCATCAGTTTGTGAAATGAGTCTGGGCTTCTTGATTTGATTATCATTTTCGTTTACCTAATGATTCGTTAATACTCTTTTAGTTTCTAGACGTCTTGCATATTGATATAGCTGTATATTTCCGACATCATCAGCTAGTTCCTCCCAAATCACTCCTTTTTGAATTATGTTACATAACCTTTCTCTGTAAACAATGTTCGTGAGATTCTCGTAACCCACCATCTTAAGAAGAATCTTACATTCGACGCTTTTTAGCGGGTTCTCACGAGGAGAAAAATTATCACGAAGAATTCTGCTAAATAGAAGAATTCCTTCTTTGAATTTTGATGCGCCACTTATGAGCTGTGGCTTCGCGACATTAGGTTATAATGGCGCTCGCCGAGCCATCTACCCAGGGCCGTTTTTAGGCATGGGCTAAGTGCGCTACATCCCAGGGCCCCAGCCAGTTTTGGGGTCCCGGAAATGCCAGCCTGTTGTGGGGATAAGCGTTAAATTGATTTTTTACACTTATTTAAAATTATGTATCTTTTAGTTTTAGTTATGTCTAAATTTTTTGACTCATACCCTCATCGCGTATCATCACTTCAATTTCTAAAAACTTACAGCGAGTCTTGTCAGTAAACGGCAGCGTCGCCATAGGTACTATAATTATTATACAAATACCATAATTTTGCATCATATTATGAATGGTACTAATATTTTGAGAGTGTACTATATAGTACCAAAATGTACCATATTTCGAACCTATTGTACTATAATGGTATTATTTTCATATTTACATTATTTCTACTACTAAAATATTAAGAATTGCTTATTAACTATACATAAAATCGTCGCCTGAAAGCAAAACCCACGTAACTTTATATTAATTAAAAGTATAGTTAAATTTACGTAGTTTTTGCTTTAAGATGACGAAATATTAAGCCCACGTTCAAGTGTTGCCTGATCACTCGATAGTCAATACCCTAGATATTGGAAATTCTAATCGCCGCGCGCGGCAATATTTCATAAATCGTTCTAGTTAGTTTTTCCGATTTCTATGGTCTATATTTACTACATCAACTCCAGATATAGAAACGTCAAGACGGAAATTATTAAGGCATTCTAGAATTACTTAGCGACTTTGACCCATTTCTGAAACAACATCTTGAAAAATTTGGCTAATATATGCGAAGAATTCATTGCCATTTTGGGAAACAGAGTTTTGTCCGAAATTTTATCTGTACTAAAATAGCCAAGTACTATTCAATAAAAGTAGATTCTACCCCAGACTTGTCTCATGTTGACCAACTAACTTTCACGGTTCGATATATGAAAGAACAAATTCCAACTGAGCGTTTTCTGAAATTTATACCTATTTTTGGACATGGATCTGAATACTTATCGCGAGTCGTTATACATTTTCTGAAAGAAAAATATATTTCGCTGTTAGATTGTCGTGGATAATCGTACGATAGTGCATCGAACATGTCGGGACAATATTCAGGGCTGCAGGCAAGAATCAAGGAAATAAACAAATGTGCAGATTTCATTGCATGTGCTGGACATTCATTAAATTTAGTCGGTGTAAAAGCTGTAGAGGGTAATGTTCAAGTCATGCCATACTTTGAACTGGTACAAAGATTGTACTCTTTTTTGCAGCGTCTTCACATCGTTGGCATGTGCTTACTTCTACCATTGGCCAAAGTCATTGCACTGTTAAGCGATTATCAGATACCAGGCGGTCAGCTCATGCCGACTCAGTACAAGCACTTAGTAATAGTTATAACAACACACAAACTGCACTTAATATCTTATCCGATGATAGCAGTCAAACCAAAGACACTATTCACGAAGCTGCAAGCCTCAACAAAAAAATGAACAAGCTTGAAACAGTTTTTTGACCATTCTTTGGAATTATATTCTAAGTCATATAGATAAAACCAATAAAGTGCTACAAAAAGAAGATTTGGATTTGTCGGTCGCCGTGAATCTTCTTCAGTGACTTTTCTTGTATATTCAAGATTTGCGTCATCACTTTGAAGCGTATGAACTTAAAGCTAAGAGTAAAATCCTAATACTGATTATAGTGATAGTTTTAAACGAGTTAAACAAAGAAGTCGTCGTATCACTAGTTCTGATGGTAACGCTCCAGACACTGTACTACGAGGAAGCAAACAATTTAAAATTGAAACGATTTACCAATTATCGATTCTATATTGTCTGAATTACAAAAGAGAACTGAAGCCTACACAAATATTTATGAGAGATTTATTTTCTTTCTAAAACTTAAAGAAATGGATCTTAATGAAACCGCTGAGAGTTGTGAAAATCTTATTTCGTTTTATCATGATGATAAAGTGAAAGATGAAATTGTTTCCGAATGCCAACAATTCAAACACTATATAATTAATAGTGAACAATCTATGTTTCAAATGTACGCCAAACTAAAGCAGGATAATTTACAAATTTAGAGCATTGCACGAGGTACATGCGAAAACTGGTTTTAAAAACGTCACTCTCCGCGAAATAGCTGGCAGCTAAGTAAGTAGCCTCCACGTCCGGACACGCGCACGTGTGTACCAAAACTTAATGTTTTAGTTGTGTAATAATAATGGAAAATTCTAGGAGAGTTAAAGAGTTTATTGTTAAGAAATATGCTGTAGACGATTTTTTCACAATTAACTTATTGAAGACATCGTTTCTCAATTTACATCGTCGAAAGAAAAATATGAGGAGGATAACAACAGATCCAGCCACTAAGCCTAGGTCTAACTTATATAAATTTTCTAACGCTTTGCTTTTTTTTAAATGTTTTTATGGTTTTCGCCTTCAAGTCGTAAACAACTCTTTTACGTAAAAATTACATTCGATCAAAGAGTATGAAAACTACGTAACCTAGAGATATAATGACGGTTGAAAGCAGTAAAGGAAGTTGTAGCAACCGGGAGGATATGCACTCAGTGAATAAGCGCTTTAAATTTCGGTACCGCAGCGCCACTACGACAGTTTTTAGTATAATAAATAATAACACTGGAGAAAAACGGCGGTTACGGTGCTGCCATTCCTATAAATAAATTAAAATATAATCATTTCCGAAACAATTAAACTGCTTTCAACGGTTTTTATCACTTTGTTCTTATTCATATTTTGGTCTATCAGAATCAACTCCACCAAAGACGTAATTAGCAAGCAGACGACAGAACAAACGACACATTAGTCACGTGGTTTTATGAGAGGAGGAGCTAACACTCCCCACTTATAAGCTCCGCCTACTATGTTCCGCCAAAACGGCGGGGAATCAAAGCCGGTATTCATTCTAAGTAGCGTTATGGATTCCTGATGAAATGTATTTTACATCACTGGTAAGATAATTTGTTTGAAATAATTTTTAGAGCAATGTTAATTGAACTTTTTTAAAATAATTAATTGAACTTCCAACTTAGAGTTGAAGGTTAAGAGTTTTGTACTTCTTCACCCAATTCAAATACATATTTTTATTACTACAACTGCGTTGTAACTTGTAAACTGACTTTCTTAAAAATGTTCTTAAGTCCTGGATATTGTTGGTAGTAATACTAATTATAACTAATTGCTAGTAATACTATTGAAACGAGTGATTTCGTATGGTGATAAAATATATTTATTGTCGATGAAGTTTACAGCGGCAGAAGGATTTATTCGCAATAGTCTGGTCGTCGTGTCCGCTCCCTTAGGTTTTACCGGCGTGTGGGATGGTCAGCAGGTGGCGGTAAGGGCTCTTGGCTTGGCAGTGGTAATGATCCCTCGTCCGGCGGCGGTAATGGCGCTATGACCAGTGGTGGTTCAGATGACGGTGGTGACTGCTCCCGGACTGTCGATGGTAACTGCGCTTCGTTCGGCGGTGATAACTGCTCTCGGACTGGTGAGGATAGAACTGGCTCGTTGACTAGGAGCGGTGGATCGTCTCGGGCTACGATATAAGCTATTGGTACTCGTCGGAGACTAGTGCGAGACTCCCTTTGCTTGGCGGTTGGACCTTTATTTATATGCCGAGCGCGGACGTCTGGGAGACCACCGCTAGCCTCTACCGTGCTTAGAGCGCGGACGTCCTGGAAACCGTTGCTGTGGGATCCGATCGTCACACGGCCCCCCCTCTCCGGGAGACCCGCCTCCGGGCTTTCGTCGTCAGGATCGCGTAGATATGCTGGCTTCAAGCGCGTTACATGAATAGTCTCGGTGTGGCGGCGACGACCGGGGTTTGTGAGGACGGCGAACGTGACTGGGCAAATGCGTCGGACTATTTGGAATGGGCCGTGAAACTGGTGGAGAAGTTTCTGCGCTCTTCCTTTCTTCCGTGTTGGTTTCTTAATGTATACCCATTGGCCTGGTGTGAATGCGTCGTCGTGTCGTCCAGCGTCGTAATGCTTTGCTTGTCTGGTTTGGGCTTCCTCTTTGTTAACTCTGGCGATATCGCGGGTTTCGGCAATTCCGGGTGTGTCGGCTAATGCTAGTTTCAAAACCGGTAGCGTGCGATCCAGAGGGGTGAAAAGATCCCGACCATAGACGAGAGAGAATGGACTGGCCCTGTGTATCGCGTCGTCCCAATTTCCATGATCCTCGTCGACATACATGGACAACATGTCTGCCAAAGTCTTGTTCAGTCTCTCGGTAAGTCCGTTCGTCTGTGGGTGATAAGCGGTCGTACGCAGGTGGCGCGTTCCAATCTGCTCCATAATCTCTTGCTTCAAGTGGGCCATAAACTGAATGCCGCGGTCCGTCAATAACTCTTCGGGGGCGCCATGGCGGAAGACGATCTGGTGAATGAAAAATGTGGCAGCTTCTGTAGCGGTAGCTTCGGGTACCGCTTTAATTTCGGCCCACTTGGTCAGATAATCTTTACACACCAGAATGAACGTGTTACCTTGGCGTGACTTGGGAAATGGACCGAGAAAATCTATGCCTACTCTCTCAAAAGGGCGTTCACGACCAGGAAGCGATTGTAGTCGTCCCACTGGGCCACTCGTGGGCGCTTTCCGGCTCTGGCATAGTGGACATGTTCTGATATAGTTTTCGACGGTTTTCTGAAGCTTCGGCCAATAGTATCGTTCGAATATTCGGCGGTACGTTTTAAAAAACCCCATGTGACTGGCGGACGGGTGATCATGGGCAGCTCGGAATACGTCTGTGCGGAGCGACTTGGGAATGGCCAACAAAGGCCTCTTATGGGCTTTCCGGTAGAGTATCCCGTTTGTTACAATGTATTTGGTGGCCGGTCGCTGGATGGCCACTGGTGATGGTGTAGCACGATTACTTAGGTGCGTTATTATTGTGCCGTAGAGTGTGTCGTCTGCTTGTAATGTTGGTACGTCTGGTAGATCGACTAAGTAGTTGATTGGGCCGGCATTCGTTGGCTCCACGGTCTTGACGTCAGAAATAAGACGGCTCAAGCAATCAGCGTTGGAATGCTTACGCCCACTCTTGTGAATGATGTCCATGTCTTGGTCTTGGACTTGCAAAGACCAATGGGCGAGATGTCCATGCGGATCTCGAAGAGATTCAAGCCAGCTTAGGGTGTGGTGATCCGTTTTGATGCGTATGTGGTGGCCATAAATGTAGGGCATAAATTGCTTCATGGACCAAATAATAGCCAAACATTCTTTCTCCGTGGTACTGTAATTCGCCTCTGGCACGGATAGGGAGTGGCTGGCATAGGCTATCACGTGTTCCTCGCCATTTTTGCTTTGGCATAAAACTGCGCCAATGCCCTTGTTTGAGGCGTCGGGATGGATCTCAGTCCGGAGCTGCGTATCAAAATGGCACAGGATCGGAGGCTGCGTAAGTTTCGCTTTATGGATATGGAATGCTGTGGCTTGAGATGGTCCCCAATGAAAATTCGTTTTGGCGCTGGTTAACTCCGTCAGAGGGCGTGCCTTTGACGAAACGGCGGTAATACGAACAAAGTCGAATGAACGATTTAAGTTCGGTGCGATTGGCTGGTGGTGGAAAATCTTCGACGGCCTTGGTCTTCTCCGGATCCGGGACAACCCCGTGATTAGAAATGATGTGGCCTAAGTATTTGATGGAGCTGTGGGTGAATCTCCCTTTTTCGGCATTTAAGGAAAGTCCAGCTTCGCCGAGGCCTCCCAATAACTCTCGGAGTCTGTGTATATGCGCATCGAACGTTTCCGCTAACACCACGATGTCGTCGAGATAAACGAAGCAGGTGGTCCATTTTAATCCCGCGAGAACGGCATCCATCGTCCGCTGTAATGTGGCTGCAGCGTTACTGAGGCCCATAGGCAAGACATTAAATTCAAACAGACCATCTGGGGTGCAAAAAGCAGTTTTTTCTTTATCGATCTCTGTGAGCGGTAGTTGCCAGTAACCCTTTGCCAGGTCCATTGTACTAAAATATCTGGCCCCTTGAAGGCGATCAAGGCAAAGGGTAGACGTCTCGTTTCGTTAGTTCGTTCAAGCGGCGAAAGTCGATACAAAATCGTGGGGCTCCGTCTTTTTTGGCGACTAACCGAACTCTGGCTGACCACGGACTTGTTGATGGGCGGATGATCTGGTCTTGCTTCATTTTTTAACCTCTTCGCAAATGATATCGCGTTCAGCGAACGATGTTCGTAATGGGGGTAAATGAACCGGAAGGTGACTTTGCATATCGATGGTATGTGGTTGCAATCGGGCGCTCTGGAGAGGATCTTCGGTGCGTTTGAAGTAAAGGATAGCGCTGCCGAACGAACGCCGCCGCCGCCGATTATTTAGATAACGCTGAAACGCCGCCGCCGATAAATTCATAAATTTTATTTCGCCGCCAAATTCATTTCCATTATTAAAAAATAATAATTGCGTTTTGTGATCTAAATTCGAACTACATAGATTTTTCTTTTGGTAGTGCCACGATTTCTAGGCTGTTGGGTGCACCATACTCGCATTATAAAATTGGAAATAATTAATAATTTCCAAAAGATCTGGCACCACTGCACCGCGCGCACCAACATTTTCTGCAGCAGACAGCTGGGATTGGAGAGAGAGAAACGAAAACGGCTGTGCAAAGTATTCTACATTATTGGATTTGACCAAATTATTTGGTCATTTTTAGACTAAACTATTCGCACCGACAAATCGAATTCTGGTTTTTAAAATTCTAGAATACCAAATAGTTAACTTTGAAAAACTGACTATTCTATTTAAAAAAAATTATTTGATTTTGTCGAATTGGCGGTTTTCTTAATACTATCTCTCAATTTTTCTGTTTACCCTTTTTATACTCGAAAAAAACAATTTACACTGACATCATAATTATAAACTGGGGGCGGGGGGTGAGGGGGGTGGAAGAGAAAACCAATCAAATTAAGTTATATCAAAATCAAAACAGTAGTCCTCCAAATTGGTAGTCAACCCAAAAATAAGTAATTAAAAATTTAAACTATATTCAAATTTTCCTAATGAATCATTATCGAACATAGGGCTCTAGAAATCGTTATCATACTCGTATCTTATTAAACGGTACAGATGTTTGTGAAACAATTTTGGTCAGGGACACTTTACGTGTTTCACTTTATCGATTTAAAATCATAGTTTTAAGCAAAATCGTAAAACTAAGTACTTACTTTCTTAATTACAAGTACGCTAGGACGTCGCTCGTAAATTTCTTAGCTTAATCAACTAATCTTCACTATAACAAGATCTGTTTACAAGAATACTTCATAGATTATCTTAAGTAGCGTATCTAAAGAATTTTAAATCGAGTTAAACGCTATAAAAGGAATTTTTTCGTAAAACTTGTCATTTGTGTTTGAAACTTCTTTACTCGTTAGAATATTTTTTTAATATTTGTCTTTAATATTTATCCATAATGGAAATTCCTCAGCAAATTCTGAAATTCGTAAGATTAACGAAATATGCATGCGCGCCTACTCGAGAAACACCTGGCTCTGCAGGTCTTGATTTATGTAGTGCATATAACTATGTTGTAGCCCCCATGGCAAGAGAGCTAATAAATACTGATTTAAGTGTAGTTATACCTGATTTCTGCTACGGACGTATTGGTAATATTATATATATTTATTTAACGAATACCATGTTTTATATTTATTTATTTATTTCTACCCCCTCGTTCGGGTCTTTCCGTAAAACATGGTATTGATGTTTTAGCAGGTGTGATAGATAAAGATTACACTGGTACAATAGGGGTTGTCTTGATTTATCACGGGAATAACGCATTTAAAATCTTCAGAGGCGAACGAATAGCTCATCTTATCTGCGAATGTATTTCGATGCCAGTTCCTATGGAAAGCCTTGTGAGTTAAATTGATATGTTCCACCCTCCAAAATTATTATTATTATTATTTCAATTTTCCTGTTTTGGTTTGTATTAGCAAATTGAAGAAGATACAGAAAGAGGATCGAGAGGCTTCGGTTCTACAGATATTTGAAATAAATATTTAATGTGTGTGTGTTTTTTTTTCATCCATATTCCTAATAATAATAAAACATGAAAATGGTTCGTATTTTGTTTATTGTTTAGAAAATTACAGTATGTCTCCCAACAGTAATTGTAAATGTTTTATATCGTTCAAACAATAATTCATTAGAGAATATATTTCAAAGGGGCAATTCCCACAGAATTTTTCTAAAAAGAGGTTTTCCAAAGGCTTAGAATAGTCGTTTGAGAGACGGAATCCACTGAATAGTTCTAAAAAGCCACAGGGATTCTCTCTCCTCTCCAAAGGTTTGAAAACACTATAGAAAGTTCTGAATTTTTGTTCGAGAACTTCATACATTGAGGTGATGGATGATTGATTTTGCCGAAGTACGGAAAGTTGCTCATCAATTCTGGGTTTGCACTGATCGAACGCAATTACCTGGGGTACGCTAAGCGTCAAACTCCCAGTTAAACACATTTCATCTAGCAAATACTTTTGACTAAATGGTTGCAGAATCCAATTAAACTCTCTGCCTGTCGACGTTACGCGAAAGTAATGGTTGTAACAGCAATCCGAATACTGCTCAATAGTAGGCGTTGGTAGAGTAATTCGTATTCCTGTTTGTGACCCCAGAGCGTCAATGACATAGGACCATTTTTCAGTAAGACAATCCCAAGATTGAATTGAGACAACGATACTATTGACACCGTTTGTTAACTACACGGCTGGGGCACCATCAAAAATTAAAGCTGTAACTCCAAAACCAGAGTGTGACTTCAGAGTAAGACATACTTTTTTAAAAAAATAAAAAAAATCATTAAATAATGAAACGAAATGTAAGAAATTAAATATAATACACACCTTTCGCGAACTTATAATCCATAAGGAATATATTTATTTATTTATTTGATTAAAGCTATATATATATATATATATATATATATATATATATATATATATATATATGTTTGTTTTTTATCCCTTTGCAGATTTTCCTGTAGCGGATTTCAGGAATGGAATGGTTTTATAGTACAAAAATTACCCTCTTTTATACGAGATGAGAAGTTTGTGGGCACTTAAAAAAATTAGATACCACTAATGATTATTTCGCTGTATACTTAAGTTATTTCTAAAAAAAATATTAAAATCAACTTAAGTACCCCTGTACTACCTTCTTTGTTTTCGAATTTCAGATAGCAAAACAACACTTAAGTTGAATTCGTTTTATTAAAATTGATACTTTAATATGGTTAGAAGTATATAAATTAAACAAGAAGTGTATCCACTTAGCTTAATTTGAGCCCTTCCAATGCATCCATAAAGTTTACGAAGCAGACGATGGTAAAAATAGAGGTCACCATTGAGAATAGAGGATTGAAAAAGTAGAGTGCTAAGCTCAGTAAACATGTATTTGGGTTTTGTCCTATATGAATTTTCACGTTTTCAGAGGGATTAAACATTTTATACTAATTTTAAAAGTCGCGTTACTTCATTTTCTTCGCGATTTATATTTTAAAGGTTATTTTTTATTGTCATGGTCTTTTATTTTGAATTGAATTTAACCCTGTATTTAGCGTTATTTCTGAGTAATATCTATAAAGAAGTTGAAGCCTTGGTTGTTAATGTGGAAGTTGAAACTAATTGATAGTCATCATGAAAATTGAGTCATATTTACACAAACTTCCAGAGAAAAATATATTTCACCAAACATATTGATTAAGTCTTCTATCTTATTTTCAGCCTTTAACCGAACTTTAAACCGAAAGTCTACAGAAAATGTTGATTGGTCTAGGTCTGTAACTCTTGTAGAGGTCAACAAAGCATATGCGTATCTAAGCGAAGCGAAGCGTATAAATAGTCTTTGCTCTCCCTCTAACCTCTTAAACGCACCGTGTAATGTAGCGAAACGCAGTTGTTTCTAACACTCAAAACCTATAATCAAACTAACTTGCAAACCCTCAATTGGCAATATTTTATAAATTAGATTTATCTGTAAAAGTTTTATTTTAACATTTCTAATATCAAATGGTTGACAATATTTTATTAATTAGCTTTATCGGTTCGCTGTAGTCGCGTTACCATGTTATCTGCGTCCGTGCGAAACGGAAATCAAACGAAATTACCTGGCGAGCGAAAATAATAATTATTGCACTTCTTGTATTATTTATATACTTTTGCTATGGTACATTTGATTATAAAAATTTATAAATTACCAAACCCCTCCTCCCACCTCTTCCCGTTTTTAAGTACCAAATGAAGTTATTATTTCAAGTGATTTCTGATTTGGCATAAATATAGGAGCGAGCATTCTACATTTTTACATTCTTCGTAATTACGAGCAAGTTCAAGGGCTAAATATTAGCTATGGAAAATAACGTGGATATGCGTGTAACTAAAGCAGTTCTTAGGTTTTCTTTTAAGCCGGATATGCCAGCCGAAAAACAATTTTCGTTTAGAACGTTAGAAATAATGTTAAGAAAATATAAAAACTGGTATTTACGTGAATTGAACCTGCAAGAGGACGAAGGTTACATCGACGTCCATCTAGCTACCCATGTCGTCATTGAGAAGATTTTTCAAAGATTGGGCCCTCACTCAAGGGAATACATTAACGTAAGCTTGAAATTTGTTTTGATCTAATTATTATTATTATTATTATTATTCGATTCAAAACTTTGATTATACAACATAAAAACTTGCGAAGACTAAAGCGTTAGTAAGTTAGTGTATGTATGTATGTACGATAGTGGATATATGACACAGTGATAAATTGAACTAGTGAATAGAAGGTATGGATTATCGTTTAGCTTATTATTTTGATTTCTTTACTTTATAGATCGAGAGACGTATTGTAGGGGTCTCGGACGAGGAGGAGGAAAAAGTTAATGCAATGCTAGATGTTTTTTTACACGGCGATTTACCCAACGCTGAATAAAACGAAGCATCTTCATCTTCGGTGAAACGGGTACCGACTCCCAAAATTGAAATTAAGGCAAAAAAAATGAAAAAAAATCTGTATAAAAATAAAATAAATAAATTTATTTTGATCCGAATATAGTGAAATATTTATTCGTTGAAGGATCTAGCGACATCTGGCCTGTACAAAGATACACAGGGCAGCATGGATCTGATAACAAACGCCGGATTTATAAAACGTCAGGCTCTAGCAGCTGAATCAAAAGAAATTGAACTTTACGGAAACATTTTTGCGATATTTTTTTGATTAACGGTGTACAACTTAAAGTTTCTCTAACTAGAAAAAAACAATGATTTAACCCTATTGACGCGTAAAGTTTAAATTATGCCTAAATTTTACTACCCCCTCAACAAGGTTTATTACATAGTAATTCCAAATATCCCTTTACCCGTACCGAGATTAAAATAACTTTTAGGACTTGAAGTTTCGATTATCTCAAGTGTTATTTAATCTCTAGATATACGACCCAGCGTTCTTTTAGTTCCTGGACCCCCTCGAGGAGAGACACGTAGCACGATTCTTTTATTTCCTATCCAACAATAATCATTTCAGTATATATCTGCAATTGCTAAAGTAGTGTATTCTACCGAGTTAATAGTCTCTAAGATTTCCTCTAGTGGGAACCCCGAAACAGGATTAATTTTTATCAAAGTTGTATGAGAAGTAAGCGCAATGTATTTTCAGCTATTCTAATTTGCCTAATTTAACACGTGACGATTTTTTAGCGCCAACCAATGAGCAGTAACCAGGTAAATTAACGATAGGGTGCGAACAGATTTGATATTCTCTAAGATAATCTCGTACCATTGTCATTTCTTTTAAACGTTCCAATTGCGAATCAGTTACTGTAGTGAAGGAAAGGGTAGGGTCTTGGGTATCAGTTAAATCTATTATTTCCATTTCTGGAGAATCGGGTAAAGTTACTATGGGTACTTCTGGGAGCAGCTCGTTATCAGTTATATCAATCAATTAAGGGGAGTCGATTATAATCATTTCAGGGCTATCAACTAAATTAATTTCTGGGTATTGTACACCTTTCATTTCATTTTAATGCCAATTTACTTTGAAAATTGTCAACGTGGTATTTCCAAAACTCTCCGTCGAGTAGCAAAGGGTTTTTTTTTCAAATACTCAAGTGGGTTAATATCTGCCGTCAATCATTAGAGGCAGTTTAAACTGTCAGAGAGAGAGGGAGAGACAGCCAATAGAATTTGAGGGTTATTTGAAGTTTAGATCACGTGATGAATTATTCTCAACAAGATAGGAATAAATTAATCTTACACGTGTCATTTCTCTTCGGCACATTGACGAGTAAAGACCTGCTGACGGATCGCTCAGTCTTTTCTACAGCTCGACAAAGGATTTTTACCCGTAAAGTAAGTAACTATTTTTTCTTGGTAATAGACTATATTTTTAGACATATTTAAAACAATTTGCATATTGAAAAAAGCGTTTATATTGAGAATTTTAGCGTAGAAATTTAACCATATTGATAAAATTAGGTTTAGTAGACTTAGGGGTAAATGTAGACTTAGAGAATGTATCATTTGAAACTATAGAACGTATTTGGTCTAGATCAGCTATGGACATTGAAGTGTATCGACTTGAAACGTTTCGTCACTGGAAAAATCCGCACGTCACTAAGGAGCAACTAGCGAAGGCTGGATTCTACTATATTCAGCGGGGCGATGAAGTACGATGTTACAAATGCCATGGCGTATTAGAAGGATGGAAATCAGGAGACGTACCAGAACTTGAACATGCTAGATTCTTTCCAAACTGTCCGGCTAGGGATAATTCACCATCGGAAAAAAGTACCTTTCGCTAGAATGGGACATTCCCCCGACGCCAAAAGCAACTACGGTCTCTGACAAAAGCTTCTCACCTGTACCTGAAGAAGAAGAAGACGTTTGTGACTGTCCCTCGGATGTCAGACGATACTGCTGCTAAACACTAAAAATACGTGAGTTAGAACTTTTAATTAAATTAAGTTGCAGGAGATCGTTTCACCCCATTTAAATGCCTGTAAACTTAACTACTTTAATTTGTTTTAATTGTGTAATGTACAAGATAACCATCTAATGGAATATCTGATAGTACCTACTAACATGTAAAACAAAGTTCTAAAATAAAAAAATTAAATGTAAATAACTTGTTTTTATTGCCTAGAGATTAGAAATTAAGGGGTTCGGAAGCGATAAGCAAACGGGTAAAAATCTAATCTCCAGATATCTGCGCGAGGAAAACTAATTTTGGAGAATGGGGATGGGGGAAAGCAACCGGTGAACGAGAGAGAGAGAAAGTATCCAGTGAATGGGGGTGGGGGAAAGCAGCTGGTGAACGGGAGAGAGAGAATCTGGTGATTAGAAATTCTGGTGATTAAGGGAGGAACGCAATGGGGGAAAGGAGCGGGTGAACGAGAAAGATAATCTGGTGATTAGAAATTCTGGTGATTAAGGGAGGAACGCAATGGGGGAAAGGAGCGGGTGAACGAGAGAGATAATCTGGTGATTAGAAATTCTGGTGATTAAGGGAGGAACGGGAGAGGCGCGGGTGAACGGCGGGAGCCAAGCAACAGCTTTGTGTCCTTCTGGTGAATGAGAATGAACCAGTATAGGGCTTTCAACAGCACAGTAAGGGTTACAATCGGTTACAATATACCGCCGACAGTTATTTGAACAGTCAGCCAATTGTAATATTTACCGTCTACAAACTTTGGACTCTTACCCGACACATGAACTCTTAACCCACTGTATTTCGGTGCCTATGTGCTACTGGGGGTGTACTACGTGGCCTAGGCCAAGCGCTCACTGCTCTTCGTAACGTCTCCGTCCAAGCTTCCACAACCCTTTGCTTGCAGGACGGATACGAAACGGAGAGCCATTGGGCACCTAGTGTAAAGCGCCACGTTACTTAAGTGGCGCTTTACACGTAATACCCCAGGAATACGGTACAGTTACCGAATATTTTTGGAAAATCAAACTCCGCGTAAGTTGTCTATTTCTTTATTATGTTTATGGGTGCGAATTTTTGTACAAAGTCCGGGCCTGTCCATTAACGGCGTCAAGTCGACCCAAAGTTTGAAGTCTTACACTAATAAAAGCCTACGTAGTTATAAAATAATTTGCACTTACCGTTTGAAACATAAACATGTAAAGAACGCGCCGTTTCTTTTTGACGTTGTTATTTCCTAGTTGACCTAACTAGAGTTAACTGATCTAGTTGGGTCAAAAATGTGTCTCGGGTGAAAAGGCCTTTGCCAATTAATCCAATTCATCAAACTTGAACTAAGCAAAATGGCTGGGAATCTCCTTAATGTATCAACACATCACGGTTTTTTCCTTTCAAAAAGCTCTTTGGCCATACCGAAGCTGTCCTACCTTCTGCGAAGCGCTCCTGTCTGGCAGTCTAAAGACGGTCTCCTGTCTTTCGATGAGTGTCTCCGGATGGCGCTCCAGGAAGTCACAAATACTTTGATGGATGAGGGCCCCTGGATACAGTCGTCGCTTCCCGTTGCGAAGGGTGGGTTGGAATCCGACACGCTTCTAAGCTTGCCCTCCCGGCTTTTCTCTCATCACAATCCAGCGTAGCCGAGCTGATTCGACAAATCTTACCAACCCACATAACTGACCCTCGTGATTTGGTTTTTTACGATGCTCTTAATCTATGGGAACGCTTTACAGAATCGACCTTATCTTCACCCGATCATTGGCGTCACCAGAGCGTGTGGGAAGGTCCAATTGCCGACAACTCCATCAACTCTTTGTCTGCCTTGGCATCGAGTGAACGTGATAAAGCTCGGCTACTCTCTGTAAGCTCTAAAGAGTCTGGCGCTTGTTTAAACGCTCTCCCATCGCGTCCTTGGGCACTCATTTAATCAACGACTCTTTCCGCATCGCTGTCGGTATTAGGTTGGGCGCCCGGATCTGTGTTCCCGACATTTGCAACTGCGGAAGCCAGGTGGATTCCCTCGGCACTCACGGGCTTAGTTGTAAAATAAGCGCTGGTCGTCTTAATAATAATAATAAAGCGAGCGCTTGTTTCCGCGGGTGTTCCATCTATTCTCGAGCTCCCAGGCCTATCGCGGGACGACGGAAAACGTCCGGATGGGATGTCTTTGGTCCCTTGGTCTGGCGGTAAGTCGCTAGTTTGGGACTTTACACGCACAGACCCCCTCGCGCCTTCGTATTTGGCAGCTTCTTCTACAGCCCATCTCTGGGCCGCTACCCAGGCTGAAGTGAAGAAAAGGTCTAAGTACCCTGGACTCTAGAATCAGTACACTTTTAAAGCGGTGGCCGTTGAAACTCTCGGCTCGTTCGGTAAAGAAGGTTTGGATTTAGGGCACGCCATTGGCCTTCGTTTAAAGGATGTCACTAGTGAGCCGCGTTCGGTTCAGTTCCTTCTCCAATGCATCGCGATCGCAATTCAGCGGGGCAACGCGGCATCAATTTGAAACACCTTTCCTCCAGGGGATTCCCTAGAGGATTACCTCTATTCTTTGTAAATTTGGTAAATATTTGTGAAATAAAATTAAACATTTATCTTTAAAGCAAGTGTCGGCTCTATCATTGCCTACGTTATTTTTGATTGGGTCGATGTATCAAAGATGGCTATGGTTGCTCAGATCGCTGGAAAGGTGCTTCCACCTAGTATCGCCTTTCAAAAACGTTTTATCGTTTATTTTCAAGTCGACAATTACGTGTTTGCCGAAAGGCGAATCCAAGCGAGGTCGAATTAGCACGTGATTACAAATAATCCTTCTGATACGTTGTTACGATTACCCAATGAGCTAAAAGCATGTTTTTGGCCACGCCATATGGGTAAATTATGCTGGGTAATGTGCCTAATCAACTTGTTTAAATTTGCACGGTGGCGACATATGTCGATAAAGAACGCAATTATACTAGAGCCGACACTTGCTTTAAAGTAAAGACAAACAAAATAATATTAAAGCGTATCTTCCAGTCTATAGGCGCTTTCATCAAGGCCAATCTAGAGGCTGGTGACATCTATTAGACTGATTGGAAACTGCTTTTAATATTTTTTTAAAGATTACTAGTTCATTAGACGTCACTAGCCACTTGACTTTTCTTTAAAAACCAAAAGCCATTGTTTCAATAATTTCGGCGGGTAATTTCTAGAAAAATATGGATTAAAAGTTTGCTTTTGTCTGTGGCCTTCGGGTGTCCTTCTTTACTGTATCTAATACTGAGTTGTCTCTCCCGTAGAAATTCTATACACCTTGACCGGCGAACATGAAATGAAAAAAGACCCCCCCCCCCAAAAGTGTAGACAAGTATAAAGCCCACAGAACAATTTTAGCGGAAATCTGTACAGCTCAACGCGAAATTTGAAATTTAAATTTCTATTTGTAAAAAAAAATTAATATTTAATGGCGAACTTAGAGAGCGTCTGCGTGCCTATCAATTTGAATACTAAATGCCTAGTTACGGCACTGTAAGGCGATAAGAAACCAACAATGAACTTCCAAATACCTGAGCAATAGTTATGTTTTTAATTTTTGAGCTATTCTAAGTTGATATTCGTTGTATAATTTCACTTTGCTTTATATGAAACATCAAAAGTATAAATAAAATTATAATTCTAAATATTGGTTCTTTCGGGAATCAAACCATGGGGCATGCCACGCTAACATATGCTCCATCCACCAAATTATAACTTTCAAAACCATTTTTAGCTACGAAATTGTAATTTTATTAAAATAATATATTTCAAAAGCTGTCCAATCTCTGTTGATTTTAGTAAATGTTGACATTATTATTATTAGCGTAATGTGCGTCATAATAATGACACTTTCTAAATATGACTTGACCATTGTGATTCTGAAAATGCAAGGGCGTAGCACTGATGTTTCAAAAGTTGTCTAAAATGACTTTTCCCATTCCGCGCCAATATTTTCAAACTTCGAGAATAACATTATAATATGGTAATCGTTTGAAAATAACCATGTAATTTTCTTCATCATCGTACCCTATTTAGATTTCGAGAAAAGTTAAATTACAAACTACGACGGTTTTCGAATTAGATAGTTAAGATAGCATCTTGTATTAGAGACTAAAAACGAAGAAAGGGATGCCACACACAGTGGCACTATTAAATTGAAATGGTCTTGGTTAAAAAGTGTAAAGTAGGGGACCACAAATTCAAAGTTAAACAACACGAAAAAGGATTTGGAAAATACTGAAATGTACCTTAATCGCTGAACAGCCTGATCTATACATTCGAAAGTGTGTCATGGAAACCTCAAAATTAGCTGGCATACTCTGACGGGTGTTCATCATCATCATCATTTTGTGGAATGAGTCTGGGCTTCTTGATTTTATTATCATTATCATTTTCGTTTACGTAAATACGTTATGATTCGTTTATACTCTTTTAGTTTGTAGATGTCTTACATATTGATATAGCTGTATATTTCCGACATCATCAGCTGGTTCCTCCCAAATCACTGCTTTTTGAATTATGTTACATAACCTTTCTCTGTTAACAATGTTCGTGAGATTCTCGTAACCCGCCATCTTAAGAAGAATTTTTTCATTAGATGCTTTTTAGCGAGTTCTCACGAGAAGAAAAATTATCACTAAGAACTCTTCTCAAGAGAAGAATTCCTTCTTAGAATTTTGACGCGTCCCTTATGAGCTGTGGCTTCGCGACCATAGGTTATAATGGCGCTCGCCGACCCATCTACCGTTTGGCCATGGGCAAACTACTACAGGACACGCAATTCTATACTAAGCTCCAATAGAGTATTTCTCTTCGAACTGTCGCGCTATTCGACTGGAGCGCTACTGTGCGTAATTCGCGGGAGTTAAAAATCTGGTTCAAAATAGCGACTATCTCCCTAGCCTGATTTACGAATTAATAAATATTTTTTTAGCTATGGCCCCGAAAAAATGTTATTACGGTAATTGTCGCAGTGATACTAGGTTATTTAAAGGTGCAAACTTAAAATTTTATCGATATCCAAATCCCCAAAAGCAACAAATTAAGTTTGAGCAATGGTTAAGGGCCAGTGGTTATTCAAAATAGCCTAGATATATTTGCTCGACACATTTTCTTGGTAATTTAATTTAACTGCCTTCATTACGAGGGCTATTTTGTGTATCCTCTAGTTTTTCAACCGTTTCACAAAGAATAGATTTATATCTATTCTCAAGAATAGCTAATATTTAAAAATACGTATCATGTTAGTTAATAAAATAGATTAGTATAACTTAACATGAAAATTCGGCGTTAATTTTACCTTTCAATAATCTAATCTCCAACTCCATGGAAGTTGCCATCTTGAACCAAATTTTTAAATTCAAAGAACTTCACTAGGAGAGTTATAGATCTAAAGTCCATAATGCGTTCTACACAAACGTTAAAGATTATAACATAGTAATCTCTAGTATCGCTGATAATATATCATAAGAGTAAGTATTTTATTAAAAAACTGTTTGATTTTTTTTATGATTTTAATTCCATTTTTTTATGTGTCTTTTACAGAGATAAGAAGAAAATATGGGGCTGCAGGCCCGAAAATATGTTTGATCAAAGTCTATTTTGACTCTTTAACTTTATGGAGTATTCATCTTCACTCTCACTGAATGGTGGACTTATAGCTCAAATGTGTTCCGTGAATAGTTTAGTGAATTTGTATTTCGAAAAGTAAGATTTGCAGTGTATTCTCCGAAAGTTAAGGAAGGTTCGCTGTTTTTAAAGTTTATTTTGGACCTGTACATGTTTCAATTTAACTTTTTAAGTTTATTATTCATTACTCTCACTGAGTGGTTCGCCTAAAGCTTTAGTTTATACTGTGATATTTTATATAGTTAAATTGAAATTCCAAAAGTAAGATTTGGATAGATATTAAAATTAAGCTTCGAGAAACAGCAATTTCTAGAGTACATTTTTCATCCGATAGTCTTTTTTTTAAGGAATAGTATTAAATGGCTTAGTTTTATTTAGACGAATTTTGTACGGGACCAAGCTGGGCTCTATGGACCATGCTGGGACGTCCCAGGGACGATTTGTGTTTGCTCTGAATGAACGTCCTAGTTTCATCCCTATTGAGCCATGATTGAACCAAATTAAAGGCCTAAAGACATCTCTAGGTTTTATAGAAAGACATCCAGCGGACGACCGCCGTAATCGCCGTTGGACGTCCGAAAACTCGTCCCCGGGACGTACTACGGCTATAGACCAACCGGATATTTGGACGTCCTTTAACGTCCAACCGACGTCAACCCCGGATTTTGGGATGTCCTACGGACGAAGGCAAGATCCGAGTGTGACGTCTATCGGATGTCCAAAGGACGTTTTTGTGTTTGCTGGGGAGTTTATTGTTAAGAAATATTCTGTAGACGATTTTTTCACAATTAAAGCCTTGTACAAGTCTCGAATTGAACACGTTCACCGTAGTATAACTATAACCACGACTATTCTACACAGGTTAGAGATCTTGTACCTTCGTACATGCTAGAGAAGCGGGGATCCTTATTTTCTGCTGACTGGCAACCCTCTTGCTAGAATAGCTACCCAAGCGCCATCGATATTTAGCAAAGAGTACTTACTATTTTTTTATAAAATTATTCGTAAATATATATTTAAATATAGCTACAACAGCATATATTAAGAATGTTTTACAATTTTTATTTACGCATTTTAATTTTTTTAACTATTAATTACTCAAAATTAAAAAGGTGACTCTAGTAATAGGCCATTATTTATTTAGCTGTGAAGGGGTTAGAGTGTTTTTTAACTTAATAAATTAAGCCATTCTTCAAGTTGATTTTCATCTTTAGCCCGAAAAAGGTGAGGTTTTTCAACTGGTTTCTTCTTTTTGGAGGGGCAATTATAAATGTAGCAAGACATCCTAATAATAACAAGTTGGCAAGCCAAAATATACCTCTCCTCGGAGGAATGGTCCCTAGTGGTATTAATTTCTCGAGACGACCCTTAAAGATATCTCCGCAATTAAGAGTTATTTTCTTAAAACGTAATCTCGGTTCAATCCCTGCCCGGTATAAAATTTTAATTTTAATTTAAATAATTGAGACGGAACAACCGAGTTTAATTTATTCAGAATATTATAAATTAAGTAGTTACAACAGCGAGTTAGACTTACTAAAACATTGCACAATTGAATTTAACCCTATTTACAGAACAAGTTTATCAGTTAAATATAATACGAAGCAAATTTTAATGAAAGAAATATGTAAAGAGAGTATTTTTTTTATCGCTTACGAAATACTTGCCGCATCTTTAACGCTCATTTTAATTCAACACTCGCCCTTGATGAAGATACCGTAGAATAGCTTTATTCGATATCTGTTAGTGGACGACTCGTAGACTTCATGTTTACGTTGTGACACATACCGCATGAAAAAGACCAATACCGTATCACGACCCTTTAACTTTCGGGAGTGATCGTCTTGTTATTTTTCTACTTTTTATCATTTTTTTCCCCTCAGCATAGCCCTCTAGGGACCATTCATATATTGTTTTTGTTTCATTTCATTTATCTGGCCTATTCTGGCAGCCCCGTAGCTTTTTCGTTTTTTACACACCCCGATAAGATAAGGGGTCATCTATTTATCTTGTATATAAAGCCAAGACAACTTTGTACAAAACATTCAGATTTTCTTTAGTTTTGTTTTAATCGTTTCTTCAAGGGTGATCAGAATGTGGTATACAGCATTCGGTGACGCGGTTCGACATGAAGGTCAAAAGTGCACGGTACTTGTGCGGGTATTTCGGTCGAATTCGTGGTTGTGCGCGATGACTTTGGTGTAGAAGTTATGTGCGGTTCTTCCTTGGAAGGTTACTTGAAGAGCGATAAGTACTTTTGAACATTTCCCTTTATAATTTCTCTTTATTTCGTTTAAATGTATTGTGTAAACTGAAACTCTTATGTCCCGACCTAATTTCCTGCGAGTTTAGCAGACGATTATATGCCACCCCTTTTTTAGACCAGAAACCCCGTAGATTTAGTTCTTTTGTTCAACTGTCAGAGCAGCCATACTCCTTTATCATCTAGTCTGTCAAATCCTCCACATCCGAAACTAAATACGAAATTGGTGATAGTTAACTATTTTTATTTACGTCAGGCTAGCCAAAGCCAGTTTCTTTATATTTATTTTTTTAAAACTACCAACCAAAGTATTTTTTGAATATATATATTATTCGTCACAACCCCAAGGCCCACCATAGCCACGAACTGTTAATCCTTTAACCGTTAGGTAAGAAGTACCAGTTAAATTGTATACGATTACCATTGATAAACCCAAGTACAAATAAAAGAGTTACTGTTTTGCATAGCTACTATTGATTTCATTTACCTACTCTGTGACAATACCGACTCTAAGGATCCGAACAAATAAATTCGATACATACGGCACGGGGAAATAAGTATTTAAATTTCCCTCGAGTTTAGTGCGTGGGTCAGATTCTCAAGGTTACATTTGGAACTTTTTGAATCTTCCCTCCTTACTGATCTCCACGACTCCCCTAAAACCCCCCTGAAACTTATAGTGTCGTAATATCTGGCGCAGTCGGCAGGATCCTTAGATTAACAGTCACATTGTTACATGGTCGGCTGAGTGAAGTCAAATAATAATTGTGTAAAATAAATTTTGGTATTATGAACTCTGAGTGGACGCTTCCCAGGGGAGCGACTAATTGTCCATCTTCCGAGGAAGATCTTAATGAGGCTCAAACAGCCATGAATAGAGATAAGGCAGAGAGAATAAGAGAAACAACCGAATTTCTAGAAAGAATAGATCCTTTTAATCTTTCGGGTAGAACATCCCAAGTGCCTTCGGAGTTCATAAACCAGTTCGCACAATGGAAGTTAGCTAACTCTCAAGCAAATAGCGACCCCGTACCTAAACGAATATCTGAGTTACGACCAACCAATCCCATTAGGTCCCCTCAAAGTAACAGCGGCGAAATACCGTCAATATTCGAGTCAACTAGGGTAGAGCAGGGGATTGAACCCACGGCGACCAATGTACGCTGCAATTGGGGGTCTCCAATCTTCTCCCAACCTTCTCGGGTTACTAATGTATATACAACCCCAAGAACTACTGGTCCGATATATTCAACTACAATACAAAATACTACACCCAGACTTAGTACGCCAAGTGTTAGCAATAATGTCAATGTTTCTAGTGGAAATAGAATGCCTCATTGGCAGAACCCTTATGACTTTTCTCAGTATGTAGGGTCAAAACCAATGTCAAGACTACCCGATATTTCCCAAGGTTTTTTCAATGCGTCGCAAACTCAACCAATTAATTACAGTTATGCGAACCAATTACCGAATATTGCTAGTGCTATGCCAACAACTGTTAGATACAGTCTCCCAACAGTACCACAACCTGTGGTTGGCCAGGGTTTAATGTTCCTCATGTAGCGAATCCAGCAGGGCAAATTAGTCAAAATCCAATAGGGTCTCACTATCCCTATTACATACCACCACCTGGGTACTCCTACTCCAACCTCTCTCAGGGTCCTATGCAGTATGTTCAGGCCCCAATGCAATATTTACCAATGCAACCTCCACACCGTCGTAACCCGATCAAGGTTCCACCTATTCGATTCAGTGGGGAAGACGATGAGAGTCCGAAAGACTTTAAAGACTCAATCCTTGAATACCAACGGGCAATGCAACTATCGAATGATGAACTTTTAACCATTTTACCATTAATGTTAGAAGGCCAAGCAAAGTATTGGTACCGACAACATGCTGTCCAGATGCATTCCTGGGCAGAATTCAAAAGGCTATTTGATCTCAAGTTTCTAGACAGTACGTATACAGACAAAATCTGGCTCCAGATACAGGAGTGTAAACAAGGAGATTCGGAAACACCCGATAAATATGTCAGTAGGATGCTCAGTCTCTTTAATAAATTAGACGTCACGGAACGACCTCGTGAAACAATGATGGTGCGGCAAATCAAAACCGGGTTACTCCCAGACTTTGACGCATTGTTATCCTTCCATCGAGTTACAACCATAAGAGACTTACAGGCAATCATACCTCAAATAATACCTTTTCAAAAAGTTTTACAGAGAGACCGGAAGGAAGCTGCGATTCAACATGTCAAATTTCACCTACCACCAACCCAAGGAGTATATCGTTGTTACCAGTGCGGCGCTTTCGATCACCATAAGCGGGATTGTCCCAGAGTTCCGACAACGAACAAACCAGCAGGAACAGAAGCGACGGCTTGCCTAACGTCAATAAGGACAACCCAAGAGGAGCCAGACAACACAGGCCTCCCTCAAGTGGTTACCCTGGATTCTTCAGGAAATGTGTACCCCTTACCTACTACTAGTTCACAGTATCTAAATACCATTATTCAAGTTCCCAGTGCTCCGACGAAGGACTGCCAGATCCCTAGTCTCTTCGCATACGCAGAAACGGCAAATTATGGCAAAGGAAGGATCAGCCACAATCCCGATGACTCCCCAACCCAGCCACAAGGTGAGGACATCCAGGAAGGCACCAAGAAAGCGGGCCTCGTATTTCTAAAAATTTTATGGAATGAACAATGGATCACAGCCATGATCGATACTGGGGCGGAGTATTCCTATTTCAATAAAACTACTTTTCTCCAGAGCCTTCCATATTTCCCTATTGAAACTCTTGAGAAAAACCAAGTGCAACTGGCTGCCAAAGGACATGTAGTCACTAAATACGGACCAGTACAGCAAACGATTCGACTTCAATCACAGACGGGTCCACAAATCAAGTTCCAATTCCACATCTTAGAGGATCTCGTAGCACCCATGATTCTGGGAACAGACTGGCTTTTTTATATGAGAGCTCAAATGGACTATAATAGACAGACGGTAGCAGTGCATTATAACGGGTTCATTTGGACTTTTCCTTTCACAGACATCAACCCGAAAAAAAAGAAACCCCATAAACCAGTTGAACTACCAGACAACCTACCACTCACGCCGATACAACATCAGCAACTAACCGCGCTTGTTAATATGTTTCCCACTGTTTTCAGCGATAAACCAGGACTGGTGCGATCGTTTCAACACACAATCGAGACCGGAGATGCCAAACCAGTCGCATGCCGTCTGGCGAAGACCTCCCCCGCTGAAAAGAAAGTAATAGAAGAGCATGTGGAAGCCATGTTACGGGATGGTATTATACGACCATCAACCAGTCCTTGGGCGGCGCCAGTAGTGATGGTACCAAAGAAAACCGGGGATACCAGGTTTTGTGTGAATTACAGAGCCCTCAATCAAGTGACAGTGAAGAACAGTCATCCGATGGCCGATGTGGAAGTAGTTATATCCAGCTTGGGTAATCCTCAATATATTACCACCATCGATCTTAGAGCAGGATATTGGCAGATTCCAATGGAAGACAAAAGTATACCTAAAACCGCTTTTTTAACCCATCTTGGACTTTTCGAATTTGTAGTCATGCCGTTCGGACTCTCGGGAGCCCCAGCCACCTTCCAGAGGGCGATGGACTCAATCTTCCCCTTTCCAACCAGGAAAGCCTATGGGCTCGGATTATATATGGACGATTTATCAACCGGTGCCGAACTCTGTTACAAACATCTCAATGACTTACATTATTCATTCTCAACCTTAGAAGCAGAACATCTCACTGCACGAATCGATAAATGTCGATTCACGCAGAAAGAAGTAAAAATTTTGGGGCACATAGTTGGCAATGGTGGAGTCAAACCAGACCCCGACAAGGTCAAAGCATTAGAAGGATATCCAGTACCTACCACCATCAAAGAAATACAAAGTTTCCTAGGCTTAGCTGGATGGTTCCGAAAATTTATTCCTAATTTCGCCGCTGTGGCAGCCCCACTCAACCAATTAAAGAAGAAAGGCGAGCCGTTTGTATGGAACGAACCACAACAGGTAGCCTTTGATACATTACGGAATTATTTAATTATCCCTCCCATACTAGCCAATCCAACCACCGAAGGCAAATTTTTTATTCACACGGATGCCAGTGGAGTGGGGATAGGAGCAGTGTTACTTCAAGAGCAACAAGGAGAGAAAAGGGTTATTTATTATGCCAGCCGTAGTTTAACAGACCTCGAGAAAGCATACTCTAGTTCCGAAGCAGAATGTTTAGCAGTGGTATGGGCGGTCAAGAAGTTCAGAGGATATGTTGCTGGTACCCACTTTATTGTATTCACGGATCATCAAGCTCTGAAATGGCTCTTTAGTCTTAAAGATCAACACGGGCGATTGGCACGCTGGGCACTGAAACTCCAAGAATACGATATGGACATAGAATATCATCCAGGTACAGTAAACCAACTAGCTGATCCGCTTTCCAGAAATTTTTCAGAAAGACCAGAAGTCCCAGGCGATTCCATTCAGAACTTATGGGCACTAATCAATCCAGAGGTGAACCCATTCGAAATCCCTGCCAGGAAACCAGAAGTGACAAGGACCAAACAGAGCCCGAGTAAAACAACTGTTAAACAGGCCAACCAAAGCCACACGAGGGAAACAGAAAAACCGACCGACCACAGTCTACAGACCAATACAATGAATCCTTTTTTAATGACTTTTGCGAATTATGAAATAGAAAAACCCAAAGAGACAATTTCCATCATTCGGGCGTTACCAGAAGACCCGTGCTTGACGCTCCTCAACAAACAGCAGTGGGCAGCTTTACAAACACAAGACCCGACTATCGCACCGCTGCTAACAGCTGATTTACAACAACATCCAGAGTGGGAAAAAAGAGACGATATTATCTTTAAAAAACCCGACAACCCAGAAGGTGCTTCAAGACTACTCGTTCCAAAAGACTCATATCAATCTCTTTTACAGACTTACCACGACAGTCGATTTGCAGGGCATATGGGCGCCGCACGAACTTATCAAAAAATGAAAGCCTCCTACTATTGGAAGGGGATGCGTAAATTTATTATCGAGTACGTCAAAGGGTGTGTTACGTGTCAAAGAATGAAGGTCGAGAGACTCAAATCACCGGGAATGATGTTATCTGCTACCACCAGAGGACCCTGGGAGATGGTGGGTATAGACCTCATGGGCCCTTTCCCCAAATCAGAAGAGGGCAATGTTTACCTAGTGGTATTTGTCGATTATTTTACGAAAGCTATAGAATTAGCCCCTCTAAAGACTGCATCCGCCACCGAAGTAGCCAAACTTTTTGTCAAAAATATAATATGTAGATGGAATACCCCAATAAAAGTCTTCTCGGACAACGGAGTCCAATTCATTAGTGACCTTTTTCAAGAGTTAATGATTCTTCTTAAAATTGAGCAGGGTTTTACTAGTCTTTATTATCCCCAATCCAATCTCACGGAACGATACAACCAGAATATCGGTCGTTTATTAGCTACCTATGTGGGCCAAGACCATAGAAATTGGGATAAGAACTTACATTTTTTACGGTTAACCCTCAATACGTATCCAGTAGCGTCTACGGGATATACCTCGTACTATTTAAATTACGGTAGAGAGGTTCGTCTCCCCGGGGAGTTACAATTCGATGAACTTGAATTAGAAACCACCGCCCCAACCACAGAGTTTGTTAATAAATTAAAAGAAGAGTATGAACTAGTGAAAACTAATATTGATAAGAGTAACAAACGATATAAAGAACATTACGACAAAAATAAACGTAACCAATTTTTAGTAATAGGACAGTTAGTTTGGGTTAAAACACATCCACTATCCAAGGCCGCAATTAACTTTATGCAGAAATTGGCACCTAAATACGACGGGCCGTATCGAGTTGAACGAAAACTAAACGATTTAACTTACGAACTCAGTGACCCTGATACAAACCTTACGGTAGGCCGATACCACATATCAAAGCTCAAAATATACCACGAACAATTGTGGCCAATGAACTATACGCCGTCAGACGACCCCGACCCGATAGTGACTCCACAAGAACCATCTGTTGCGGACGAACCATTACCCTCAATAGCCGGTCCTTCGGGCATCCGACCACGAAAACGAAAGCAACCGCCTGCCAAACCAAGTAAGCCGAGGAAAAGGCCAGGGAAGAAAAATCAAAAAGACTGGGATGGACCCTGTGCGTCCGAGCCTTGCATCATCGACCAAGACAAAGAACCGATTATAAACTGGGTTGCGTGTGATACCTGTAACAAGTGGTTTCATACGATCTGTGTCGGGCGACGAGACATCACGGACAGCACCGAGGATTTTAATTGTAAAATTTGTCAACCTACTAATCTGTCTCTTTCTTTCTCCCCCCGTAGAATGGAAGGAAAACCAACGCCCAACCAAAGGCCCCATCCACCCAAACCGTGGACCAAGGTGAGACGGTCCACGCCTCCACCACTACCAATACCGAAAACATCAGTACTATATCAAGCCCCAACCATCATCGCCAGTGCATGTGCGGCAGGGAAGCCATTCTTGGCAGTGTTCAACACCCGGGAGACCGTAGGCAACATGCAGGTGAAGGTAGGGAGGGGAGAAGACAATGAAATAAGCGATAGCGAAATAAACCCTCAATGGCAATGGTGCGGGCCCCTCGGGAACAACCGCAACATCCCCGAATACGTAAATTGGGACATACCCCAAGAATCGGCTTCCAGAACAAAAGCCCCCCTTAACTGGAATAGGGCTAAAGAAGAAAAACTAGCACAAGACTTCCCGGAGCTACCTCCCGTCAAGGCCAATGAGCAGGTCCTCGTCATCGATAGTGGGGATACCCTCCCTCCGAACGTCTTCCTACCGGAAGCTTGGCGTAGCCTTCTTCTGTCCAATTCAGAGACGCTTAAGGAAATAGCACCTCGACCAAGACAACCGGAGCAAAAATTACCAGAACCTGAGACAGCGAAAACCAGAGGCAGAGGAAGAGGAAAGAGGCCAACCATAGCTGAACCTTCGACCGACGCACCAGAATCCATGCCAGCTCAAGAAGGGTGGAGACCCGCCACAGTCTCACCCTCTGGACCACCACCTATTATGACCAGGGGCAGAGGACGAGGCTTGAAACCAACCAAAGTTTCAACCTCTGACTCTCCCCTCAACTCACTCCCAATCAGAGGACGTGGTAGGGGAAGACACATAATAACATCTACCCCCTCCATTCGAGACATCCACGGCCAGTTTCCCATATATTTGGAAAAATCAGCCACAAAACCAGAACTATGGTTATTAACCCCAAAAGGGATCGAGCAAACTAACCAACACGATCCCGACACACTCATAACAAGGATCGAGCCGGAAGACGAGTCAACCTTCCCGGCCGCGGAGGCGACACCCCGCTTCCAAAAACCACCTCACACCATCAACCACACAGACCCGATCCTTCCAGCAGAAAATACCATCCACTATCCACCATACAAAATAAAGAGGAAACCGAGGGGACCCAGACTCTTGCAGCCGAGTTTCATTGAGAAGGCAAAAGCAAGAAATCGAGAAGGCGGAGTCTCCACCCAGACACCAAAGATCTGGAGTTGCCACCGCTCAATTCAAGGAAGCCTTCACCCCAACCCCCAATACTGGGAAAATAGATGTAAGTTGTGCGGAGACTTTTTTCATCCGTTCAAAGATTGCACCCAATTGCTTATCGTCGAAGAGTCCCCCACCTCTTATTCCGTTCAAACACAGACTGTAAATCTACGAAACCCTCATACCGACCCATTATACGAAGAAGGCCAAGTGCCATAAACATTCCACCTAACATGTATCCAGTGTATTAATTTGTCTTTTGTTTCCACGTTAACAATAAATAACGAGTATTGTGTATGTATACCCCTCAAGTTAATTTATTTTTTGTTCGAGGACGAACAAGGCTTTAAAGGGGGGGGAGATATCACGACCCTTTAACTTTCGGGAGTGATCGTCTTGTTATTTTTCTACTTTTTATCATTTTTTTCCCCTCAGCATAGCCCTCTAGGGACCATTCATATATTGTTTTTGTTTCATTTCATTTATCTGGCCTATTCTGGCAGCCCCGTAGCTTTTTCGTTTTTTACACACCCCGATAAGATAAGGGGTCATCTATTTATCTTGTATATAAAGCCAAGACAACTTTGTACAAAACATTCAGATTTTCTTTAGTTTTGTTTTAATCGTTTCTTCAAGGGTGATCAGAATGTGGTATACAGCATTCGGTGACGCGGTTCGACATGAAGGTTAAAAGTGCACGGTACTTGTGCGGGTATTTCGGTCGAATTCGTGGTTGTGCGTGATAATTCTTTGTGAAAAGAAGTTATGTGCGGTTCATTCCTTGGAAGGTTACTTGAAGAGCGATAAGTACTTTTGAACATTTTCTTTATATTTTTTCTTTATTTCGTTTAAATGTATTGTATAAACTGAAACTCTTATGTCCCGACCTAATTTCCTGCGAGTTTAGCAGACGATTATATGCCACCCCTTTTTTTAGACCAGAAACCCCGTAGATTTAGTTCTTTTGTTCAACTGTCAGAGCAGCCATACTCCTTTATCATCTAGTCTGTCAAATCCTCCACATCCGAAACTAAATACGAAATTGGTGATAGTTAACTATTTTTATTTACGTCAGGCTAGCCAAAGCCAGTTTCTTTATATTATTTTTTTAAAACTACCAACCAAAGTATTTTTTGAATATATATATTATTCGTCACAACCCCAAGGCCCACCATAGCCACGAACTGTTAATCCTTTAACCGTTAGGTAAGAAGTACCAGTTAAATTGTATACGATTACCATTGATAAACCCAAGTACAAATAAAAGAGTTACTGTTTTGCATAGCTACTATTGATTTCATTTACCTACTCTGTGACAATACCGACTCTAAGGATCCGAACAAATAAATTCGATACATACGGCACGGGGAAATAAGTATTTAAATTTCCCTCGAGTTTAGTGCGTGGGTCAGATTCTCAAGGTTACATTTGGAACTTTTTGAATCTTCCCTCCTTACTGATCTCCACGACTCCCCTAAAACCCCCCTGAAACTTATAGTGTCGTAATAACCGTCCAATTTCCAATATCATATAATGACTCGCGCACCCAGGAAATCAATGACTGCATTAGGAATCGTAGATGTCCAAATATCCACACCAATAAAAAATGTATTAACAAGAAGCGAAAAACTTACCATCACAAAGCACAAAAAGCCACTTGACTAAACCACAGCTCGTATATCAATAAATGACCGTAGACGGAATAGTAAGTGCGATACCTTAGCATTAACAAACCGGAATTTTCGACGTTATTATCATGAAACCGGATAAACTAAACAACACGACCTACACACTATAAAGTCTCCTCCAAAACTGGACGTTTTCGTGAAAAAAATAAGCTAAAAAAACCAAAGATAAAAATATAAAATCAAAGACTAGACAAAAATCAACATTATCTCAATCAGTAAAAATAACATACGACCCTTCCTTTGCGTAAAACCCCGATAATATTATTTAAAAAAAAGCGTACCCGAAAAAATAAACCTACTGACAATTAAAGAGTTTAACCAACGTCATTGAATAATATATTACTGATTTATAACACAACGTAAAAGGAAACAATAACACAGCGGCAACGAATCAAAAGCACAGCGACGCCTCTTTCAAATATTATAGTTATTAATTTAATAACTATAATACAATAACTATTCTGAATTACTGGTATAGGAAATCGACTGGGAGTTTGTAAAATCTTTGCACATAATCCAAGATCAACAAGGTTTTACTCTAGAAAACAAATTAATTATCAAATTTCAAATTAACTGGAAAACACAAAAGATGAAGGTCAAGAACGCTACACAAGTTTAAAGTAGATCTGTGGCAAAATCACTGAGGTTTTTGGAAGAAACTGGAACACCCACTTTCCAAAATTGCCACTCAACTGTAAAATTAATTTCGTCAATTGGTAGGAACTCCATTACCTAATATATCTAATGGAACTGAATTATAACTACTTATTTATTAACCATAGGTGCTTTGATATCCTTAATTCACGGTCACCTTATGCTTAGGGCTTCAGAGCCCCGATTAGAAAGGACCAATTCCAACTAACTCAAAAGCCTTTCGAGAAAACTAAAGAACTTCTTTTAAAATTGAAAGACGTAGAAGGAAATTGAAAGACCGGCCTCTTAGGTATAGTCATTTCGATTACAAGTATATTGTCGATTTCAAAGAAATTTCTTTTGCCATCAAACCCTCAATTAAAGTAATTTATATCTGCAATAAGGAAATTGTGTTTTAGCTCCTATTTAACAATAATTTTTTCTATAATTATTTACTTACAAGTTTTCCCAAGATCACTTGGAACTATTTTTCAACACAGCGCGCGAAACAGTTTTAAGGTTCTTTCAAACGCTAACTTGCAAATGCAACCCGCCTTACCCCAACTCTTACTGGGAATGTCACACCCTTAGATGAATCTGAAATTCCCAGACTTTGCAGTGTACGTCGTAACTCAGAGTGTGGTGGCTCAGGTATACCAAATTTGACAATGCAAGATCTTCAAGTTCACGAAGATGGGGAGATATATTAATTTTATATTCAGCAAAAGCATTCTACGTTTTTCCGGGGAAATTTGATTTTCTACATTGCCGGCTTCATGGTTTCAAAACTAAGCGAGATCTTAACGTGCGACATATAGTTGGCATCGAAGTTTTCCCAGATCTCTATGAACATATGTTTGATGCCGAAGTGGACATCGAACATCATCGCATAAGCCTGATTAGGAAAATTAGACATTTATACAGCAAAGTCAGACTCCACAAATTAGCCAAAGATAATAACATACAATTGAAAAGCCAAGCCATCAGCCACAAACTCTCAAAATTAATTTTCTTCCAAGGACAATAATTTATCTCCTGGCCTTTAATGAAATGCTCTCCATACTCTTCTATCTGCCACTAGCCTTGGCTAGATATATAAATTTAAAGAAAATACAAGGTGTTTTGAATTGCTCTGACTGGGCATTTGTTTTCAGAAAATGCAAGAGATAGAGTTGCGAAATTTTCAAGGTATTATTTGTAGTGTGGGATCGCTTCAAATCCTAAATTTCAGATCGATCGGAAATTATTTCGGGTTTTTGTAAAATATATTTTTTCACCGGTAGGTGCTAGAAACATTGTATCAATGAGAAAGTTGTAGACTGCTGTCGAAAATGTTCAAAGAAATTGGTTTCATTGGAAAGAACACTTTTTCACGAAGATATGAGCTGATAAAAAAACAAGCTGTACGTAAATGAAAGAAATCACGTTAAAAGATTAAATTCCTTTAAATAAAGTACATGTAATTTACCAAAACCCCAGTAACACCACATGTGGGTGTTTTGATGGTTGAAAGGCCCATCTCTCCCAAAGGAACACTAGACGGTCACCAGCATTTGATTGATGAAATTTGGGTTCTCATCAGACATGGTTATTAGCCAGTTGCTAAATTCAAATCTACATTCCATATCTCCTTCGTGAAGAGCTAGGTGGAAGGTCACTCGATACGGATGGGAGTTGTGATTGTGAAGAATGTTCCACACGTAGTTCGTCGATAATCCGAGATCGTCGCTTGCACCTCTGACGCTTGCTCGAGGATACGCAACAAAATAGGCTACAAACGGTGTCTTCCATGTTGATGTTTTGACGAACTGTTCCACGAAATCTGGGATTGACGTTTCCGTAAGTCTGAAAGTCACGAACAGCTCCAAGAACGATGTTTTGGCTTAATCTTCTATCTGGATATCGAACGGTGAACAATTCACTAACCCTATGCGCGTTACGATTGGCTTCACCGTAAAATAACTCGACCACAAAATCATGCTGATCACGAGGTTAATTTAGTGGCATGTTGATTAGACCCAATAAACGTACGGTTAGGGAATAGTTGAAAACAAAAAGATTTCACGTTAAATACTAATTGAAAACTTGATCTATGTGCGTAATTGTCCTACTGATACGTTTTCAGGCCTACTGTAGGCCTAAATTGGCGTTTTTGGTAAATTACATGTACCTTTTTAAGGAATGTTAACTTTTAACGTGATTTCTTTCATTCATTACAAAAATTTAGGATTTAAAGCGATCCCACACTTAAAATAATACCCTGAAAATTTTGCAACTTTATCTCTTGCAGTTTCTGAAAAAAATGCCTAGGCAGAGCAATTCAAAGCACTCTGTATATGTATATATAGATATTTATCATAATAATTACCACGTTTCGTTCTTGGTTTCTTTTGAGTTAATGGACTTCTTATCTCTTAAAATCTTGACCATAGAGATAGATAATCTCTATGATCTTGAACGTCAAAGCGACGTTAAATAGTCAAGTGACAGTTTTCTTTTTTTTTCTCCAGCAGATCGCGCGATGCGGTCTTCCCTAGTAAATAGCGATTGTCTGCTATCGTGCCATTTCATAAATCTATGGTTTTGACATGTTTAAAATGGTTTTTGACATCTCTTAATTGTGTCGCGTCAATCAGAAACATGATTCCTCACCAGCTACCACCAAAATGAACCAGCCAACTTCTAATGGTTGAATAAAAAAGTAGCTTAAATCGGGTATCAATGTTTTATTGTTGGAAACGTCGCAAGTTCGATGGGATTCGGTGATTTAATAGCCAATGAATGGTAACGAAAAAGCACTAGTCAAAAACTTTTGACACGTCCAAGAAGCCGCGTTCACACTAGACACTTTGAAAACGTTTTAAAGCGGTTTCAAAATGTCAAATTGTAAAATTTTGGTGTCGAATGTATGTATCGTATGGCTATTATTACAGTTGACTCCGAAAATGTTGAATTTGATCTTTCGAAACCGTTTCAAAACGTTTCCAAAGTACGTAGTAAGAACGCGGATCTAGTGTTGCTTGTGACACTTTTGGCGTTTCATACTTACTTAGCTCGTTGAAAATGTCTTAATACAACAGTTTTTGACCAGTCGAAAACTGTTATGCAACTCGAAAATTTGAGTCCCGACTTTTACGGCTAAATCTGCGATGCACATCAAATAATCACAATAAGGGAAATTCAAACTACCCAATCGCGAGTGATGTAAATTTCCGTTGCTAAGATCGCCAAAAGTATCGCAATGCAATGGAACGAAACATGTCAAAAACGTTTTCAAATGTCTCGACCTAAACGATTAATTCTGTGATGGATGAAACGTTACCTTATTAGTTCCGTGATTTTGAAGATAAATCTGCGACTAAGTCTTCTTCTGCATATTCTAACTCAACAGTGAAAGGATTGGCAACTTCATTGCCAAAAAGGATTATCAACGTAGGCTTCGAATGATAGTAGAAGGAAAGTGAGGGTCTGACGCCACTCCCGGGGTCGGGGTCGGGTTCGGGATCGGGGTCCAGGATTTAAGGGGTGAAATGGGGGTAAAATCGTCGAAAAACCAATGTATTTATGATATTAAATTAGGAAAATTAGGAAAATGAAGATGGCACCACATTACTTAGGGCTCTCCCGCTTGATCGCATTCTCCGTGGCAGATGTTAACTGAACGGGCTACGGAGCAGGCGTTGCGCGCCTTTATCAAGAAAAAGCGTCAAAGAGCCCTAGTGTTGCGAAGCACCATCTTCAACATGGTCGAAGTAGAAGTCATCCCCATCGGTGCAGACGCTCGCTAATGTATCTTCTCTTTGGCAAACAAAAATCAAGCAGGTTTTGAACTTATGTAAACTGAAAAAGCTAATTAGCCCATAGAAATCCCACCGGGTAGAATGATGTTTAATGCCAAGGTTACTAAAATGTAACACCTTACACCGATGAGGTCGATTGAGCGTTCATGACTACGAGGTAAGTTGCTGGAATTATTAGTATATAATGTTATGAGTTAATTCCGATACTGGTAAGTAAGCACTATGAAGTCCTACTTACTTTCTCAAATAAACATAAACTAAACTAGTGGACCTTATTAATAGTAGCCGTCGATTAAAAATTTATTGAATTGTAGAACAAGGCGTTTTGAAAATAAACTATTAGGGTGCAATAAAGTTTAACCCCAGGTTGTCAGTATAACTATGTTTTAATTTAATATTTAAAAAACTTTTCAACCAACGCTAGGTTATGAGCATAGAAATACTACAAACATATGTTTTCTATAGTTTTAGGCAATACGATAAAAAAACAAACTTGTATTTAAAATTTAAAGTATGAAGGGGTGTAACCACAGAAGTCCCGTTGAATCCTGAAAAAGGCAATCTCAATTACTGGAAATTCTGCTTAGGTATAAAAAGTTTTCAGAACCGTTATTTTTCTAGATAAGTCTATTCCTTAAAGATATTTGTCAGGAATTCAGGCATTTAGTGTTTTAGAATTAGTATTTAACATATCAGGGCATAGACAGAGGGGTTTCAGTGTCCATAGCTTTGACTGTATTATATTTTCACCAGTTTCAAGACCCTTCGATATTTATCTTAGTCCAAGCCCACCCCTTTTGATTGGTTTGGGCTACGCCACTGTAATATATGTTTTATAAGTTATCACTTATCATGCAAAATGTTTAATGATATACATAAATTTATTGAACACCATAATTTAAATAAATTCATTCTGTCCTAAGACTAGATAGAACAAATAACGATGGCGGTTCGAGGGGCTGACCACTATCCGTAATCGGTGTACTAAAGTGGTTACGTTATCAATTAGCACTACTAAAATCTGTATTCGCTGTTATCGGTGTTTCCGAATAATAAGGATTTATGTTCAGATCTTAAGTTTCAAATCGATACAAAATGCTCTGATCAAAAATATATGGAAATATTAATACTCGGTGATTTCAATGCAAACCTACAAGCGCCACAAAGTCTTAAGGCAGGAATTATTAATGATGCAATTTATCACTTTACTCAACTCATAACCAACCCAACAAAACTTACTTTAGACACACGAACCCTAATAGATCATATTGAGCTATTTCAAGCACTTTTTATACTCTTTGCTTATAATGCCCGAGTCCAAAACATCGTTAGAAGGTTTTTACTCAATTGCTTTTACACACACCACCTCCGATCTTCAAAATTTCTAACAGAAATCAAGAAGCAGCTTTTATTTTGAAATTCGTAAAAACACAGTTGAAATAATTTTAAAATGTTGCTTATAGAGCTCTTTTGCTAAAATATCGTTAGTTATTAAAAACAACACATTGAAATTTGACGCACCCTTCCTATTTCCAGTTTCGAAACCATTTCATAAAAAATAATGACTTTCAAGTTTACTTTGCAATATCATTAGTAGAAGGATAGTGAGGGTCCGACGCCACTCCCGGGGTCGGGGTCGGGTTCGGGATCGGGGTCCGGGATTTAAGGGGTGAAATGGGGGTAAAATCGTCGAAAAGTCAATGTATTTATGATATTTCTCACGACGATTTGTTTTCTCATATATCAACATATTGTGTTCAGGCCCAACTTCTTTATTTATCTCCGCTTATCTCGAAAGACACTTGAACGTATAACTTATCAAGTTATATCGTACGTAATAAGATAAAATGATGTAAAAATTGATAACCTAGGCGGCGCGCGCGCGTATTACCCGGGGGACGCGGTTAATTTGAATTTAAGAGTGTTTTGACGTCATGGAATATTCGTTGTTAAAGTAGAATATAAAATTTTTTTAACTTCATTTTAATATCATTGTAGTACGCTTGGCACTTGAACCTATCTCACGAGTATTTCACTGGGTGAGAGATAACGCGCGCGTGCGTGGATTCCCCGGGAGGCGCGGAGCACGCGTGCGCGGTTAATTTGAATTTAAAACACGGATTTGAATGTTTTGACGTCATGGAATATTCGTTGTTAAAATGACGTAGAATGGAAATATTTTTAAACTTCATTTTAATATTATTAGCACGTAAGTTTTAAATTTGATTATCATATTTTTATACCTATATTTACATATTGAAATTGTTACGCATACATGGTTCCCATTTAATATTGGGATATGTATAGTAATAAATACATAGAAAAATACTATAAAAGTTCAAAACGTATAAAGAGTCCTTCAAAGTACTTTAAAAGGATTTTATTTACGAATTAAATCCATATTTTTTTTTTCAAACTTAGAAGTTAGTTTGTATGAAATACTTTCTAATACCTGAAAAAAGGACTTTAGAGTGGATAATTAAATATTATTTTAAATCCTTTTACCTATATTTACATATTGGAATTGTTACAAAAGGTTCTTTTAAACGTAACTTAGTACATTAATTTATTTTGGAAGTTCAAAACGTATTAAGAGCCCTTCAGAGTACTATAAAAGGATTTCATTTACAAACTAAATTAATATTTTCTTCAAACTTTCAATTCGTTATAATTTGAATTTAAATGAAAACATCATGGATTATAGGTGCGTAATCTACTATTAGACCGAACGGATTTAAAAAATACTTAAAGTAAGTGGTTTTACTTGAGTTCCCTATATTATTATAAACTAAATTAAATATAATTTTTGAAAATTTGTGATAAAAGATCTGCTCCTTCGTGTTTTACATATATTTAAAAACTCGAGATTTTAATGAATTGTTTTCAAAGCATGAAAAATATAGCAGATCCTTTGATTTTAATTGTAGTTAGTAGTTACTTAAAAAAAGAAAAGTCGCTAGCTGACTTGGAGCTGGTGTAGTTAAATTTTAAAAATGTGTATTTTAAATTTTGTTTGGAAAAGTTTTTTTTGAAAAAGTTTAGTATTATAGTTTAAATTTATTAAATAAAATAAAATATAAATTATACATTTGGTTTAGTATTTTACTATTGCAAGTAAAATTAACAGTAATTTCAATTACTTTTTTAGTTTTTTTTTTGACAAATATGCAAACTATTTAGTTATTTCAAAAACAAATACGTCGAATTATTTGGTATTCGAAATACAATTGGTGAGTTTTTATATCTTTAGTTTTATTTTTCAGAACAATTTCTCTTTGTCTGCGCCAGCCCCGTCGGTGCCCCATTTAACATTTCAGACGTCGACGGGGGCTCGGGGCACCCGCGTCTCAACGTCTGACTATCATCTGGCAGTTCCATACTGGGCTTTTTGACCATCAAAATGACCAAATACACGTATATTTGAACATTTCCTTGACTACATGACTGAAAAATTGTTTAAAGGTCCATCTACTTTTTTACAAAATTTGTTAAATACTTGGCTTTAAGGCCATCTAAATTAAAGTTAGAAGAAGCTAGACAAAGAGAAATTGTTCTGAAAAATAAAATTAAAGATATAAAAACTAACCAATAGTATTTCGAATACCAAATAATTCGACGAATTTGTTTTTGAAATAACTAAATAGTTTGCATATTTGTCAAAAAAAAACTAAAAAAGTAATTGAAATTACTGTTAATTTTACTTGCAATAGTAAAATACTAAACCAATGTATAATTTATATTTTATTTTATTCAATAAATTTAAACTATAATACTAAACTTTTTCAAAAACAAATTTTACAAAGAAAATTTAAAATACACATTTTTAAAATTTAACTACACCAGCTCCAAGTCAGCTAGCGACTTTTCTTTTTTTAAGTAACTACTAACTACAATTAAAATCAAAGGATCTGCTATATTTTTCATGCTTTGAAAACAATTCATTAAAATCTCGAGTTTTTAAATATATATGATGTTTTCATTTAAATTCAAATTATAACGAATTGAAAGTTTGAAGAAAATATTAATTTAGTTTGTAAATGAAATCCTTTTATAGTACTCTGAAGGGCTCTTAATACGTTTTGAACTTCCAAAATAAATTAATGTACTAAGTTACGTTTAAAAGAACCTTTTGTAACAATTCCAATATGTAAATATCGGTAAAAGGATTGAAAAAATACTTAATTATCCACTCTAAAGTCCATTTTTCAGGTATTAGAAAGTATTTCATACAAACTAACTTCTAAGTTTGAAAAAAAAATATGGATTTAGTTCGTAAATAAAATCCTTTTAAAGTACTTTGAAGGACTCTTTATACGTTTTGAACTTTTATAGTATTTTTCTATGTATTTATTACTATACATATCCCAATATTAAATGGGAACCATGTATGCGTAACAATTTCAATATGTAAATATAGGTATAAAAATATGATAATCAAATTTAAAACTTACGTGCTAATAATATTAAAATGAAAGTTAAAAATATTTCCATTCTACGTCATTTTAACAACGAATATTCCATGACGTCAAAACATTCAAATCCGTGTTTTAAATTCAAATTAACCGCGCACGCGTGCTCCGCGCCTCCCGGGGAATCCACGCACGCGCGCGTTATCTCTCACCCAGTGAAATACTCGTGAGATAGGTTCAAGTGCCAAGCGTACTACAATGATATTAAAATGAAGTTAAAAAAAATTTACATTCTACTTTAACGTCAAAACACTCTTAAATTCAAATTAACCGCGTCCCCCGGGTAATCCGCGCGCGCGCCGCCTAGGTTATCAATTTTTACATCATTTTATCTTATTACGTACGATATAACTTGATAAGTTATACGTTCAAGTGTCTTTCGAGATAAGCGGAGATAAATAAAGAAGTTGGGCCTGAACACAATATGTTGATATATGAGAAAACAAATCGTCGCGAGAAATATCATAAATACATTGACTTTTCGACGATTTTACCCCCATTTCACCCCTTAAATCCCGGACCCCGATCCCGAACCCGACGCCGACCCCGGGAGTGGCGTCAGACCCTCACTATCCTTCTACTAATGATATTGCAAAGTAAACTTGAAAGTCATTATTTTTTATGAAATGGTTTCGAAACTGGAAATAGGAAGGGTGCGTCAAATTTCAATGTGTTGTTTTTAATAACTAACGATATTTTAGCAAAAGAGCTCTATAAGCAACATTTTAAAATTATTTCAACTGTGTTTTTACGAATTTCAAAATAAAAGCTGCTTCTTGATTTCTGTTAGAAATTTTGAAGATCGGAGGTGGTGTGTGTAAAAGCAATTGAGTAAAAACCTTCTAACGATGTTTTGGACTCGGGCATTATAAGCAAAGAGTATAAAAAGTGCTTGAAATAGCTCAATATGATCTATTAGGGTTCGTGTGTCTAAAGTAAGTCTTGTTGGGTTGGTTATGAGTTGAGTAAAGTGATAAATTGCATCATTAATAATTCCTGCCTTAAGACTTAGTGGCGCTTGTAGGTTTGCATTGAAATCACCGAGTATTAATATTTCCATATATTTTTGATCAGAGCATTTTGTATCGATTTGAAACTTAAGATCTGAACATAAATCCTTATTATTCGGAAACACCGATAACAGCGAATACAGATTTTAGTAGTGCTAATCGATTACGTAACCACTTTAGTACACCGATTACGGATAGTGGTCAGCCCCTCGAACCGCCATCGTTATTTGTTCTATCTAGTCTTAGGACAGAATGAATTTATTTAAATTATGGTGTTCAATAAATTTATGTATATCATTAAACATTTTGCATGATAAGTGATAACTTATAAAACATATATTACAGTGGCGTAGCCCAAACCAATCAAAAGGGGTGGGCTTGGACTAAGATAAATATCTAAGGGTCTTGAAACTGGTGAAAATATAATACAGTCAAAGCTATGGACACTGAAACCCCTCTGTCTATGCCCTGATATGTTAAATACTAATTCTAAAACACTAAATGCCTGAATTCCTGACAAATATCTTTAAGGAATAGACTTATCTAGAAAAATAACGGTTCTGAAAACTTTTTATACCTAAGCAGAATTTCCAGTAATTGAGATTGCCTTTTTCAGGATTCAACGGGACTTCTGTGGTTACACCCCTTCATACTTTAAAATTTAAATACAAGTTTTTTTTTATCGTATTGCCTAAAACTATAGAAAACATATGTTTGTAGTATTTCTATGCTCATAACCTAGCGTTGGTTGAAAAGTTTTTTAAATATTAAATTAAACATAGTTATACTGACAACCTGGGGTTAAACTTTATTGCACCCTAATAGTTTATTTTCAAAACGCCTTGTTCTACAATTCAATACATTTTTAATCGACGGCTACTATTAATAAGGTCTACTAGTTTAGTTTATGTTTATTTGAGAAAGTAAGTAGGACTTCATAGTGCTTACTTACCAGTATCGGAATTAACTCATAACATTATATACTAATAATTCCAGCAACTTACCTCGTAGTAATGAACGCTCAATCCAACCTCATCGGTGTAAGGTGTTACATTTTAGTAACCTTGGCATTAAACATCATTCTACCCGGTGGGATTTCTATGGGCTAATTAGCTTTTTCAGTTTACATAAGTTCAAAACCTGCTTGATTTTTGTTTGCCAAAGAGAAGATACATTAGCGAGCGTCTGCACCGATGGGGATGACTTCTACTTCGACCATGTTGAAGATGGTGCTTCGCAACACTAGGGCTCTTTGACGCTTCTTCTTGATAAAGCCGCGCAACGCCTGCTCCGTAGCCCGTTCAGTTAACACCTGCCACGGAGAATGCGATCAAGCGGGAGAGTCCTAAGTAATGTGGTGCCATCTTCATTTTCCTAATTTTCCTAATTTAAAATCTTTGTCGAAATAGCAACCAGGCGCTTCTCGCTTTAACTAACGAGGGTCTGTATGAGAAAATGCGAACAACGGCTTAACTTAATTAATCAAGACATTTTGCATTTAAATTTGAAGCCTCAACATTTCAGTAAGATCAGAGATCGGCGGACTCTGGGCTCTAAAGAGTCCGAGAGCTATTTTTGGGCGTGAGCTCGACTCTTCGGGAAAAAAGAGAAGAGCGCGAGCGCGAGCTCAACTCTTCCGGAGAAAAGAGAAGTGCGCGAGCGCGAGCTCCACTCTTCCGGAGAAAAGAGAAGAGCGCGAGTGCGAGCTCCACTCTTCGGGAAAACAGAGAATTGCGCGAGCGCGAGCTCCACTTTTCCGGAGAAAAGAGAAGAGCGCGAGTGCGAGCTCCACTCTTCCGGAGAAAAGAGAAGAGCGCGAGTGCGAGCTCCAATCTTCGGGAAAAAAGAGAAGAGCGCGAGTGCGAGCTCCACTCTTCGGGGAAAAAGAGAAGAGTACGAGCGTGAGCTCCATCCTTTGGGAAAAAAGAGAAGAGCGCGAGCACGAGCTCAGCCGCTAAGAATAAAAGAGAAGAGCGCGAGCGTGAAATCAGCCTATAAAAAAAGAGAAGACCACGAGCTTCAGCTTCTGAGATAATAGAGAAGAGCTCGAGTGCGAGCTTCAGCGCCGCCCTTAGAGAGCGAAATTTAAAACAATTGTACTAAAAGAGATGAGCGCGAGCGTGGCCTGGCCCTCTTGTACTAAAAGAGATGAGCGTGATCGTGGGCTCGCCCTCTTGTACTAAAAGATATGAGCGTGGGCGTGGGCTCGAACTACTCACTGTGAAAGAGAAGAGCGCGAGCTCAGGTATTTGGTTTTTGCCTATCTCTGAGTAAGATACACTCTGTCATAATTGAGTTTTCATTAATATTCTAATTGGTGCACCGTTACCCCAATTCATTATCAGTTCACTTTACAGTTTCAGGCTTTCAGCAGTTCGTCTACTGGAAAAGTTTAAAACAGCGAAAACCATTCCTGAATGAGTTACACCTGTAAAACCCACTTACGTTTCCCAAACAAAAAATGCTAATAAAAATAAAGAAACTGAAGTATCTAAAATTTTATAAAATTACGTTCAATTTCCAAAAATTACCGGAAAAAGTTCAAAAAATGAAAAATACATCGTTTAAGGCCCTTTCTTTGCTATGAGTTGTGATTTGGCGACACTAGATGGCGCTAGAAGCAATACATTTGTATAGGGCACTTTGGCCAACATAGAAAGAGTACAAGTATAGTAAGAACATAACTTAAAAGGGAACTATTCTTGACAAAAGTCCATTAAACAGTAGGGGACCTCTCGGACCGTCACCGTTTTATTAGTCTTCTGTATATTTTTGTTTGAGGGGGGGGGGGGGGGCAATTGAGGGAACTAGCCTATGCGTTCTGCTTGTTACGGCCCGAAGCTCGACCAAAGAGTACACAGGTTCAGCAATTATTCTAGACGGATGAAAGATAACTTCGGAACGATTTTACGGCACTTCTAAGGTAGCTTGACGGAACGTCAGCAGAAGACAGAGGAATCCTAGACGTTCCCGTTTAAATTATAAACAAATACTTCTAGTACGTTTTTGAGCCATTCCATGAATAAAATTGTGATTTTTGTGCGTTCCTTTTGTGGGTGGTTAGTTTTTTGGGGGAGATTAATTTTAACTAACCTAAACGCACGGATACAGTTAAGCTAATTTTAAATGACGTCTACGAAATAAGTCTTTTCAAGGCTTTTGCTAACAGTACAAGCTACTTTCACTGCTTTAGTTAATTTTATAAATATTTGCTTCCTCAACCTCTCTAAAATAAAAACATGAACAACGTCATTCTTCACAAATTTTCAACTTCGTGAGGGAACTCGATCTTGATCGGGGTGTCTGTGTTCCTTGGGGCACCGTCGTTATTGTCCCCAACTGGGCGATATTCCAACTCTTCTCTCGTTACGACTGTCGCAATCGGAACTTGGTCGATGAAATCATAAAATGGCTCTTGTTTGACGCAGCTGACATCGATGTTGACGCAATTGTAGTCAAACACCATTCCTCTCTTAACGGTTGCGGTGTCTGCTTCAGGATGGGTAACTTCAGCTTTCACGGCGTTGACGCAGTGGGGCTTTGCAGTGAGAGATTCAATCTGTTCCGTCGTCAAACGTCGCAGTTGAATCGAGCAATACCTACTTCCCGTTTGAGGACCAGAGAGGTCAAATTTACGAGGCTGTGATTGGCGCACTGGTTGTGTGTGGTGATTGTTCGAGGCGCCAATTTGGATTCCAGCTCGACCATGAATTCGACGGTGCACTTGAAGGATTTTATTGGTAGAGACGTTCTGATCGCTAATGGGTAATTTTTTGGCCTTTGTCCCCTGAGAGTGCCGTGTTTTTTCGTGGCGAAGTAAATTGTTCTTATGTTTGGTCTGATATCCACACTTTGTACATCCAAAGGGCTTCTCGGCCGTATGAGTTCTTCTATGGGAAATCAAATCGCCCTTATAAGCAGACGCGTAGTTACACTGGTCACACTGAAAGGGTTTTTCGCCCGTGTGAGTTCTTCTGTGGCGATTCAAATGCCCCTTACGATAAGACGCGTAGTTACACTGGTCACACTGGAAGGGTTTTTCACCCGTGTGAGTTCTCCTGTGGCAAATCAAATTGTCCTTATATGCAGACGCAAAGTTACACTGGTCACACTGAAAGGGTTCATCGCCCGTGTGAGTTCTTCGGTGGAAAATCAATGCAGCCTTTTGTGCAGACGCGAAGTTACACTGGTCACACTGAAAGGGTTTATCGCCCGTGTGAGTTCTTCGGTGGCGAATCAATCCACCCTTTTGTGCAGACGCGAAGTTACACTGATCACACTGAAAGGGTTTTTCGCCCGTGTGAGTTCTTCGGTGGTTAATCAAATTACACTTTATTGTAGATGCGTAGTTACACTGGTCACAATGGAAGGGTTTTTCACCCGTGTGAGTTCTCTTGTGGCAAATCAAACTGTCCTTATATGCAGACGCAAAGTTACACTGGTCACACTGAAAGGGTTTTTCGCCCGTGTGAGTTCTTCTGTGGATAATGAGTTCACTCTTATAGTTCGTTGCGTAGACGCATTCTGAGCACTTGTTCATTTTCTCTCATCGGCTGCTTATTTGGTCAGTTTCACTATGAACGAAAGACTCTTTGGATTTATGAACTGGTGTTGTTTATACAATGACCTAAAACAAATTAAAATTAAAATATGAGCGAAAGTCAACCAGGACGGACGAACAACTTTGTCTTTGGGAGCTAAAAACTCGAGTTAGCCACAATGAACACACAAAAGCTAGTAGACCCTTATATTTCATTAGTTTTAGTATCAGGTAAAAATTATTTATAGTTCATCTGATGGCTTGTTTTCGGCGAATGCCCGATATTATCTTAAGGGGAAGAACTTTGGCAGTGGCGTAGGAACGGGGTAAAGGGGTACAACCATTTGGTTTGGAAGAGGCACCAAAAGCTTGGCGGGGAGGTGCCAAAATGATCTATGGAAAACTTTAATTTTGAAAGTAAATTGAAGAAGATTTACTAGTAGGTTTAGTGTTTAGTTAAATATAACTATAGCCGTATGGATATAACGATTTTTTACTGGTATGCCAAAAAAACTTACTAAACGTTGTTAATTTTTTTAAAAATCAACGTAAATAAAAAATGTAATTATAAAATCCAACGGGGCGCTTAAAATGAATGCAGGATCGGCGCCAAAAAACCTAATACAAGGTTTGCAAAATATACCTTGCAAATATATATTAGCGTGAAAAGAGGTGGTATTTTCATAACGTAAAAACTCGATCAATGAAATTCCAAAGTGAAAAACAATCGAAAATAACCATTAACTCGAGCAGGTTAATTTAAACGTGATAAATGATTGTAAAACGGTAAATACGACTATAATTTTAAATCAATCGTTATAAATGCCTTACAAAATCTATACATAGAAAGAAGTCGGTAAACCTAAACTATTTACTACCCCCAGAAAATGCAGCTAAAGAGCACTTATTAGGAATGTATTATCAAGTTCAGAAGTGGTTAGGTAATGAACAGTTTGGGGATGGATAAATAAAGATTATCTATTACGACCAAAAACCATTCGCAACCGCCGGCTCCGGAAAGTCTTTTCAACATGATTTTTTGTAACGGTTTAAAAGGATGCGGACCATTAAGTGGTTGTCGAAAGCTCGGACTTCACTGTTCATCAGTTTGCGGTAATTGTCACGGGCAATCATGCCAAAATTGAGAACCATTAGAAATAGATTCAACGGAAACAAGAAAAGAGCGATAAGGAAATAGACAATCCAGCAGAAAATGAAATCGAAGAACAAGAAGAAAATGAAATCGAAGAACAAGAAGAAAATTAAATCGAAGAACAAGAAGAAAATGAAATCGAAGAACAAGAAGAAAATGGAAACGAAGAACAAGAAGAAAATGGAAACGAAGAACAAGAAGAAAATGAAATCGAAGAACAAGAAGAAAATGGAAACGAATAACGAAAAGAAAATAAAAACGAATGACGAAAATAAAATAAAAACGAATGACGAAAAGAAAATAAAAACGAATGGCGAAAAGAAAATGAAATCGAAGACCAAGAAGCTCAAAGCGAAGAATAATATGTTTAGCAAACCATAAATTTTTAGAACATTAATTTATCATATCACTTTATTTGCTTTTTATTTACTTTTTAATGCATGTATTTATTAACATGGTAAAACAAACCATATGCATTAAAATATAGAAAGTTTGCGATATTTTTTTTATTTATTCATATTTGATATTTTATATTTTATTTTTATAAAAAAGTTTTCCAAAAATATCTTAGGTACCATTTGCTTTGAAACTGCATGTGCTGTGGTCGTAACGACCTTAAATGCCCTCTGGTGGTTGAATGTCCAGTCGGGCAGTCTTTAAACTATTTTTTTCGAACTAAGTGCAACATTTTTATTAGAAATTGGCGTTTAACAAAGGGCGTTTTATAATATTTAATATTAAAATAAATACTTAATCAAATTAATCCAAATAAACTTTGACCCTCTCTAGAGCAACATGGCTACTTTGAAATATCAATAGAAGTTTGAAGTTTTAAATACTCAGCAATATGTAAGAAATAAACCATTTTAAGTTATAGTTCAAGGATATTTTAACTTTTTTAGCTCGTGATCTTTGACCTTTTGATAAAATCGACGCTTTAAGGGTTTATAAAGAAGGATAAGATATATTGAAGAAGAAAGAAAACTCATATGTTTAGTTTGGGTAAATAGTTTTGGAATTATAAGCGAATATAAAATGGCGTTGAAAGTTGGCACCGCAGACTTTAGGACTTTGGGGAGGTTCTATAAGACCATAACCTCTTTCAATTGTGAAATTTTTAGGTATGGCATATTTTTTCCACAAAACATTGAAGCCGTACTAAAAACATTCGCGCTGCATTTGCGCAGAAACGACTTCTTAGACGCTAATTTCAAATAAGACCATTCTTGTCAAGAACGTGCTCATCATTAATTTTGAAATTGACAGAATAGTTGTTAAAGTTAAAATAACGAAGATATTGGTGAATCACCATTTTTGCTTTTCATTTTCCCGCCCTTATGATAGATACTAAAAAAAAGTGTATGCAAAAATTCAGCCCTGGGCATTTTTTCCGAAATTGGGTCGATTTTGTTCCTAAAGTTACTGGACTAAAGAAAAAATTCAAATGGTGTGGCTTGTCTAGTAAATAGAAACAATTGCGACGGTTGGGAATGAAACCCGGGCCCTCCTGCTGGGCAGGCGCGTGTTATACCACAGAACCACCGACACATGTTGCAATGAGAAAAAGTTTTGGCGACAGTCCGTTTTCCTTTATGCTTTTATAAAGTATTAAATTTAATTAATTCTATAATATTTTTAATATTTAAGTACTAAATTAAAATTAATTATATTTATATAATACGGTTGTGCCCAGAAATCGAACCCAGGTCAAAATTTGAAACCGGAGGATTGTATACCACTGAGCCATTGTCTTTCATGTTGCTAAGTTGAAAATAAAAAAATCACATGAAAACTCTTACGAGGAGAGGTTTGTGATCGTATGAAATATCAGATATTTTTTAGCAATATTAAATATCAAATCAAATACTTAAGACGTCGAATAGTTTGATCGAATATTTCAGATGAAAAAAATAAGGCCAGTTAACCCATCAAATACCAAATAGTATTTCGAACACTAAATAATTTGACGTACTTGCTTTTCACATATCTGTTAAGAACCCAATAGTTTGCAAATTTGTAAAAACAAAACCCATTTTTTGAAAAATTATATTCTAATACTAAATTTTGTTCACTTTTGTAATTAATTTATTTAAGTCATTTGGTAAACTCGGATAGAAAATGCATTTTCCTAAACTATGAATAGTAATTTCGAAGGATGGTTTAGTGAAACGTATTGTATATGTCCACTAAAATATGGACCACGGCGAATATCTCTCAAACAGTTTTAGATACGAATTTGAAATTTTTAGGTCTCATAGAGTGTGTAGGGGGAAAGCTACTTTGTAAATTTCCATGACGTTGAACCATGTCTTCAAGGTCATCCAAAAACTATCTCGAGAACCGTAAGTGTTAGAAAGTTGGTTCCAATTAGAAAGGTGTTCCCCGTCACGTTTTAAAACTCAATAGCGTGCACCCCATCGGATTCGACCAATAGGAAGTCGAGAAAAATTTACCAAAATCACAAAGGTCATAAAAGGGAAAATTGCAAGAAAGCGCTAATAACTCCAAAACAAGTAGTGCTACATTTTTTTTAAACCGCTAGGCTAATACATTATCGAAATTGGCAAGAGAATCCCATCATGGTGGGATACTTTAATATTCTGAAAATTGTATGACCTTGAACCATATCTTTAACGACATACTTAAATTATCTCGAGATTTAGAGCAAAAATTCCAATTAGAAAGTTGTTCTTCGTCAATAATATAATATATAATATAATATAATATAATATAATATAATATATAATTATATATAATATATATAATATATAAATTAAATATAATATAATATAATATAATATAATATAATATATTTATATATAATATATATAATATATATATATTAAATATAATCTATAATATATTTATATATAATATATATAATATATATATATTAAATATAATATAATAAATTTAGGTCAATGTAATAGTTTCAATTTCATAATTTATTAAACTCCGACTTATAAATAAATTGCTACTAAAAATTACTAAAAATAATTACTTTAACATAAATAACTTAAAAAATAAACGTACTATAATATAATTGAAATAAATATACCATAAAATAATTAAAATAAATATACTATAAAATAATTGAAATATACTATAAAATAATTGAAATATACTATAAAATAATTGAAATATACTATAAAATAATTGAAATATACTATAAAATAATTGAAATATACTATAAAATAATTGAAATATACTATAAAATAACTAAAATATAAATATAATACATAAAAAATAAAATATAATACATAAAAATTAAAATAAATATAATACATAAAAATTAAAATAAATATAATACATAAAAATTAAAATAAATATAATACATAAAAATTAAAATTAACATAATACATAAAAATTAAAATAAATAAAATAATGGAAATAAATATACTATAAAATAATGGAAAAATATACTATGAAATAATTGAAATAAATATACTATAAAATAATTGAAAAATATACTATAAAATAATTGAAATATAATACAAAATAATTAAAATAAATATACTACATAATAATTAAAATACTACAAAATAATTTAAATATATTATAATAAAATAAATAAAATAAATATACTAACAAAATTATATAATTCGACCATATATTTCGATCAAAATTTTTAATTTATGGCGCAAAAAACACCGCGGAAAAGCGGAGTACACAATTTTCATATTTTTGTAATTCAAACACCAATGCAGTGTTTCGAATTCGACGTTTTAGTGACAAAACTAAATATCAACTAAATATAATAAATGTATATATATTTTAAATTGTTTTCTTAAGTTGTATCCAAAAATATAAATTATATTTCGCTACCTGCCACCAGAGGGCCAAACGTTCCCTACATGGAATTCCACAGACTTTTTTTTGCAAAGCGTGTATAGAATTATGTTACACATAAATTTAAAGTTTTGTGAGATTCGGTTGAACAGAGCTTCTGTGAAATGCAATCAAAATGCCAATTTTGACCAAAATACGGCTTTTTATCTAAAAATTGCAAGTTGTTGCAAAATATTTCATCACTGTCATGTAGAACCGTTTCCGTAGGATAACTTACAAAAACTCCCGAGCACCAATCACCTCTAAGTTTTTAAGATATATAAAGTTATATCATTTTTTAAAATATTTATTGAAATAGCTAATTCATGGTGTCTCTGTACATCTTGTTTGCCTTTTCGTTAATATAAAACGTACTACGAAGGAGAAACCCCTGGCTAGTTCGAACCTATTTGAAGCCAGGCACGAAAAAAATCCTACTAATATTAGAATAAGCTCGAGTTTTTTTAACAATAATTTTGGTGTAGAAGGTTACACGAAAGCACTAGTTTTGTCTAGACAATTCTACATTGAAATGTAAGTGAATATAGTAAACTAAGAACTGTATCAAAATTCCACTATAAGTAGCGAGAATTCGAGGGGTGCTGGGAATGGCAGCCCCCAATAAGGAAAATACACTACTTCATCAAATCTCGTTCCAAATTGGAATATAGTGTTGTCCAGACAATTTTTATCTTGGAGTATCCTAATATAGACTATAATATTATAAAGTAAAGAACTTCCTTAATTTGAAAGTGTATAGTAATAAGTCACCCCATGAAAATATTAATATATTATTAATTAACTTGGGTATATTTTATTACGTTTAAGCGGGGCGTCATATTACATAATAAATCTGTACACCTCTAAATCGAAAACGTTCCGAAGCGCCTAACTTTAGGGTAATTTTATTAAAGTTTAAAAGCTATTCCTTATGTTTCAAGCGGTAGTTACGCCCATACGTCAGGTACTCTACTTCACCATAAAATAGTTTCTTTTCAATTTTCAGAATTGTGGCAGATTGACGCTGCGTTATTCCCGCCATTACGGCAACAGGTACTGAATGACGTCCATACTTTTTTGAATAACGTAGGACTGATGAAGAAAAAGAAAAAGATTGAAATGCAACACAGTACTAACTTTATAAAATGAAATACGGTTTACAGACATGTAAACTAAGTTTTGGCGCCTGACGGCGCCCCCAACCCCATACTAAAAAAAGCTATGGGCCATCTATAACGCAACCTAGAGGGCAGCACCAAGCCTTACGCATCAAGTATCGTCAGCCCGATATTAGTCCTGCACTCCAGCTCTTCAATTTTTGGTTCCCGAAGATCCTATTTTGAACTTTAACTCAACAAAATCTGTGCATTGTGACTGACTACCACCTTCCATAAATGGAACAGTGACTAGCTCAATACTTGCTACCCGTAAGCCTTATAATATTAAAATTGATTTAATTTTTAATAATAATATTAATCATTTCCGCCGTGTTTTTACGCCATTATAATTTTTTATTTATATTTTTAGTATCTATATATAAAATATTTTCCTCTAAAATACTTTAAAGTTCAATCATTGACCAGGAGCGTCATTCAGGACTTTAAAGAGCTGGAGTGCAGGATTAATATCGGGTTGACGATACTTGATGCGTAAGGCTTGGTGCTGTCCTCTATGTTACATTATAGATGGTCCATAGCTTTTTTTAGTATGGGGTTGGGGGGGGCGTTCACCCCCGCGCTCGAGCGAAGCCAGTGCGCAGCGCCGTCAGGCGCCAAAACTTAGTTTACATGTCTGTAAACCGTTATTTCATTTTAAAAAGTTAGTACTGTTTTGCATTTCAACCTTTTTCTTTTACGTCATCAGTCCTGCGTTATCCATTAAGTATTGATGTCGTTCAGGACCTCCTCGGGTCGCTATCCGCTCGTCTTTCAATATAGAGCTTTTTTCTTGATGGGCCTCCGGCCGTTTTGAAGAAGTTTATTTAGCGGCCTAGGGTTAGATTCGTACACCTTCTTATTGAACAAAACAAAATAAATATCAGAATTTTGCCTACCTTTATTTAAAATAAGTTCAAATATTTTGTATATGTAAGAATGATGAATAATCTAAGTAAGAGCGTCTAAGCAGTTGCTTCTTCACTCTTCTGCCTGAAATGTTTAATGTGTCAATTTTGAGCAGAATAATTTCATCGACAAGGTAGGATTCGCGACGTACGAAAGAAATGTAGACAAATTGCGAGGCATAAGTAATCTACATTATTTTGTTAATTACTTTTTTCATTCAAATATTAAATTTTGTTTTTAGAAATTCGTGTCAAAATCTTTCAATAAAAGGCGTTTTTAAGGTTTGACCATTGTTATAAAGTCAGTCTATATAATCATGGATTAAAACGTTTATTTCGGAAGAGAATGCCACAGCTTATGCATTAAATTATGTTTCATATAATTAAAATTACAGGGCTATGAAACATATATTTCATCGACATCTAACCCAAAACAAAGTTTTTCCTGGTGCATCCAGTGAAGATTTTCAATAATTTAAATTATGAACTTTTATGTAAAGTTACATATCTATCTATACATAATTTTTTTAAAAGAGTTAAACTAAACTTTCATGTTTTTTATTGTAAATAAAAAATAAACTATTTCATGTTTAGATATGTTACCATACACAGTTTATAAGATATATAAATGTTTTACGAAATCAACGCGTTTTAGTTGTTCTATAGTCCAGTCGATTTCAATGAATTGAAATTATTCTCTTTTTCAATGTGTTTCTAAAATCGGTCTGAACCGCCCCTTAAAATCCTCGTGAATCCCCTCATGGGAAATTGGTCAAAACTGCTCAAAGTAGCGTTTACATTGAAAAACAAGTTGGCAAGCCAAAATATACCTCTCTTAAGAGCTTGCTTATTATATTTTTTATTTTCAATAAAGCGATATGGAAGTCAATGGCTCAGCGGTAATTAATCCACCCGTTAGAAATGATTTTAATTTTTATTTGGCTTATAAATATTAAAAATATAACATAATAATTTACCGTAATAAATACGCTTATAAAAGCGTAAATGAAAACGGACTTTAATCATATAAGTTAAACGTTTTTACCATGGTTAATATATAATTTAAAAGTAATAAAATTTTCACAACGACGGATACTTCATTGACCTAGAATTGTTTACTTTTTTACGCTGGTTACCTCGATTTGTTTACAAAGTCCTATCACACGAACCCAAACCTTAATGTTCGCATTTCAGAGTTGGGCAGCTCTCGTGAGCGGCTTTGTTATTTTGAGCGGAGATGAGCGGTTAAATGTCTTTTTTACATTAGCGCTCAAATAGCGCTCAAAAATGCCCAAGCAGCACTGCTGCTTGGTTTTGCGCTTGTTGGAGCCTACTTCCAGGGGCTAGTAAGTCATACTTTGAAGCTCTCTGGCGCTCTTTTAACTCAACGTAGGAAAATTCGAAAAAACAGGCATACTTCTCAAATCACCCCCTACAACTCCTTAAAAATTTGCATAACCTTTAGAAACAACCTTTATTGAAGATATACATTAAAAATGATATTATATTTTACCTTTAAAAGTCTTAGTTATTTATGAAATATATAGACCAAGACCAAGTACCCTTAAAGTAGCAGTACAGCCGGATTTAATTTTTTCGTCCAGTGAGCAATAACGCGATGACACCTATAAAACTGTCTAAGATTCATTGGGCGACGGCTCAACGAGTTTTCCGTCCCTACAATACAACAAGGAAACAAAAATTAATTTTTGTAATATGAATCGTGTACCCGTGTGTAGGTGCTGGTTTGCTCAGATTGTTTATTGTTAGTAGTTATTTAAGTTTAAAGAGTGTAATTTAATATTTTTAACAATATTTTTGGATATACTACTGAAATTAAATATTATTATAAATAATTATAAGTCAAAAATACAGCAATTCCAAAATTCTTAGTATTTTTTATGTAACGAGATGGCGTTGGGAGCCCAAAATAAATTAAAATGACAAGATTATAAATTCGAAGAATTTAAGTAATATTATTCGAGGAATTTAAGTAATTGGCCTATAAAATATTTGACATAAAAAGCAGATAAAATGTTCAAACTGAAAGTAAAATGAAAATGAAATATCTAATAAAATTATCTGCATGTACACTCTGTTAAATAAGTCTTCGGCCGTTGTGTTTTTTTCACAAAATTTATGTTTTCTCTTGAACGGAACTAGATACAGATAGATGAATCAAAAAGCTTCGTGAATATTTTTCAAAGACCTATCGGGTGACATATCATGTTCTCGGATCAAAGCGCCACCTTCGTTAAAAACGGAAACTACCACTTTTGGGACTTATTGAAATAATGTGGTTACGACGCTGAAAGTGCCCTTTTTGGATTCAGCATGGTCGATTAATATTTAGAAAGTGCAAATATCGTAACTTTACGACCAACGGTTGAGATGCTAAGGCCATTTGAAAATTTTGTCGAAATTCGCGAAATGCTAATTTACAAAGTGGAACATTTTAATAATAAAGTCAATCTTTCACTTCACTCGAACAACTTCCAAAATTAATTGGTAAACAAAAGGGCCTTCCCGTTCCCGTATAAATTAAACTCATCTAAACTCATGTGGAACAATAACAACCCGAAATCGGGTGGCCGCAGAGCCATATGCCCGCACCAGGAGGTCATTTTCCCCAAAGGATACTGTTTGGGCTCTCATTTTGGACAACCAGAGGCAAATTTCGATATTACCAAAAAGGAATGGCCAGCACGTGGCCGCCGAACATAACAAAAAATTCAGTGGCGTAATTACGTCGGAAAATTGGGCCAAGTTGTCCCAAAAGGGCGCCCACTTAAGAAGTGCCATTTCGATACTGAATTTATCATTTTTTTTCTGAAACATGCAGTGGTGGCGTTAAGGGTAGGCGAGACAGGTTAAAGCCTATAGCCTACGTTTGTTTTCACGGTTGGGTCACAAATCCACTTGACAGGGGCCCCGAAGAGGGCTCAGTAAGTCAATTTTAAGGGCACTAAATGAAAATAAAATATTTAAAATAAATGCCAGACTATTTTCCGTTTTACGTTATATTTAAGAAAATTTAATTTTTAAGTCAATATATATGATTCCCACAATTGAGAAACATTATTTAACGATTATTAGCTCACACCTAAAAATCTGCTGGCGCTGCACCCGCCGTCGCACCGGTTCTGAAAAACATTCGGCATTGTGTTTTAAGTTGTCCCAGGGCGCGTGTAGGAAGTTACGCCTCTGGAAAAATTCATATTGCGGCCCGCCCTCAAGCTTTTGAAATTTTGATTTCCGACAATCAAATTACAGGTGTGTTTTGTAATTGTTTCTCGTTAACGTTTTCTACTATTGTGTCTATTTAAACGTGATTTTCCTGTTTCGGAGAAAGAATTAGCTCGCGCCGCTTCCAACTAAAAGTATTCAGTATCGGGAATTAATTTATTTTAATTTTTCTTTCCAGCTAATTCCAGTAATGCCAGTTTTAAACTTTCCGTCCGAGACATACTAGGAGAGCCGAAAAGGTTGCAAAACGGTAAAACTCAGACTCAGTGGCACAGCCGAGTCACTCGCTATGACGTTACGCTTTTTAATTCATCGGTGGAAAATGCGTAATCAGCATGCTGAACGTAAACAATCAAAATATCGTCATGTTTTTGAGGGGCATTGTAGGTAGTTTGAGGTAACTTTATCCCGTTGCGATTATGTGTTGCCGCAAATATGTCCTCGTCTTTGACGATTTCTTCGTTCAAACGTTTTTAATTGTCGGTAGATGACTACGTAAGAAATGTGAAATTTAGTAACGTTGCGTCTCCGTGTTAATTATCTGTCATTTAAACTCTAAAAACCGGGGCGCGTCTGGTCGCAAAAGACCTTATGATGTTACATATGGTTTTATACATAATAACGATAAGTATGACATTTAACGAGGTTAAAAACGGAATTGATTTTCATAGTTATTGCGACATCAAGTTGTTTTATCTGCAGTGACTCCCCTAGTGTCCAAAATACGCCATATTTCCGCCTAAAGCTAGGTTTCCTACAGCGGGCGTCGAAAAGCGACACCCAACTTTGAGCATGCTAACGTTTTTACTCACGACAAAAAATTATGTAGCGCTCTTACGTGCGTTGGTGGAAACGCAGCCTAATGCTCGGTTTTAACAAGCGTTGGTTTTCATGCACTTTTTTACGACAGAAAAAAACAAATGTACGGTCAATGTTATTTAACGGCCGATAAATACGTTTGTGGAAACCTAGCTAAGTCGAAATATCTGGTTTCCGATAGATCCACGGAATATTAGGCTTAAATTATAAAATTTAAAAGAAAAATTTTCTCGACGTTACGAGCCCATTTTTTTTGGCACGCGTGATTCGCACGCCGGCTTCAAACTCCAAGATGTGCTCTCCGATATTATGCTTAAATTCTTAAAGAATATTCTTTTTTTCCAAGGGCGGTAAGTTGCTAGTGCAAGTCGAAGCTTGAACAGAATATCAGTGTCGAAAAAAGTTGTGGTTAGAAAATTAGCATTAAAGCCATAGGAAGTGTCATACTTATCGGTATTATGTTACTTATGATAAAACGTAATTCCAATTTAAACACAGGTGATATTTGAATGCAAAATAAATAGATAAATAATAAATCAAAAAATATTTAATTTTTCATAAAATGGGAAAACAAAACGAAACGGGATATATAATTTATAAATTAATAAGGTATAGCGTCGCCTCTTCTTCATAGGCAAAGCCGCAGTCTACGGCGGAAGGAGTTCGTTAGCGCCCGCAGATATTGAGGCGATACACGGTTAAATGCATCGTTCACCATGTTCATGAAATCGTTGGCGTCGTTCGGTATTCTTTTCTCCATTTCAATGTATGCTATTTTGGACCACAAATTCTCAATGGGATTTAGGTCAGGGGAAAAAGCGGGCCAATCTAAAGTCTCGAACCCTTCAGCTTCGAGAAATGTGTTAACCACCTTGGCAGTGTGCGCGGGGCAATTATCTTGCATAAAATAAATCCTTAAACGATAAAAGCCTTAAGAACTTTACGTTACTGCATTTTTTATACTGTAAAAAACCAGCCAGCGTTCTCCAAGCCATACATAGCGGCAACTGAGGGCATCATGGAATCTTTTAGTATCTGAATATACGACTGCCCGTTAAGTCGTCCGACAATAGGTCTCAGAATTCCGGATTTACCATCTCCAATGCAGCACCAGACGTTCACTGAGAAACGGCCGCTCCTTTTAGTTCGGTGAATGTTTTGAGAATCATTTCTCTGATTTTTTCTCCTGGTTATCCAGATTGTCGGAGAATTTGAGAAACTCTGGAACAGGGGCGTAGGAACGTTCTAGAAGTTGGAGGGGGCAAAGAGAAACGAAAAGTGGTCTGGAGAATGGTTTTGAATTTTTAATGGGGTGTAGCTTCTCCGAATGCATGTGCACTGTTTACTACTATGTAAATTGGCGGGAAAAGACTGAAATTTAAACACAGTTGAGTTCTATAAGCTTTATATGCTTTGAAAATGATAATTTGAGCCTTTTGAAAATTTCAACTGACCAAAATGTTGGAGGGGCAATAACATTAGTTGCCTCTCCCAACATAATTCTAGGGAGGGGCATTGCCCCCCCTGCCCCTCCCGGTTCCTACGCCCCTGCTCTGGAACGACTAAAACATACCTTAAATATATGGGTTCGATATACTAGTTAGCAGTTTGCAATACCTTCTCGTCCGAAAACAAAATATAACGAGTGAGGACCTATCTGGGCCATCGCAAATGCTGACGACAAAATTAACGCCGGGCTTGTTTGTGGCGAGGTGTTAGAAATGGCTTACATAACGAGCGACGACGACGTAAGCCGGCCTTCTCAAGTTTCGCCAATACTTCCACCTTTCATTATTTTAAAACACGTATTTTTAGTTCGATATATACATATGCATTACGAGAAGGTATGATATGTCCGTACTCAATCTTCTAATTTATCGTCTATTGCTTTCCGTGATCGTTTACTAGTGAAAGCTTTTATTTGTCAGAGAACGACCTAGGTTACGAAAAGACCTGGTAGATATTCCAAGTAGTGAGAGAGGTGGTAAAGATATTCATAGCCACGGGAAAAAAATCGAAATTAAAAGTGGAGTCCGACGCCGCCGCTATGCACTACTTTTATTATGAAATTTCTATTGGACTTGATGACTTCAAAAATACAAACTTTAACGTTTCAACATTTATCTATTTCCTCAATGTACAGTAGCAAAGCGGAGTAAATAAAGTCTAAGATCTATTGAATAGTGCGGAAGCCGAAAAACGCGTAAACGTGGCGTTGTCTCTGCGAAACCTCGATCACACTTACGCCTCGAAATGGCTACACACTGGTTTACAACTCGTTCACTTTGGCCCGAAAGCGATTCGAAACGTTTTTGAGGCGTACTTCTTAACGTGGCTCTAGTTGCCTAACACCCAAATGCAGCCTGGACGCAACCCCGAGTTTCTTTCCGCTACGTTTCATTATAAAACGTAAGTTATTAAACATTAATAAGCCGCGTTCATACTTACGCATCCGAAGCGGTTTCTTAGCAAGTGTGTACGCGTTGCAAACAAAGCGATTTGAGGCGATTTCGAGGTTAAATGTGACCGAGGCTTAATTATAGTTTAATAATCTTCGTTTTATAATTATAATTTTGGTATTAAACATTTACGCAAAACAATTATTATCACATTTGAGAACTGAACTGTTGTTGTAGTGTAGTCAGATACACCTAATATACCAGGTATATTAGTTGTATTTGACTCCGCAGTAATAACAGTACACAAATGTGATAATTAATGCTTTGTATAAATGTTAATAAATAATTCGTATTCTAATTTGAAGATTTGGAAATGTGGTTTATATTTTTTAATAAAAAGCCGTTTTGGTGTAATATAAGTTTAGGTATCGCGGATAAACGCCGTCGCCGAAACATTAATGCCGGCGCGCCGCCGCCTACTAGTCCAAACCTGGCTAACGCCGCCGCTTCCAAATGAAAAGGACCTCCACAGCGGTTAAATTTTAGTATTTTACCGCGAAATGACCTAGCAATAAGTTCGCAGTAGGCACGCGTAAAACCATTCTAAAATATGAATCCTTAGCCGAGATCACGCTCTATGCGTTTGACCGAGCTACAGAAAGTCACGTGACGAAATTCGGCCATATTTTTAGAAGTTCGGTGTGCGCTACTAAAGCAAATTTTACACTTAAATATAACCAGAAGTAAATGAATCAAGGTTATCAAATACACTTTAAATTTTAAGAGGCATTTCTTTATCGTGAGCTGGGATGATTGCGTTGTAGCACCAGCTGTTGTCCTCCCCCATTCTACCCATCACTTAGGAGCGCCTACGGAAATAGCTTCACTGTGCTCGGTTTTTCTCGTAATAGCAGTGCTCTGTCGGAACCTACCGTGTTTCACCTTATGGGATAACTGGTGACGTCAGCGGGGCGTGAATAGACAAATTTCTTTTTTCTTGGTGAACTCCTCTACGACATTACAGGTATTGCGTGCCGATAAGTTCGTTTCATTAACTTATATAATAATTATAGGCAAAAACCATTCGCCAGTCCTGAACCGTTCGGACTGTCCCGACGCAGACTATTCGCCGGATGTAGAATTCTCGGACAGTTCGGGCGCAGACTGTTCGCTCTCGAGAACAGGCTTTCGGATCGTTCGGGACTTTCCGAGCGGTACTTGCTCTCGAGTAGGAGCTGGGCTAGAACTCAAGTAAAATTCGTCCGCTTGTTAGTCAGCAGTCAAACATAGCCACTGCCTTCTCCATTTGTATTAGATCTTGCCCACACTCTTCAAATATAAAATCCCAAACTGTTCAGAATTTTTATGACGTCACATCTCGGTTTGGAACAGTACTGTGGACTGGCGAAAAGTGTTCACCAATTATAATTACACGTCTTTGCCACTGGTGGCGTAGCCGAGCGAAGGGATCCCACGCGTTACAACGCTTTAAATATTTAAAAAACAAATTAATTTATCTCACGCTTTTCTCGATAAATTATTTTTCTAAAATATTACACGCGCTATAAACACGAGAATTTAAAATTTTATTATTTAACACTTTTCAAGAGACGTCTACTTATATTCTTTTCAGACTACGCTCATTTTGTTATACTAAAATGTGTAATAAAAATAAAACTTCGGTTTATAAGCCTCGTTTGAATAGGGTATTAGAGGACCCTTAGCTCCCAATTCTTATATAAGCTCGATGAATTCACTAAAAACCATCCAACTCGTAAGTTATCAGTAAATCTGAATACATTTTATTTTATGGTCTGAAGAATTGAAGTTGGAAATTAATTCAAAATCTTCATGGTTTTATAAGAAACTTTCAGGACTTTGAGGAGCGAAAAAGGTCAGTTTCGGACTCAAAGTTAATACACTTAGGCTTGGAAATTGGTTTCGACAATGACATTTTTGGAAAGAGAACGTCCTGGGCTTCAAAACATGCCCGCATTTATTCGTTTTTATTACTATCGATTTTTCGTGCAACCAACTCTTTAAGCGATACTGCTCTTCGGGATTTGGAGCAGTTAGCGCGCCTTTGCGACCGCTACGAAGTGACTAATTTCCAGTTTTCTCCGCCACTTCTCTTTCAGAGAGGTTTTCCGTAGACTTCTCTGCAATGTCGAACCATCTACTTTTACCGCTATTGAGTAAACGCAATATTTCGTTCCCTCGCCCTTTAGGGGGGGGGGGGGGGCACGAAATAAAAAACGACTTTACTGGAGAACGTTGTGCCATGATGCCATCTATTAATGGCAAAGGAAGCCAACATTCAAATTAACTAAATGATTAAGTCGCCAGAGAGCTAATGTAGAGTACTATAACTCGACCAATAAAATCTAAAATATCTGGTATTTCTAGAGGTTGTTTAAAGAATGAGTAATCTAACATTCTAAGGATTTGTTTCTCCAGCGCGGCGACTGCCTTTAATTTTTCAAAATTTTAGCCGAGTAATTTTTTCGGTACGGAAGGATTCGTGAGTGGCAACTTTCGAAAGAAATTTAAACAAAGTGCTAGACGTAACAAAAACAATTTGTTTACTAACTTTGTTCCATAAACATTCGCGTTTTAGGGTTTGACCAATTTAATTCAGTCAGACTATATAATCCGGGATTAACTAACGGATGGTACAGTTTTAGGGTTTGACCAATTTAATTCAGTCAGACTATATAATCCGGGATTAACTAACGGATGGTACACTCTAGATTTAACTTGTTTCGTTAGAGACTGCCACGGTTGGCTCGATCGCGTGGCATGCAGGGCTTGCCTCTACCCTCCTACGCATTGTAACCCGGCCACCTGAATTAATGGCATCAAAAGTCGCTTGATGACTTAGGCCTAAGGTGGTGCCTTGGGTATTAGCCTAGCTTATTATTTTTATTAGTTTATGATGTTTCCCTTTTTACCAATACAATTTCATTAAATTATACCACATTAATTAATTAATTTCTTAATTAAATAATTAATTAAATAATTAGTTAAATAATAAATTAAATAATTAAATAATTAATTAATTAATTAACGAAAATTGTATTGAACCTATATTCCATCCGTTTTTACACACAATCCTAAGGATTTATGTGTATTAGTCTCACGTACAGTGTAGCTGTTGCCGATGCCGCCGATGGCGCCGTGTCGCGCATACCTCTTCAACGGTTAGGGCTAGAAGAGTCAATGATATCTCGTTCGAATGTACAGACATCGCCATTGATAACCTTTTATAAAGTTTTCAAATCGGAGCCCAAAAAGTTGGGCATTTGCCTAATTTACTATTTTCGGTGATTTCCTTTATGTGGTTGATATTTTGTTAAAAATTAAGTCCGGTAACGTTAAAAAAATATTTTTGTACTACAACAACTTTGGTTATATCAGTAAATATTAAATTTAAGTATAGTTTTCGGGGTTATTTACGGGACCCCAATGTTCGTGGTTTTATATTTCCGCCTGAAAGTCGACATAACATTCCTTAATTTAAGTCCGATTTTCATGAAAGTTATATTTTCGGATAGCTGTTGTTTACATTTAACCTAGAATTGCAATTTCGTCACTTAATTTTAATTCTAAGTTAGGTTTTTTGAACAGCGTATACGGACCCCCTCCACTTCCAACATTGTAAATCCGCGTGTTTATAGAGGTCTACGCGCCCGTTTCCCTCTGGCGTTTTTCAGAAGTAACAATTAAGTATGACACTGATCAGCCTAGTCTTCGGCGTGTGACCAGAAGTAACAAATAAGTGTGATCAGAAGTAACCAATGAGTGTGATCAGAAGTAACTAATAAGTATGATCAGAAGTAACTAATAATGGTGACCAGTAGTAACTAATAAGTATGATCAGAAGTAACTAATAAGTATGACCAGTAGTAACAAATAAGTTACTAGAAGAAATAAGTGTGCCACTCAACGACTGACTAGTAGTAACAAATAAGTGTGATCAGAAGTAAAAAATAAAAGTGACACTGATCGAAGGAATCTTCGATGCTTTCAAAGTATGACTAGAAGTAACAAATAAGTGTAAATATGTATATATGTGTGACCGTGGATATACTTTGGTTGCGATACCGGCGTTGCAGGTTGCTGTGAATAGCTCAAACAAACTTAACACATTAGAAGGATTATGTGTATTCTGATCGTCGTACGTCTTGTTTATCTCAAAATAAGTAATTCCTGGTGAATCCAGTCAAGATGATCATTATTTGTTTGTAAAGCTTTTTTATTTTAATTTAAAACTCTACGGAGGAAGAAACTATTTCTGGAGAGGAAAATACGAGACCTCAAGCACGGGCCGATTGTTCGAAGTGAGGCACTAAATTCTGCTAGAGGCGCCAGGTGTTACGCCTGGTTCGAAGGCTTTTAGCGACTCCTATTTTAGGACAGCCATTACGAAATGTTTTATAATGTTACTCCGTTCATACATAGGTGGGGACACTCTACTAAGCACAAAGGTCAATTGTGCCGCTGTTGGCGCGCCTGCTTTTCTTCTCCGGGATAGAGTTTCTTCCTCCATGCTATCATGGACCAAGGTACTGCGCAAACAGGGGGGGGGGACGGAGGAACTCACGTGAATGTTTTGATTTCCGGTTGCAAACTCGCGCCTGCTAGGATTCTAAAGGCTGGAACGCGAGGCCTAGTTTGTTAGCGATCTGTGGAGTTTGGTATCAACGTAATTTTTATGGGGAAATAATGATAGAATTAGATCATCAAATTAAAAATAAAGTAATAGAAACAGAGAAATAGAAACGTGCTAGACCCAGGAAGAACTAGTACTCGGAATTGTTTATTCATTATCCACAAATTTTTCGATTTATTTAAAAAACGTTGGTAAAAAGAATATCATTATAACTTATTTAATTATGTTTTTTACGCAACCAAGCATTTATTTGAATAAAAGTGGCATTTATTTAAATAATTGTTTGTTTTATTTAAATAATAGGCTTATTCACTTTCGATTATTTAAACATTTTACAATTTTATTCAACTATTGGTTATTTAAATAAATATTTAAATATCGCCGAGCTCATTTTATTCATGGATAAAAATTAATCGAAAATCCGAGCACTAGGAAGAACAAAGAGCCAGATTTAAATAATGTAAAAGAAGGGGAAAAGATAAACATTAACAGAGGAAGAGGTAGGCCTAAAATAGTAAAAGTGTCGAAATCTCAAAGTAACAAGCAAGAACCAAAATTGAGACTACAAAATTTGAGCTTCACTATCTTCCTTCCAAGCTCGTCTTGGTATTTCGGGTCCGATATTTAAAACGTCGTTATGTTTATCTGGCAATTTAGTTGATGTTAAATCAATTATCTCTTTCAGTTCATCTATTTTAATAGGTTTTTTTCAATAATTTTAAGCTCCGGCACAAATTATTACGATTAATGCGAATATTTGATATTATATTCCTTCTGCTTTTAGGGGTTAGTTTTGAAATTGCATAATGGGAATTACCATCAGTTTTTTTAATCTTAACGGGCCCTTTCTGCATTTCGTTTTTGCGCTTTACGGGAACTAAATAACCACGGTTTATAGTTCTGACAGCGAGGAAGGTTGAGGTTCAATATAAGCTTTTTTCAAGGTGAAAATTATTTTACAAATGTGTAAAATATAGCATGACACACTACAAAAAATATTAACAACCCAAAAGCATTCTAAACCCTGTAATTCCAACACATTTGAACTAGTTAGGCCTAAATTTTTTAAATAAACGCTCTTAAATTTCTAAAAATATAGTTTTAAATACAACAAAAATATCTAATAATGACTTACTTTTTACGGTTGGAACTACTTGAGCCTTTGCGGTCGATCAGCGAGACAGAAAAGTATCCGGAACCAAAATGGCGCGTGGAAAAATAATCAGCTAATTGGTACCCTCTCGAGATTAATCCAGCATGTGATCAAATCAACAACTAACCCTCAAATTCTATTGGCTGTCTCTCTGAGACAACAGTTCTACGCACTTAAGATCAGAGGTGGGAATTTTTAAAATATTCATTTTAAAAACTTCACCGACAAGCAGAGAATATTTTTAGTTGCCCGGTTAAAAATTTCTTATCTTGAAGGCAATATTTGTACTCCTGAAGTGCACATTTCTTCTCATTGTGCAACGTAAGGGGGTAAAGTTGAAAACTGTAATCATCTTTGATCCTAAGATAACTCTCCTCTGTAGCACGAGCAATTTGGGGCAAATCAAAGCTGTAGTTTTATTCCTAAAATAGAGGGAACTGAAGTGGAGGGATTCTGTTTACTTGTAGAAGTTTTCAAACCAGAGGTTTTTAATCATAATAAAAACAAAACATTTACGAGGAGCCGTCGGTTTCATATAGTTTTTCTACTACTTAGGCTTGTGTATTCCTATTTCAATTACTACTGCGTAGGACTTTTTCCTGGGTGTTAAATCAACCTGCTTTTAATCCCAGATGTAAAGAAATGTATTACAGACAATTAGCCAATGATACGCTTCGCATTTTCTGACGTCATGGGTGCCGAGAAAGTCTGCAAATTCGCCGAAAAACTCGATTTCCACCATTTCGACTTCTTTTTATAATAATTCAAAGACCACTTAACCGATTTTGATGAAATTTTCTGTACTTGCTATAAAATAATTGCTCTTTCTAATGAATCATTAATTAGCCATAGCTAAAATTTCGTGCAACCAACACTTTAACCTATAAAAATGTACTGCGGAGAGAATGGAGAAAGAAAAAGTTATAATAATAAGGTTAGCTGATAGTGCTCGAGGAAATTAAATTTTATGTTCTAAATCGTACATAGTCCGATATGAAGTAACCTTTCTGAATGAAAAGGTGAAGAGAAATGAAAATGGGAAACAGTTACCTAGTAGTAGTGAAAAGGGGGTACTCCTCCACGTTCAAATCAGAGCGGTATCGATTCCCCTGAATAAGACGGCACGGAAAGAGAGAGAAAAGAGAGCCTTAGCTTTACTGCTGCCGTCGGAAAGGGAAAATTGGGAAATTGTCTTCCCCCTTGCTGCAAAACTTAAAGCTTTAAGGCTCGTCCAATGAAATTTGTACACAGCACTACGTTAGCGTGTTTAAAGTAATAAATAATTATGGCACTTGGTTATCGAAGCCGCGTATGGCCAGAAGTAATAAACAAGTGTGACACTTACTTATCGAAGCCGTGTATGGCCAGAAGAAATATTTCACTAAAGTTTAAGGTAAATTACTTATTCATGTTATTATGATACGGGAACAATAAATATTATCAGCTTCTTGGCGAACTTGTTTTAAGAATCTGATTAATTCACGGCCGTCTCATAATACAGGTGGAATTGATAGAGACGACAGTTGCTTTAAGCTGATTTTAATAGAGTATTGTATTTTCATTATTGTCCAGACAAAATTTTAGAAGTCTTGTAACCTACTACACCAAATTGATACCAAAATCATGTTTTTTCTTAATACAGTAGCTAGAACGATAGGTGTGGTTGTGGAGGCGTATTGTTTTATGCAGGAAAGACACGCAAACCAAAACAGATACGCTGAAGCGTAACTCCCCATCGACATGGATATAATTTTTTTTTCATTGGTTGCTAGTAGGGCGGAATAATCACAATGATTACACTATCAAAGGCTAGATGACCCTTCCTTTTAGTTGATGTTCTTGTTCGTCCGTCTTGGCTAATATTTAATATTTAATTTGTTTTAGGCCTTGGTATAAGCAACACCAGTTAATACAAGCAAAAGAGCATTTGATTTAGAGTGAAATTGGCAAAATGAGCAGCAGTGAAGAAACGATGCACAAGTGCTCAAAATGCGTCTACGCAACGAATTATAAGAGTCGGCTCATTCTCCACACAAGAACTCACACAGGCGAGAAACCCTTCGAGTGTGACCAGTGTAACTATGCATCTACAAATAGCGGTGCACTGATTAACCACAGAAGAACGCACTCGGGCGAAAAACCTTTCCAGTGTGTCCAGTGTAACTATGCATCTTCACGGAAGGATAATTTGTTTAACCACAGAAGAACTCACACGGGCGAGAAACCCTTCCAGTGTGACCAGTGTAACTATGCATCTGCAACTAGCGGTGCACTGATTAACCACAGAAGAACGCACTCGGGCGAGAAACCTTTCCAGTGTGACCAGTGTAACTATGCATCTTCACGGAAGGATAAATTGATTAACCACAGAAGAAAGCACTCGGGCGAAAAACCTTTCCAGTGTGACCAGTGTAACTACGCATTTTCACGGAAGGATAATTTGGTTAACCACAGAAGAACTCACACGGGCAAGAAACCCTTCCAGTGTGACCAGTGTAACTATGCATCTGCAACTAGCGGTGCACTGATTAACCACAGAAGAACGCACTCGGGCGAGAAACCTTTCCAGTGTGACCAGTGTAATTACGCATCTGCACGGAAGAGTGCATTGATTTACCACAAAAGATCTCACACGGGCGAGAAACCCTTCCGATGTGACCAGTGTAACTATACTTCTGCGCGAAAGTCGCATTTGATCAGTCACAAAAGGAGACACTCGGCCCAGAAGCCCTTTGGATGTACAAAGTGTGGATATCGGGCCAAACAAAAGGACAGTTTACATCGCCACGAAAGAACACGTCACACTCGGGGGGCAAAGGTTCACAAATGCCACATTTGCGACCGGAACCTTGCTACCAATAAAACCCTTCAAGCGCATTGTCGAAATCATGGTCCACCTGGAATCCATATTGACGCTTCGAACAGTCAATACACAGAACTAGTGCGCCAATCACAGCCTAGTGAATTTCACCTATCTGGTCGTCAAACGGGAGGTAGGTGTTGTTCGATTCAACTGCGACGTTTAACGACGGATCAGATTGCATCTCTAACTAAAAAGCTCTACGGGGCCCACGCCGTGAAAGTAGAATTTGCCCAACCTGACATAGACACCACAACCGTCGAAAGAGAAAGGGTGTTTGATTGCGTCAACATCGATGCCAGCTGCGTCAAACAAGAGCCTTTTTACGACTTCATCGACCAAGTTCCGATTGCCACAGTCGTAACGAGAGAAGAGTTGGAATATCACCCCGAACAAGATCAATTTCCCTCGAAGTAGAAATAGATGAAAAACATGGATCATTTTAATTAATATTTTCATTTGTTCCTAACTAATTTGAGAGGTTAAGCGATTTAAATTCTTTTGAAATAATTTTTTCTTACAGTTAACATAAGCAGTTAAATTATTTTGTATATTTAGCTCCGTGTGTCCGAATTAAAACGTAATAACTTACCTACTTTTAAATATAGAATTGTCAATATTATTTTAATCACTAAACAAAGGGGTGTTCTACACATAAATATTAATTTTATAAGTTAAAATACAAAATTAAAAGAGTTCAGCTTGAAATAGCGCGAAAGTTGACAATGCCCACCGTAGTCATCCCCCTTTAAAATATGTATTTTGCATTTTTAAACTTTTTGAAAGGTCGTTGTTCGTAAATTAAATTAGTTAAAATAAAAACACTTTAATTTTTTCATATATCGTTAATTACGTAAATTAGATATTAAATTTGAGACGTTTAAGTTTTTTATTAAGTCTGAAGGCCTGACCCTTCATTTCTGGATTTTTGTCCTTCGCTAATTTGTGGAGTCTGAGCTTGCAATATGAATTAATAACTTTCTTAATCAAACTGATGCGATGATGTTCGATTCCATCTTCAGCATCAAACATATGTTCGGGGAGATCTGGGAAGATGTCCATACCAGGGTTGCCACAAAATTTTCAGATTCAAATTCCCTGACTATTCCCTGACCATTTTAAGAGATTTTCCCTGACTTATTAAGGCCAAAATTTTTATTTTATATTTTACTTTTATCAGAAGTTAATAAATTTAGATGGCCTTATATTTCAGTAAAAAGGTTATTGCAATTAATGTTGAAAAAATTATCCAAACATTCAAGACAATAAATGATAATCGTGGAATTTGTCATAGATGTAGAGTTGAATTTCCTTCAAAAAGTGCCTAGACAAAATTGAATTCCCTGACTTTTCACTGAATTTCTACCAATTCTTAAAATTCCCTAACTTTTCCCTGAATTTTTACCAATTCTTAAAATTCCCTGACATTTCCCTGACATTTCCCTGACTTTTTAGGGCCATTTTTAAATTATTATTTCTATGCTCATAACCTAGCGTTGGTTCAACGCTCAATCCCACGTCATCGGCGTAAGGTGTTACATTTTAGTAACCTTGGCATTAAACATCTTAATTAAGAATTAAGATTTGGGATATATAATTTAGTAGAGCTTTAGGCGCCCAAATATAATACTCTAGAATGGTTCTTCGACCTTGGCGGCATCATTCTATGGGCTAATTAGCTTTTTCAGTTTACATAAGTTCAAAACCTGCTGGAATTTCATTTGCCAAAGAGAAGATACTTTAGCGAGCGTCTGCACCGACGGGGATGACTTCTACGCCGACTTACTACTTAAACCTACGCTCTTCTTACGTCGTACTGATATAGGGAAGCTTAGCTTCGTAGGTGTTAAACCAAGGGGTTAAACACAGGTGTGGAATTTATATTGTAGGTGTTCTTGAAGGGGATACATTGGTGTTTGAAATTAAAAAATAAATAAAACGGTGTATCTCCTTGTTTTCTCTCTATTAAAATTGTAAATTTTGATTCGATTAGATGGTCCTTGATTTTTGAATTAGATAATTTCTATACTATTTTTATTTTAAATATTTTAGAGTACGTTTATTTTAATTATTTTAGAGTATGTTTACTTAAATTGTTTTAGAGTATATTTATTTTGTTATAGTATATCAAGGGTTACGTTACACGTCCTACATCCAAATGGCAGGGTTTCTAACAAACGCTCACGGTATAAGTCTTACGTTCAATTTGCGAAAGCGTCGGGTGGGATTTGAACTGAGGCCCTCCTGCCCCAGTAGCAAAATTTAGTCGGGCCAACGTCGACAGAAATTAGTCGGCCGACTTAGTCGGGTCTGAGTCGGCCCACTTAGTCGGATCAAAGTCGGTAGGCTTGGTCAAATCGTAGTCGGCTACCCAGTCGAAATGTCACCGACGCCCGACTGCACTTTTTTGGGTCGGTAGTGAGTCCCTTCGTCGGGGTCGGCCCAACTTATTTCTGAACTGATGGCCCACCGTTATAAAGACTATCCTGCCAATCTTTATTATTATGCTTGCATATAAGTCGGCCCAACTATTATTAGGTTATGTAGCCGACCAATATATGGCGATTGCAGATCAGTCGGCCCTAATATTTTTCAGTCATGTAGCCGACCATTATTTGACCATTGAATATCAGTGGGCCTATCCTATAACCTACCAAAATTGTTGTATTACCGACCCCTATAAAGTTAGTCTCCCAACTGTATTTCGAGGGTTCGATATACATGATACCTACGAAAATACCATATTTCAAATATATGTCAAACTAGTGTATTTATTTAAACAATAATTCTTCAATATGTTTTAACAAAAGTATGATTGCTAAAGAAAAGTTACAAAAACTTGGTCACCAAAAATACTATTTAGTAAGAAAAGTCATTTCAAATGAATAAAAAGTCAGCCGAACAGATAAAAAAATATTATACATTTGATTATCAAATACTTATTCAGGGTTCATACAACATTTGGAATATTAATTTCCCTGATATTTCCATGTTTTCTCCTGGAAATTTCCCGGTGCTAAAGCACCGTATGTTTTCGTTTAATCGAAAAAATATAATTATTGAGGCGCTTCCAGACTCAAACGAATTTCCCTGATATATCCAGCTTTTCGTTAAATATTTTAAATTTCCCTGATATCTCTCTGATTTTTTTGGAAATTATCTGTTTCACTGATATTTCCAGGTTTTCCAGGTTCGTATGAACCCTGTTATTGACTAATGGCTGCATTTAAATTATTCAATAAGGCAATATCACAATGTTCAAAATAAGTAATTAATAAAAACATTAAAAAAGGTAACCGAGTGGATATTAATACAGTATGTCTATTCCGTTATCGAATACTTCTTATTTCTAGGTAGGTATATTTCAAGGCTTAAGCACTAAAACTGTATCATTCTATCAACAATGTTTTTCATATATCACAGTTCCAAGTTTTGACTCGGAAAGTAATCTGAATAGATAACAAAAACCTACAGCTTTCCATCACACATTTTAAATTTATCCAAATTATTTTAGTTTTGAATACTATAGCCATTTAAGGTCAAACTTTGGATACTTTAAAAAATTGAAATTAAATTATAATAAATTATTCGAAAACATCCAAACAATTTTATATGAGATGAATATCATAACAAGTAGTATAAAACTTTTATACCCGTAAATTAACAAATTTTAATACCGAAATAATTTTTCCCTTAGTGAAAAAAAGCTCGGAATTGATACCATAACAATTTTTTGGGTACCTACAACTTTAAAAGATAATGATATTTTATACATCCAAGATTGTTTATGTAAAACCATTACAAAGGCCAAAATAACCACTTAACCAGTGTATACATCTACTATATTTGAAGCTAAAGGAATCACTTTTGTCCGGTTCTTCATTGGCATCAACAGTGTTTAAACCATGGGATTTTAGACGACCTCCTTCTCTATCTTTTGAGTGTTTAAAGCACACATTTTCATGGAAGATTCTACATCCATTTCTATGACACCTTTTAAATTGGTTGACACTTTAACAGCATCTGGAAATACACAGAAATTATTAAGTTGAATTGATTAAAGTGTAATTTATTCATGTCACTTAATGCATCCTTCAGCCTTAAGGTCTTTAAATCAAGCTTTTCATTCGCGCAATATCATCACCATCTTCTAACTTAATTTTTTCTGCAAATTCTAACCTCTCATCTTCTATGCCCTCTAACTTATCATCATTTGCACCTTCTATACCACCATTGCCTACACCTTCCAGCCCCTCATATTCAACCCTTCTCAATTAGCTTTCTAATAAACCTATATTTTTATCTTCATCCAGTACCACAACAGTATCAGAATCTATATCACTGTCTAAATAAATGACAGTCATAATACTTTTAAGAAGGTTCTGTTTATATCTAAGCCTTTGCCTTTTAGAAACGTCCAACGAATGCTTGTAGTAATGAAGTTTGGTCTTTTACTTTTATCATCCATTAATACTATTACAAGGCTTAGGTAACCCGAGTAAAGCAGTTTTAAAAAGTAGGCTTAATAAACTTGTAACTTTCTAACAAAAATAAACTTCTAATCTTTGCGATAAACATATTTTACACCACAATAATTAATAAAAAAATAGTATTACATACCTTTAGGAATAGTATTAGGAATTTTATTTACGTTAAAAACTCAAAAAGAACGCAGATCTCTATATACATCGTGGCTGGTAAAATAACGTAACCGCGCATTTTTATTACAGCCCAAAGACTGTCGCGAGAAGGATTATATAGTCTTTGCTGCCGTTGTAGTTATGGTTAGCAGGATTGCCAGTCGAGGTTCTCAGCTCAAAGAAAAATTGTACTCTTAGCTAAAAATCAAACAGGTGACAAAAATAAATATTAAATAAGGGAAACTAATATTTATAACAAAAAGCTAACACACTAAAAATTATAGTAGAAGCAGAAATTGAAAAAACTGGCAGCTCTACTACAGTTTTTTGTTACAAATTAAAGCGATTCTTTAGGTTTTTACGGCTAAATAGGAAAATATTTGTCGGCCCGACGTTATTGATAGTTGGGCCAACCCTAAACTTCACATGCATCTCAAGAATGATGGGCAATGCCTTTTGCCGGATTTAAAATACTTTAAAACTTTAGAACTATCTTAAGTACCAAAAAAATAAAAATTTGAGCTTATAACTAATTAAGGCCAATTTTGATAACAACTTTTATTCAAGGAAAAATGTTGAATAAATCCGCTAAAAATTAGGTCGGCCCGACTGCTACCGAAATCGAAGAAATAGAGATAGTTGGAAGTGAGTCGGTATGACGCCCAAAATAGGACTCGGACTCTCAACCGACTGTCCGACCCTAATCCGACCAAAAAACGGATTACGTGTGCTACTGGGGTGTTTGAACGGCGAGTGTTCAACCATAGAACCAACGACGCCTACTAGCCTTTACCCAAAATTAGAAATTCAGATTAAACGGAAGCGTATATTTTTAGTTAATAGCGTTTAACAATTTGGTTCTTATTTAACTATAAGTGTTCGATTGAAATTATTGCGTAGAAGAAATTCAAAGGTTGTGGCTTGTCTTATAAATTAAAACAATTCCGGAGGTCGGGAATGTACCCGGGCCCCTTCTGCTTGGGAGGCGGGTCATACCACAGAACAGTTTCAGAAACTAATTTTAAATTTTTAGGTTTCATAGAGTGTGTAGGGGAAATCCTACTATGTAAATTTCCATGACGTTGAACCTGGTCTTCAGGGTCATCCAAAAACTACCTCGAGAACCCTAAGTGTTAGAAAGTTGATTCCAATCAGAAAAGTGTTCCCCGTCACGTTTTAGGCCTAAATAACATGGACCCGATTGGATTCGACCAATAGGAAGTCGATAAGTATTTTACCAAAATCACAAAAGTCGTAAAAGGGAAAATTGCAAGTAAGCGCTAATAACTCCAAAACAAATCGTGCTACATTATCGAAATTTGCTAGATAATCTCATCATGGTGGGAGATTTTTATATTCCGAAAATTGTATGACCTTGAACCATATCTTTAACGTCACTCTAAAATTATCTCGAGGACCATTAGGTTTAGACCAAAAATTCCAATTAGCAAGTTGTTCTTCGTCAATAGCTATAATATAATATATATCTAAGATAAATATAATAAATATAATATATATAATATAATATAATATAATATAATATAATATAATATAATATAATATAATATAATATAATATAATATAATATAATATAATATAATATAATATAATATAATATAATATAATATAATATAATATAATATATATATATTATATATTATATAATATTATATATATATATATATATATATATAATAATATTATAATATAATATATATATATATATATATATAATAATATTATAATATAATATATATATATATATATATAATAATATTATAATATTATAATATAATATATATATATATATATATATATAATAATATTATAATATAATATATATATATAATATGTATAATATAATATAATATATATATAGATATATATATAATATATATAATATAATAAAATATAAGTTTAATATAATATCTCCCACCATGATGAGATTATCTAGCAAATTTCGATAATGTAGCACGACTTGTTTTGGAGTTATTAGCGCTTACTTGCAATTTTCCCTCTTACGACTTTTGTGATTTTGGTAAAATACTTATCGACTTCCTATTGGTCGAATCCAATCGGGTCCATGTTATTTAGGCCTAAAACGTGACGGGGAACACTTTTCTGATTGGAATCAACTTTCTAACACTTAGGGTTCTCGAGGTAGTTTTTGGATGACCCTGAAGACCAGGTTCAACGTCATGGAAATTTACATAGTAGGATTTCCCCTACACACTCTATGAAACCTAAAAATTTAAAATTAGTTTCTGAAACTGTTTGGGCGATATAAGGATTATGAATTTTCTATCAGAGTTTACCAAAAAATTTAAATTTATTACAAAAGTGAAAAAAATTTGGTAATATATTACTTTTTTTAAATAATGGGTTTCGTTTTTGCAAATTTGCAAACTATTAGGTTCTTAACCGATATTTGAAAAGCAAGTGCGTCAAATTATTTAGTGTTCGAAATACTTGGTATTTGATGAGTAAACTGGCCTTATTTTTTCATCTGAAATATTCGATCGAACTATTCGACGCTTTAAGTATTTGATTTGATATTTGATATGGCTAAAAAATATTTGATATTTCATACGATCAACAAGAAAGTTGCCAAGCCAACATATACCTCTCCTCGTAAGCGTTTTCATGTGAATATTTTTATTTTCAACTTAGCAACATGAAAGTCAATGGCTAAGTGTAAATAATCCGCCTATTTCAAAATATGACCTGGGTTCGATTTCTGTGCACAACCGTATTATATAAATATATAATTAATTTAAATTTAGTTCTGAAATATTATAGAATAAAGTAACGTTAACACTTTTTTAAAAGCGTAAAGGAAAACGGACTTTCGCTAAAGCTGTTTTTCATTAAAGCGTGATGTCTGTCGGTGGTTCTGTGTTATGACCCGCCTCCCAAGCAGGAGGGCCCGGGTTCATTCCCGACCTCCGGAATTGTTTCATTTAATAGACAAGCCACAACCTTTGAATTTCTTCTACGCAATAATTTAAATCGAACACTTATAGTTAAATAAGAACCAAATTGTTAAACGCTATTAACTAAAAATATACGCTTCCATTTAATCTGAATTTCTAATTTTGGTTGAACACTCGCCGTTCAAGCAGGAGGGCCTCAGTTCAAATCCCACCCGACCCTTTCGCAAATTGAACGTAAGACTTATACCGTGAGCGTTTGGTAGAAACCCTGCCATTTGGATGTAGGACGTGTAACGTAACCCTTGATATACTATAACAAAATAAATATACTCTAAAATAATTTAAAATTATTTTTAAAATAAAAATAGTATAGCATTTATTTAATTAAAAAATCAAGGACCATCTAATCGAATCCAAATTTACAATTTTAATAGAGAGAAAACAAGGAGATACACCGTTTTATTTATTTTTTAATTTCAAACACCAATGTATCCCCTTCAAGAACACCTACAATATAAATTCCACACCTGTGTTTAACCCCTTGGTTTAACACCTACGAAGCTAAGCTTCCCTATATCAGTACGACGTAAGAAGAGCGTAGGTTTATGCGTAATGAATCTTACCTTGAAAGAGAACAAAGTCACGCCTCCCGCCAAAACGCGCTTAGCCATAGGACGAGGTGAGTCCAGAGTCGTCGAGGAATCATCGGCTCGTGATATAAGTCGTGTTCACACTAGACACTTTGGAACCGTTTTTAAACGGTTTCGGAAGCTAAAATTGAACATTTTTGGTGTCAACTGTATTAATAGCCGTACGATGAATACATACGACAGTAAAATTTTACAATTTGTATTTTCGAAACCGTTTTAAACTGTTTCAAAGTGTCTAGTGTGAACGCGGCTTTATTGTGAAAGAAACGGAAGCAACGGATACACTAAAACATATCTCCCCATCGACTTAGATATAAAGTAGAGCAGACGGAGAAACTTCATTATTGTTTGGCAATATTACAGCAAAGGCTAGTGTGATTGAGTTATTATCAGGGTTGGACATAAGGTACTAGTCACTAGTCAGGGACTCACGGTATTTATCTACTAAAATAAATGCTCTGACTACTAAAATTAATCGAAATCCGGGCGCTCACTATGGAATGGTTTTCGCTGTTGGAAACCTTTTCAGTAGTGGTTCGCGTATGTACTGGAATTTACTACTAACTCGAAATCATAAAAATGGGCCTTTACCAAGTTTTGAACTAAGTCCGCGACGAAATTCTGAAAGCCTGAAACTGTAAAGAAAACTGATAATGAATTGGGGTAACGGTGCACCAATTGAAATATTAATGACAACTCAATTATGACTGGGTGTATCTTACTGAAATGTTGAGGCTTCAAATTTAAATGCAAAATGTCTTGATTAATTGGGTTAAGCCGTTGTTCGCATTTTAACATACAGACCCTCGTTAGTTAAAGCGAGAAGCGCCTGGTTGCTATTTCGACAAAGATATTAAATTAGGAAAATGTTTACTCCAACTATTCTGAAGATGGCACCACACATTACTTAGGGCTCTCCCGCTTGATCTCATTTTCCGTGGCAGGTGTTAACTGAACGGGCTATTGAAAAGAAGCATTAAAGCGCCCTAGTGTTGCGAGGCGCCATCTTCAACATAGTCGGCGTAGAAGTCATCCCCGTCAGTGCAGACGCTCGCTAAAGTATCTTCTCTTTGGCAAACGAAATTCCAGCAGGTTTTGAACTTATGTAAACTGAAAAAGCTAATTAGCCCATAGAATGATGCCGCCAAGGTCGAAGAACCATTCTAGAGTATTATATTTGGGCGCCTAAAGCTCTACTAAATTATATATCCCAAATCTTAATTCTTAATTAAGATGTTTAATGCCAAGGTTACTAAAATGTAACACCTTACGCCGATGACGTGGGATTGAGCGTTTAACCAACGCTAGGTTATGAGCATAGAAATAATAATTTAAAAATGGCCCTAAAAAGTCACGGAAATGTCAGGGAATTTTAAGAATTGGTAAAAATTCAGGGAAAAGTCAGGGAATTTTAAGAATTGGTAAAAATTCAGTGAAAAGTCAGGGAATTCAATTTTGTCTAGACACTTTTTGAAGGAAATTCAACTCTACATCTATGACAAATTCCACGATTATCATTTATTGTCTTGAATGTTTGGATAATTTTTTCAACATTAATTGCAATAACCTTTTTACTGAAATATAAGGCCATCTAAATTTATTAACTTCTGATAAAAGTAAAATATAAAATAAAAATTTTGGCCTTAATAAGTCAGGGAAAATCTCTTAAAATGGTCAGGGAGAACAGGGAATAGTCAGGGAATTTGAATCAGAAAACTTTGTGGCAACCCTGTCTCAATTACTGGAAATACTGCTTAGGTATAAAAAGTTGTCAGAACTGTTATTTTTCTAGAAACGTCTATTCCTTAAAAATATTTGTCAGTAATTCAGGCATTTAGTGTTTTAGAATAAGTATTTAACATATCAGGGCATAGACAGAGGGGTTTCAGTGTCCATAGCTTTGACTGTATTATGTTTTTACCACTTTCATAGCCTTTAGATATTTTACTTAGTCCGAGCTCCTGAGTAGGGATGTCATTACGTCCGACATCGTCAACACCGAGGATATGGACGCTACGCCGTGCATAATGGCTATTGCGGCGACTGCCACACCGGATCGCCTATCACAATTACAACAAGCTACCAAGGACGATGATGTCTCAAACTTCCTTCGGTCATATATTACACATGGCTGGCCTGCGCAATACAAAAAAAATCCTTGTCACAGACTCACAGTACACCCTTATGCCAGTTTCTCTGACGAACTTCATATTGTAAATGGATTGCTGTGCAGGGGTAATCGCATTATCATCCGATCAAAGGTACGTCAACAATTGTTATCCACATTACACGCCATCGATGAGGGTATAGTGGCTACAAGAGCAAAAGCCGGTGCCGCTATATATTGGTCTGGTATAATGAAAGATACAACCCTTATGATTCGAACATTCTTCATCTGCCAGCGTTATCAAAATTCCAAGGCAAAGGAACCGCTCCTGCCACATCCCATTCCGGATCGTCCATGGCAAGTACTAGCCATAGTTTTTTATCATTTAAATAACAAAACATACCTTTTGATGATTGATTACTTCTCTAAATACCGTGAAGCTGTCCAAACAATTTCAACATCAGCCATACAAATATATGCAACATAATTTTCTCATGCCACGGCTATCCCGATGAAATAATGACAGATAATGGCTCTCCATTTAATTCCTATGAAGTGGCAAAATACAATAAATATTGGAACATCGAATATTTCGCACAGTCAAATGGCCAGGCCGAAACGCGCCTTCCCAACTGTGAAAGAGGCCTTGAAAAAGGCTATAGATTCTGGACAATACCTTAATCGCGTTCTCCTCGAGCTACGATCTACTCGGCATGAAAGCTTACCATCGCCATCAGAACAACTAATGGGCCAAAAAAATACGTACAGCCATTCCGTTCTTGAACTCTGAACTTGTCTCACACAACCCGCTCTTATCGGAAGCCCGAGCTCGCGTTACAAGCTACAAGGATAATCAAAAGTTATATTTTGACAATCATACCGAACAATTATCGGATTTAAAGAAAGGCCAACCTGTCTGGCATAAAACAACCTCCGTGTGGTTTCCAGCAATAATTGTTAACAAACTAGTGGAACCAATATCCTACGAAATAGAAACACCTGAATTTGTACGATACAGGCGAAATCATTGGCATTTACGGCCTAGAATGGTTCTCCCAACCCATAAGATATTACCACAGGCTGTATCAGTTTCTACTCTTTGCCAGTATCGAAACAACCTCCGCAGAACAACCTATGACCATACCCAGACGCCACAGAATGGATGAAAATATTTTGTTCTGGCCCCGATTGCTCATCACCCTATGGAGGCTCCTTACAATCCAGGACCTCCTCCAGAACCGATTCCTCAACTGCCAGGCGCACCTGTCGCACACGAGTCGGCCCCATCCAATTCGTTAACTAGGAGCACTTCCATCTCTATCCATACTCCTGCTTCCCTTTAATCCACTAGTCATTCCCGAACATCGCGCGCAGCTTACAAATTTAAAATTATGTTATTAAGACGTAGTATTTCATTGTCGTTTGATGAATCGTAATTAATTTGAAGTAAAGTTGAAACTGCCTCTAATATTTGACAATTACCTTGAAGTCGTCTTTGGTTTCTTTCAATTGTATTTATGTCACCAGAATACCTATTTCTGGAACTTTGCTCAAAATCATGGTATAATTCGCGAAGGTAATCGTTTACATCGCCACTTTTACTACACTCTTAGAAAAAAGGATCCAATGTGTGTCCAAAATTGTACAAAATTGTCCAACTTTGGATTATACGATAAATGAAATCCAAGTTTGCCCTCTTAAAGCCAAACTTGGACTTTTAGAAAAATAATCCTATGTTTGTCCAAAATTGTACGAAATATTCCAACTTTGGATCATATGAGTAAATGAACTCCCTGTTTGTCCTGTTAAAGCCAAATGTAGATGCTTTTAAAAAAACGTGTCTACTCTCTCTCTCTCTCTCTATCTCTCTCTCTCTCTCTCTCGCTCTCTCTCTCTCTCTCTCTCTCTCTCTCTCTCTCTCTCTCTCTCTCTCTCTCTCTCTCTCTCTCTCTCTCTCTCGCTCACTCTCTCTCTCTCTCTCTCTCTCTCTCTCTCTCTCTCTCTCTCTCTCTCTCTCGGTTTAAAATTATTGTAGATAAAGTAGCCCCATCCATAATTACTTTTGTAAATCAAATGTCTAAATAAAAAAATAAAATTTATATTTTGTAAAATTATTGCAGTTTTATTTCAACAATTTATATAAATAAAACTTTTTTTATACTTTAAATGTTTCGCTTTTAAATAATTTTTTTTTAATTCCGAAGAGTTTTTTTTATTCGAATCCTACAATTCCAAAGGGCGAATCTTGCCCGTCCAAAAGGGGACTCTCGCCCGTCCAAAAGGGGACTCTCGCCCGTCCAAAAGGGGACTCTCGCCCGTCCAAAAGGGGACTCGCGCCCGTCCAAAAGGGGACTCTCGCCCGTCCAAAAGGGGACTCTCGCCCGTCCAAAAGGTGTCTCTCGCCCGTCCAAAAGGGGACTCTCGCCCGTCCAAAAGGGGACTTTTGCCCGTCCAAGAGGGGACTTTTGCCCGTCCAAGAGGGGACTTTTGCCCGTCCAATATGGGACTTTTTCCCGTCCAAAAGGGGACTCTTGACCGTCCAAAAGGGGACTTTTGCCCGTCCAAAAGGGGACTCTTGCCCGTTCAAAAGGGGACTCTTGCCCATCCAATGGGGGATTAAAAAAAGTTCAAATCCGAACCTTTTTTTCTTCAAATCTGAACCAATTCCTCTCAAAATGCAAGACAACTCGTCTAATTTTGGTTAAATTTAAAGCCATAAAGGGATTGATAACTCTTTAAATTTGGATAGCTAGATCCACATTTGGACTATAATATATCCATCCAAATTTGGACGTCGATTTTATTATCCAAATTTGGACCGAAATGTGTGCTCTCACAGAGTCAGTCATTTGGATCCTGTTTCATCCAAAATTTTACAACTTTTTTAAGAGTGTAGGAAAATATAAATCGCTCAAAGTAAATAATAACAAAAAAATTATGTATATCCTAGCAAATTTATCATTTTTAAATGGTAATTTTCTATAAAACTATATTGTTCAAAATTGCTTTTTATCGTCGTAACCACAGTCCTACGAAACAAATAATTGCATCTGCGAAACAGAGATAAAAGGTGAAAGTGAGATGGTCCCCATACATTTTTTTCGAATTAGGCCCGAGCCCCGAGAGCAGCGTTGTCAACCTTTCGCTAAAATTATCGTACGCTTTAAAGAGAGGATGGAGCTACACATCGAGCAGTTAGTTTGGTGGGAAGTTTGAATTAAACAATATGGTCGGCGTTGTGGAAAGCGACGACATGGTAGATGGAGCTACACATCGAGCAGTTAGTTTGACGGGAAGTTTGAATTAAACAATATGGTCGGCGTTCTGGAAAGTGACGTGGGCCGACTTGTTGTTCATGTTGTCGGTAACGGCCTTCGAGGTACACTTTATGGTTTTTATATATATTTTTGCTACTACCTTACTCAATGGGCACCACAGACTAATAAAGATAATTTTCGAAGATATTTAAAGCGAACGTCTCTTATATTTCACCCAGAATCACATTTATTGATTACAAAATAATGTTATCCAATACTTCAGGTTGTTGTTGAAGTTGTGGTAAGAAAGATTAACTTCAACTTTTAAAATAAGTGAAATTTCGGTATATACCCTATATAATTTATTTAAAAGATGAATTCTTTTTTATTCAATTTTATACCATCACTTAAAAATAATCTTGCCCAAGTCGGAATAACTATATAAAGTAATAAAAGGGTGGTTAAATATTTTTAGATTTAGTAATTGTGATTCAGGGCAACAAATTTGCATGTATTAAAGTAATCGCAGTGAAATAGGAAAATCGCCTTTAAATATAGTTGAAAATAACCATTATTAGATTGTGTTCACCCATTGTGAAAGTTTCATCTGGCCAACTTTTTAAAATAATTAAGTGGTTAATTTTTTTTTGATTCAATAATTGTGATTCTGGTTTTAAAAAAAATCATATATTACAGTATTTAGTTAGGTAAATAAATTTTTTCCCCTGTTACCATACCCAATAGTCACACAAAGATAATTTTCAACTATATAAATCCCACTAAAAATGTTATACTGGCGCCGTATTCCTATAAGACTTGTTCGTGCGCTGATTTTCAGGCAAATCCTCGATGAGGTATCTATCGTATTTCAGTTTTTCAGAAACTACGTATGGACATCTGTACTTTACCGCTGTCTTGAAGGGTTGTCTGGTCGCTTGAGGGTTTCTTTCCACGACCACTAAATCTCCTGGCTCAAACGTTTGAGTATTAGCTCTTTTAGCGTTGTACCGAAAACGCGGTTTCTCTCGATCAGCTCTAATATTTGAGATGGCTTCATCTCTCCGTTTTATCATCTCTTCGTCGAATGTTTCGTCTACGGCAATCGCTACAAAATCTTCGGTCGGATTGCGAGACTTGAAGTTCAGCAAAAGTGAAAATGAGGTTATTATTAATCGCGCTATGGATCGTATTATTAATTCCCCACTATATCTGGTGTATTATGTCCCTATCTAGTGGTTCCCACTGTCCCTATCTAGTGGTGTGATGGGGTCACTAGAGCCTGTGGGGGGCTCCATACCCGGCTCTCAAGGTCATGTGATCGGGGCGCTGGGTCACTGGAACCTCATGGGTGTTCCACACTCGTCATTCTGTGACCTACTAAGGAGGGTAGTTTTGCAGTGGAAGAGGAAGCCACTCTAGTCCTCAGCTGTGCGAGGGTGGGTCTCGGGCAGCCCATGGTGTCGCCTTTTGTTGGGCCATGATGAGGGCGGTTGTTTGCTATATGTGAGGCAGTCTAGGTGGCTGTCTCCCTGGCCGAACGTTGTTTCGCAAAGCGCACTTTTGTCCGGGGCTGGTTGTTTTAGGTGGCCGCTGTAGTGCTTAAGACGGAGCAGCGGGGTACAAATACATATACTTATGTATTATGTATATGGGCATCCCAATCTTTTTCGTCTGGTAGACTGCTCATACTCGCTAACGCTGGAGTCAGTTGTCTATTTACTCATTCGACTTGACCATTTCCGCGTGGCGTCTCAGTGGCGTTCATGATGTGTTTGACATTTGCTAAACCAGGGGCGGCTCCAGACCAATATTTTTGGGGGGGGGGGGGGGCACCGTCGTACTTTTTTTTCAAGACATAAAAAACAAACACTTGTGAATTTGTATACCCATGCACCGTAATACCATATGTAACATAATTACTCATAAGTATGCCACTAGCTCTATTTCTTCACTAACGGTTTGTTTCACAGATATTGAGTCATCCGTACCCTACGTAATATTTGACGTCATATTTGATGTCATATTTGACGTCATCGAATCTCAAATGCCGATTATGCCGTCGTATAATTAGCTCTACGTTTGATAAACCAACGGCCATTATTTTAGTAAACAAACCGCTTTGAACAACCAAGGCTTAGGGGCTAAAATGAACTACAATATAGTGTCAAGTTCTGTTAATGTAATTAATTTGCAAATTAATGAAGTTTTCGGAGACTCATGTTCTAAAATAAATTTGCATTGTCAAATAAAAGAAGCAGGTTTATTGGAAAAAATAGTTGAAATAGTTACTCATTATTTAACTTCATCCGCACAAACCGTCGAACCGAGTGAGTTTATAAATTTCAATAAAGCTACCTTGGGCTGACTAAAATTCCAACGTAAAAAATTCCTTCTCAATTTAGAGGTTTTCCATTGGCTTAAATAAATATGTTACTAGCAAATAGTGTGACTTCCAAAATTACTAGGATGAATAAAAAGGTTAAAATCTAACGTAGTCCACCTTTTTACTGGTTCGTCGTGAAACAAACCGTTAGTGAAGGTTTTTGAATGAAATAAAGGTACAGTGGCATACTTATGAGTAATTATGCTACATATGGTAATACTACTTACAGTACAAGAAAAGTGGTGTAGGGGAAAGAGGAATACTGGGCCTTGATTTAGGTCAAGAGAGTTCACCCATGGCACTGTAGGTATTAGTCCACCTTTTTACTGGTTCGTCGTGAAACAAACCGTTAGTGAAGATTTTTGAATGGAATAAAGGTACAGTGGCATACTTATGAGAAATTATGTTACATATGGTAATACTACTTACAGTACTAGAAAAGTGGTGTAGGGGAAAGAGGAATACTGGGCCTTGATTTAGCAGTGGCGGCGCCAGGAATTTTCGCGAGGGTAGGCAAAACCAAATAAATGGGCCTCCGACCCGGAGCCCCCCTTTTATCAACGAAATCCTTCAATAAAATAAAGAAGTGATGTACATGACGAACAAAAAAGTTCTAACAACAGTAAAACGAGTCCAAATATAACAGAACTGGTTTTATTTACTAGGAGATACCTCAAAAATGTCTAAATACATTATCATTGTTATTTATAAATAATTTTATCTCTTGGGACAATTTTGAGACCATTTCTAGATCAATTTGGGGCCCCTTATAGGGTGATTTTGGGGCCCTTTCGAAATTTTAAGGTAGGCAGTGGCCTACCTGGCCTACCCCCTAGCGCCGCCACTGTGATTTAGGTCAAGAGAGTCCACCCATGGCACTGTAGGTATTAGTGCACCATAGGCATTCTATAAAACCATTAAACTCTATAAAGCTTTTTAGACATTTTTTGGATATTTTTATAAGAAAGCACTTGCATTTGATATTCTAAAGTTCCCATAAAAACTTATCGTTTGTCCCTTATATATAGGCCTACCAGGTTTAGTTTCGACGAAAATTACGACGACATCGTTGAACGGTTGCACTACAACCGTAATTTCATAAATAGGCTTACTAAAATAATTTTATCACTAAGATACTTGTGAGTTGCGACTTACCATAATCGCATACGTGCACCCAAACAAGTTTTGAAGCAGCGACAAAAACGAGGTTTTTGTGTAGTTATAAATTGTTATTATAAATAACAAGTTTAATAAAAAAACACAATGTATCGTACATGTTCCATTGGCCTGGCTCGCGCCCTTGCCTCCCCTAGAAGAAGTCAACGCCTCGCCGTTAAGCGCTGCAGCTGCCGCGGCCTTGAAATTTATCTCCGAATACAGGTCTTGGTGTAGGGTTCTGAACAGTATTTTAATGATTGTTGTATTTTAATGATTGTATATTTAGATAGGATTATTATCGGCCCTGTTATTTTGGGACAGAAATATTAGCAGACGCCGATAGTTAGTTTTAGTTTTAGTTATAGATCAGATTTTTGGAACCGTACAAAAGCCATGTAACGGAGATGAATAAAATTAGTGTCTACTTTAAATCTTACTCATGTTTATTAAACCGATAAACATTACAATGGCGACGGAGATGTTTTTTCTTACTCGTCCTGGGGAATGTGGTTTCATACTTTTATAATTCTCGAATCTCCGATCAACAATAAAGGCGGCAAAAGTGAAGAACAGCCCCCCCCCTCCTTTTATTGTTTTTTTATTTTCTTAGATGAAAGCCCAGTGTGTAAGGAGTACGAAGATATTTTTTTTAGTAACCGCAAATGATAATACGTTAAGTTAACGCGTTTTGAAAACCGTCAATTTCAATGCATTTTCGGCAATAGTTTAATGTGAGTTCTATACTTTTTCTCCCGAGATAGAGCAGGACACGTGAAATCAAACTTTATGTTAGGTGTGTACTAAGGAGTAATACTGAAAATGAAATTTGTAGTGGTAGTGTAGACTATACTTAACTCTTACAAATAAGGGATTTGGGAGGGAACTGAATATGTTAATGATATGTACCTCAAAGAACGGGATTTTTTTAACAATGCAAAAAGTTTTAATCGCAATTTATTGTTTAAAAAGATATGATCAATGTAAAATTGTTACTTTCCAGCAATTGTTACAACGGGAAATACGACATATTTCGAGATTTGTTTGTTTATTTGATGACGTAGAACTGATGAGGAGGACGATTCATTAAATGTCTAGATTTTAATACGTTTTGGAGAACGTAGGACTGATGACGAAAAAGGAAAAGGCTGAAATGCAGAACAGTACTAACTTTTAAGGGTTGGGAATTTTTATCGTATTACAGCGCATTTTAGGTTTTTTTTAACCATACTATGACTTTTGTGTGATGTTGACTTATACAACGTCGAATTTACTCTAAGTATTGGCGCCTAACGGCGCCGCGCACTCACTTCGCTCGAGCGCTGGGGGCACGCAGCGCCTCCCCAACCCCATACTAAAAAAAGCTATGGGCCAACTATAACGCAACCTAGAGGACAGCACAAAGCCTGACGCATCAAGTATCGCAAACCCGAAAACAATAAATAAAACCAATTTTGTTAAAAATAGCGCAAAGGACTTCGTTAACACGTGTGAAAAATCTACAATTTCAAAGCATTTGCGAGGGTAAGAAAAGTTCTTATCGACTGAATTTCAACTTGTGCAATCGAAAACAGAATATTGGTGCCTGACGGTGCCATCCCAACCCCATTCTTGCTATCACGATGGGCCGTCTATAACGCGACCTAGAGGACATTACCTAGCCATAACGCAGCAAGTATTGTCCAAATACGCGGAAAACTAAAATAGTTAATTGGTGTTCAATGCTTCACATTGGCCCAAGCCTATTCAGCGCTCACATCGTATACGACGTACGACGTAGATATTGGACCGGCAGTTTATCACACCACTCAGAGGTTGCATATAGAGTATTTTTGCCTTTTTGATATTTTATTATGGCTTTATCATTACCGGCTGTATTGCCGTTTGACATTCAGTCCGACCGGAAAATCTCAATGCTGCTTGGAAGAAATGGTGCAATCGTTTTGATAACTATCTATTAGCTTCAGGAGTTCGAGATACCATTCGTCAGAAAGCTCTGCTCCTTCACTGCGTGGGTGAGACTGTCGAAGATATTTCTTATGCATTACCTGGTAGTAGTGAGGTTACGGTTTATGACCACGCCAAAACGTTATTGACTGACTACTTTGCGCCAAAACATAACGTAGCTTATGAAATATTTAAATTCAGAGAAGCTAAACAAAATCAAGGTGAATCAATGTATGAGTATCACATTCGCTTACGCACACTAGCTACCTTCTGCGAATTTGAGGACTTGGATTTGGAATTAATACGGCATATTGTGCAAACGTGCTCTTCCAAAAGCTTACGTCGTAAAGCTTTACAGGACCCTACTCTGAATCTCACCAATCTTTTACAAAAAGGACGACTAATGGAACAATCGGAATCGCAGTCTACCAACATTGAAAAAACAAGCAATCTCGATACCATCAATAAGGAAGACTCTCTTTTTGTTCGATCTAAACCTGGCTTTCGACAAACACAGAGTTCTGCATCCAACCAATAAAAATCATCTTATAACCGCAATCGCAATTCTAACTAACAAACTGTTAAATGTGGATTATGTGGAGGTACCTATCCGCACCCTCAAAATCGAACCTGTCCAGCCAATGGGAAAACCTGTCACAACTGTGGGAAACCAAACCACTTCAGCACCGTCTGCCGCTCAGCTCATATGAAACCACTTCCGACTAAAAAGAAGTTTGGCTACAAATCTTCGTCTCGAGTCAATACCGTTCAAACTCAGCAACTCAACCAGAGTCCCGATGATGTGGAATTTCTTTTCAGTCTCCTGTGTCACCATGGCACTATAGAATCTCTACCAAGCTCTAGTCCTTTACCTCGAGTAACCATACATATAGGTACTAATCCTATTGCGTTCTTATTGGACACTGGGGCAAGTGTCAATATTTTAAATCAACCAACCTACCACGCGCTAGTCAATAAACCATTTTTGGAACGAACGAAGCTTGAGATATTTCCATATGGTTCTAACAAGCCGTTACCACTACTTGGACAATTTACCTCTCCTGTTTCAATACCATCTAGTCAAACCCTAGCTACTTTTTATGTGGTTCGGACTTCACATACAGTATCACCATCGATCATTGGCTACAAAACATTACGCGAATTGAACATTCTACCTAGTGACGCCTATCTACGTCCAACTACCAACCTATTGACGTCTCAAGCTATTGTTCAAAGATATCCAAAGCTGTTCACTGACATTGGCAAAGCCAAAATATTAAGGTTAAACTCGCTATTGACGAATCCGTCCAACCAGTTGCTCAACCCCATCATCGCATTCCATTTCACCTCAGGGAAGCACTTGAAGAAGAATTAGCACAACTTTTACAGGATGATATCATTGAACCGGTCACTGGCCCTACACCGTGGGTGTCCCCGGTTGTGATAATCCTAAAGAAGGCTGCTTCTGAACCGAATCTCGATGTTAACGGTCGAATTGATTTTGTTAAGGAAAGAAAAAAGAAAATTTGACTATGTGTAGACATGCGTGTTGCGAATACCGCAATAATCAGAGAGCGACACGTGATGCCTACCATCGATGACATAGTACATAAATTAAATGGCTAAACGGTATTTACCAAGCTAGATCTTAACAAAGAATATCACCAATTAGAATTGGATCAATCGTCACTTTTAGCACCCATAAGGGTCTATTTCGTTATAAGAGACTCAGCTTTGGAATAAGCTCCGCTGCAGAAATCTTCCACCACACCATACGATGCCTAATTCATGACATCGATCAATCCGTCAACGCCACAGACAACCTCTTAGTATTCGGAACAAGCGACGCTGAACACGACCAAGCCTTAGAAAAGGTCCTGAAACGACTCGAGGAGAACAACATTACCTTAAATTTATCTAAGTGTCTGTTTAAACAACCTGAATTTCAGTTTTAGGGACATGTGTTTAGTCGTGAAGGTGTAAAAGTAAACCCTCGAAAATAGAGGCACTTCATCAAATCAAAACACCAACAACGCCCGATGAAATCAGAAGTTTAATGGGCCTGGCAACTTACTGTGGAAGGTTCATTCCTAACTTTTCGGATGTTCTTGAACCTTTGAGAGCGCTAACAAAGAAAAATGCAACCTGCCCCTGTAGCATTAGGGTGTCGGTCAAGAGTCGGGTATGGGTCTAAAAGTCGTTTTCAGGTCGACGACCGTATGCCGACTCAAATTGTTCAATTTTTTCAAACCCCAAAAAATACAAATTTCCATTTTGAGACTTTATGAAGTCGTCAAGTCGACTTTAATGTACAGTCGATATGCCGACTTGATAAGGACCACACATGTATTTTTTTTTCATATTTTTAAAATAATTGTATTTTATTGTATAATTAAACTTGAAGTTAATTTTTACTAATTATGATTAATTAATTTTTTTAAATTAATTTGCTTCCCTTGTAGCAAATTAGAGTCGGGCCGACGTCGGCAAAAGGTAATAACCTCTAAAGTCGGCCGACCTTTGGATTAAGGGTCGAAATGTCGTAGGGGTAAAATGGTCGGCCGACTACAAAACGTCGACTCTTTACCGCCAATTAATAGACCTAAGAACCAACTCCGACACGACGTCGGGCCGACTTTATATTAATGCTTATTTCCGACCCAAAACTGATCTCATTATTAGATTTTCGAATACAAATAAGTTTGAAGAAAAAATAAAAGTGAATAAAAAATTCATCATCATCAAATAGTTAGAAAATAATTAAAATATCCCCTTTTCCTAAATAAATATCATCGGTTTCATAAAGTTAATATCGAATCCAATAATTAAATGTAATGTCTATTTTAAGTTGGATAATGGTTGGCATACCGACCATAAATAGTCCCAAAAAAGGATTTACGGTTTTAGTGTCGAAAAACGTTTCGACGTTTTTAGGTCGGCATTTGGTCGTCGACTATAAACCATTGAATTGGGAATAATACTGCTAGAATTAAAATTACGATTTCAGTTGCCATGGTTACGCGGGACCTAATCTGATAAGACTGTACGAAATTCATCTTAATAATTAGGTTTTCTGTATGGAGACGCCTGTCTAGTAAGCGAACCGTATATAGTCTTTTATCTAAACCGACTTCATGTGTTACTGGGGTTTGCGATTTACGATATTATTTCAAAATATTAATTCCTGATTTTTATTGATATTGATTAATTATACTCTAAATAGAGTAAAAAATTTAAAATGTATTAATAAATAGGCCTATTGATAGGAGCAAAAAGTTTTTCAAACGCTTCATAGTTTAACAAATTCAAAAGCACGCGCCAGTTGATACTTTCGCAGCGCCATCTCCGGACTAGCAGCATGTTAGAAGTTTATTGGCGAACTCGCTTGAGTAGAGGTGTAATTGTTGACTTGTGCGCTTAATTTTCTATTAAACATTAATGGAAAAATCATTGAAATCTTGAGAAATACATTAAATCGAAACTAACAAAGTAAGTTTTTCAATAATATATCAATATAAATAATATCTATATCAATTAATTATAGCTTTGCGAACAATGTTTTGCATGGGTTTGGGTCCACTTGCGCAGTTTTCATTTGCGCACTTCCCACTTCCGCAGTTTTCGTTTGCGCACGTTCCCAATTGCGCGTTTCCCATTTGCGGAATTGCTATTTGCGCAGCTCCCCATTTGCGCAGTTTGTCATTTGCGCAATTTACCATTTGCGCGTTTTTTCCCGATTGCGCAGTTTCCCGCTTGCGCGGTTTTCCCGTTTGCGCGGTTTCCCCGTTTGCTGCTAATACCTTAGCACCACTTTTAAAATGGCTTCTGTCGTAGGACAATATACGTCCTCTGTAGTAGAACACCTATATGAAAACGGTGCCTACGCGCCTGCAGCGCGCCCGGCTAACCTAAGCGTTGCGCGCTTCGCGCGCTAGCCTTGATATAACTACCTCTATATAAAAACTTTTTATTTGAAATGGCCTCCAATATAGGACAGTAAGCGTCCTGTATTTCGTAGGAATGGCCTCTGTCATAGGACAGTTACGTCCTATGTGAGAGGCCAATACCAAGATATTTCGTTAGAATGGCCTATGTCGTAGAACACCTCCTATACGAAAACGGTGGAAAACCACGCAAATGACAAACCTGCGCAAATGAAAAACCGCGCAAATGAAAAACCTGCGAAAATGATAAACCGCGCAAATGGAAAATATCTGCGCAAGTGGAAAACTGCGCTTACGGAAAAAGCGCAAATGAAAAACGCGCTAATGGAAAACTGCGGAAATGGGATACTGCGCAAATGAAAACTGCCCAATGAAAACTGCGCAAATGGAAAACCGCGAAATTGCATTTGTGGAAATGGGAACTGCGCTAATGGGAACTGCGCAATTGGTCCATTACCTTTGCATGAGCTGTTGGGCCTTGGCAATTGCAAGGTCATGTGATTTACAAATAACATATAAAATAGACTACAATATTAAAAGATAATTATATTTGTTAAAAGTATTTGAATTGTATTTGTTTTTACGTATTAAAATCTAGAAGCTTAATTAAAATGTTTCTTTTCTATATCACTACTATATTAATTCTATGTACTTCGCCAAAAGATTTTCAGTCTTGTATATTGTTTGGATTAGTTCTATTAATATAAATAGCTCATTTTTGATTACAAAATAATTGAAAATTAATATCGATTCAATCTCAGCTAAATTACTGTTAAGGCATCAAATTGATTTAATTTGACGTCGGCACAACGTCGTTTCACAGTCGTATTGTATGTATATGAAGTTAGCCCAACGTCGTTTCCGAGTCGGAAATATGCAGTTGTGAAGTCGGCCCATAGTCATTTCTGAGTCGGCCCATAGTCATTTCTGAGTCGGCCCATAGTCATTTTTGAGTCGGCCCATAGTCATTTCTGAGTTGGCCCATAGTCATTTCTGAGTCGGCCCATAGTCATTTCTGAGTCGGCCCATAGTCATTTCTGAGTCGGCCCATAGTCATTTCTGAGTCGGCCCATAGTCATTTCTGAGTCGGCCCATAGTCTTTTCTGAGTAGGACATATATCAGAAGTGAGTCGAATTTTTTTGTCGATCGACGGTCGGCCGACTACTTTTCTACTAGGACATTTCGACCTTTCAGAGTGGGGTGGCCCGACAGTAGGCCGACCTTTCTGTTTTAAGACCATAGCCGACGTCGGCCCGACTCTAAAATGCTACAGGGGTGGGCTTGGGGTAACCAACAAGATCACGCTCTACAGTTATTGAGAGGTCACTTATCCAAGGAAACGGTGTTAGCGTATTTCGACCGCAACAATACCACTGTTCTCTATGTAGATGCCAGTCCAACGGGTTTGGGAGCGATTCTAGCTCAAGTTGATACTCCAGGAAATCATTACATCATATCATTTGGAAGCAAAGCCTTAACCGATGTCGAAATGCGGTATTCACAAACCGAACGTGAAGCCCTGGCGGTAGTGTGGGCTTGTGAACATTATCATTTGTATCTTTATGGTGCGGAGTTCAAGGTAGTAACTGATCATATACCGCTTCTAACATTACTCGGAAAACCACAAGCTAAGACATCGGCAAGAATTGAACGATGGAATCTGAGGCTTGCTCCTTACAACCTAACCCTAGAATACCAACCGGGAAAACTAAATCCAGCCGATTATCTATCCAGACATCCGCTACCACACACATCACAAAAATGTTTGTCACCTGCCACAGAGAGTCATGTTCGCATGTTGCTCATTCATGCAATTCCCAAGGCAATCACTCACGAAGAGGTTGTTAAAGCGTCATTCCAAGACCCCACGACTCAGTACGCAGTAAGCTGTTTAATCAAGAACCGTTGGGAATTTGACCCTTTATGTCAGAACAAGAATATTGACTGGGATACCATCAAATCCTTGGCATTTGTCAAACACGAACTGACCGTCGTGGATATAGTAATTCTGAAGGGCCATCGCCTTTACTTGCCCTCTACCCTACAGAAACGTGCAATTGAAATTGCACATGAAGGGCATCTCGGTCTTGTAAAAACGAAGCAACTGTTGCGAACGAAAGTTTGGTTCCCGAAAATTGATCAAATGGTAGAGAAAGTAGTACGCTCGTGTATGTCAATGCGTTACTGAACCACTGAAAATGACGCCGTTACCTGATAGCGTGTGGACACATCTTGCTGCGGATCACTTGGGACCATTCAAGAATGGAAAGTATCTGCTCGTTGTAATTGACGAATATTCCCGGTATCCGAATGCTGAAGTTTTATCCTCAACATCCCTTGACTTAAATATCAAAGTATTTGCCCGCATATTCGCCCTCTTTGGCCTACCTACCGAACTGAAGACAGACAATGGCCCGCCTTTTAATTCTTATGCTTTTTCCAACTATCTATCGCAACTCGGAATTCATCACAGGAAAATAACCCCAATTTGGCCAAGGGCTAATGGCAATGCCGAAAGATTTATGGCGTCTCTCGACAAATGTCTTCGTATCTCAGAAATCACTGGGGGAAATTGGAATGATCAACTTCAAACGTTCTTATCCGACTATCGACTAGCTCCCAGATCATGTTCGGTCGCTCACTTCGGAATAAACTCCCTTCGTTAGTTCAAGAGAATGCTTCCACCACCCCTGATTTAACTACGTTGCACGCCAAAGATGCCGCAGCCAAAGAGAAGATGAAGACTGATCATGACCGAAAATCAAACGTCAAACACCGAAATCTGTCTATCGGCGACAAGGTTCTTGTTAAAGTACAACGTCAGAATAGACTATCTCCGTATTTTCAACCAGAACCATTCAGCACTATCGCTATAAATGGCCCTATGGTCACCGCTGAACGCCATGGACAAACTATTACACGGAATATGTCGTTCTACAAGGCAATACCGGCATCCACAACGACGAAGTCACATTTCAGCTCAGATATTTCTAAAGATCCTTCTACCGAGGACACTACAGAAGTAGTAAAAGCTAGCACACCAGCTGTGACACAGGACAGATTGACAACCGTTCAGAAACCTGCTCGCTACAATCGTAGATCTCAAACTATACGACCCAAACGATTAATTGAAGAAATGTAACTTAAGTGTCATTTAAAAGAAAAGAGGGTTGTAGGGTTCTGATTAGTATTTTATGATTGTTGTATTTTAATAATGATTGTATATTTAGATTGGATTATTATCGGCCCTGTTATTTTGGGACAGAAATATTAGCAAACGCCGATAGTTGGATTTGGAGTTTTAGTTTTAGATCAGATTTTTGGAACCGTACAAAAGCCATGTAACGGAGATGAATAAAATTAGTGTCTACTTTAAATCTTACTCATGTTTATTAAACCGATAAACATTACACTCGGTTTTCCAGAAGTGAGTCAGTGACTCTGCCTGCAGCTGCAAGAGCTTTAGCATATAGGTGACGGTCGAAGTTCCGCTGTTAAAGCAAGTGTCGGCTCTAGTATAATTGCGTTCTTTGTCGACATTTGTCGCCACCGTGCAAATTTAAACAAGTTGATTAGGCACATTACCCAGAATAATATACCTATATGGCGTGGCCAAAAAGCATGCTTTAAGCTCATTGGGTAATCGTAATAACGTATCAGAAGGATTATTTGTAATCACGTGCTCAGTCGACCTCGTTTGGATTGGCTTTTCGGCAAACACGTAATTATCGACTTGAAAATAAACGATTAAACGTTTTTGAAAGTCGTTACTAGGTGGAAGCACCTTCCCAGCGATCTGAGCAACCATAGCCATCTTTGATACATAGACCCAATCAAAAATAACGTAGGCAATGATAGAGCCGACACTTGATTTAAAGCTCTGGCAAATTTATCTCCGCAGGTATACGTTACGTAGCTCTACTGTAGCTGCAGTATCTCTTGCATGTAAAAGACCGCGACGGCATGTAAACAGTAAGCTGTATTGATTTCTTACACTTATATTAAAATGATACTCATCGTAAATATCAACTATTTTGGGGGGGCCATGGCCCCCATGCAACCCCCCCTGGAGCCGCCCCTGTAATATACCACTTGCGTATATTTACATTTTAGTTTGAAGATTACTGAAATGTAGGAATCTCTTATTAAAATGTACTTAAAATTGAAGTCTATTTGATATTCTTTTAATAATGCCTATTTGAAATAATAACGATAAATGAAGTTTTTACCTCTCCGAGGGTACTTTGAGGGGTTATACAATCACCCTGTCTGTGGGTGGGTGTGTGTGTCCTGCGAACGCGTACGCATTTTCGGGTCAAAGTGTAATCACTGCGTACGCTTTGTGTTGAAATCACCGCGTTTGCAGTTGCTAGGGCTCTTTGCGTTCGCAGTTGCTAGGAATTAGGGAGCGAAGTCTAACGGATGGCAAAACCACCGTTTGACGGTGAGCGTTAACGGATTACAATGCGGTTGGGTTTGGTTTTGATGGTTTTAAGCTCACCGTCGCAACAGTGCGGATGCAGTTTGATTACGTTATTTTAATGTTTATGTGTAGGGTGTGAATGTTTAGTTTGCGTTATGACGGTTGTGGGTGTTGAGTGTGTTATGTTAGTGTTGGTTATGTTAGTGTTGGTTGTGTTAGTGTTGGTTGTGTCAGTGTTGGTTGTGTTATTTTTGTGTTGGTTGTGTGTACGTGCATTTTCTCTCCAACTTTTTCTTGTTGACTTTTGGGACGGACCGAATGCTGAGTGTTTAACAACCTCTCAACTTCCAATGGCAGGGTTTCCACCAATTGTTCACGGTATTCGTCTTAGTGTCTATTTGCGATTTATTGGCGCCGGCCGGGAATCGAACCCGGGTCTGCTGCGTGGAGAGATTTACTCCAACACCTCAGCCACCGACGCTTGTTAAGCTTTTGACTTTTGGTACGGACCGAGTGCTGAGTGTTATGGCAACCTCTCAACGTCCGATGTCAGGGTTTCCACCAATTGTTCACGGTATTCGTCTTAGAATCAATTTGCGATCGCATCGGGCGGGTTTCGAATACGGGACCGCCTGCTTGACCACAGAACCACCTTCAGCTTTATCGGAAGCGTATTTAATAGAGTATGAAATTTTGGTTTAATTGATATAGAACACGATTTCGTGTAAGATTTAAATTATTGCATCGAAGAAATTCTAATTTTGTGATTTCTCTATTGATTAAAAACAAATGCGCCACCCTGGGGCGTGATTATACTATTATCGTTATTAGTTAACGACAGAAAATGTTCGTTGGCTCCATTGAAATTATATTAGCTAACGAAAAATTACTATCGTTCAGTAGCTAACGACAAGAGTAGAATCACGCCCCAGGTTTCGAACCCAGGCCATTCGGCTTGGCAGTCGAGCGCTCTACCACAGAACCACCGATACCTTCTAAGGTTCACTGAAATTAAGACACTCATCGTAAGCATAATAGGTAATAAAGTCTTGAATTTTTTTATGAATGAATAGGTGATTATGAAAAATATCGGCGGTCACGTGATTTGGTTAAGTACTACCAAGTTGAAAGTATAAAAATTGGCCCTTATTGTAAATTCGTCTGGCTAGTTGGGCAAGGGTTAGTGAGATTTCTATTATTTCATTGTTCAATAGAAAGGATTTTTCGTTTTTCGTTTTGAGAGAAGTTTGCAAAGTCGTTAATTTAAGGTAATTGATTTATTAAATGAAATATTTTAAATATTCTATCCAAATAGATTTTAATTAATTTTCAGGAATAATGGAAACATGTATGTAAATATAAACTTGTGTCTTCTATTAAAATTGGGCTTGTTTCTTTATCAATACTTGGTCTAGAACTATAAGAAATAAAAAAATATATAATAAATTTGTTAACTTTATGTATTTTTAATAATTTTAGAAAAATACTAACTTTTCAAACAATCAATCCATGGTTGGTGCTTTTTACTAAACGCGGACGACCGCGGGCCTCGGTAGGTGCAGACGAATTTAAGCAGCCGAAGCTTTGTCAAAAAATAACCAACTCCCGTGAGCCTCTGTGCGCAATTCTTTTTCATAATCACCTATTTATGAAGGCCTAATCTGGTTTTTTTACGAATGAAATTATGTTGATTTAATCTTGTTATTAAATAGAACGAAATTTCGTGTTCCATTTAAATTATTGCATTGAAGTAATTCTAATGTAGCGTATTCTCTGTTGATTAAAAACGAAAGCGCCGCCCAGGTTTCGAACCCGAGCCCTTCTGCACAACAGGCGAATGTTCTACCACAGAACCACCGATAGATATTCCGCTCCTTTGAAAATTATAAACTCAGCTTAGCGGGAGAGTATATTAATGGTTTTTAAAGTCTAAATTTTTTATGTGTGCAATTTTAAAGGTCAAATCTTGTTTTAGCGCAGTCAGCCGAGATAAGAGGGTTAAATGGTAGACCCTGTGGGTGGTCCACTTTGTTATTTTTTTGGTATTTATTTACGGGTTTTCTTATCGACTAATATATAGTTGTGTTAATGCAAGGCCGATAATTTAACGTTTATTGCTTTAAGAGCTGTCGGTTAGTCAAGTGGCTCTCTGTGCTTTGTTGATGGTAAGGTTTTTGCTTCTTGTAAATATATTTGGTGTGGATATTTGGATATCTACGATTTCTAACGCAGTCAATGATTTCCTGGGTGCGCGAGTCATTATATGATATTGGAAATTTGATGCTATTGTTCTTTTTCATGCGGTATGTGTCACAACGTCAATTGGAAGTCTACGAGTGTTGAAATAAAATGAGCGTTAAAGATGCGGCAAGTATTTCGTAAGCGAGAAAAATACAAATACCATCTGTAGATATTTCTTTCATTAAAATTTGCTTCGTATTATATTCAACTGATAAACATGTACTGTAAAAAGGGTTAAATTCAATAGTGCATTGTTTTAGTAAATCTAACTCGCTGTTGTAACTACTTAATTTATAATATTCTGAATAAATTAAACTCGGTTGTTTCGTCTCAATTATTTTAATTAAAATTAAAATTTTATACTGGGCAGGGATTAACTCTGAATTCCGGTGATATCTTTGAGGGTCGTCTCCACTAGGGACAATTCTTCCGAGGAGAGGTATATTTTGGCTTGCCAACTTGTTATTTATTGACAAACATTAATTAAAATTGAAGTCTATTTGATATTCTTTTAATAATGCCTATTTGAATTAGAAACAATAATAACGATAAATGAAGTTTTTATTTATTGACAATCTTTGCATATACATTTAATTATCATCATCGTCATCCGCCATTTCCACCCTTTTTAATATACCCTCCAGGGCTAAAATTTCCTCTAAATCATTATTCACGAAAGTTTTTTTCTCTCCTTTTCGTCTTCACCACTACTTTTTCTTTTCTCTTCCACCCCTCTCCTGCGCCAGCTCCCCGGTACCGTACCGGATGGTCCGGCTTTTGACTGTGTTGGCGGTGCCATTTGGTGAACTTGCTGATGAGCGGCGGGTGCTTGTTGCTGAATGACGGACGCTTCTTGATGAATAGCGGGCGCTTGTTGATTTACTGGGAGATGTTGTTGCGCAACCATGGGCTGTTCCGGAGCTTGGAAAAATTGATTGGCCTCGAGCTCTTCCGCCTCGCTAATTGCGACGTCGCGGTGGTCAATCTACATAAATTGAAATGTAAAATCAATCTAAAAGTGATTTTTAATAAATAAAATATGTATAAAAGCATACTCACACTAATGTACTCTCGTGCTCCATTGCCTAACGCATTGAAAATGTTACGGACATTTGGGTGATATGGCAGATGCACGTCAATTACCCCAAATTCTTCATTTCGAACCATTTTTACAATGAATCCCTTATGGTACTTTCGTACTATAATGTCCATAATTCGAAATGTGAACTGGGGTAAATCTGGACGGTTGGGTATGGGCCCGAAGGTCCCCCGATACCTGATGATGGCGAGGGTGCGAGACATATGCACTTTGACGTTCGAAGGTCTTTGGTTTTCCATCTCTATCGAAATGGCTGGAACTTGCGAATATAGTTCAAACCATCCATGTTCTGGGCTTTTATACGATTTAGAATTCTTATCGTGGGTTAATTGAAATCCACTCTAATAGACTATCAATTTGAAAAGTGTTGAATATGAAAACCACTACCTTCATATGTATGTCAGTTAATCAAAACGAGTAAATAGTAAACAATAGACTATCAATTTGAAGTGTGTATGCATGTGAAAACAACTATCTTCGCATTAACGTCAGTTAATTGAATTGAGTGAATAGTTAACAAGTATCGATTTAAAGTGGTTATTTCCAATATAGGAAAAATTCTGACATTCCACTCGAATGACGTTAATTGTCTGTAGAGTACAATCAACAAATGCAATACTAATGCGGTTATTATCCAAGACAATTTTATTTGTCATCATTTACCCAGTTTACAATTTGATATGTTTTATATAAACAACAATTCATTTCATTGTATAGATGGTATTTACAAACCCCGAATGGCATTGAAATGTTTTTAGATAACTTGGAAAGTTTGGGACATCCAAAATTTTCCACATTAATAACTTCTTTTTTAAATAAATTTGACAAAATTTTTGATTTTTCTAACCCTTTTGTATAAAACACCGTCGCCTTTTTTGATATATCGGAGCATACATCTTGTAAATTGATAAAATCTCCGTCATTCCAAAGAATGTTACATATTTTTCGTGTGACCCATGAACACAGCTGTTTATCTTTTATGGATAAATCATTATAAGGGTACGGTCCCTTAAATGTAAATAACCCCTTTTCTCCATTGTTTGGAACTATGAAGGCTAATTCTTTAACGTAATATTCTCCACGAGCTCTAAGGAAACTTCAACAAAGCATGTGTTACTCTCGTTGCTATAACAAATTAATATATTATAATTGTTAAATAACATTTTAGATATTAGCTTGATGATACTTACATTTCCATTGTGGGGGTTGTGATGGGACCGAAGTAAATAATAAACTGTCGCCGTTCGCGACGTCCCTTTATATACGTATAGATTGTTTACTTAAGATTTATAGAGGTGTTTTAAAGATTTTAAATTTGATTACCCGTTCAAATATTTCTACCTCCATAGCCGAAATTGAATAAAAATATACCACCAAATTAATGAAATAAGATTATACCATCATACCTCCAAAAAATACCATCATATGGTATATAATTGGTATATGACTGTCATTCTTCCCCTACTACGGCGTCAGTTTCGATCGCGTTGAGACTCGAAAATCTTATGTTTTACCGAACCAAGAACGCATAGAGGTACTAAGAACTATGAACCTTACATTTTCCCATACTGCCATGATCTTATACTTTCAGAAGTAGTCTAAGCAGTCGATGGTTCTCTCTCTATGTAAAAATCCATTACACCAAGACCCAAGTTAGGCTTAAGCCATGGGCGAAGTATAACTTCATGGCGTCAAAATTTAAGTATTTGATAGTTCTTAGTACCTCTATGCGCTATTGACCGAACCATTAAAATAACGGGACGATTTACTTTATTTTTAAGGGGAGGGGACACGGGGGAAGGTGCCGTGGGAATCATTGAAGGGGTGAATTGAAAATATTTGTTAAGAAAAGTTTTATTCGAAAGATTTAATTATTTTACATACGAGTTTGCCTCGGCATCGGGCCGAGGGAGTTTTCCTTGCCAACCAGTAAAATATTTTGTATTATAATTAAAATATATATTACAAAACTTATTGCCTTAAACAAATTTCGATTAATAGAACCAAAATAACCTACTTTAGACCGAAAACATTATTAAATTAACAAAGGAATTTTCTATTTCTCATTTTTGTTGCTAATCAACAATTATTAGAACGCTGATGAAAGTAAAATATATACGTACGAGAAACTATTTTAAAGACAAAAACCAACTCATTGTACTATAGGTTTTGAACAATCACATGATTTTGCTTTAACTTTTGTTTTCCCTATATAACAAGGAGACTACCCGAGGTGTAACACACCGATTTTGTTCAAACTCGGAGGTTAAGCATGCCTTAATGAATCAGGGAAATTCCCAAAAGGAAAAGTGTCAACGGGCATTAGTTTTTCCATGGCAACCGAAAATGTCTGTGACAACACAAAATTGAAAATTCCTTACCGAAAAACAACATTGGCTTTTGAAAATTTCTAAGGGAAACTTTTTCAATAAATAAAAAAATATCAAAATGCAAATACTAGAATAAATTTATCAAAATTGCAGAAAAAAAATAAAATTTATCAAAATTTTATAAATTTTTTCAATTTGATGAAAATGGATAAACATGCAAATGATTTGATAGAAAATTAACAAAAATGGATTTTATTGATGAAAAAAATCAAGTGGGAGAGCCCTTAGTGTTGTGTGGCGCCATCTTCGGATTGGTCGGCGGGAACATCTTCTACAAAAAAACCTTAGTCTAAATAGAGACAAGGCGCTTAACGAGGGACTGTGTATGTATGTGAGGATGCGACCAAAGGCTTAATCCAATTAATCTTAATTAAATTTCTTTGGCTAAATACAAGAATCACCCCTGCAATACATTTTGCATTTAAATTTGAAGCCTCAAGTTTTATTCCAACATTTGTGTAAGATACGCGCTGTCATAATTGAGTTTTCATAATTATTTTCATAGGTGCACCGTTACCCCAATTCATCATCGGTTCACTTTACAGTTTCAGGCTTTCAGCAGTACGTCGCGGCCTGAAACGGTAAGATGGCTTTGTTATTTTTACAGGCTGTCTCCAGACAAAACTTAGTAAAGGCCCATTTGAAGATTTCGAGTTATTAGTAAATTCCAGTACATAGGCGAACACCTACTGTAAAAATTTCCACCCGCCAAAAAAATTCCGAATGAGTTACACCTATAAATACCACTTACGTTACCAAAAGAAATAATGCTACTGAAAATAAAGAAACAGAAATATCTCAAATTTAATTTGACTGTACACTATAGAACACTTTATTTTTAAAAACAAAACGTAATTACTTTATTTCAAGTTAATTATATTTACACTGGTCAGAGTGATAAAATTACAATATTAATAAAATGTCGTTAAATTTACGAACACTATCTGAAAAATGTTTAAAAATGAAAAATACATCGTTAAAGACGTCAACGAAATAAGTCTTTTCATGGCATTTGCTAACAGTACAAGCTACTTTCACTGCTTTTGTTAAGTTTATAAATATTTGCTTCCTCAACCTCTCTAAAATTAAAACATGAACAACGTCATTCTTCACAAATTTTCAACTTCGTGAGGGAACTCGATCTTGATCGGGGTGTCTGGGTTCCGTGGGACACCCTCGTTATGGCCTCCAACTGGGCGATATTCCAACTCTTCTCTCGTTACGACTGTCGCAATCGGAACTTGGTCGATGAAGTCATAAAAAGGCTCTTGTTTGACGCAGCTGACATCGAGTTTGACGCAATTGTAGCCAAACACCCTTTCTCTCTCGACGGCTGAAGTGTTTGCGTCAGGCTGGGCAACTTCCGCTTTCACGGCGTGGGCGCAGTGGGGCTTTTCAGTGATGGATTCAATCTGTTCCGTCGTTAAACGTCGTATCAGCACCAAACAATACCTACCTCCCGTTTGACGACCAGAGTGGTCAAATTCACGAGGCTGTGATTGGCGCACTGGTTCTGTGTGGTGACTGGTCGAAGCGGCAATTTGGATTCTAGGTGGACCATGAATTCGATGGTGCACTTCAAAGGTTTTATTGGTAGATAAGTTCTGATCGCTACTGGGGCATTTTTGGGCCTTTGTGCCCTGAGAGTGACGTGTTCTTTCGTGGCGAAGTAGATGGTTCTTATGTTTGGTCTGATATCCACACTTTGTACATCCAAAGGGCTTCTCGGCCGTATGAGTTCTTCGGTGGCGAATCAAATGCCCGTTACGAGCAGACGCGTAGGTACACTGGTCACACTGGAAGGGTTTTTCGCCCGTGTGCTTTCTTCTGTGGCGAATCAAACTATGCTTATAAGCAGACGCGTAGTTACACTTGTCACACTGGAATGGTTTTTCGCCCGTGTGAGTTCTTCTGTGGCGAATCAAACTATGCTTATAAGCAGACAAGTAGTTACACTTGTCACACTGGAAGGGTTTTTCGCCCGTGTGAGTTCTTCTGTGGCGAATCAAACTACCATTCTTTGTAGACGCGTAATTACACTGGTCACACTGGAAGGGTTTTTCACCTGTGTGGTTTCTTCTGTGTATAATCAAACTACCATTATTTAAGGACGCGTAATTACACTGGTCACACTGGAAGGGTTTTTCGCCGGTGTGACTTCTTCTGTGGCAAATCAAATACCACTTATGAGCAGTCACGTAGTTACATTGGTCACACTGGAAGGGTTTTTCGCCCGTGTGAGTTCTTATGTGGCAAATCAAATCCCACTTATGAGCAGATGCGTAGTTACACTGGTCACACTGGAAGGGTTTTTCACCCGTGTGAGTTCTTCGGTGGGAAATCAAACCCCACTTACGAGCAGATGCGTAGTTACACTGATCACACTGGAAGGGTTTTTCGCCCGTGTGTGTTTTTCTGTGGCAAATCAAATGCCCCTTACGAGCAGATGCGTAGTTACACTGGTTACAACGGAAGGGTTTTTCGCCCGTGTGAGTTCTTCGGTGGATAATGAGTTCACTCTTATAGTTCGTTGCGTAGACGCATTCTGAGCACTTGTGCATTTTCTCTCCTCGGCTGCTCACTTTGCAAATTTCACTCTGAATCAAAGGCTCTTTTGGATTTATGAACCAGTGTTGCTTATACAAAAGCCTAAAACAAATTAAAATATTAGCGAAAATTAATCAGAACGGACAACAACAATGCAATGATGACACTATCAAAAGCTATTTCACCTTATATTTCATTAGTTTGAGTATCAGGTAAAATTATTTCTAGTTTACGCAAGATATCTTAAGGGGGAGGAACTTTGGCAGTGGCGTAGGAAGGGGGGCACAGGGGGGCAACAAATTGGTTTCAAAGAGGCAGCAAAGGTTTGGCGGTGAGGTGCCAAAATTATCTATGGAAAACTATAATTTTGAACGTAAGTTAAAGATTTACCATTAGTTTTTGGAGAGTGGAAGTATTTAGTTAAATTTAACTATAGCGGCGTGGATATTTTACGATCTTTTACTGGTATGCCAAAAAAAAACACGTAAAAAAATTGTAATACAAAAAATCCAACTTGGCGGCTTACAGTGATATTTCAAAGTGAAAAACTAATTACTATAGCGGCGTGCATATTTTATAAGTAATCGTTTAAAATCAATTTTGTCTCAACGCCGGGAGCTAATAAAAGACCTACGTTTAGCGAAGATGAGTGCGAGTTTAGGCAACTTTTTATGATAGTCTCTACTGCATTTTCACGCGATGTTTTTACTGAACTGTTATTTAAATTAAAACAAATGCATTATTACTTGAGTTTTAGTTAATAAAAGTAATATACAACGGTTTTTTGGTTCAAAATTCATAAACATTTCGTACTTTTTCCCAATTAATTAGTAAATACAGCCAACATGATATAAGTGCTATCAACTTATTACTTAAAAAATCCGCGGGTTAAAATAGAAAACGCAAACCTAGCGCCATCTATAGGTCAAAATTAATATTAACTCAAGGTCACCAGAAAGGTCAACTTAAAAGAAAAAATTAATGTTTTTATTGAATAAAAATTCCTCCTGAAATTGTGTAAAAGCGACCAAAAACGTTTACGAGTTATCGAAATATGGGTTGTAAATATATATTGGCGTGTAAATGGGTAAAATTTTCATAACGTACAAACTAGAGCAAGGAAATACAATCGTAAAACAATGGTAGGCCCTTTCTACTATACTGAAAATACACCTAAGATTTTAAACCAATCGATTAACTGAAGGTAAGCATTTTTCTTAAATACCGTAAATCCCCTTAAAATTGTAAAATAATCCATAAATCCGCTTTAAATGGGAATATAATCAGTGGTGTAATCCTAAAATAAAAATAACTGGGTACGGCCAACTTCGATGTTTATAGTGATTGAAGTTGATTTGAAATAGACCATTCAATAAATTATCTTCAAAGAAATCACCAAGAAATATTCCGAGAACCAGGACCTGCAAGCTACTGTTTAAATAGTGCTTGTTGAAATAATGGAAACTATTCACTTGAACGGTACGCAAAAAAAAGTTTCCTTTTAATAAGGTACCTTTTTTTGACATATTAAGGCTTAGCAAAAACACGACGTTCTATTTTAGTCAGTTGCGGGCTAAGAAAGACAAATTATATAGTACAGTCGGCGCAAGGATACCTCAGGCCATTTACGGTCAGTCGACCGCGCGAAATTTGAATTTGACCACTTTACGGTCAATTTCAAATTTCGTGATTTTCATCGTATTTTCGCGCCATCTAGGAACCGAAATTAGAATCTATTTTATAATTTCATGTTGTCATGAGTTTAATTACTGATTACAGCCGAATTATTTTGCTAAAGAAGGTTCGATAATGGAAGCTCCAATTATTTAAATAGCCCAAAATGTTACTATAAAAAGCATGATAAGGGTTTATTTTTAACAAGTAAAGAGAAAAACATAATTTTAAATGTTTATAGCTCATTAGGACAACGTTACCCCCAAGAAAGCGTGGTAACTATTTTAAAAGAAAAAACAGCTGTTACTGTTACGCTAACCGGACGCTGAAACAAACTTTAAATGAAGGCTGCACAGTAAAAAAAAACGGTTTGATTATAAACCCTTTAGGGGTATTTCGGTTTTGTCAGAAATTCACTCCCTAAACGGTTTTAATAGAAACCATAGTTAGCGAATGGTTCAAATACACACCGCACAGTAAACCGTCTAAGGTTTAATACAACACCCTATAAGGAGTAGTTTTACACCGTTTAGGGCCGGTTAATGGTATAAACACCAGTCGTCTAAGGTGCAATTCAACACCCTATAAGTAGTAGTTTTACACCGTTTATGGTCAGTTAATGGTACAAACACCAGTCGTCTAAGGTGTAATTCAACACCCCATAATTAGTAGTTTTACACCGTTTAGGGCCGGTTAATGGTACAAAGACCAGTCGTCTAAGGTGTAATTCAACACCCTATAAGGAGTAGTTTTACACCGTTTTTGGTCGGTTAATGGTACAAATACCAGTCGTCTAAGGTGTAATTCAACACCCCATAATTAGTAGTTTTACACCGTTTAGGGCCGGTTAATGGTATAAACACCAGTCGTCTAAGGTGTAATTCAACACCCTATAAGGAGTAGTTTAACACCGTTTAGGTTCGGTTAATGGTACAAAGACCAGTCGTCTAAGGTGTAATTCAACACCCCATAATTAGTAGTTTTACACCGTTTAGGTTCGGTTAATGGTACAAAGACCAGTCGTCTAAGGTGTAATTCAATACCCTATAAGGACTAGTTTAACACCGTTTAGGGTCGGTTAATGGTACAAAGACCAGTCGTCTAAGGTGTAATTCAACACCCTATAAGGAGTAGTTTTACACCATTTAGGATCGGTTAATGGTACAAATACCAGTCATCTATGGTGTCATTCTACACCATATAAGGAGTAGTTTTACACCGTTTAGGGCCGGTTAATGGTACAAACACCAGTCGTCTAAGGTGTAATTCAACACCCTATAAGGAGTAGGTTTACACCGTTAGGGTCGGTTAATGGTACAAAGACCAGTCGTCTAAGGTGTAATTCAACACCCCATAATTAGTAGTTTTACACCGTTTAGGGTCAGTTAATGGTACAAAGACCAGTCGTCTAAGGTGTAATTCAATACCCTATAAGGACTAGTTTAACACCGTTTAGGGTCGGTTAATGGTATGTTATTTTTCGAAATAGTTCTGGTAAAGGGTCTAAAGTTTGAATTTCAGTGTAAAGAAACCAATTAAAAATACTTATTCAAAAAGTGAGTCAAAATACAAATATTAAAACATTTATTTCTGCAATTCAGTGGTAATTTTTTTTACCTTTACTGCACATTTAGTATGCTTTAATCCCAAAAAACAAGACTCAATTAGGCTTAACGTTTTAAACAAAACCGCGGAATATTCTATATTAAATATCCAGTATGCAGCGATCAAGCTGCTCATGGCCATTTGGAAGGTTGACGCTTCGGTCACTTTAACTTGATCGACAAATACCTCATAGTGGTCACAAAAAAATTTCGGGCTACTATACACGATTACAGGCATTTTAGATACTCTCGAAAGGTCGGTCTTTGCGTAAAAAAACCTCTCGTGGTTTTCGTTAAAAAGGGCAGGCAATAATAATAGCGAAAACCAATCCTTGGCACCTAAAAACGTTTAAAATTAGAATTTATAGTATTAAGTGGTTTAATGTTGGCAGCTACCTTGCCATATTTCTGGACTAAGATTTTTTAGTTCGTCTAATATTTTCGCTTTTAAGGTGGTTACGTTTTTTTTCGCCAATGACCAGATTTTAGCCGAGCATTTTCGCAATGACTCTTCTAGTTGTACTTCAATTTTTACTTTTGTAATTCTTTCAAATTCAAGAAACATCTATTGGAAATAAATATTTAATTATATAATATTATGAAGTGTCAAGGTAAATTTTCTACTTGTCTTGCATCTGAAAGAGCTGGATACTCTTTCAACACCACTGTTAAGCTTTGATCTTTTATAATTTTTCTCCTGTCAGCTATCGTCTTATCCATTTTAGTGTCTATTAGTACCCAATCTATCTCGTAGCTTTTCATCTCCACGACCATCTGTGATTTGTGCATCTGAATACTTTCTTCATCTTCAAATTCTTCATCAAACACTACAGGCTATACAGGAATGGTTAGTTAGATGATTGCCGAACCAAGAGTTTTAATAGCAAAAAATACCTCAACTCTCACAACATTAACAATAGATATGTTCTCAACTGCAGTTGCAGATGGATCTTTGTAGGAATCTTTCCCAAATTTCTTTTTGTGCGCTGCTACGACAGCTATTTTACCCAAAGGTTTTCGAAAATTTTTAAACTTGGTAACCAATTTATGGTGCCAGATTTCCTAATAGAAAATTAAATTATTATTATTTTTCTTCAAATCCGTATCGGAGCAATTTCAAAAACCTTGAATAAAAACTACACATTTGAATTTTTCAGTAAATAAATGGGGTTGCACACTGGGTTAAGACCCTTATTTGATTTAAGAGGAACTAAAATACGTTGAAGTGTTTTACATTCCTCAAAATTATGTACACTAGGTTTTTTTTCTCTAAAATTAAATTGCCTAGAAACTCTGGTAGAGAAAAACTATTATGATTTGTTTAAAGTGTCGGACGCCTTGTTAGAACAGCCTAATATTATTGTAAATTTAATTTTTTACCAGTCCTTCTCCAGGCTGTGATTTTAAATGTGGGTATTCCATTACTAATCTGGCCGCCATGATCTTGTGATACGGATACCTACAAAGAGTTAATTAAAGTCATCAGTAGGAGAGTCCAAACTGCTTTGTTAATTGCAAATGGCAAACTCACAGTCCAAATTTTTTAATACAATCACTTAACAAAATGTTTATCAATAGAGCGTTCATTTCTTTTTTCCCATCGACATCAAGTGCATTGTAGTCATCTTTATTTTTAAAAATCTCGGGAACATCAGGTAGCTTGTACTTCATTATAAATTCATCTCTAGTACACGTGACAACTGCTTGCGCTATATTTTCAGCAACCCTGTATTAATAAAATAAAAAACACTTTGAGATATTGGGATATTCAAAGGTCTTGAAACAATTAATACTTCCAATTTGCAAGTTTGAATAGTCGCACAACCATCTATCGTAAATGTAGAGAACTATTAGATTTCCGCTAGTACGAACAATTTTCGGAAATTTTGTCGCGTGTTAAATAAAAAACACAATTTAACCTAAAAAACCCGGGTTATTTTGATTTTGTGCTGCCAAGTTATGTTGACTGTGATTATCGAAACTCGCTTATTGAAATTCCTTAGTTTTTGCATTCTGCCAGAATTTACTCAAAAATTAGGTAATTAAGTTCCTGACATTAAACTTTACATTTACTAGAAAACCAGAATTATTTGAAACCAACGCTTCATAGCAACTCCAACTGCTCTTCTCTGCTCGGACTGAGCTACTCTTTAGAAATGTTATGATTTACAACTCACCAGTCTATTAATCCCAGGTCTTTATCATTATTAGAAGCAGTTTCCATACTTCCATTATTATTCAAGTTAATATTCAATTCGTTGTTACATGTAGCAGTAGAAGTAACGTCTGGTCCACCTTCAATTTCTTGATTTGTATCTGAAATCTTTTGCCTCTTTCCTTCGGGAACTTCACTTATCTCGGTTAAGCGCTGGATATAGAATTGACTAAATGTTAATCAAACCGTTCATTTGAAATAGGTAGACTGAATTATCGCTGACACGAGACAGTGGCGTTGCCAGAAGTTTGTCAATGGGTGGGTTTACGTGATGTAGAAGTATAATTTAGTAAAGTCAAAGCTACGCTCAAGGAAGGGGGGGGCGTTACCCGAAACCCCTCTGGCTACTCCACTGGCAAGATATTTTATTCCATATTGAGCATATCCTAAAACTTGAGTCTTTTTCCATCACGGAAAATTATTTACATTTTGAAATAACCTAGCTTTCCTGATCTTCAATCAAATATTTTTTTAACTCTTAAAAAATAAATATGAAATGATATCGGGTAGTAAAATATCAATAACACGTGTAGTTCAAAACCTCACAAATGATAACTAAGCCAATTGAAACAAAAATAATACCCGTTTACCTTTCATATAAATTTTATTTTGGTTTTATTATTGAATTTGCAATCGGTTTCGACATCAACATATTCATCGAAATCGTCATCGAAGACCTGTTAAAAATCAATTCGAGTATTTATTTTTATCTATACGAGTTTCATCGTGGTCTATTTTCTTTATCAATTTACAGTGACCGCAAAATCTTTGGGATATTTTAATCCAGTGATGGGCACCGCTCGTCTCATTGTGAGCGGTTTTGTTATTATGAGCAAAATTGAGCGGTTAAATTTCCTTTTTAGAGAAAATGAGAGGAGCGCTTTTATTACCGCTTAAAAAAGAGCGGAAAGTGAGGAGCGTTTTATTACCGCTCAAAAAGAGCGGAAAGAGACGAGCGCTTTTATTACCGCTCAAAAAGAGCGGAAAGAGATGAGCGCTTTTATTACCGCTCAAAAAGAGCGGGGAGAGAGGAGCGCTTTTATTACCGCTCAAATAAGATCGGAAAAAGATTAGCGTCAATTTTACCGCTCAAAAATTAGTGAGCGGGAGCGGATATTAAGCTAGCGAGTGCGAGCGGTGTGTGAGGTGAGCGGCCCTTTGATGAAAATGCCCAACACTGTTTTAGTCCACATAGCTTAAAAATTATCCCTCAAAATGGCGGCCATGGTCAAGGCATAGAAAACTAATATATATTATATGTGAGAAATAACAACACCTACCTGATGGATAAAATCTGCCCCCCGAAAATCCATTAAAGATTCATCAGTGTTGATTTTTTCCAAAAATGCCCCATAGCTGTTGTCTTTCACTCGAACTTTGGTTTTTCTTCCACCCAAACACAACAATAGCCAAACGCCTTCATCTTCCATTGAATATTTCAGTTATTTAAATAATAATAATCAGCTAGGCTAATACCCAAGGCACCACCCTAGGCCTAAGTCATCAAGCGACTTTTGAAGCCTTTTAATTCAGGTGGCCGGGTTACACTGCGTAGGAGGGTGGTGGCAAGCCCTGCATGCCACGTGATCGAGCCAACAGCTCCCTACACTAACTATTACCGTTAACCTCAACAAGTTTTTATGGAAGGGGAAACCGAAGAGCTCGGGGGAAAACCCCTTAAACCAGTGGGGAGAGAACTTGCAAACTCAACGCAGAAGGAGTTGTTCCGAGTTTTCACCCAGTGCCACAAGCTGGGATCGAACCCGGCTCCTCTTTTAAGAATTAAGAATTAAGAACTATTCGCTTTGTTAATAAACTATTGTCGAGTATATCGAAAATAAACGGTCGTTTTGAGCTCTATTACTCAAGCCTGATTCCGATCTTTGTAACTTGGAGAAAAAAATGCTAAAAAGAACAGCTCCCCCGCTTGTGGTAGTTACGGGGTCACGCCACCTTGCGTAAGCGCAAAAAAGTGTCGGACGTATCTGGGGGTTTTTTTAGGTGGAGGGGAGTTCGCTTATTTACATTTTTTCCCATATCTGTTTCTTCCAAGGCGCTTCTACAGTTTCTCCTTCACCCCCTTTCTCGTACTCTGCCTTTATAGAGTAGTTAAAAGAAAAAAACTAGGTTTTTTCATCTAAGAAAAATAGGCAGACATAAAAATTTTAAGATTGTACTGAAATTTACGATAGTAAGCGCGAGTCAGAATACTGAAATTTAAATTATATGAAAATAAGTGGAAATAAATTATGGCAGCATCTGGATTATATAGTTGTGTTAAATGTACGTATTACTCGAAAAGGTTTACGGCACTGTTAACTCACATGCAAAACAGCCATTCTCACGATAAACATTTTAATATTACTTGTGGACTGGAAAACTGCGGTAGGTCATATCAAAAGATTAGCTCGTATCAACGACACGTTAGATATAAACATAAACAGTTTCTTTCGGACGTTAACTATCCACCTGGTGTTACGCACGAAGAAAAGAACGCTATGGATATAGAAAATGAAAGTGAACCTGAATTGAGTGACGATGATTCGGGAACTAGGAATGAAAGGCAATTAAAACCCGCGGAAATTCGTGAAACCTTACTGAAAATCATTCTGAAGTATCGCGAAGCCCATCATCTACCGCGAAGTGTTGTGGAATCGTTAACCAATGATATATTATTATTTTGCGAACATATTATTTTAATGAATAAGAAAAATGTGTTAAGCGTTATTCGTTCGAAAACCATAACTATTGACGAGAAAGAATTATTTTCAAAAACTACCGAAGTTGGAACCGCTTTCGAAAGCTTAAATTCCAATTATAAAATTAACAAACTTTGCAAATCTAACTACGGATTAATAGAGCCAGTACAATGCCCGTTTACGGAATCTTTAGACAAGATAGAAAAAAGCTACTTTAATTATGTTCCGATACTTAAAGTCCTTCAAAAACTATATTCTTCGGATCAACAGTTAGGTAAACACGAAGATTTAAAAAAAATACCTGATCAGTGTATTGGACATTTTCTTCAAGGATCTGTCGCTAAAAGAATCATAGCGGAAAACCCAAGTTTCAACCTAAACACGCTGCAATTGCAAATTTATACCGATGAATTTGAAATTGCAAACCCTCTTGGGTCAAAACGTGGAAAACACAAAATAGTAGCCTTTTATTTTTCAGTGCTCAACTTGCAGGCGAAATACCGATCTAGATTAAGTGATATAAATTTAATTTTGTTGGCTGGTACGACGTCTTTGAACCCCTTATTTTTGATCTTAACTGTTTGTTGCGAGAGGGAGTAACCATTGATAACCAAGCGATGTATTTAACCGGAAATGCGGCAATATTTACAGGGGATAACCTTGGACTCGCTAAAATAGCCGGGCTCAACGCGTGCTTTAGTTCCGGAAAAATATGTCGATTCTGTATGATTTCCAAGAACGATATTTCAAGTAAACTCAAGGAAAATGAGCTGCAATTAAGAACGTTAGCTCGACATAGATACCATCTACAGAGCATCGAAAGGGTTCCGTGTGACCAATCTATTTATGGTGTTCGATTCGAAAGTCCCCTAATGAAGATAAATGGCTTCGATATTACCCAACAATTACCACCAGATCCCATGCACGACTTAAAAGAAGGAATTATGCCGAGTATTTTAAAGCGCATTTTGAACTATATGTTTATTCACACAAATTTGAATATCGAAAAACTGAATAATATTTTAAAAAACTTCCGATATGGTAAAACCGAGAGTAGTAGGCCAGAAATCCAAATTCGTTCGGCAATAGCGGGTGACGGGAGCTTAAAAGGTTCTGCTAGTGAGATTTATTGTCTATTTCGACTGCTACCTTTTCTTTGTTTCGAATTCATACCAGAAGAAAATGATTTGCATTGGGATGTATATCTTAAAATTAGGGAGATTGTAGATTTTATATACGCGACACATTTACACATCTCTTTCATACCGAAACTTCAAAATCTAATCGAAAGTTTTTTAGGTTCAGTCTCTCGCGTTTTAGGAAGTGAAATTATGACGCCCAAGTTTCATTATTTAATTCACTATGCGAAAGCGTATCTCATGTACGGACCACTAAAAATAATTTCGTGCATACGATTCGAGAGTAAACACAGTTATTTAAAAAAAATTGCAAAATCTTCAAATAACTGCGTAAATATTACGAAAATGTTGGCCAGTCGACACCAGTATTTACAGTGTTACAACACGTTAGACGAACAAACATTTGGTTTGCAAAATACGAATGCTGGAAATTTTTTATTTAAAAGTGACTTACCACCCCCTTTAAAACAAATTATGAATGACGAATTTCCAGAAAAAATCTATTCATTTACAAAGGCTACTTTTGAAAATGTGCATTATTCGACGGAATGTATGATAGTCTACGAAACTGAACGAAACACTATTAAAGCTTTCATGAAAATTATTTCATTTTCTACCTAAATATGTCGCTAATACTGGCTGGAACGATATACGTGGTTGAAGGTTTTTCTAAACATTTACACGCCTATGAAGTTATAGAAGAACCCCAAAATTTGGTAATTATAAAAGCCGGAAGTGAAAGTCAATACGAATTGTTGGATATATATCGTATTGAGCAAAAGTTTTATATCGCGTGAAGATCTAAGCCCGTCAGTTTTGAGAACTAATCTGAATGTATATTTTGTAAAATTGTAAACACCACTTCAAAATTTACATAAATAGACTAATTCGTTACCTATATAAAGACACATTTGAAATCGAATCTTCAAAGGATTTTTAATATTTCGTAATAAAACGGTACTCTTCCTAAATGCCCTTACCTTTTCGTTAAAATAAAATTATCGTACCACGTGCCAAAAACTATTTATTCCATAAAACAATTATAAAACGCTTTAAAATTAGAGCTAAATTTAATTTTTGCCGTTATATTGAACGACCGATTACTATTATTATATATCTTATGTTTGTTATATTTATGAGGAAACAAAACTTTTAACCATCAACTCGCAATCGAATTGAGTCTGTTAAAAAGTTTGACATATATAGAAAATAAATATTAAAAGTTATTCTTGTTTACATGTCTTCAAAAAAATTAGTTTCCACCATTTTTCCTATAAAGTGGAAAATTATCGAACGTTGTGGAACTTCTGACTGAATTATCGAAAATAGAGCACGATATTGTACGCAGTTGAAATTATCGTATGGCCTAAAAATGGGAAACGAATTATCGACGTGTACTACGTCTGGCAACGGTGGAACTAATTGAAAGATAGAACTGGACAAAAAATGTTGGTCGCGCTTGTGAGTATAAAATTCCGAGAGAAACGTTCGAGACGAATCCAGAGTAAACTTATCGCGAAAACGTATTCATGTTTCACGATGGGCGACGATGGCGCCACTCATGGTGGAAAAAACTACCGCAATTTAGTTGTCACGTTAAGTAAAATTATCAAGTAATCTGAAAATGCATTTAAATTTCATATTAGTTTTTCTACCGAAATATATATTTTTTTAATTATCGCTACTAATTTTGACTATCGAATATATTTAATGTAGTTTTTATTATCCCAATCAGTGGCGTCGACAAGGGAGCGGTTTCCTTGGGCCTACCTTTGACTGTATTTAAGTTTCACCCCCCCCTCTTAACATTCACATACTTAGACACCACTTCAGGGGCGTAGGAACGTTTGAGATGTTGGAGGGGGCAAAGAGAAACCAAAAGGGGTCTGGAGAATTGTTTTGAATTTTTAATCGAGTGTAGCTTCTCCGAATGCATGTGTACCTTTTATTACTATGTAAATTGGCGGGAAAAGACTGAAATTTAAACACAGTTGAGGTTCTATAAGCTTTTTATGCTTTAAAAATGAGAATTTGAGACTTGTGAAGATTTCTACTGACCAAAAAGTTGGAGGGGGCAATAACATTAGTTGCCCCTCCCAGCAAAAGTCTAGGGAGGGGCATTGCCCCCTTTTCCCCCCTGGTTCCTACGCCCCTGCACCACTTCAAAATTGGTGAATTTCTGTGGACACCACTGATCCCAATAAATAAAAGTTGCCCCAAGTCAACGGGGTCTCGATCGAGGAACGGTTTGAAAGAAATTTTGGATTGCTTCAAAAATTCGTCTGCTACTGACGTCACCAAATTGAAATCCCATTGATTTTCAATATTATCTCATCTCAGTGACGTCACGATTTCCGTTAGCGACGAAGTTACCAACCACAGGCCTTAAGCAACCATAGCGTTTCGAGGCAATCTTTTATTGTCTAAAATTTATTAACATTGGCCCCAAGGCAAATTATACTTTGGAGATCAGACACCATTTACATTGTGCAATTAGTCGATTTTTGTTTTATTTCCCAAAAGAGGCATAACATTTAAATGTTTGGAAGTAGATAAAAATTTAAGACTATGGTCAGTAATGGGAAAAATTCGACTAATGTAACTGGGCTTTTCACGGTTCTGGCTGATTACGTTTTAAAATATGTTTTTACAATATTTTACATATACAAAGGCTACGTTCAAAGAAACTCAACAGTAAGAAATCCGTTGAGTTATCGTTGAGTTCTTCTGACAACGTTGTTGAACGCTTTTCGTTTTCCGTTGACTTTTTAACTTAATCGCGTCTGCTACCTTTCACTGTCGAATGACGTCACGCAACCGATGTTCAACGGAAAAAAACCTACTCTTCCGCCCTCTGACTTCGTTGAACAACGTAATTTAGAAACCGGAAGTGAATAAATGTATACAGTAAAATCAACGATCAGCGCTAAGTCCGCTGAGTCTCGCTGAACGTCGCAAAAACAAAATTGGGAAAAGTGTCATAATTCGCGACCAGGCAAAAGATGAGCGAGAAAGAGGGAATTTCAAACTGACACTTGTGAGACATACTGTTTCGAACGATTATCTGAATAATTCAACCGGTTTTTACACACAATCCAAAGGATTTGTGTGTATTAGTCTCACGTACAGTGTAGCCGTTGCCGATGCCGCCGATGCCGCCGTGTCACGCATACCTCTTCAACGGTTAGGGCTAGAAGAGTCAATGATATCTCGTTCGAATGTACAAACATCGCCATTGATAGCCTTTCATAAAGTTTTCAAATCGGAGTCCAAGAAGTTGGGCATTTGCCCAATTTACTATTTTCGGTGATTTCCTTTATGTGGTAGATATTTTCTTTAAAATTAAGTCCGATAACGTTAAAAAAATATTATTGGGTAGGTAAGGATTCAGTTGAACTACAACTTCGGTTATATCAGTAAATATTAAATTTAAGTATAGTTTTCGGGGTTATTTACCGGACCCCAATGTTCGTGGTTTTATATTTCCGCCTGAAAGTTGACATAACGTTCCTTAATTTAATTCCGATTTTCATGAAAGTTATATTTTTGAATAGCTGTGGTTTACACTTAACCTAGAATTGCAAATACGTTCCTTAAATTTAATTCTAAGTAAGGTTTTTTGGGTAGCGTATACGGACCCCCGCAATTTCCCACATTATAAATCCGCGTGTTTATAGAGGTCTACGCGCCCGTTTCCCTCTGGCGTTTTACAAGGCCGTTCAGAGTGGGCCGCACTTTGAGCAGAAGTAACAATTAAGTATGACACTGATCGGCCTAGTCTTCGGCGTATGACCAGAAGTAACAAATAAGTGTGATCAAAAGTAACTAATAAATGTGATCAGAAGTAACTAATAAGTTACTAGAAAAAATAAGTGTGATCAGAAGTAACTAATAAGTTACTAGAAGAAATAAGTGTGACACTCAACGGCGGACTAGTAGTAACAAATAAGTGTGATCAGAAGTAAAAAATAAAAGTGACACTGATCGAAGATATTTTCGATGCTTTCAAAGTATGACTAGAAGTAACAAATAAGTGTAAATATGTTTATATGTGTGACCGTGGATATATTTTGGTTGCGATACCGGCGTTGCAGGTTGCTGTGAATAGCTCAAACAAACTTAACACATTAGAAGGATTGTGTGTATTCCGACCGTCGTACGTCTTGTTACTTCTCATATCAGATACATTTCCGATAAACCACCTGATTTCTCTGGTTACCTATACCCTTTTTTTATCTGACCTACGGCTATCTGATTTTTTTTATCTGGTGCCGGTAATAATATAACCGATGAAGTTCGAACAAACGCACCTACGCCCAATGACTACGATACGAAACATTGCTTACGCGTAGGCGGCGCGCACTGCAGCCCGGTACGGTATCGTTCAATATCTCATATCGGAGATCACATGGCGATTTTGGCGCGTCTTAGGATGTTCGCGTCCGCTGCTTATAAATTCAACGAATTTCATCAATAATTACTATAATATTGCTTTTAATTTCTTTTAATTAGATTTTTTTAAGGACGATATTTAACTACTTTGAGCTTATAATTTTTAGACTTTTAAATAGTTTACACATCAGATAATTAACAGTTCAAAACACTTCAAAACATTAGTACTTAATATTATATTGTGTTGTGTCACGTGTTATGTGTAATGAGTTATATAAATTATATGAATATGAGTTATGAGTTATGTGAGTTACATGAGTTATATAACTCATTACTCATGAGTTACATGAGTTATAACTCTATTTATGAGTTACATGAGTTATATAACTCATATTATTCATGAGGTACATGAGTTATGAATAATATGACTAATATAAGTAACATGCGTAATATCAGTTATTTGAATTACTTGAGTTAAGAGTTAAATGAGTTATATGAATTATGAGTTATGTGGGTTATATGCGTTTTGAGATATAATTAAGTGAATAACGTTTTAAATTAATTATGTTTTATATTAGTTATATGAATTATAAGTTATGAATTATGATTTTTATGAGTTATGGTTTATGACTTTGGAATTATGATTTATATGAGTTATGAATTATGATTTATATGAGTTATGAATTATGTTTTATATGAGTTATGAATTATGTTTTATATGAGTTATGAATTATGATTTATATGAGTTATGAATTATGTTTTATATGAGTTATGAATTATGATTTATATGATTTATAATTTTATATGAATTGTGAAATTTATGAACTTTAACAATATTAATAATCTTCTGTAAATATACACTCTTTTTAGAAACGTTTACTGTGCACCGCCATTATCGTACAAACAACCGACGAGCAAGCGCTCTACCACAGCAATTTCATTCTCCCAAAACCGGTTTTTTCATCACCCTCCCCGTAGACTGTAATGGCGTTTTCCATTGGAGTCCTCTGAGCGCTCCTGGAGCGCTCCTAAATATAAAACGTGTTCCATTGGGACAAAAAGGGCAACTCCAAAAAGGAGGCACGTCTTCCATTGGCACTGTTGCTCCCTCGCGGATTGATCCGAGCTGCCCCAACTCGAGGGACGGGGCAACCCAAAAAGAGCAATTTTTAAGCAAAGTGACTCCGAGAAAAATTCGTATTCCATTGGGAGGGCTGGAAGTCTAGTCCTCCGAGCACCTAGCGGAGTTCTCCGTGGTAGAGCGATGACGTAGAAGGCAAATCCGGATCACGCTCGGAGCAGTCCCAATGGAAAACGCCATAAGGTAATGTCTATAGATGTCACGACAATCGTCAATCAGTCCAATTTGAAAATTGCGCGCTTTTCCTCACTATAATAATGCCGGGAAAATACTGTTCTATTTATGATGAATTAAAATATAAATTTCAGTTTTTAATGGAGGAATATTATATTTAAAATTGTATTAGCTTACCTAAATAGCGACAAATATGATCATCAATAGTTTAACTTAGAAGTTAGCGCTTTTGATATTATTCTACCGCTAAAACTTTTAAATAGTCACGGCAGTAAATCACCGTGGCCGTGAGCGCTAAAGCGTTCGGCTCGGTGGTGGAGGCGTGGAACTTCATGTGTTCGAGTCCCTTCCGGGCATGGCAATTATTTTCCTCGTCTAGGCTTTTGGTTGGAATTGTTGAGAACTGGTAATACGTGTGATAGGTTTTTTTAATGAACCTTGAAATTATGGACACGAACCAGCCATCAATCCATCATCCAGCCAGCCAGTTAGCCAGCGAGCCATTATTGGCAACGCTAAAACTTTTGATCTCAAAAATAAAAACACGGTGTATATATAAACCATTTTAGGGCAAAACAAATTATGGTGCATTTTTAAACTGTTTAGGGTGTATTATTTGAAAAATCTCATTTTATACCATTTACGGTCTTAACCCATACCCTTTTCCGTACTTTACATTTTTTAACACCCTTATCAAACCATTTTTAGACCGGTTTTTTTTACTGTGTAGTGTTTTTATTAATGAGTTGAGACAAAGGGTTTCCATTCTGAATTCGAATCTCCCCGATTTTTCTATTTTTTTCTTTCCCCCGTATGTAACCCCCTCTCCCAGATTTAATTCACGCCACGAAAGGCCACGACTCGCATTTTGTCGCCATCTTCCCCCGCCTTAGTGAATTAATATCTTTGAGCAAGGGCTAGGAATATTTCCGTCCATCAATTTTACCCAGCAAACACAGAACGTCCCAGGGATATCGTATTTTGGTCTTATTGTCTGTGATTGGTAATGTCTAAAAATCCAAGGATTAAATGTTACCTGGATATCTACTATTAGTCCTAACATCTCTGGCAGATAATATCTAAATATCCAAGGAACAATATGTTACCTGGATATCTACTTTTAGTCCAAACATCTCTGGCAAATATAATCTAAATATCCAAGATTTATAATGTTTCTCGGATATCCATTGTGAAACCAAATATCTTTGATGGATTCCATTACTAATTATACAAAATTATATATACATGTATATGGCCGATCGGCGATCACATTTACAATATTAATTTATAAGCTGTCTGCTAAATGGTTGACCGCATATTTTTTCTACATTTGAAACCGAAAATATTTCTTTTAAACAAACACATTTTCAATATATAATAGTTTAAACTTCAATGTGATAATTTTACTATTACCATTTTTGCAGAAACTTGATTCCAACCAAAGGTTTTCATTTAACTTGTTATTATCTTTTAGTCTAGACTTTTAGTGGAGTAATTTCAAATATCGCGGGTTTTTGTCCGCGGAATTTTTAAACTGGCAACTCGGTTCTCAGGAATTTCGGAAGGACATGTGCTTTGGCGTGGGCCCGTGGGCATAGGTTTCTTTTCTTTCTTTATCACTTTCAGTAGCAGACGTAGCCATTACGCCGCGCGGGTTTGCCTTTCTCTCGAGTGTTGTTAATTTCATTACTAGTCAGTCCAGCAAACTTATTGAATCAATGAAAGAGTATCTACTTCAGTTAAGCTAAGGTAATTAACATTTTTCAATAATATTTGAAAAATAGTAAATTGTTTATGTTTCTAATTTTAGGCCTAGATTTTTAGAATTGCTGGCTTCAGCGCACTAAAAGCAGACACGTGTCCGTACGACGCGGCTCTGGTATAATAACACGTGTGAACTTGTGAAGTTGAACTTGAAAAAAATATTAGGCCATATTATTATTAAGGTAAGTCTTTAAAAAATTTCCATTTTAACAAGATATGCTAATTTAGAATTGAAAATAGTTTTATTTTTTGGGTTTCATTAAAATAATTACGTTAAGTTAAATTAAGTGATAAAACTACAAATATATCCAGTCAGGTTTAATACATAAAAGCTGCAGTGTGTCACTTTTGATTCATGATATATGAAGCAATTAATAACATGTTATTTTTTATGCTGTTGAATGTTAAGTAGTTTTTACGTTAATCTCATCAATTACATCTTAAGTAACTTAATAACTATATGTATGGCACTAATTACTATTCCCCTAATGCTAAATTAGTTAATGATAGCTTATATCGAGAATATAAATTATAAATCATTACACTTAGGTAATAGCAGCTCAGTTAAATATGAACGCATTTTAAACATTTTGTATAGTTTCTAAAGGTTATGTTACTTATATATATATTCTAATTTTCTGTGCTCTATTCCTATTCAGCGTTCTTATCTCAAACAGTTTGGTGGAACAAATCTAGGTGACGGAGTGAAAAGAATATTTAGACATATTTGATGATAAACTAGCAGCTCAGTTTAGCTGGGCAGGAAAAAAACATAAGGAAAAGTTGAACATCTTAAGACTAACGCCTATCATAATAGGTAAAAATTAATAATATTAAATCTTTTAAAAAATATTAATTGCGTATTCGTTTTTTTAGAGTCAATCAAAGATTTGAATTGACTTAATGTAACAGACGCCGAAGTTGAGCAAGCAGTAAAAGATTATTTCCGTCATGCCCCTGCAAGGGTAAAGTCGAAGGAATCGAAGAAAAAGGATGAATTTAATTCTGAAAAAATAGGAGAATCTTCTGATGACAATACAAATCAAGTAGACGCGGCTTAAATTGATTTATAATTGACTTATTATATTGTAATTTTTAAAAATTGCATAAAATGAAATTAAAAGTGATTTAAATACAACAAATGTCTCTTAAATATCCAAGAACTACATCCAACAAACGTTTCTATTGCTTCTTTCAGACGTTTCTAATATCATATTTATATCCAAGTTGTTTAAATAAGATATCTCTAAGATAACCAAATGTCTAGTTTTGATGTTAAATAAATATCTCTATGATGTCAATATAACCTCCAAATATCTCGTTTTTGATGTTTTTGAGATGATATGGAGATGTACAAATCAATGACATCTGGATATCCAGGTTATGTCGTTTGACTGTAAACACTAGATGTTTGGTGATCTTGGAGATATAATGAATATCCAACGTAATGTCCTGGGGACATCCATAGAATGTAATTGTGTTTGCTGGGTATGACGAATTCCTTAAAAAGGTTGCAGAATGTTTATTCAATAAAAAGATAACTTTTTTCTATTTTTACCCACGGATTTTTAAGTAATAAGTTAATAGCACTTATATCATGTTGGCTGTAAATACTAATTAATTGGGAAAAAGTACGAAATTTTTATGAATTTTGAACCAAATATGTTTTAAAAATCGTTGTATATTATTTTTATTAACTAAAACTCAAGTAATAATCCATTCAATTTAATTTAAATAAGGCTGAACTGTATAAACATCGCGTAAAAATGCAGTAGAAACTATCATTAAAAGTTGCCTAAACTCACACTCATCTTCGATAAACGTAGGTCTTTTATTAGCTCCCGGCGTTGAGACAAAATCGATTTTAAACGATAACTTACAAAATATGCACGCCGCTATAGTAAATAGTTTTTCACTTTGAAATTTCACTGTAAAGCGCCCCGTTGGATTTTTTATTACATTTTTTACGTGTATTTTTAAAAAAGTGAACAGCGTTTAGTAAGTTTTTTGGCATACCAGTAAAAGATCGTAAAATATCCACGCTGCTATAGTTAAATTTAACTAAACACTTCCAGTCTCCAAACCTAATGGTAAATCTTTAACTTACGTTCAAAATTTCGATAGATCATTTTGCACCTCACCGCCAAAGTTTTGCTGCCTCTTTGAAACCAATTTGTCCCCCCCCTTGCTTCCTTTCTACGCCACTGCCAAAGTTCCTCTCCTTAAGATATCGTGCATTCGCGATCTGATAAACTATAAATAATTTTTACCTGATACTGAAACTAATGAAATATAAGGTGAAATAGCTTTTGATTGTCATTATTGCGTTGTTGTTGTCGTCCGTGATGATTGATTTTCGCTAATATTTTAATTTATTTTAGGCTTTTGTATAAGCAGCACTAGTTCATAAATCCAAAAGAGCATTTGATTCAGAGTGAAACTTGTCAAATGAGTAGCCGAGAAGAGAAAATACACACGTGCTCAGAATGCGTCTACGCATCGAACAATAAGAATAATTTCATTCGCCACAGAAGAACTCACACGGGCGAAAGACTATTCCAGTGTGACCAGTGTAACTACGCATCTGCTCAAAAGGGGCATTTGATTCGCCACAACAGAACTCACACGGGTGAAAGACCCTTCCAGTGTGATCAGTGTATCTACGCGTCTGCACAAAAGCAGGAGTTGATTCACCACCGAAGAACTCACACGGACGAGAAGCCCTTTGGATGTACAAAAATGTGTGGATATCAGACCAAACATAAGAACTATTTACTTCGCCACGAAAGAACACGTCAGGGGACAAAGGCCCAAAAATGCCCCAGTAGCGATCATAACTTATCTACCAATAAAACTCTTCAAGTGCACCATCGAATTCATGGTCTAGCTGGAATCCAATTTGGCACTTCGAACAGTCACCACACAGAACCATTGCGCCAATCACAGCCTCGTGAATTTGACCTCTCTGGTCGTCAAACGGGAGTTAGGTATTGTTTGGTGCTGCTACGACGTTTAACGACGGAACAGATTGAATCTCTGACTGAAAAGCACCACTGCGCCCATGCCGTGAAAACGGAAGTGGCCCATCCTGACGCAGACACCGCAACCGTCGAGAGAGGAATGGTGTTTGGCTACAATTGCGTCCACGTCAGCTGCGTCAAACAAGAGCCATTTTATGACTTCATCGACCAAGTTGCGATTGCGACAGTCGTAAGAAGAGAAGAATTGGAATATCGCCCAGTCGAGGATAATAACGATGGTGTCCCAAGGAACGCAGACACACCTATCAAAATCGAGTTCCCTCATGAAGTTGAAAATTTGTGAAGAATGACGTTGTTCATGTTTTAATTCTAGAGAGGTTGAGGAAGCAAATATTTATAAACTTATCAAAAGCAGTGAAAGTAGCTTGTATTGTTAGCAAAAGCCTTGAAAAGGCTTATTTTGTAGACGTCTTTAAAGATGTATTTTTCATTTTTAAACTTATTTCAGACAGAGGTGGGCAAAAATTCTGAGCGAATTCTGAAATGAACGCTCAGACCTTTTTAATTTGAGTGATTAAGTAAGCTAGTACTCAATACTGGCGATGCTATTTTCTCTCTCTTAAACTGAACCAGCTCAGGCCGAGCGCCGTGAAATTATCTCAGACACTGATCGTCCACGGTGCGTTGAGCGAAATTGGCTGATCGACACGCTGGCCTGCTCAATTTGAAGCGCCACGTCCTCCAGCGGCGGGATAATTCGTTCGTTAGAAAGCGCTGACGGCTGGCTGAATGAGATCGCGCCGAGAGAAGCGGTAGTTTTTAACATTGGAATTTCTCAACGCTCTGAGCACCGGGATAGTCTTTTTTCCGGAATTCGCTCACGGCGCGGTGAGAAAAAAATTATACTAATTCTATTTTATTGTCGATTTTTTTATTCAATGCACTTTTTTGTGAAATAATTTATAAGAAATGAAACTTTTTTTCTCACAGCGCTATAATTAACTTGAAATAAAGTAATTTTCAACTATTGACTTAACACTATAGAACACTTTTTTAAACCAAAATATAAAGTTTAAGTGTTCTTTAGTGTACAGTCAAATTAAATTTAAGATATTTCAGTTTCTTTATTTTCATTAGCATTATTTCTTTTGGTAACGTAAGTGGTATTTACAGGTGTAACTCATTCTGAATTTTTCCAGTAGGTTTTGCCTATGTACTGGAATTTCCTGCTAACTCGAAATCATAAAAATGGGCTTTTAGTCCTTACTAAGTTTTGCCTAGAGACAGCCTGTAAAAATAACAAAGCCGTCTTACGGTTTCAGGCCGCGACGCATTGCTGAAAGCCTGAAACAGTTAAGGGAACTAATGAAAGTGATGATGAATTGGGGTAACGGTGAACCAATGAAAATAATTATGAAAACTCAATTATGACAGCGCGTATCTTAGCGAAATGTTGGAATAAAACTTGAGGCTTCAAATTTAAATGCAAAATGTCTTGCAGGGGTGATTCTTGTATTTAGCCAAAGAAATTTAATAAAGATTAATTGGGTTAAGCCTTTGGTCACATTTTCACAAACAGTCACAGTCCCTCGTTAAGCGCCTTCTCGCTATTTAGACTAAGGTTTTTTTGTAGAAGATGTTCACGCCGACCAATCCGAAGATGGCGCCACACAACACTAAGGGCTCTCCCGCTTGATCGCATTCTCCGTGGCAGGTGTTAACTGAAATGGCTACTGTCTAGAAGACGTCGTGCCTTTATTGAAAAGAAGCGTTAAAGAGCCCTAGTGTTGCGAGGCGCCATCTTCAACATGGTCGAAGTGGAAGTCGCCCCCGTCGTTGCAGACGCTTGCCAATTTATCTTCTATTTGTCAAACGAAAATCCGGCGGGTTATGAACTACTCGTGTTGGCAGCTACGTGGCTCTTATGCTAACTGAAAATTAACCCATAGAAATCCCACAGGGTAGAAAGCTGCCGCCAAGTTCAGCTCGTTCACAGATTATCGATTTTCAAGACGTTTAAGAAAAGCGGGAAATTTCAATTTAATTTAATGACTTTACTGGAGACCGTGGTGTCATCTATTAACGGCAAATGAAGCTAAAATTTAATATAGCCAATTGATAACGTCGTCAAAGAACCGTTGTAGAGTATTACATTTTGGCGCCTTAAAGCAAGTGTCGGCTCTATCATTGCCTACGTTTTTTTTTATTGAGTCTATGTATCAAAGATGGCTATGGTTGCTCAGATCGCTGGGAAGGTGCTTCCACTTAGTATAGACTTTCAAAAACGTTTTATCGTTTATTTTCAAGTCGACAATTACATGTTTGCCGAAAAGCCAATCCAAGCGAGGTTGAATGAGCACGTGATTACAAATAATCCTTCTGATACGTTATTACGATTACCCATTGATGAGCTTAAAGCATGCTTTTTGGCCACGCCATATAGGCAGTGGAGGGCAAAATCGCGATTTTTTCCGCATCAAATTCACCCGTTAGCTTCAGCCCGTATAATATCAGATAATATATTTTAATACGTTCGAAGCTTTCGCATTGTGATCTGTTATTAGAAACCGTTCCTTCTGAGTAGGCTTTCCCCAATTCGTTGATACGATCGTGGCTCTAGAGATCTGCTAAGGCTTTGTTCCGGGGAAAGAAGTTCAGTTTTTTGAAGCTAAATCGAACGAATTAGTTATTGCTCAATCAAAAAGAAGATTCCCGTAAATTAATTTGTCGATGCAAATTCGAGAATAGTTCAAATTTTGGAATGGGTAGCGTAACCTCCAGGAGTTTGAATTCGAGTTCGAGATGCGAATTTGGGAAAATTGTACTAAGGAGTTCAGAATCACAATTCAGAATTTATTTCACTAGAGGGAACATCATTTGACGTTTTTGTTTCTACCACTAGAAATAGTTGAATCAGAATCATGATTACTATTCAGTGACTAAATATGGGTTTTATCACATACAATCGGAAACATCGTAAAAAATCCAACACCGTTTGTATTCGAAAGTTAGATTGACGTTGAATAAATAGTATTATAACTAGAGCATAGCGCCGAACAAATTTTCAACGGCGGCGGCGGCGGGTACGATAATTTTCTAATTTGCAGAAAATAATCGGCGGCGGCGCCTAAGGGGAAAAACTGTCCGCCCCCTCAGAAATAGCGCCAGCCTTTTAATAGACCGCTAGAACTTCAACTGTTAAACACTTTTTAAAATAATACATTTTTTTATAGAATGTATTTAATTAAAATAGGAACCACTTGTTTCCAAAACGAGAAAGAGGCAACTTTTTTTACATACTATCATATGTAACTTATTTAATAATAAGTGTGTCAGAAAGAACTTTTTATCAATGAGACCTTGTTGCAAGGATATGACGTAATTGACGTCACTTCCCAGTCTATGACGGTTTTATCGTCATCAAAAGTAGTTCTCGAGGGGAGGGAATGAATTTAAAACCAGTTTTACGTGACGTTAGTCCGTATTTTCTTTGGCGGTTGTGAAACAAGGTCTTATTTAAATTTTTAATACAGAGATGTTAAACAGAGGCACGTTTATGAGTAACTATGATACATATGATACTATTAAACTAAAACATTTACGCTAGTAATAACAATACTGTACTTATTTACTACCATTTCACTAGAATTATTATCTATACACTCTTTTTCGCGGTCTTTTCGACCTCTCTTTGTGGCCGCCCGCTAGTCGGCCATTACTTGGGGGGTCTAGGCTCGGGTCTTTGGTCCCAGGATATGGAGAATGGGGGTTAAGGGGGATAAACTCAACATGAACGCGCCCAGCAAAATTCACAAAAAAAAAGAGTGTATACACTCTTTTTAGAATTGTTTTCTGGGCTCCGCCATTATCGTACAGACAACTGACGAGCCAGCCCTCTACCGCAGAAATTTCATCCCCCCAAAACCGGTTTTTCCATCATAGATCGTAGATTGTAAGGTAATGGCGGTCGATTGCGAAGGCCCGTTTGACTCTATTACCAAAAATTATTTTATCTTTGTATCAAAGGAATTTTTGAAATATAATAGACTAGTTATTGCTGAATGCAGCTTATACGTTTAAGTACTTATTACAAAATACGAGGCGAGGCACCCCAGAGTCCAAAGCTGCTTTCGTTTCTCTCTCTCCGATCCCAGCTGTCTGTGCAGAATATCTTGGTGCAGTGGTGCCTAATCTTTTGTAATTTTATAACGTGAGTACAGTGCACCCAACAGCCTAGAAATTGTTTACCAATAGAAAAATCTATTTAGTTATAATTTAGATCTCAAAACGCAATTATTATACTTTAATAATGGAAATTAATTCGGCGGCGAAATAAAAATGTATCCGCGTCGGCGGCGTTTTGGCGATATCTAAATAATCAGCGGCAGCGGCGTTCGATCTAATTATAACTCATTTTCTCAAGATAACTGGCGGGGCCGAGCTAGAGGTATCTGAGCATTTAACAAGTTATATTTCATTTAAAAAGGTTAGAACACGAGCCACGCATTGTCAAGATCACACATTACGTCAGAATGTAAAAACAAACACACCCCCCCCCCACACACACCCATACGCGCATTACATACCGCACTGGGACCCTATCGGTAGATGGATCGACCAATAGTTGACAATCATATAAGTACCCGCTTTATTTATCAATAACTTCCGTAAAAAACCTTTAACGATAAATCGAAAAAAAAAACGTGTAGAGGTGATCTTATTCCGATATGGAAATTTTTTTCCAAAAATGAAATATAAAAAAAATCCAACCTTGCTATACACATGGGGACGTAGACCAAATGACGTATTTCCGGTTTTATCTCTTCTACCACTCGTTAAGTATTTAACCAATCTTATGAGAACTAACAAACACTTTAAAAATTATAGCATACTTATAAGAACCACACGGATTGTCCTCACAACGCCGTTAACGGAGATAGCCCGAAATTCCAAAAAGACGTACGTGTGTCTTCATAAAACTACACATATAAGGACTTCCACTTTTATTTTCTAATAGTGTGTTTTATATGTATAGTTTCAATGGAACGCAACAAAGGTTCTCACAAGGTCGTTTCAAGACAAATTTAACACTGGAAGAGAAAAACAAAGTTAAGGTCCTCATATGTATAGTTTAAATGGAAACACACAGAAGGTTATCACATTGCAGTTTAAATACAAATAATACACCATAAGAAAACCAAAGTGGAGGTCCTCATATGTATAGTTGCAATGGAACACACCAAAGGTTCTCACAAAGACTTTTCAAGACAAATTTAACACTGGAAGAAAAATCAAAGTTAAGGTCCTCATATGTATAGTTTCAATAAAAGCCACAAAATGTTCTCAAATAGTAGTTTAAATACAAATAAAACACCCTATCAGGAAATCAAAGTGAAGGTCCTCATATGTATAATTTCAAAGGAAACACTCGAAAGGTCCTCAAATAGTAGTTTAAATACAAATAAACACACTATCAGGAAATCAAAGTGAAAGTCCTTATACATATGTATAGTTTCAATGGAAACACTCGAAGGGTACTCAAATGTGTAGTATTAATGTAAATACACGAAATGGTTTCACATAAGAGTTTTAATACAATTAAAACACACTTTTAGAAAACCAAATTAAGTGTCCTCATATGTATAGTTTCAATGGAACACAACAAAGGTTCTCACAAGGTCGTTTCAAGATAAGACCATTTACTCCTGGACTGCATTGAAGGTAGGCGTTGTTGTTAGGCTAGTGTCGCCGCTACCCCAACGCCACCATCGTTATTTAAAGGCAACTCTCGTCCACAAGAGAATTTGGGCTGAAAAAACGCGTTCACTTCGCGCTCTTCTCCCGACATTTTACTCGGTCGCTCCGCGAGTCGTTACCAATTTTCGCACGTTATTTACGGCGTTAAGAGGAAAACAGCGGAAGAGAGCGCAAACCGTTCGCCTCCTAAAGAAGGGGGATAAAAAAAGGTTCTTTTTGCATGTTTGTGCATTACTATCGCGGATTTTCTCCACTTGGTGGTGTTTTGTAGCGGACACTCTGAAATCGGAGTTATAACGTTGGCATTGTAGTCCAGGTGTAAATGGTCTTAGTTTCAAGACAAATTTCACACTGAAAATGAAAAACAAAGTTTAAGTCCTCCTATGTATAGTTTCAATGGAAACACAGAAGGTTCTCTTATAGTAGTTTAAAAACAAATAAAACACTGTATGAGGAAATCAAAGTGAAGGTCCTCATATGTATAGTTTCAATGGAAACACTCGAAAGGTCCTCATATGTGTAGTATGTAAAAACACGAAAGGCTCTCACATAGTCGCTTAAATACAAATAAAACACTGTAAGAAAACCAAATAGAAGGTCCTTATATGTATAGTTTCAATGGAACACAACAAAAGTTCTCACAAAGACTTTTCAAGACAAATTTAACACTGGAAGAGAAACACAAAGTTAAGGTCCTCATATCTATAGTTTCAATGGAAACACACAGAAGGTTCTAACTTTGTAGTTTAAATACAAATAAAACACACTCTCATAAAACTAAAATAGAGGTCTTCTTATGTATAGTTTCAAGTAAGGTTCTCACAAAGTCGTTTTAGGACCAATTTTACACTGGAAGATAAAAATAAAGTTAAGATCCTCATATGAATAGTTAAATGGAAACACACAAAATGTTCTCAAATAGTAGTTTAAATTTAAAGAAAACACACTATCAGGAAATCATAATGAAGGTCCTCATATGTATAGTTTCAATGGAAACACTCGAAGGGTAGCCATATGAGTAGTATTAATGAATATACATTAATTTTACCTAATTAACATTTTAGGTAGTTATTGAGGATATTATAAATGTAATACAGGGTCGTTCTGTGTGGGAGAAAAATTCCCGGGGCGGTGAAAAACTGCCCACAAAAATTTTAAGTGGGCCAACCGCCGTGCTTCCCCGGCCCCCAAAGCAATTGCATTAATAGGACGGACTAATTGGTTTTTCAAAAATTCAATACATGCTATAGTTATTTTCAATTTGGACCATCTTATTTTAACAAATCTTTCATAAAAATTAATGTTAAAAAGAGCCTTCAAATCTAATTGGGCGCAAGGCCCCAAAAATCTTTATGCACCTCCATCGGATATTTTTAAGCAGAAGTGCCCAAGACTATATTTAGCAGAATTTTCTCCGTGCGGCCCTCATGTCGTATAATGGAATGTCTCAGGTTCTATATCACGGATGGCTATTTGTGAAGTGTTTTATCACGCAGCGCCTTCAGTTGTTGCTTTAATTTTGTTAACACAGTTGACCAGTTGTTCCATTCGCTCTTCAGTGGCAGTGCCAGGGAGTAAGCAAGATAATTCCACCAAGGGGGCCCAAAATAATATTCGCTAAACCATTTCGCGGTTAAGTATTTATTTCCTGAAAACAATTAGCTAAAGAAGAGGCCCCAAAATGCTTCTAAACGGCCCAAATTTTAAAAACTTTCTTGCTAACACTTTCTGGCAACGCCGCTGCTGCTCTTTGACTCTCCAACCAGTGCCAGTAGCCGCTTGGATTATTAAATTGAATTATATTTTGGTCTTTATAAGTGTGCCCTAGTAACTTAACTATGGCCTTACTTAATTACAACTTATTTTCTGTTAAACGCAGTTTTTAACGATTTTTGAGTGGATGTACCAAAAATGTATTTTAAAAAGCTTAACCTTTTACTGTAAGCCAGTTGTGCAAGATTGGTTAAATATGTGATAAAAGCTTTGTTCGTTAGTCTCAATAAACAATTTTAAATTAACAAAAATATTTTTAGTTTACTACGTAAATAATAACCTGGCGCTTTAGGATCGTCGTGTTCCCAGGGGGTGGGGGGGGGGGCTCAGCCCCCCACGTTTTATTTCAGAGGAGGCCCGAGCGCCCTCTGGCCCCAGGATCGTCGCCGCTGCTTGATTCCAGATTCAAGAGAAATTCTCACTTCGCTACTAGAAAAATCACAAGATTTCAGCAATCGACATAAAATGTAATAAAAATCGCGAGTTCGAACACTCGCTAGAATTCTTTGCATTTTTGTTCTTTAAATGAAACCATGGTCTTACTTATTTGAATCAAATTTCTGAGTCTGAATCCCTCACTACTGTTAGTCCTATCTCGCATCTCGAGTGCGATTTGAAACCCCTTAGAGTTCAGCTATCTGTCGCAACATTTGAAGCTTTGAGTAATCGAAAAAATTTTGATTCGCGATTTTGAAAAAAAAACGTGTAAAACAGAGCCGATCGTAATCACAAAACTGATTTGCCTATCATTTCTTGGGAGATATCACGTTCGTAAAAAAATATAGATTGAAGAATACTCTGCATCGAAATTGTGATGCTAATCGAAGCTTTAAAGCTGGATTATAATAGTGATTAATAATTCGATTATTACTTTCGCCAATAGTATGGCTAGTTTAACGATTCGAAATTACATTTTGTAAATATATACGTTCCAATTTGTAATATAAAACCAATAGAAGGAAACAAATCACGATTTTGCCCACCTATGCAAATAGGTATTAAATAAAAAATGCTTTTATCAAAGCAGTTGAAAGGTTGAATTAAGGGGGAGTAGTTGAGATCTATGAAGGCGCAGATATTGAAATTGATAGAGGTAAAAACTACAAAAATTTAGTATTATTCAAATTTATTATTACATAGTATTAAATTTTTCCAAATATTTTGACGCGTGATTATATGTAGCTATTAAAATTCATATGGCTACGTGTAACGATGTTTGAAGGATCTGAGTACTAATATTTAAACTCAATTATATAGAAAGGTAGAGACAACGTTATAAAACGTAGTACTGACAACTGTGGGTACTTTTACTACCCCAATTTGTGGTAGAAGACTTCGTTCCTTAAAATTAGGCACCGATTATTTAAATTACAATTATTTAAAAAAATAAATGGAGACTTTATGGCTTTGGTGTCAAATAAGCAGTTTAGGGAGAATCAGTTATTTATTTTTTGAACCCTTACATTAGAGCCTACTACTAACCAAATAATCAACTCAATATCATATATGTAATATACATTTAGTATCGTTTACCTTCTAAAATTTATAGTGTATGCATATGCACTTATAATTCCTACTTCACAACGGGAGGTAGCTAATAACTATTTTATATAAATGTTTGATACAAAGAGACTAATGACGACAAACATTAACGTTTAAATACACTTATAAAAATTATGCTTTTGTCATTTTATGTATTTTTAAATTTTGATTTTGATGATTTACTTTAATCTATTTCAATTGGGGCAGTGCCGCGTGCATAGTTTTCAACAGAACCGATATTTAAAGCATGAGATAAAGATAGTGTTGTATTTAACTTCCGCATCACTTCCCGATAGAAGTCAGTCTTTACCGTATTTTCAGAAATAGAAAGGGGATGGACGCGAAGGAAATGAAAAGACTTGTCAAAGGTCTATGCTTAAGTTGTGATTTGCCCTTTTGGGAAGACTGCATTTTACTATTCACGCTTGTCTCATTAGAATTAAAAACTAATATTTAATCACCTATTTTACAAATTAACTTCTGCAGTTTTTATACTGAATGAATTAACTTAATCAAGGAGGGGATAATAAAAATGCGTAGTCCCTGGAAAATTGTGGAAACCTAGCTATTCTGTGACAATGGCCGTGGCTCTATCCCCATAGTACCGACTTTGATGACATCAATTACGGGTGGGTAAAAATTGGGCTCGGTGTCGGTAAACTTTTAACCGTAACTAAGACACAAACGAATTTTTTCGAAAAATATTTCTTTTATAAAAATGTTGTTAATATTTTTCGATCAATTTTATTCGTATAATTTGATTAATACGTATATTTTTTTAAATAAAGTTATCTTTTGATGTAATTATTAGCAAATATGTTCAATAGTTTTTTTCTTAGTTCAACTATTGTCCAATAATCTAAAATTCACCTAAGGTTTTTTTTCAACCAAAAAATTAAATTATTCTATCACTTTTTGGCCAAAACTTTATTTGATTATCTTCCGTGAGTTTTTCTTTATTTATAGTTGGTAATATTTAAAAAATTCATATTTATCAATTACCGGGAAAAAAAATCTTTAGACTTTTGGTTTCTTATCGTACTAAAAAAACGATTTTTAAAACTTATGCGCAAGGTAGTTGAAATAAATATTTCACGTTTAATTGTTGCGATTAACCATGGCTGAAACGTATGGGGCGCCAAACCGGAAAAAACTAAATAACATTTCTAGAAATATTTTAACACTTCTAGGAATATTTTAACACTTCTAGTATAGGAATATTTTCAAACTCTAGGAATATTTTCAAACTCTAGGAATATTTTCAAACTCTAGGAATATTTTCAAACTCTATCAATTTTAAGAATCCTATATATTTTAATAGACTTTCTATAGATATTTTAAAGCGTTTCCTAGTTATTTTAAGAGAGACGTTTCCTACATATTTTACGGACATAGAATATTTTTCGGCAAAACGCGGGACAGAAAGCAGCGCTTGTAGTTTCCAATCGGAGAGTTGAGTGTGAACACTGTAAAGGCGAACTATGATGGTACTTGTACCGTTGATGGGATGGTTCTTGTACCGTTAATGGGGTGGTTCTTGTACCATTGATGGGATGGTACTTGTACCATTGATGGGATGGTTCTTGTACCGTTAATGGGATGGTTCTTGTACCGTTAATGGGGTGGTTCTTGTACCATTGATGGGATGGTTCTTGTACCGTTGATGGGATGGTTCTTGTACCGTTAATGGATTGGTTCTTGTGCCATTGATGGGATGGTACTTGTACCTTTGATGGGATGGTTCTTGTACCGTTGATTGGATGGTTCTTGTACCGTTAATGGGGTGGTTCTTGTACCATTGATGGCATGGTACTTGTACCGTTGATGGGATGGTTCTTGTACCGTTGATGGGATGGTTCTTGTACCGTTAATGGGGTGGTTCTTGTACCGTTAATGGGGTGGTTCTTGTACCACTGATGGGATGGTACTTGCACCATTGATGGGATGGTTCTTGTACCACTGATGGGATGGTTCTTGTACCACTGATGGGATCGTTCTTGTACCGTTAATGGGGTGGTTCTTGTACCATTGATGGGATGGTTCTTGTACCACTGATGGGATGGTTCTTGTACCACTGATGGGATCGTTCTTGTACCGTTAATGGGGTGGTTCTTGTACCATTGATGGGATGGTACTTGTACCATTGATGGGATGGTTCTTGTACCACTGATGGGGTGGTTCTTGTACCGTTAATGTGGTGGTTCTTGTACCATTGATGGGATGGTACTTGTACCACAGATGGGATGGTTCTTGTACCGTTAATGGGGTGGTTCTTGTACCGTTAATGGGGTGGTTCTTGTACCATTGATGGGATGGTACTTGTACCATTGATGGGATGGTTCTTGTACCATTGATGGGATGGTTCTTGTACCGTTGATTGGATGGTTCTTGTACCATTGATGAGATGGTATTTGTACCATTGATGGGATGGTATTTGTACCATTGATGGGATGGTTCTTGTACCGTTGATGGGATGGTTCTTGTACCGTTGATGGGATGGTACTTGTACCATTGATGGGATGGTTCTTGTACCGTTAATGGGATGGTACTTGTACCATTGATGGGATGGTACTTGTACCATTGCAGGGATGGTTCTTGTACCGTTGATGGAGAGGTACTTGTACCGTTGATGATAAGCCTCCACTGAAAGATCTAGTGTCCGAATCTGCATCCTTCAATAAGCGATCTGATTTACGGGTATCCTCTGGAAAACCTGGTCTCCCAATTCCTAATTGAACTCGGATGCTTGAGCTCTACGTGTTCTCGCCTCAAGAAAATTTATGGTCAACGGTACAAGTACCACTCCATCAACGGTACAAGTACCATCCCATCATAGCTAGCCTTTACAGTGTTCACACTCAACTCTCCGATTGGAAACTACAAGCGCTGCTTTCTCTCCCGCGTTTTGCCGAAAAATATATTATGTCCGTAAGATATGTAGGAAACGTCTCTCTTAAAATAACTAGGAAACGCTTTAAAATATATAGGATTTTTAAAATTGATAGGTAATTTTAAAATATTCCTAGAGTTTGAAAATATTCCTAGAAGTTTGAAAATATTCCTAGAATTGTTAAAATATTCCTAGAAATGTTATTTAGTTTTTCCGGTTTGGCGCCCCATATATAAGCCAATAAATAATATAACAATAATTACCAGCGGCAACTTTTAGCAGTGTATACAGTTGCGTAACTAGGAACTCCGGGGCCCCCCTTGAAAAACGACTCGGGGCCCTTTTAAAAAGCATCAATTTAAATCATAAACGTTTGGGGGCCCCTTAGTTCTCGGCCCCCCCCCCCGCGCCGCGGGGTCTGCGGGGGCGCTATTTACGCCACTGAGTGTATATCGTATAGCTTTGCTGTGTGCAACCGACACCTGCTTTCTTTGAAGGACTATGAAGAACTCCTTTCTACGTGTAACTTATTTGTCTACGACAACGTCTGCTACTGTTGACATTATCCATACGCACACTATGGAAGTTAAGCGTAGAAAAAATTAACTTGGGAGAAAACGAGTAAACTTGTAAGACTATAACTCCTATATTTATTCACCCTACACGTTTACTAGTCCTTACTTATGTTGTCTATTAAGGAAGTAAAATTTCCATAGCTTACTAAAAGGATATTATTTCAGAAGTGGAGAAAGAAACGTAATTAGCCTTTTCAGTTTACATAGAGCCACATAGTGGCAAATGCGATAAGCTCATGAAATGCTGGATTTTCGTCTGCTAAGCAGACGATTTTTCCATAAAGCGTCTGCTTAGCAGACGAAAATCCAGCAGTTTATGAGCTTCTTGCATTTGCCACTACGTGGCTCTATGTAAACTGAAAAGGCTGATTATTGAAAGTGCGATACTTGTACCCGGGTGCTTGTAAGGACTGGTCACTCAATCGCGTTGTGGGGGCATTGAGGACCAAAAATGCCCATCTCACTGAAACGTCGCCCCGTATTTTAGTAAACTGCGCAAACGACACAGGTTATATTGCGCTCTGGCCAGATGTCTGTAGACTTCCGCGGCCCAGATTAGAAAGGGAATTTTATGACCAACTTTATCCATTTTGTTAAAATAAAATGTATTTCACCGTTTCATTAGTCAGCATTGACACTTCAGTTTATTTCGTGATTTATCTATCCATCCTTTTCGGAATTAAATGTAAGATACTAGCAGCACCAGATGAAAACATAGTTATATTATTTGCTAAACCATGGTTTTTATTATAAAAAATAGTTAAAGTAGTTCACTATTATCCATGGGTAGACTAATACGAGTTTTTCATTAGTGTTTTATTACATTTTAGTCGGGGTACATCACAACTGGAACAACAAATATGATTGATTAACGAAGAAATATGGTCAATATTTCCAGAAAAAAACAATTTGCTTTTTTTCGGTAAATATTTAATTCGTAAATATTTCGAAGAGTTATAATTTTATCTTATTTCTCTTAAAAAAAACAAGTGTGTACAAATTTATTTAAATAAAAGTTCATATCGGCTTCATGATAAAAAAATACATTCGGGGAAAGTAAGGCGGCGGTGAATTTATTGCGATCAAGATAATGTTTTTTTTCAAACTATATAATTAGTTAATAAACCAACTCGAGATTTTACCGTTAAATTATCTGGAAGTTTTCCGATTAATCATGGTTAACTGAATTTACCGGTTGAAACGATCAGAAAAATCCGAGCCCTAGGTAAAATACCCACCCGGAATTTCCCGGGTGGGTACTTCTACCCACCATACCCACATTATCCGCCGGCCCTGCACGCATTTAGCCATGGATAAATTAATAGGGCTGTATGACCAAAATTTAGAAAGAAAAAGACAAAAATACGAGGTAGGCTACATTGCTTGATAGTTGATACGGCACCATATCTATCAAATGAAAAGCTTATTTCTGGGCTTCTGGCGTTGATTTTCGATTAAAGTAGAATCATGAATAGAGTAATATCGGCGTGACGTATGTCGACGTCACCCATGCTTTTTCCTATAGATAAAAACTGCCCTCATAATGGCGGCCATAGCCCAAAGCTACAGAGCGATACTACTCTTTTAATTAACTTCATTAATCCATGGTAGAATTACACATAACAACACGGAGCTTTATACAGTTTTGGCATGCCTAATGAAAATCTGAAGCTCCACACAAGTCAAGTAAGCGCTGGTTGTAAAAAAAGAGACTTAAGAGTTACATTAAAACGCCATGTTTCTTTCAAGAAAGGCCTATTAGAATTTATTGTTATTGGAAGAAAAACCATGACTTATCTTTTCTAAGCCAAAAGGCAAGACACACGGCTATCTTTGCACTTGCAGGCTCTCTCTATAGGAAGAGAATGCCATCTCTTGATGGTGAAAATAGAAGCTATAGTTACATCCAAATTTTCTCTGTTAACTTGAACACCGTCGTGATTAAAATTATTGCAAATCTCTTTTATTTAATATTTGTGACTTTTTCTAGTTCAGTTTCTGTTATATATGTATTTATACAGTGATTTCAGTGTCACGTGATACGACGTCACCCATGCTTTTTGAGTGAAACTACTCTATATGTGTTGGAATTTAATTGCTGTCATTTTACACGTAATCCTTTACAATTAAAATTTTTTCTCAGTTTACTGTTACAGTTTCAAGGCTTAAATTTAAGGGAAGGGTTTTAAAATATATAAAAGGTGAGGAGAATCGATGGAAATTATTTTAGAAATATATTTCGCTTTTGAAAATTCCAAAAACAAAACTCTTTAAACCTAAAACATTTTCAATATCTGCGCCTTCATAGATCTCAACTACTCCCCCTTAATTCAACCTTTCAACTGCTTTGATAAAAGCATTTTTTATTTAATAGCTGTCTCTTTGCTCTGCCTCACAGGGCATATTTTGACTAAAATTTATGTTTGTAAAAGAAAGCCATAAGTTTGAAAATAAAAAGTTTTATTTTTAAAAATATTTTAAATAGAACAGATCAATACTTTGCTGTAGGATATTTTACTATATTATTGGATGTAATTAACGGTATTTAAAATAGTTTTAAATATGTTTTAGGTCAAATTGACTTCTAATTGTCCATTTGGGTTTAGATGACAAACTATAGATGTATAACTGGCTCTAGTGAGCAAGTTAAATATGCTAATTTTTTCAGACTAGTTAACTTTTGAAAAAAGTTATTGGAATCTGTTGATTCGTTGAGTACCAGCATAAGTTAATGATACCTCTAAGTAGACAAATTGCTATGCAGCCTATGGCCGATATGCTTGTCCAAATCGACCTATGTCTCTCCGTACTGCGTATCAACGTAGCCTTAACATACACTTGGAACTGCCGAAGCTGACGTTTCTTTATTCCCGTTTGGTGCAAGGCTAGCTTGAACTTCCCCAAAAGAGATAAATTTCGGTATTCCCTTAGAAAATTCGTTCCCCCCGCAGAGGCAAAATAACGTTTTTTTGCTATTGGTTTATTCGTCTCCGCTCAATATAGTTTCATTCTCGACCGCACAGCGGCGCTGGGTCGAGATATTTTTCAAATCTTTCATTTTCGCGGGAATCGGAGAGACAAGTTTTTGACATCACATTTTCTGGACAAAGATTCCAACTTGAAAGCTGGGGCTTATTTGTCTACTTAGAGGTATCATTAACTTATGGTACCAGTGAAAGACACAAATCTCAGAGAAAACTGCTCTTTATTTCCCAGTGGAAGATTTTATTAATTCTAATGTGAAACTTTATTTTACATCCCCATTAAAAGTCACCCAGCATTAGATCATCTGGAATCGCCTATTTTAGAATTTCACAGATTGAATCCTCGGAATATAGTTGGTTATTTTTGCATAAGGTCATTAATATTGAAATTGAAAGACAAAGCTACTTGGATAGGGTTTTTTTTTATTAAATAGGCAATATTTTGACATTTATATTTTGTATTTATAGCATTTTGGTATTTGATGGATGTGATTATGTAATATGAAAACTGAACAAGGGAAAACATTGTTACAGATCAGTATCGTAATGTAATATTGATTAAAATAGAGAAAGAATACCCTCGCAAGGACGCTTATCTAATAATTACCAGAAGTGAAGAGAAGCAGATTGTGAAAAACTAAATGAAAAGAGACTTAAAACGGTTTTAAAATTCACAATTTATTTATTTAAAAATCCTATGTTTCGGAGGAACTGTTCCTCCTTCTTCAGGGATTTTTACAAGTCTCTGGAAAAAAGCTTGTAAAAATAATTTATCTAAGATACAAGCAGGCCAGCGAAATATTTCTTAACAGCGTTGCCAGCGTTACGATAATTATCCCACAGTGCGATAATTTTTTGGCATAGATACGATAATTTCAGATTTTCGATCTGGCACCGCTGTTTCTTAACCCACATCTCTACCCAGCAAATACAAAATCATCCTTTGGACATCCGATTGACGTCACACTCGGATCTTTCCTTCGTCCGTAGGACCCCCCCAAAATTCGCGGTGGACGTCGGTCGGACGTTAACAGACGCCCGAATGTCCGGTTTGTCTAGAGCCTATGGACATCCGTAGCCTCTAGGGCGATCATAGCGATGTCAGCTGGATTTTTAATAGTTCATTTGGGGTTTTATTTTGGATTAATTTTGCGCCAGCAACGATGTCTTAGGGACATTAATTACTATTTAATATTAATTAAAAATAATTTATTCACAGTAAATTTCAAATTTTCAAAGAAACTTTATTTAATAATTTAAAATATGAAATACATACAATTGTGAATTACTAAAAAATATTGCATACATATTTTCGGCTATTTTAATTTTGAAAGCTATATATTACTTTATTAATGCATTTCAGGACGGAACATCCTGTTTGTGACGTTTTGCACCACGTGATCGCCATTGAAATATACAGGCGGAAGTAAGGAAACGGATGTTCCGTCCAAATGCTGAGCTGCCAGGTAAAAATGTTAATTTTCGGCCCCCAACTTTCAACATGGGTCTATTGTAGCAGTCGTTATCCGTGACGATGGAAGTTATCCCCTGAACGAATTTCTTCTAACTTCTCACTAATGCCAGGTGTAGGGTGTACAGAACAAATCTAAAGACACTGTCACACCAGGCTCACACCAGGCCGTAAAAGTCCGTTTAAGTCGGTTTCGTTGCCAGTTTTGACCAATGAAATTCAGAAAATCTCGCCATGAAACCAGGATTCGAGCGATCGTGTGACCGTGGCTTATACTTATCTTTCGGCTACAATTATTTGAACACTAGATTCGCTTGTCAAAGCGCGCAAAAACATTTTGACATAAATACACCGTCTTTCAAAGTAGGTTTTGATCAGTTTCTAATTAAACCGAGGCTTACCAATACATTACGGTGTAATAAAATTAAACTAAAACTGGGAAGCGAATAATCTACAAAGGTGTAAAAAGTGTAAACGTTTTGTCCCGATGTAAGTTAAAAATTTCCGCCTAGTAAAGGCTGTCAAGTATTTTAGACCTAATCTACGAACTAACCCCTGAACCTAGTATGAGACTTGCTCAAGCGTTACCGTTAACAGCGCTCAAAAATAAAAAAGGACGGCCGAGCCAGCAGTGTGGAAAAAGTGGCTAGTTTTAGGAGCAGAATCAATGCATCTAATAATCCATTTAGTGAAAATCCGACTCGGGGATGGAGACTCGGGTTTCCCAGAGGTATCGCGGCAATTTCGTGCCCCCCCCCCCCCAATCCGTAGTGTCTATGCATGTTTTTCAATTTCTAAAGAACCACAGTGAAGGCAGGGGACTTTTGCCACGGATTGCGTGGAGGCCCGAGATTTGTAGCTACGCCACTGCTTGATACATGTACCTTGGAACACTCTGAGTAAAATGTTACTTATATTATAAATATAATATAATATAATAATAAGGTACTATATATATGGTAATAATAATACTATACAGGGTGTCTCAATTTGATAGATCAGGCCATTTTTCTCTAACGGTCTTTATCCTGCGGTTCTGAAATTTTAAGGGTATATTTTCTTAATTTCAGATTTTTCACGGTTTGGAAAAATTAGTTTTTCACCGGTTGGTGTCACGCAAAATGTTCCAATGGAAAAGTTGTAGAGTATAAATGAAAATTTTACAATATGAAATATATTGTAAAATTTTCATGTTTACTCTACAACTTTTCCATTGGAACATTTTGTGTGACACTAATCGGTCGAAAAAGACCTATTTTTCACTGAGTTCAGAGGCCGTGAAAAAAACAAGTTGTACTAGGAGGCACTAGCCTTTAAGAAATTGTAGGAAACATGTGCATTTCAGTTAAAGGTTTTCGAAAATAAACAAAGAACAATTCGATCCAACCCTAAGTTGAAGCTGGCAGTCCTGACGCTCTCTCGAGAAGAGGCAACGTATTAGGCAAGGATGGTGTTTTCAATGGCGATGTCCTGGAGAGCCCGACCGCGAAACCTCGGATTGATATTACCCCAGTTGTAGAAAAAATAAAAAATAAGCGTAAATTTGGGCAACAAATCTTCGTTTAGGATCTTACTCGTAACCACGTTCAAAATGGAAGACGCATTTTTTTGTCTACTTTGTCTAACTAGGTGTTGGACGTAATCATTTTCTTTAACAATTACTTTTGGCAGATCTGAATATTCAGTACATAGCTGAAAGCGTAAGTTCCCTACAATAAATGAACATGTATGTTGTGATTAGTAACGATTGTTTACGTTAATGGCTCAGCCTCCTAGTACAACATGTTTCGGAGATGGGAGTGCATAGAGCGGAGGGATTCATTTATGCCTTGGAGGGCCGACGGAGTAAATTGTTTCATACAGAGGGTGGAGGGTGGAAAGTGAAGGGTGGAGGGAAAACATTTTCACAAACACCCTATCCCCATGGACGCTAAATCTAACCGGACAGGAAAACTAGCCAAAAATGTACCCCCCCCCCCCCCCCCCCCACTGTCTCTTTGCGGCCTACTTCGCGTTATCCGAAATAGTTGGCTGTACCCTAATTGCGGGGCCGTCAAGGTCGTTTGGAAAGCGGCTGGTTCAAAATGGCTCGTGCGACGAGATCTACTGAAAACTGTGGCGAAATTTATAAAACAAAAAAGAATGGTGTTCTAGAAGATCATTGCTATTTAGGGAAGTATGTATTTTATAAATTTAAACTAGATATGAAATAATATTACAATTTACAAATTATTTATTTTGTTTGAACGTAATTTTATGCTAAGCCTTGGCTCAGCACTAATTGGTTTGTACTCTTTATACAGAAAAACATTGAAGAAATCGCTGGAGGAAAATGATGATAACTTTAATGGAATTAAAGAGGAAAGGGATGAAAATGTCACGTTAATCGTGGAAGAATTTATCGAAAATGATTTGTCAAACATCATAGAAAATTGCGAAGATGACTCTATATTAACTCCTATTAAGTTTGGCATTGTGTCTAAAACCAATTTGGGTGCTGTTGTTACCTCAAAAAAAAAGGATAAAGATCCAACCAGTTGGAAGTTTATTTAGTACGTTGATCAAAATTAAATTTTGATCGATTTATAGATTTTACTGTAATTATTAAATTTCAATCTTACAGATTTGACTGATACCGTTTTTCAACTAATCATAAACTCAAGTTTGGAACAATTTCAAACTTTAGGAACACCACATTCAGCTGATGATTGCCTAGTGGCAGTTGTTCAAGAATTAATAGAAGTGGGAATCAATAAAAAAGCAACAATGTGGAATTCTGGTCTGCGTTCATTGTGTTTGAAACTAGCGAACCTGAAAACCTCCAAGTCATTTTGGGAAATAGGGCAAACAATTCATTCGAATCAAGAGTTTTTAAAGGAAGCCATTGACTATATAGCTTCGATAGCTCCATCAGTAAGGACTGTTTTTTTTTTCAAATAACAAACTAACACTAATTTTGACAAAACAATTTACCTTGCAGATTTTTAGTTGCCTGTCTTTTTTTGGTCAACAATCAATCGCTGCTAGATTTGTAAAAAAAGTTTTATGTTTAGTGCAATGTGATATTGTTAAAAATGATACGAGTTTAAGAAATAAATTGCCACAGCCACTAGTTGGTGAAAATAAAGTATCCAACATGGCTGCTTCCAAGACGGATGAACTGAAGGTCAAACAGATACTTTTTTATGTTGCTGGTGCAACGATAAAATCAATATCGAAGAGTCTTCCGTATCAATGGGATTTATTGAATTCATTTGCAATAAAAGGATCTTTCAACGAGGTCAAGCAATATTTAGACTCTGAGTTACCTGATATTAACATCTCTGCCTGGGTCACAAAAAACAACATAGGTGGTTTGCTTTATGTAAATAAAAGTACTTTTAAACTATTTCAATTGATGGACAGCATTGTCTCTGAGTTTTATAATTGTAAAAAACTGACAATGGTCCTACAAAATAATGCTCAAAGCTACTTCTACAGAGCTACAAATTTCCTATCTACGTTTTCAGTGGTTGTATAATGATTTAGTTTTCTTTTTTAAACTCAAACTTCGTAGTCCGCAAATAAATAATGTCAATAGACCCATAACAAAAGAGGGGCCGCAGACGAGGCTTAAGTGAGACCTCAGGACGGAACATCCTGTTTGTGACGTTTTGCACCACGTGATCGCCATTGAAATATACAGGCGGAAGTAAGGAAACGGATGTTCCGTCCAAATGCTGAGCTGCCAGGTAAAAATGTTAATTTTCGGCCCCCAACTTTCAACATGGGTCTATTGTAGCAGTCGTTATCCGTGACGATGGAAGTTATCCCCTGAACGAATTTCTTCTAACTTCTCACTAATGCCAGGTGTAGGGTGTACAGAACAAATCTAAAGACACTGTCACACCAGGCTCACACCAGGCCGTAAAAGTCCGTTTAAGTCGGTTTCGTTGCCAGTTTTGACCAATGAAATTCAGAAAATCTCGCCATGAAACCAGGATTCGAGCGATCGTGTGACCGTGGCTTATACTTATCTTTCGGCTACAATTATTTGAACACTAGATTCGCTTGTCAAAGCGCGCAAAAACATTTTGACATAAATACACCGTCTTTCAAAGTAGGTTTTGATCAGTTTCTAATTAAACCGAGGCTTACCAATACATTACGGTGTAATAAAATTAAACTAAAACTGGGAAGCGAATAATCTACAAAGGTGTAAAAAGTGTAAACGTTTTGTCCCGATGTAAGTTAAAAATTTCCGCCTAGTAAAGGCTGTCAAGTATTTTAGACCTAATCTACGAACTAACCCCTGAACCTAGTATGAGACTTGCTCAAGCGTTACCGTTAACAGCGCTCAAAAATAAAAAAGGACGGCCGAGCCAGCAGTGTGGAAAAAGTGGCTAGTTTTAGGAGCAGAATCAATGCATCTAATAATCCATTTAGTGAAAATCCGACTCGGGGATGGAGACTCGGGTTTCCCAGAGGTATCGCGGCAATTTCGTGCCCCCCCCCCCCCCAATCCGTAGTGTCTATGCATGTTTTTCAATTTCTAAAGAACCACAGTGAAGGCAGGGGACTTTTGCCACGGATTGCGTGGAGGCCCGAGATTTGTAGCTACGCCACTGCTTGATACATGTACCTTGGAACACTCTGAGTAAAATGTTACTTATATTATAAATATAATATAATATAATAATAAGGTACTATATATATGGTAATAATAATACTATACAGGGTGTCTCAATTTGATAGATCAGGCCATTTTTCTCTAACGGTCTTTATCCTGCGGTTCTGAAATTTTAAGGGTATATTTTCTTAATTTCAGATTTTTCACGGTTTGGAAAAATTAGTTTTTCACCGGTTGGTGTCACGCAAAATGTTCCAATGGAAAAGTTGTAGAGTATAAATGAAAATTTTACAATATGAAATATATTGTAAAATTTTCATGTTTACTCTACAACTTTTCCATTGGAACATTTTGTGTGACACTAATCGGTCGAAAAAGACCTATTTTTCACTGAGTTCAGAGGCCGTGAAAAAAACAAGTTGTACTAGGAGGCACTAGCCTTTAAGAAATTGTAGGAAACATGTGCATTTCAGTTAAAGGTTTTCGAAAATAAACAAAGAACAATTCGATCCAACCCTAAGTTGAAGCTGGCAGTCCTGACGCTCTCTCGAGAAGAGGCAACGTATTAGGCAAGGATGGTGTTTTCAATGGCGATGTCCTGGAGAGCCCGACCGCGAAACCTCGGATTGATATTACCCCAGTTGTAGAAAAAATAAAAAATAAGCGTAAATTTGGGCAACAAATCTTCGTTTAGGATCTTACTCGTAACCACGTTCAAAATGGAAGACGCATTTTTTTGTCTACTTTGTCTAACTAGGTGTTGGACGTAATCATTTTCTTTAACAATTACTTTTGGCAGATCTGAATATTCAGTACATAGCTGAAAGCGTAAGTTCCCTACAATAAATGAACATGTATGTTGTGATTAGTAACGATTGTTTACGTTAATGGCTCAGCCTCCTAGTACAACATGTTTCGGAGATGGGAGTGCATAGAGCGGAGGGATTCATTTATGCCTTGGAGGGCCGACGGAGTAAATTGTTTCATACAGAGGGTGGAGGGTGGAAAGTGAAGGGTGGAGGGAAAACATTTTCACAAACACCCTATCCCCATGGACGCTAAATCTAACCGGACAGGAAAACTAGCCAAAAATGTACCCCCCCCCCCCCCCCACTGTCTCTTTGCGGCCTACTTCGCGTTATCCGAAATAGTTGGCTGTACCCTAATTGCGGGGCCGTCAAGGTCGTTTGGAAAGCGGCTGGTTCAAAATGGCTCGTGCGACGAGATCTACTGAAAACTGTGGCGAAATTTATAAAACAAAAAAGAATGGTGTTCTAGAAGATCATTGCTATTTAGGGAAGTATGTATTTTATAAATTTAAACTAGATATGAAATAATATTACAATTTACAAATTATTTATTTTGTTTGAACGTAATTTTATGCTAAGCCTTGGCTCAGCACTAATTGGTTTGTACTCTTTATACAGAAAAACATTGAAGAAATCGCTGGAGGAAAATGATGATAACTTTAATGGAATTAAAGAGGAAAGGGATGAAAATGTCACGTTAATCGTGGAAGAATTTATCGAAAATGATTTGTCAAACATCATAGAAAATTGCGAAGATGACTCTATATTAACTCCTATTAAGTTTGGCATTGTGTCTAAAACCAATTTGGGTGCTGTTGTTACCTCAAAAAAAAAGGATAAAGATCCAACCAGTTGGAAGTTTATTTAGTACGTTGATCAAAATTAAATTTTGATCGATTTATAGATTTTACTGTAATTATTAAATTTCAATCTTACAGATTTGACTGATACCGTTTTTCAACTAATCATAAACTCAAGTTTGGAACAATTTCAAACTTTAGGAACACCACATTCAGCTGATGATTGCCTAGTGGCAGTTGTTCAAGAATTAATAGAAGTGGGAATCAATAAAAAAGCAACAATGTGGAATTCTGGTCTGCGTTCATTGTGTTTGAAACTAGCGAACCTGAAAACCTCCAAGTCATTTTGGGAAATAGGGCAAACAATTCATTCGAATCAAGAGTTTTTAAAGGAAGCCATTGACTATATAGCTTCGATAGCTCCATCAGTAAGGACTGTTTTTTTTTTCAAATAACAAACTAACACTAATTTTGACAAAACAATTTACCTTGCAGATTTTTAGTTGCCTGTCTTTTTTTGGTCAACAATCAATCGCTGCTAGATTTGTAAAAAAAGTTTTATGTTTAGTGCAATGTGATATTGTTAAAAATGATACGAGTTTAAGAAATAAATTGCCACAGCCACTAGTTGGTGAAAATAAAGTATCCAACATGGCTGCTTCCAAGACGGATGAACTGAAGGTCAAACAGATACTTTTTTATGTTGCTGGTGCAACGATAAAATCAATATCGAAGAGTCTTCCGTATCAATGGGATTTATTGAATTCATTTGCAATAAAAGGATCTTTCAACGAGGTCAAGCAATATTTAGACTCTGAGTTACCTGATATTAACATCTCTGCCTGGGTCACAAAAAACAACATAGGTGGTTTGCTTTATGTAAATAAAAGTACTTTTAAACTATTTCAATTGATGGACAGCATTGTCTCTGAGTTTTATAATTGTAAAAAACTGACAATGGTCCTACAAAATAATGCTCAAAGGAGGAGTATAGCATTCCAAAAGATGGAAGAAAATTGTGATATTTTGTCAACCTTTCAACTCTTGATTTCAAAGGCAACCGTTCCAAGTCATATCAACGCTACGAAGATAATCTTGTCAAAAATATTTTCAACTTTTCTTAAATTGAGAGGAAAGGGCCTGCAACTTTATCTGAGAGGGAAACATTTCTCAAAAGAAAAGAAGAGAGAGAAATCTACACCAGCTTTAAGAAAAGGATTAAAAGAAATCTCGAACGGATTATCAAGCATTTAGGGAGTTGTCATATTTGAAAATTTTGTGATAAAAAGTTCCTATTTTAAGATGAATTGAAATACTATATTTTACTGTCACAAATTATTTTGTGGAAAAATTAAAGTATTTCCTTGATCTGGGGCCATAATTTCTTTTTCTAAACAGATAAACCTATCAACATTTTGGCCAAAATGAAGGATGTCAGGATTTGTATTTCCCCCACATGATGCTCTGTGTTTCCCAAATTCTTGTTCGAGGCAATCTTGATTTAAGTGGACTGTTAAAACAAATTCTGCATCTTTCGACAACAAGAATCTCACAACGGCTGGGACGGATTGAGCTAAAGGAAAATATTTAATTAATGCTAACTCAAAAACTTCATTAAACAATCTTAATTAACTACCTGTCATAATTAAACCTTCCACTGTCTCATGACTAAGAATCATTCTTTTTCGTTCCGCTGCTGTTGAATTAGTGGCTTTCGTAGCTACCTCAGTTTGCCATTCAGTGAAGTAATTAATGAATGTTTTTTCCAGCCACTATAAAAAGAAATAATTTCATCAGTTTATTATTAAAAGAATTAATAGGTGTTAAATGTAACTTACTTCTAATCTTGGATCCAAAGGGTCCTTAAAAAAATCCAAATTAGGATTGCGCTTGAGTTTTCCCTCGTTCAGGTTTCGCACATTCATAAGGTCGAAGAATTTATCCATAAACCTAATAAAATTGGCAGTTTCTCGGACTTCTTCGCCAAATTCAAACTCAAGGGCATTGGCAGTAGTTGTACTGAGGACTTGAGCGGCCAATCTCACACGCATTCTGGAAAAACTGTCCAAGAACACATGATCTTTCGTTAATTTAGGTACTAATTTAAGCAGCCGCGAAGAATCCATCTCAAAGAGCCTAATGATATGGGTCCATAAAACTTCTTGACCATTTTTCACAAGCCGTTTTGTCATCGTATGAAAATTGCTATTCGAAAAAGCATTCCTAGCAGTTTTCATCAGGTGTGGGGGGTCACAAATGAAGTAAACAAAACGCTCATCATCACTTGCATAGATGTTTTTCCACTTATATCCATCTTTAACAAAATTCTTAAACGCCCTTCTGTTTGTGCTAGCTCCATCTGCAATAACAGTTACAATTTTAATACCATAATATTCCAAACGTGAAATTGCATCCGATATTATGGTTGTAAGATTATCGCTATCCATGTTTTTGCACGGAAAATATGACAATGGAAATTTGAAATTTCATGTTATACTCCTAATCATCAACTGAAGCACATGTGTTGCAACTTCGGGCATTTCATCATTACCAGCTTGTCTGAATTTTAGAATTTCATTCCCAACATCATCGAGGTTAGTAAAACCAACTAATTCTCCTGTATCTGATTTGTAAAGAATGTCTTCTTTTATTTTCATTTCGTCTAGAACTAAACTGACATATCTCTGATGTTCTTGAGGGCACGCTTTATAGAGGTGATCTTTAGCTAATTGGAAAGAAGTGTTATTGAAGCCAGATGCTAGTCCAATGTGGGATGAGTGATTATATAACGTTCTCTTCGATGGTAGCTGCAAGATTCCACTTGACTCAATTAGTTTGTACGATGCTGGAGACTTTCTATAAAAATGGATGCACCATTGTAGGACCTTGGGATGCCACCTTCGCATACGCTTATTTTTGGCTTTCAGCGCTGAAAGTTGTTGCTCAATAAACAGCCTCTTGAATGTATTCTTGGGTAAAACCAACTTCTGTTGCTCTAATAGGTTTGAAAAAAATATAGTATCTTCAGGATCCAAAATTTGGCCATCTTTTCTAAGCTGTCTCGTCATTCTGGTTTTAATTTTCTTCATCTTTCTTCTCAGATATGAATTTACGTCAGCTTGTTGTTTCAGTTTTTTTTCGAGGTCACCCCTTGACATATAACTGTTCCTAGATTCCCCATTATTTTTGTGGCTTCTAATTAAACCCTTTAATAACGATCTCCTGTATTTCAAACAGTTTTCCCATAATTCCTGGGTATCAGAGCTCTTCCCATTATATTTGGATACTTTTTGGTGGACAATTTGGCAATCAATTGCATGAACAGCATTCGAAAATCTATTTTTAATACCTTTCATTTTAACTTTGGTGTCAAAAAGCTCAACAATTTTGGGGTTGAAAATTCCACGGCACACATTTAACGCGTCGATAATCTCTAAGACTGTAAACAATGATGTTACGCTAGATACGTTCGGTATTGATTCGCTTATGAAAGGGATTTGTGAAACATCTTTTCCGAAGATTTTAAGGCACCCTTTTTCAGATTGGTTTTCAATTGTAAAAGATTTGATAGTAAAACCATTTTCTAGGTCCAATTTAGAGAACACAACGTTGTTGTTGAAAGTACAAGCTACCCAGCCACTGGGTATGGGATTTCCCGCAAAAGATTGCCTTAAATATTCCGTGTAAATTTTTCCATACCCAGAATCATTAGTTTCGCTTTCAATAGGTGGATGTTTTAAGAAAACAGAATCTGAATGTAACTTTGAATCATTCTTTTCATTTTGAAGCTGTAAATCTTTTGATTTTGATAGTATGCTATGTAAAATGGTTCCATTATTTTCATCTGAAGGGCTGGTCAAGTTTACTTCCATTTCGTTTTCTACAACATTAGAAGTAGTTACATCGCACATCTCAAAATATTTACATAACTCCACTCTTTCTGATACTGGTAGATTAGACTTGGGATATTTTGATGACTTGGGAGTACTGGTCGCAACAACACTCTTAAATATTAAGGTACAATTAGTTAACCCAAAAATAAAATTTACCATAAATTTTGTTATTAATTACTCACTGTAAATACTATCTCCTTGGTTCCAATAGGTATCTTTAGCATTTCAGGTGTGTCTTCTGTTAAAGAGTATATTAATTCCTGGCCATCTATCGGTGTTTTGAATTGTGTTTCCTGAGTCTCTGTCACTTCTGAAATGGCCATACCTTTCGTATGTACATCAACATTTTGATACTACAAAATTTAATTTAACAATTAAGGATTGCCTAAAAAGAAATCTAAGAAATTTTTAAAGTCACCATTAATTGTAGGGTCTCTTGAGTTTCTTTGAAAGGTAGAGGATCGGGATGGTCAACAGTTGGCCCATGGCCTCCCACAAAATGCTCCGAGCAAATATAATAAGTCAATTTTTGGTTCTTTTGAATTTTCTCAACCGTAATTCTTTCATCAAACCGTCCACAAGCAGCAATCCAGCGTTTACACTTTTCAAGATTTGTTTTTGGTCGAGGAAAGGGAACATATTTAATACCTACACTATTAGGCCTTGGTAAAATATGATTTCTACGATTTCGACACAGTGAGTACTCGCACTGTTTTTTACCCATTATTGTTTCGGTATTAAACGAAGTTCATTAAACCAAAATTTTACTTAAATTCTGTATTAATACTAGTTTCAAAAATAGTAATAAGCCTTAGACTACAAAATCTTACTCCTCACAGCCCGCCATTATCGCCATATGAACCGGAAACGGAATCGAAGCTCAACGACCTTGACGGCCCAGGCTCTTTTTATTTTTATTTCCCTTTCCCATCCCCCCTCCCACTGAAATTCTACCTTAGGTGAGACGGTGAAGGAGACGCATCATTTTGTACAGTTTAAGCTACAGCTTTGCCTGTCCGGTTAGATTTAGCGTCCATGCTATCCCATTCTCTCCGGATCTTGAAGTTTCTATCCGGAGTCTTGCATACCTCTGGCGGGACGTAAGCCGGAAGATATTTTCACTCCGGAGTGTGGAGGGATAAAGCATGGAGGAGGCATTTATGTTTCGGAGATTGGAGGGAAAACAGCGGAGTGGAACATTTATGCCGTGGAGGGCTAACGGAGTTATTTTTTTCACTCCGGAGGGCTGACGAAGGAGGGTAGAGGGGAAAATGTGTACCTCCACGTTCCCTCCGGCTCACTCCGATATTGAAGTTTTTCTCCGGAGTTTTGAATACCTCTGGAGGGACGTAAGCCGGAAGATATTTTCACTCCGGAGTGTGGAGGGATAAAGCGTGGAGGAGGGATTTATGTTTCGGAGATTGGAGGGAAAGTAGCGTAGTGGGACATTTATGCCGTGGAGGGCTAACGGAGTTAATTTTTTCACTCCGGAGGGGTGAGAATGGAGTGTAGAGGGAAAAATGTGTTCTTCCACGTTCCCTCCTGTTCGCTCCGAAATTGGAGTTTCCCTCCGGAGTTTTGCCCATGTATGGTAGGCCACTGGCAAGGCATTTATTAAATTGCGTAATTTCACTTAAAATGGGAAACAAATACCGTGAATGCCCCTCAAATTTAAAAATAAAAGATTACTGGACGGTAGTGTCTCTGTTAATCTCTAAAAATGCTTTAGAAACTATCTCAAACAGCTGGATTAGTTCGCAAAATTCTTGGCTAAAGGTATGCCAAATAGGCCGGTTGGTCTTTTAGTATTTGCCTTCAATTGAATGGTGCGTTTTTAATGCTCTAAGCCGAAAGGGAAATGTCGGCGGTCCTGCGACAGCGAATCATACCCTAGCCTTGCAGTATTATTTACCAAACAAAAATGACAACAAACAATAAAGCTCTTATCGTCTAAACAATAAAGAAATTTCTTCGATGGGGAGCTATGCTTGTGTATAGTTTCCGTTTCTTTCTGCATAAATCAATACGTCTTCATAACAACTATCATACTACAGTATGTAGAAATACATCAATTTGGTGTAGTGGGTTACACGATTGTACAATTCTACAATGAAATGTACGTGAATATAGTAATTAAGGAACCATATCAAAATTTCTACTATGATTAGCCAGACATCAAGGAGTATGGGGAGCGGCAGCCCCCGATAAGGAAAATGCACTAATTTATCAAAATTAGCTTCAAATTGGTATATAGTATGGTCCACACAAGTTTTGTATTGGTGTATCGTAATATAGACTTCAATTTTATGGGGGCAGAAGTTATGAACTTACAATGTTAGTAAAGTATTTAATCACCCGATGGAAAGTAAAATAAACTATAAATTACTTTGCTTATATTTTATTACGTCTATAGGGGGCGCCATATTTAATCTGTACGCCTCTTAATCGAAAACGTTCCCATGCGCCTTTCTTTTGGGTAATTGTTTCCGTAATTTTATTAAAATTTAAAAGCAATTCTAATGTTTCACGCCGTAGTTACGCCCATAGCTTAATTCGGTTTCGTCGGGTACTCTACTTCACCGTACATATTTTATTTTTCAACTTTAAGAATTCAAGCAGATTGGTGCTAGGTATTATCAGAGAGTGTAAAGTCGCTTCGCTACAGAGAGGCGCCTCTTCCTATCCCCGTAATGTTAAAATTTCGTGGTACGTTTTTTCCCCATGAGATCGTTGAAGAAGCAGACGACGGTGTTTGCAATTCCCGGACACACGATGGCACTGTAAAATTGCTTATCAAAGAAAAATAAATTTTGCTCTCAATAGGTTAAAGTTGAATTCAGCTCAGTCAGCTGTGATGTTGAATTATTTTAACTATATAAGTAAAACAGTTGATTTCGTAAGAAATATAAAAGTAAGTTTATTATCAACTGTACTTTTTTAATATATCAAAAGAAATTCGTGGAATCTAAAGTGGAATATTTTATGGGCTGGCCAAGTCTTAATTAAATATACCAAAACCATGGTAGAACATGGTTTTGAATAGCAGCGGTGAATTAAATATTCTGAAAAATAATTAAGAACATTTTCTTTTAGAAGGTTTGGACTTTCAATGGCTTTGCAAATTTCTAAATCTTCGTCAGTGAATTGTCCTTTACCTTGCAAAACCCAATGGTTATCATATTTGGACAATTCTTCATGGTCCAGGAGCTGGTACTTTAAACGAGTCTGTTTAAAATAAAGTCATCCAAATTGTCAATTCAATATGAATCTGATGGTTTTAAGAGGCTATTGACTGATGCAGCTCTGTACGCTGCCTGGTATTGTTGAGGATTTGGATGATCTCAATTGTCTCCTTATTGGCGAATGGAACCAAAGTAGTTTTCTAAAAATCTTTGACTAATTCTTCCAGTTACTAAGAACTTAAAACCAAAATTATCCTTTATATCATTCCATAGGAGTAGCAAAGACTGAATTGATAGTTTCCACCCTTCAATACAAGGTAAGGTTTTATACCTACAGTTCTGAAGCTACCATGTATTAAACCTTTCCAATTTTTCTTTCAGCATTGGTATGTGGATGGATTGATCAGTCATTGCTCTCTTACAGTGTGTTTCATTGTTTAATGTCCTGCTATTGAAGCAATCAAAAAGGCCATTCATGTGTAAGAGGAACTCTGCTGTGTATGTGCTTTCAATTGTTAACTCTCCTAATCCCAGTGAACAGGCCATTTGAATTAGAAACACTTTGACTGCAAATTTGGGCAGCTAAACTGACTTTCATGTTAGAAAATGCTGGTAACTTGATATGTTTACGTTTCAGCTTATGTGTGCTTTGAAACTTACCAATTTCTTGGTCTATTTTGAAAAAATGTTCTAGGACTGCCCAAGAAACTAGATTGCCTTCCACTATTATGGGATACCGTTTGAAATTGTTCCTCACACTTTTCAAGAGATGTGGAGGATCAATTTCAATGAATGGCTTTTCCACTGATATCCCCATACTTTTGAACAAATTTTGATTGCCTGTTCCTTGGTCACAGACTACAGCTTTGGCCAATACGTTTTAGGTGAGTTACGCAATCATGAAGCAATATCTTCAAAGTCTGTTCGTGACAAGCATCTTTTGTGAGGAAGTAACCAATTGGTGGTTTGAATTTCAGTTTTATGTCATTCACCATGAACACTAGGGCCTGATTTGCGTACTATTTTGACCTTCCATATGGACCGAAGTCTACGAAACCTTCAATGTTATCGTTTTCATTATTGTCAAAATGTTTAGTTGAATGGCTATAATTATTTTCAGTACAAATATATTTAAATGGAATAGAATTCAATAGATAGTTCTGGGTTTAAATTCATAGGAATTGACTTTATCCACTGTAAAAAAAAATTCATTTAAAGCTAGTGTTCATCATTGTGAATATTTTATATAAATTATCATTTTCTTCGTTGAATTGATTTTGGAGGGCATAATTTGGCATTTGTAGTGCGGCGTTTACCTTACACCATGTTGTAGTTGTAACATGATCTTCAGGTGCATTTTCATTTGCTACTATTTGAATTAATTATAAATGAACATAAGGCAGTAAGAGACCATGGCGGGATATGTTTTTGCCTTCAGTTTACCTAGGGAAAACCGTGGTTTCATTGGAATTTTCCAAAAAAAATAGTAGGTGTAGCTAATGGTGTAAGCCTGTTTTTGGTTTTGATATTCATAAAACAATCGTCAGTGAAATGAAGCCCGCAAAATACGTGATTAAAGTGTAAGTAATCTGTAGTTTTATTTTGGAGCTTTTCACTGTTTACATTTTGCAGCCACTGCAGAACTATTAAGTTTTAAGAAATGTTAATGTATTAGAATAGGCTTATTAAATTAAAACGCGTATTCACCGGTCTTTATACCTTGGAAACTTGAAAGAAAAAGACAGACACGTGGTTATCTTTATATTCGATTTACAATTTTTAGCCGAACAAGACATTTCAAAATAAATTAAACTCGCAAAAATACCTAAAACACTTTCTTTTTTGCGTCTTCTCAAACTCTAATCTAGCACGCGTCGGAGATACTACTAGCGCCATCAAACGCCCGGGAATTGTGGACATTCTCGGCGAATAAAATCGTACCACGGATTTTTTAAAGAGAGGCGCCTCTCTGTAGCGAAGCGACTTTACACTCTCTGGTATTATCTAGGCTTCCAACAGCGAAGTTTTGAAGAAGTTTATTTAGTGGCCTAGGTTAGTTTCATACACCTCCTTCTCATTGAACAAAAGAAAATGAATAAAATAATTTTGCCTACCTTTATTAAAATAAGTTCAAATATTTTGTATTAGTAGACGTGTTTTAATCTAAGGACAAAAGCACAAGCGTCTAAGCATTTGCCTCTTCAGCGAGAATGCCGTTAATTATCAAAATATATAACAATACTTTCTGCGATAAGGTAGGAATCGCGACGTTCAAAAGAGATGCCAGGCGTCAGTAAACGACATCATTTTGTTAAAGTTTTATTAAAATATTTTTTTTGTTTAATAGAAATTCGTTTTGATAACGTTATAAAGTCAGATTATATAATCGTGGGTTAAAACGTTTCTTCTTATGCTGTTTCGATTTGGCCAATACAAATGCATTAAATTATATGTCATATAATTTTTATTACAGGGCTATGAAACCTATATTTCTTCTAAGACCAGCTGGTCTGAGATTTCATTGTTATCCCATCCAAAACCTCTTGCATCCAGTGAAGATTTTCATTAATTTGAAATATTAATTTTTATAATTTATTAATTTTTTATTTATCTATCATATAAAACTAAACTTTTATATTTTTGTAAATAAAACTCTAATTTACTTTTGTTAAATGTTTAAAGAAAATGTCATGCACTAGAGAGCAGATATGGGTGATCTCAAATGTTACTCTTTTAACTCTACTTTTTCAAATAACGCTCCGCTCTTAGGGAGTACATTTTTCACTTTTCCCGAGTTTTTCGTCACCCCGCCAAGTGAAATCTTTCGAAAGAGTACATTTCGTCAAGTTCACATTATACTCTTTTTGTTGGCGGGAAATTTGAAAGTATCCTACCTATTTATCTGTAATATTCTGTACATTAAGAGAGTGGCGATACGAGGAAGGGTGATCTGGCACCTCCTGTAGCTATGGATAGCGCCGGCAATAGAAAACTTCAACGTCCCCAGTGCCAATTGGTTTTGCCAGAAGCCTCATAGCCAAAGCGCTGTAAACAGTGGCGTAGCTGGTGGTCCGCAGGGGGGGGGGGGGGGCGCTCGAGCTTCGGGAGGGGCCCCGCTAACAATAAAAAAATTAAAAAAGGGGGCCTCATAGAGATTTTTGCGGGTGGGCCTCTGATTTCTCAGCTACGCCACTGGCTGTAAAGGGGAAATTGTCCGGGCTTGAAGGAAGTTCTCTGATCCTCTCGGCTGGATTAACTCTCTTAAGGCCTTTTCACACGAGCCAATTTTTGACCCAACTAGATAAGTCAACTTGAGTTGAGACAACTAGTTGGTTCGTGTGAAAGTTTGATGAGTTGTACCACCAAAAAAGCATTTTGATTTGAAAAGTTGGCTCGTGTGAAAAGGTCTAAAGTTTGCTTTAAAGTCGTCGGTTTAAATTATCTAAATAGTTATCTTCATTAGTAACTAGGTGGGTCTTCAAAATGTCAACTTCTTCTGCTGTTACCTCTCCCTCCCGTATTCTAGCAAGCATTTCTCAATAAGCAGGGTAATATTTCTGCCTTTTATTAATAGTTAAATCATCAAATTTAAAACAGACATGATATAATTTTATTTCTGGCTTCCATATGACTCGACATGGAAAATACTGGATCACCCTTAACAGGTTGTTACTGAAACATATCACCTAGCACCAAAATTGAAACGTCACCAAACGGTTCCTCTTTTACAGTTAACTCACAAAGACTCTTATAATTATATGCAAGCAAAGCCGATGATACCATAGAAATTTCATAAATTATTAATAACTCTAAATGCTGTAGCGTATTTCGCACTACACGTAAGGTTTCTGATCCCAAACTATAATACTTTGCGGTTGGACCCCGTTGAACAGGCAACATTAACAGTTGGTGCAGAGTTACTCCATCTATTTTAGGAACAGCCAATCCCGCAGTGACTACTATAGCCACACTAAGTGTGTTTTCAAATTGAGTTTATATCAAATCACTTTTCCCAGTTCCTCCATATCCACTTAAAAACATCTTCCATCAAAGAATTAGAGTCACATAAATGGTGAGCAACTTGGTCAAACCCACTTCTTTGATCAGTTTTCAAATGTACTAGTAAACAAGCTAAGCTGTCAGGAGTTAAAATTAAACTATCACTCAGAGCTACATTAACATCATTCAATACAATTTCAACATCTAACAATTCTCTACCTTCAATAGCAATGTCAGTGTTACCTTCCACAAAGATAACTTCACCATGTTTTTCGCAAATTGCTTGACAACTAGGAACCATTTGAAAATTAGTTTGTAAATCGCAAACTGAAATGAAAGAGCGTCTTAAGATTTTATATTCTTCTAGTCAATACCTCTTTTAAGTAAACAAGATTGTATAACAGAGGTGATGAATGGTTTAAAATTCACACTCTAATTGCAGAGTTATGTGAAAATTGATGGCATTAATTTTAAAACAAGACTTGCCACTCTTCAGGCAGCAATAATGGTCACTACTCAGTTGCGATAAAAACTCAGGGTCTGCATCCGGATGGACAGTGTGCAATGATAATAGAATAACCCAAAAGTCATATTTTTATGGTAAATCCGCTGATGTTTGTGGTTTGGTTTCAGAAAATGTTTGACTTCACTATGAATTTGTGGCTTATTAAATGAAAAGTATTGGGTTTTATTTTATAGACATCCAGGAAATATTCAGCGGATGTAAGCAATAACATTTATTAGAATCAATCGCATAAAATTTAGTGTGTAAATGTTCATGAGGTTTTATAATTTTTTTAGTTAGGTGTATTTAATTTATTAGGTTACCATTTGAGGTCTAGACTTAATGAAACACTTGTAAGAGCTTTAGAAATGAATCTGACGCTTATTTTGACCTAAGTAACGATGCAATGTCTAATGCAACTTGAGTCCGCACAGGTTTTAATTTTCCAATTAATCATTATATAAAGTTTACTGCATAGTGTACCATCATCACACCTATTGGCAACTTAACCATCGTCCAAAACAATTCCTGGATGAGTTATACCTGTAAATAACACTGACGTTTCTATAGGAAATAATGTTTAATCAAAATAAACAAGTTGGCAAACCAAATTATACCTCTCCTCGGAAGAATTGTTCCTAGTGGTATTAATTTCTCGAGACGACCCTTAAAGATCGCAATTCAGAGTTATTTACTTAAAATATAATCCCGGTTCAAAACCGCCCGGTATAAAATTTTAATTTTAATTAAAATAATTGAGACGAAACAACCGAGTTTAATTTATTCAGAATTATATAAATTAAGTAGTTACAACAGAGAGTCGTACTTAAACAATGCACAATTGAATTTAATCCTATTTACAAAACAAGTTTATCAGTTAAATATAATACGAAGCAAATTTTAACTAACGAATTATCTACAGAGGGTGATTGTATTTTTATCGCTTGCCGCATCTTTAACGCTCATTTTATTTCAACACTCGCCCTTGATGAAGATACCGTAGAATAGCTATATTCTACATCAGGTAGTGGACGACTCATAGACTTCCATTTGACGTTGAGACACATACCGCATGGAAAAGACCAATACCGTCCAATTTCCCATATCATATAATGTCTCGCTCACCCAGTAAATCCATGACTGCATTAGGAATCGTAGATGTCCAAATATCCTCACCAATAAAATATTTATTAACAAGAAGCGAAAAACTTACCATGCACAAAGCACAGATGGGCACTTGACTAAACGATAGCTTTTATATCAATAAATGACCGTAGACGGAATAGTTAGGGCTCTTTATAAGTAAAAACAAACGAACCCAATTGATGAACTGCATTAAACATCTTAATCAGTCGATAAAACGTTTAAAATAAATTACGAAGTAATGACGACCCACTTAAAAACCAGACCAACAGAAGTTTAATACAACTCCATAAAAATATACGACTGAAAAAAGGGAAATAAAATACAAAAAAACTAACCATCTTATCTGCTGACTGCGCCAAAACAAGATTTGACCTTTAAATTTTCATACGTAAAAAATGCAGACTTTAAAAACAAAATAGACAGCTACGTAAGGTGTTTACAATCTTCCCACCCAAACAAATATTATATTTATTTTTATCACGGTTTTACTGCAGTGGTGTAGTCGGGGCAGGGCGTCGCCCCGGTGCTTTTTTCAAAGGCAGGGCTCCGCCCCGCCTTGGTTTTTACATTTTGCCAGGGCGCGCCCTGCCTCTTTTTTTCAACTTGCCAGGGCGCGCCTTGCTTCTATTTCGTAAATAATTTTTCTCGAATAAAGGGTGTGTGAATTTATGATCAATTTTGCCCACAGAAAAATACCATAACAATTTCAAATCGTTACCTAGGTACGGCCAACTTCGATCACGCTAAAAGTCGAAGTTGGACCTACATTTATAGCAGCCGGTACAGCCAACTTCAGTTACGCGCGAAATCGAAGTTGGCTGTAACCAGGTAGCGCCCCGGTTCTTTTTATTTTAGGACTACACCACTGTTTTACTGGTATTTAAACTTCCGAAATGTAGACGTCAATTGCTCATCGGTAAATCGTCCGCGTCATAACAATGTGCCCCGGGTTCGCTTCCTGACGACGATCGTATTTAACTAGAAATTGATCAATTTCCACATTTGAAGATTTTATACATATCAAACAAGTTGGCAAGCCAAAATATACCTCTCCTCGAAAGAATTGTCCCTAGTGGTATTAATTTCTCGAGACGTCCCTTAAAGGTATCTCCGCTATTAAGAGATATTTACTAAAAACTTAATCTCGGTTCAATGTTATACTCCTAATCATCAACTGAAGCACATGTGTTGCAACTTCGGGCATTTCATCATTACCAGCTTGTCTGAATTTTAGAATTTCATTCCCAACATCATCGAGGTTAGTAAAACCAACTAATTCTCCTGTATCTGATTTGTAAAGAATGTCTTCTTTTATTTTCATTTCGTCTAGAACTAAACTGACATATCTCTGATGTTCTTGAGGGCACGCTTTATAGAGGTGATCTTTAGCTAATTGGAAAGAAGTGTTATTGAAGCCAGATGCTAGTCCAATGTGGGATGAGTGATTATATAACGTTCTCTTCGATGGTAGCTGCAAGATTCCACTTGACTCAATTAGTTTGTACGATGCTGGAGACTTTCTATAAAAATGGATGCACCATTGTAGGACCTTGGGATGCCACCTTCGCATACGCTTATTTTTGGCTTTCAGCGCTGAAAGTTGTTGCTCAATAAACAGCCTCTTGAATGTATTCTTGGGTAAAACCAACTTCTGTTGCTCTAATAGGTTTGAAAAAAATATAGTATCTTCAGGATCCAAAATTTGGCCATCTTTTCTAAGCTGTCTCGTCATTCTGGTTTTAATTTTCTTCATCTTTCTTCTCAGATATGAATTTACGTCAGCTTGTTGTTTCAGTTTTTTTTCGAGGTCACCCCTTGACATATAACTGTTCCTAGATTCCCCATTATTTTTGTGGCTTCTAATTAAACCCTTTAATAACGATCTCCTGTATTTCAAACAGTTTTCCCATAATTCCTGGGTATCAGAGCTCTTCCCATTATATTTGGATACTTTTTGGTGGACAATTTGGCAATCAATTGCATGAACAGCATTCGAAAATCTATTTTTAATACCTTTCATTTTAACTTTGGTGTCAAAAAGCTCAACAATTTTGGGGTTGAAAATTCCACGGCACACATTTAACGCGTCGATAATCTCTAAGACTGTAAACAATGATGTTACGCTAGATACGTTCGATATTGATTCGCTTATGAAAGGGATTTGTGAAACATCTTTTCCGAAGATTTTAAGGCACCCTTTTTCAGATTGGTTTTCAATTGTAAAAGATTTGATAGTAAAACCATTTTCTAGGTCCAATTTAGAGAACACAACGTTGTTGTTGAAAGTACAAGCTACCCAGCCACTGGGTATGGGATTTCCCGCAAAAGATTGCCTTAAATATTCCGTGTAAATTTTTCCATACCCAGAATCATTAGTTTCGCTTTCAATAGGTGGATGTTTTATGAAAACAGAATCTGAATGTAACTTTGAATCATTCTTTTCATTTTGAAGCTGTAAATCTTTTGATTTTGATAGTATGCTATGTAAAATGGTTCCATTATTTTCATCTGAAGGGCTGGTCAAGTTTACTTCCATTTCGTTTTCTACAACATTAGAAGTAGTTACATCGCACATCTCAAAATATTTACATAACTCCACTCTTTCTGATACTGGTAGATTAGACTTGGGATATTTTGATGACTTGGGAGTACTGGTCGCAACAACACTCTTAAATATTAAGGTACAATTAGTTAACCCAAAAATAAAATTTACCATAAATTTTGTTATTAATTACTCACTGTAAATACTATCTCCTTGGTTCCAATAGGTATCTTTAGCATTTCAGGTGTGTCTTCTGTTAAAGAGTATATTAATTCCTGGCCATCTATCGGTGTTTTGAATTGTGTTTCCTGAGTCTCTGTCACTTCTGAAATGGCCATACCTTTCGTATGTACATCAACATTTTGATACTACAAAATTTAATTTAACAATTAAGGATTGCCTAAAAAGAAATCTAAGAAATTTTTAAAGTCACCATTAATTGTAGGGTCTCTTGAGTTTCTTTGAAAGGTAGAGGATCGGGATGGTCAACAGTTGGCCCATGGCCTCCCACAAAATGCTCCGAGCAAATATAATAAGTCAATTTTTGGTTCTTTTGAATTTTCTCAACCGTAATTCTTTCATCAAACCGTCCACAAGCAGCAATCCAGCGTTTACACTTTTCAAGATTTGTTTTTGGTCGAGGAAAGGGAACATATTTAATACCTACACTATTAGGCCTTGGTAAAATATGATTTCTACGATTTCGACACAGTGAGTACTCGCACTGTTTTTTACCCATTATTGTTTCGGTATTAAACGAAGTTCATTAAACCAAAATTTTACTTAAATTCTGTATTAATACTAGTTTCAAAAATAGTAATAAGCCTTAGACTACAAAATCTTACTCCTCACAGCCCGCCATTATCGCCATATGAACCGGAAACGGAATCGAAGCTCAACGACCTTGACGGCCCAGGCTCTTTTTATTTTTATTTCCCTTTCCCATCCCCCATCCCACTGAAATTCTACCTTAGGTGAGACGGTGAAGGAGACGCATCATTTTGTACAGTTTAAGCTACAGCTTTGCCTGTCCGGTTAGATTTAGCGTCCATGCTATCCCATTCTCTCCGGATCTTGAAGTTTCTATCCGGAGTCTTGCATACCTCTGGCGGGACGTAAGCCGGAAGATATTTTCACTCCGGAGTGTGGAGGGATAAAGCATGGAGGAGGCATTTATGTTTCGGAGATTGGAGGGAAAACAGCGGAGTGGAACATTTATGCCGTGGAGGGCTAACGGAGTTATTTTTTTCACTCCGGAGGGCTGACGAAGGAGGGTAGAGGGGAAAATGTGTACCTCCACGTTCCCTCCGGCTCACTCCGATATTGAAGTTTTTCTCCGGAGTTTTGAATACCTCTGGAGGGACGTAAGCCGGAAGATATTTTCACTCCGGAGTGTGGAGGGATAAAGCGTGGAGGAGGGATTTATGTTTCGGAGATTGGAGGGAAAGTAGCGTAGTGGGACATTTATGCCGTGGAGGGCTAACGGAGTTAATTTTTTCACTCCGGAGGGGTGAGAATGGAGTGTAGAGGGAAAAATGTGTTCTTCCACGTTCCCTCCTGTTCGCTCCGAAATTGGAGTTTCCCTCCGGAGTTTTGCCCATGTATGGTAGGCCACTGGCAAGGCATTTATTAAATTGCGTAATTTCACTTAAAATGGGAAACAAATACCGTGAATGCCCCTCAAATTTAAAAATAAAAGATTACTGGACGGTAGTGTCTCTGTTAATCTCTAAAAATGCTTTAGAAACTATCTCAAACAGCTGGATTAGTTCGCAAAATTCTTGGCTAAAGGTATGCCAAATAGGCCGGTTGGTCTTTTAGTATTTGCCTTCAATTGAATGGTGCGTTTTTAATGCTCTAAGCCGAAAGGGAAATGTCGGCGGTCCTGCGACAGCGTATCATACCCTAGCCTTGCAGTATTATTTACCAAACAAAAATGACAACAAACAATAAAGCTCTTATCGTCTAAACAATAAAGAAATTTCTTCGATGGGGAGCTATGCTTGTGTATAGTTTCCGTTTCTTTCTGCATAAATCAATACGTCTTCATAACAACTATCATACTACAGTATGTAGAAATACATCAATTTGGTGTAGTGGGTTACACGATTGTACAATTCTACAATGAAATGTACGTGAATATAGTAATTAAGGAACCATATCAAAATTTCTACTATGATTAGCCAGACATCAAGGAGTATGGGGAGCGGCAGCCCCCGATAAGGAAAATGCACTAATTTATCAAAATTAGCTTCAAATTGGTATATAGTATGGTCCACACAAGTTTTGTATTGGTGTATCGTAATATAGACTTCAATTTTATGGGGGCAGAAGTTATGAACTTACAATGTTAGTAAAGTATTTAATCACCCGATGGAAAGTAAAATAAACTATAAATTACTTTGCTTATATTTTATTACGTCTATAGGGGGCGCCATATTTAATCTGTACGCCTCTTAATCGAAAACGTTCCCATGCGCCTTTCTTTTGGGTAATTGTTTCCGTAATTTTATTAAAATTTAAAAGCAATTCTAATGTTTCACGCCGTAGTTACGCCCATAGCTTAAGTCGGTTTCGTCGGGTACTCTACTTCACCGTACATATTTTATTTTTCAACTTTAAGAATTCAAGCAGATTGGTGCTAGGTATTATCAGAGAGTGTAAAGTCGCTTCGCTACAGAGAGGCGCCTCTTCCTATCCCCGTAATGTTAAAATTTCGTGGTACGTTTTTTCCCCATGAGATCGTTGAAGAAGCAGACGACGGTGTTTGCAATTCCCGGACACACGATGGCACTGTAAAATTGCTTATCAAAGAAAAATAAATTTTGCTCTCAATAGGTTAAAGTTGAATTCAGCTCAGTCAGCTGTGATGTTGAATTATTTTAACTATATAAGTAAAACAGTTGATTTCGTAAGAAATATAAAAGTAAGTTTATTATCAACTGTACTTTTTTAATATATCAAAAGAAATTCGTGGAATCTAAAGTGGAATATTTTATGGGCTGGCCAAGTCTTAATTAAATATACCAAAACCATGGTAGAACATGGTTTTGAATAGCAGCGGTGAATTAAATATTCTGAAAAATAATTAAGAACATTTTCTTTTAGAAGGTTTGGACTTTCAATGGCTTTGCAAATTTCTAAATCTTCGTCAGTGAATTGTCCTTTACCTTGCAAAACCCAATGGTTATCATATTTGGACAATTCTTCATGGTCCAGGAGCTGGTACTTTAAACGAGTCTGTTTAAAATAAAGTCATCCAAATTGTCAATTCAATATGAATCTGATGGTTTTAAGAGGCTATTGACTGATGCAGCTCTGTACGCTGCCTGGTATTGTTGAGGATTTGGATGATCTCAATTGTCTCCTTATTGGCGAATGGAACCAAAGTAGTTTTCTAAAAATCTTTGACTAATTCTTCCAGTTACTAAGAACTTAAAACCAAAATTATCCTTTATATCATTCCATAGGAGTAGCAAAGACTGAATTGATAGTTTCCACCCTTCAATACAAGGTAAGGTTTTATACCTACAGTTCTGAAGCTACCATGTATTAAACCTTTCCAATTTTTCTTTCAGCATTGGTATGTGGATGGATTGATCAGTCATTGCTCTCTTACAGTGTGTTTCATTGTTTAATGTCCTGCTATTGAAGCAATCAAAAAGGCCATTCATGTGTAAGAGGAACTCTGCTGTGTATGTGCTTTCAATTGTTAACTCTCCTAATCCCAGTGAACAGGCCATTTGAATTAGAAACACTTTGACTGCAAATTTGGGCAGCTAAACTGACTTTCATGTTAGAAAATGCTGGTAACTTGATATGTTTACGTTTCAGCTTATGTGTGCTTTGAAACTTACCAATTTCTTGGTCTATTTTGAAAAAATGTTCTAGGACTGCCCAAGAAACTAGATTGCCTTCCACTATTATGGGATACCGTTTGAAATTGTTCCTCACACTTTTCAAGAGATGTGGAGGATCAATTTCAATGAATGGCTTTTCCACTGATATCCCCATACTTTTGAACAAATTTTGATTGCCTGTTCCTTGGTCACAGACTACAGCTTTGGCCAATACGTTTTAGGTGAGTTACGCAATCATGAAGCAATATCTTCAAAGTCTGTTCGTGACAAGCATCTTTTGTGAGGAAGTAACCAATTGGTGGTTTGAATTTCAGTTTTATGTCATTCACCATGAACACTAGGGCCTGATTTGCGTACTATTTTGACCTTCCATATGGACCGAAGTCTACGAAACCTTCAATGTTATCGTTTTCATTATTGTCAAAATGTTTAGTTGAATGGCTATAATTATTTTCAGTACAAATATATTTAAATGGAATAGAATTCAATAGATAGTTCTGGGTTTAAATTCATAGGAATTGACTTTATCCACTGTAAAAAAAAATTCATTTAAAGCTAGTGTTCATCATTGTGAATATTTTATATAAATTATCATTTTCTTCGTTGAATTGATTTTGGAGGGCATAATTTGGCATTTGTAGTGCGGCGTTTACCTTACACCATGTTGTAGTTGTAACATGATCTTCAGGTGCATTTTCATTTGCTACTATTTGAATTAATTATAAATGAACATGAGGCAGTAAGAGACCATGGCGGGATATGTTTTTGCCTTCAGTTTACCTAGGGAAAACCGTGGTTTCATTGGAATTTTCCAAAAAAAATAGTAGGTGTAGCTAATGGTGTAAGCCTGTTTTTGGTTTTGATATTCATAAAACAATCGTCAGTGAAATGAAGCCCGCAAAATACGTGATTAAAGTGTAAGTAATCTGTAGTTTTATTTTGGAGCTTTTCACTGTTTACATTTTGCAGCCACTGCAGAACTATTAAGTTTTAAGAAATGTTAATGTATTAGAATAGGCTTATTAAATTAAAACGCGTATTCACCGGTCTTTATACCTTGGAAACTTGAAAGAAAAAGACAGACACGTGGTTATCTTTATATTCGATTTACAATTTTTAGCCGAACAAGACATTTCAAAATAAATTAAACTCGCAAAAATACCTAAAACACTTTCTTTTTTGCGTCTTCTCAAACTCTAATCTAGCACGCGTCGGAGATACTACTAGCGCCATCAAACGCCCGGGAATTGTGGACATTCTCGGCGAATAAAATCGTACCACGGATTTTTTAAAGAGAGGCGCCTCTCTGTAGCGAAGCGACTTTACACTCTCTGGTATTATCTAGGCTTCCAACAGCGAAGTTTTGAAGAAGTTTATTTAGTGGCCTAGGTTAGTTTCATACACCTCCTTCTCATTGAACAAAAGAAAATGAATAAAATAATTTTGCCTACCTTTATTAAAATAAGTTCAAATATTTTGTATTAGTAGACGTGTTTTAATCTAAGGACAAAAGCACAAGCGTCTAAGCATTTGCCTCTTCAGCGAGAATGCCGTTAATTATCAAAATATATAACAATACTTTCTGCGATAAGGTAGGAATCGCGACGTTCAAAAGAGATGCCAGGCGTCAGTAAACGACATCATTTTGTTAAAGTTTTATTAAAATATTTTTTTTGTTTAATAGAAATTCGTTTTGATAACGTTATAAAGTCAGATTATATAATCGTGGGTTAAAACGTTTCTTCTTATGCTGTTTCGATTTGGCCAATACAAATGCATTAAATTATATGTCATATAATTTTTATTACAGGGCTATGAAACCTATATTTCTTCTAAGACCAGCTGGTCTGAGATTTCATTGTTATCCCATCCAAAACCTCTTGCATCCAGTGAAGATTTTCATTAATTTGAAATATTAATTTTTATAATTTATTAATTTTTTATTTATCTATCATATAAAACTAAACTTTTATATTTTTGTAAATAAAACTCTAATTTACTTTTGTTAAATGTTTAAAGAAAATGTCATGCACTAGAGAGCAGATATGGGTGATCTCAAATGTTACTCTTTTAACTCTACTTTTTCAAATAACGCTCCGCTCTTAGGGAGTACATTTTTCACTTTTCCCGAGTTTTTCGTCACCCCGCCAAGTGAAATCTTTCGAAAGAGTACATTTCGTCAAGTTCACATTATACTCTTTTTGTTGGCGGGAAATTTGAAAGTATCCTACCTATTTATCTGTAATATTCTGTACATTAAGAGAGTGGCGATACGAGGAAGGGTGATCTGGCACCTCCTGTAGCTATGGATAGCGCCGGCAATAGAAAACTTCAACGTCCCCAGTGCCAATTGGTTTTGCCAGAAGCCTCATAGCCAAAGCGCTGTAAACAGTGGCGTAGCTGGTGGTCCGCAGGGGGGGGGGGGCGCTCGAGCTTCGGGAGGGGCCCCGCTAACAATAAAAAAATTAAAAAAGGGGGCCTCATAGAGATTTTTGCGGGTGGGCCTCTGATTTCTCAGCTACGCCACTGGCTGTAAAGGGGAAATTGTCCGGGCTTGAAGGAAGTTCTCTGATCCTCTCGGCTGGATTAACTCTCTTAAGGCCTTTTCACACGAGCCAATTTTTGACCCAACTAGATAAGTCAACTTGAGTTGAGACAACTAGTTGGTTCGTGTGAAAGTTTGATGAGTTGTACCACCAAAAAAGCATTTTGATTTGAAAAGTTGGCTCGTGTGAAAAGGTCTAAAGTTTGCTTTAAAGCCGTCGGTTTAAATTATCTAAATAGTTATCTTCATTAGTAACTAGGTGGGTCTTCAAAATGTCAACTTCTTCTGCTGTTACCTCTCCCTCCCGTATTCTAGCAAGCATTTCTCAATAAGCAGGGTAATATTTCTGCCTTTTATTAATAGTTAAATCATCAAATTTAAAACAGACATGATATAATTTTATTTCTGGCTTCCATATGACTCGACATGGAAAATACTGGATCACCCTTAACAGGTTGTTACTGAAACATATCACCTAGCACCAAAATTGAAACGTCACCAAACGGTTCCTCTTTTACAGTTAACTCACAAAGACTCTTATAATTATATGCAAGCAAAGCCGATGATACCATAGAAATTTCATAAATTATTAATAACTCTAAATGCTGTAGCGTATTTCGCACTACACGTAAGGTTTCTGATCCCAAACTATAATACTTTGCGGTTGGACCCCGTTGAACAGGCAACATTAACAGTTGGTGCAGAGTTACTCCATCTATTTTAGGAACAGCCAATCCCGCAGTGACTACTATAGCCACACTAAGTGTGTTTTCAAATTGAGTTTATATCAAATCACTTTTCCCAGTTCCTCCATATCCACTTAAAAACATCTTCCATCAAAGAATTAGAGTCACATAAATGGTGAGCAACTTGGTCAAACCCACTTCTTTGATCAGTTTTCAAATGTACTAGTAAACAAGCTAAGCTGTCAGGAGTTAAAATTAAACTATCACTCAGAGCTACATTAACATCATTCAATACAATTTCAACATCTAACAATTCTCTACCTTCAATAGCAATGTCAGTGTTACCTTCCACAAAGATAACTTCACCATGTTTTTCGCAAATTGCTTGACAACTAGGAACCATTTGAAAATTAGTTTGTAAATCGCAAACTGAAATGAAAGAGCGTCTTAAGATTTTATATTCTTCTAGTCAATACCTCTTTTAAGTAAACAAGATTGTATAACAGAGGTGATGAATGGTTTAAAATTCACACTCTAATTGCAGAGTTATGTGAAAATTGATGGCATTAATTTTAAAACAAGACTTGCCACTCTTCAGGCAGCAATAATGGTCACTACTCAGTTGCGATAAAAACTCAGGGTCTGCATCCGGATGGACAGTGTGCAATGATAATAGAATAACCCAAAAGTCATATTTTTATGGTAAATCCGCTGATGTTTGTGGTTTGGTTTCAGAAAATGTTTGACTTCACTATGAATTTGTGGCTTATTAAATGAAAAGTATTGGGTTTTATTTTATAGACATCCAGGAAATATTCAGCGGATGTAAGCAATAACATTTATTAGAATCAATCGCATAAAATTTAGTGTGTAAATGTTCATGAGGTTTTATAATTTTTTTAGTTAGGTGTATTTAATTTATTAGGTTACCATTTGAGGTCTAGACTTAATGAAACACTTGTAAGAGCTTTAGAAATGAATCTGACGCTTATTTTGACCTAAGTAACGATGCAATGTCTAATGCAACTTGAGTCCGCACAGGTTTTAATTTTCCAATTAATCATTATATAAAGTTTACTGCATAGTGTACCATCATCACACCTATTGGCAACTTAACCATCGTCCAAAACAATTCCTGGATGAGTTATACCTGTAAATAACACTGACGTTTCTATAGGAAATAATGTTTAATCAAAATAAACAAGTTGGCAAACCAAATTATACCTCTCCTCGGAAGAATTGTTCCTAGTGGTATTAATTTCTCGAGACGACCCTTAAAGATCGCAATTCAGAGTTATTTACTTAAAATATAATCCCGGTTCAAAACCGCCCGGTATAAAATTTTAATTTTAATTAAAATAATTGAGACGAAACAACCGAGTTTAATTTATTCAGAATTATATAAATTAAGTAGTTACAACAGAGAGTCGTACTTAAACAATGCACAATTGAATTTAATCCTATTTACAAAACAAGTTTATCAGTTAAATATAATACGAAGCAAATTTTAACTAACGAATTATCTACAGAGGGTGATTGTATTTTTATCGCTTGCCGCATCTTTAACGCTCATTTTATTTCAACACTCGCCCTTGATGAAGATACCGTAGAATAGCTATATTCTACATCAGGTAGTGGACGACTCATAGACTTCCATTTGACGTTGAGACACATACCGCATGGAAAAGACCAATACCGTCCAATTTCCCATATCATATAATGTCTCGCTCACCCAGTAAATCCATGACTGCATTAGGAATCGTAGATGTCCAAATATCCTCACCAATAAAATATTTATTAACAAGAAGCGAAAAACTTACCATGCACAAAGCACAGATGGGCACTTGACTAAACGATAGCTTTTATATCAATAAATGACCGTAGACGGAATAGTTAGGGCTCTTTATAAGTAAAAACAAACGAACCCAATTGATGAACTGCATTAAACATCTTAATCAGTCGATAAAACGTTTAAAATAAATTACGAAGTAATGACGACCCACTTAAAAACCAGACCAACAGAAGTTTAATACAACTCCATAAAAATATACGACTGAAAAAAGGGAAATAAAATACAAAAAAACTAACCATCTTATCTGCTGACTGCGCCAAAACAAGATTTGACCTTTAAATTTTCATACGTAAAAAATGCAGACTTTAAAAACAAAATAGACAGCTACGTAAGGTGTTTACAATCTTCCCACCCAAACAAATATTATATTTATTTTTATCACGGTTTTACTGCAGTGGTGTAGTCGGGGCAGGGCGTCGCCCCGGTGCTTTTTTCAAAGGCAGGGCTCCGCCCCGCCTTGGTTTTTACATTTTGCCAGGGCGCGCCCTGCCTCTTTTTTTCAACTTGCCAGGGCGCGCCTTGCTTCTATTTCGTAAATAATTTTTCTCGAATAAAGGGTGTGTGAATTTATGATCAATTTTGCCCACAGAAAAATACCATAACAATTTCAAATCGTTACCTAGGTACGGCCAACTTCGATCACGCTAAAAGTCGAAGTTGGACCTACATTTATAGCAGCCGGTACAGCCAACTTCAGTTACGCGCGAAATCGAAGTTGGCTGTAACCAGGTAGCGCCCCGGTTCTTTTTATTTTAGGACTACACCACTGTTTTACTGGTATTTAAACTTCCGAAATGTAGACGTCAATTGCTCATCGGTAAATCGTCCGCGTCATAACAATGTGCCCCGGGTTCGCTTCCTGACGACGATCGTATTTAACTAGAAATTGATCAATTTCCACATTTGAAGATTTTATACATATCAAACAAGTTGGCAAGCCAAAATATACCTCTCCTCGAAAGAATTGTCCCTAGTGGTATTAATTTCTCGAGACGTCCCTTAAAGGTATCTCCGCTATTAAGAGATATTTACTAAAAACTTAATCTCGGTTCAATCCCGCCCGGTATAAAATTTTAATTGTAAAATAATTGAGACGAAACAACAGAGTTTAATTTATTCAGTATAATATAAATTAAGTAGTTACAACAGCGAGTTAGACGTACTAAAACAATGCACAATTGAATTTAAACCTATTTACAGAACAAGTTTATCAGTTAAATAAAATACGAAGCAAATTTTAATGAAATAAATATATACAAAGGGTATTTGTATTTTTCTCGTAAACTTCCTGTTGACGTTGTGACACATACCGCGTGAAAAAGACCAATACCGTCCAATTTCCAATATCACATAATGACTCGCACACCCAGGAACTCAATGACTGCATTAGGAATCGTAGATGTCCAAATATCCACACCAATAAAAAATGAATTAACAAGAAGCGAAAAACTTACCATTCACAATGCACAGAAAGCCCCTTGACTAAATAATAAATGGCCGTTAACGGAATAGTTAGGACTCTTAATAAATAAAACAAACTTACCCAATTGATAAACTGCATTAAACATCTTAAACAGTCGAGAAAACCTTTAAAATAAATTAATGTAAGCAGCTCGATATTTTCTTCATAAATGAACTGTAACCCTAGAAAACTAATACGCTAGATAAAAAAAGACTGAAAAAACGAAATAAATTACAAAAAATTAACCATTTTATCTTCTGACTGCGGTAAAACAAGATTTGACCTTTAAAATTTCATACGTAAAATATTTAGACTTAAACAAGTTCATAAAATTTAAAAACAAAGTTCAATAAACAATATATACAGATATTGTATTCATCCTTTTAGTAAAAAACCCCGCCTTATAATAATGGTTGCTTTACTTTTAAATTTTTGTTGGCTCGGCGGTGAACTATCTGCAATGTAACAAAGCAACCCAAGTTCAATTCCTGGTCACGATCACATTTTACATTAATATACTAAAATATTTAATTAAATATAAGATTAATATAATTTATAAATATAAGACTAATATAATTTATATATATAAGATTAATATAATTTATAAATATAAGATTAATATAATTTATATATATAAGATTAATATAATTTATAAATATAAGATTAATATAATTTATATATATATCAGATTAATATAATTTATAAATATAAGATTAATATAATTTATATATAAGATTAATATAATTTATAAATATAAGATTAATATAATTTATATATAAGATTAATATAATTTATAAATATAAGATTAATATAATTTATATATATAAGATTAATATAATTTATAAATATAGTATTAATATAATTTATTAATATAAGATTAATATAATTTATTAATATAAGATTAATATAATTTATAAATATAAGATTAATATAATTTATAAATATAAGATTAATATAATTTATAAATATAAGACTAATATAATTTATAAATATAAGATTAATCAAATTTATAAATATAAGATTAATATAATTTATAAATATAAGATTAATATAATTTATAAATATAAGATTAATATAATTTATAAATATTTAATTAAATATAAGATTAATATAATTTATAAATATTAAATAAAATATGAGATTAATATAATTTATTAATATTTAATAAAATATAGGATTAATATAATTTATAAATATTTAATTAAATATAAGATTAATATAATTTATAAACATTTAATTAAATATAAGATTAATATAATTTATAAACATTTAATTAAATATAAGATTAATATAATTTATAAACATTTAATTAAATATAAGATTAATATAATTATAAACATTTAATTAAATATAAGATTAATATAATTTATAAATATTTAATTAAATATAAGATTAATATAATTTATAAATATTTAATTAAATATAAGATTAATATAATTTATAAATATTTAATTAAATATAAGCTTAATATAATTTATAAATATTTAAAATGATGTAGAATAAATTATAGTACCTTACTAAATTTACAAAATTATTGCACGACGGATACTTTAGTATAGAACTTCCACCATGGTTATAAAATTAAATATTTATGATTATAGTACCTTACGTTATAACTTTGTAAATGACATTCGCCAAAGCTGTTTTTTAGAAAAACACCGTAACCAAACAAGCGTTGGTGGCTGAGTGGTTAGAGTAAATCTCTTGCACGAGGCAGACCCGGGATCGATTCCCGACCGACGCCAATAATTCGCAAATTGATACTAAGACGAATACCGTAAACAATTGGTGGAAATCCTGCCATTGGACGTTGAGAGGTAGCATTACACTCAGCACTCGGTCCGTCCCAAAGTCAGTTAGAAGAAGATGGAGAGAAAACGCCCATACAAACACAACAGACTCAACATCCACAACCATCGTAACACGAACTCAACATGCACAACCATCAAAACACAAACACGACCAACTCAACACTCACAACCGTCATAACACGAACCCAACATTCACAACCTACGCATAAACATTACAGAAACGTAATACCCCAAACCGTCACGACGGTGAGCGAAAAAACACCATCCAAACCAAACCGCAAATGTATCCGTTAACGCTCACCGTCACACGGTGGTTTTGCCAACCCTTCGAGAAACTGCGAACGCAGAAATTTCGAGAAATTGCGTACGCAATGATTAACCTTTGCACGAATAATGCGAACGCGTTCGCAGGACAGACACACAGACGGACAGACACACAGACACACAGACAGACACACAGACACACAGACGGACAGACACGATGATTGTATAACCCCTGCTAGGGGACTTTGTCCCATCGGAGAGGTAAAAATCCGCACCAAGCCCAATCACAAAATAATCCGTTAACGCTCACCGTCACACGGTGGTTTTGCCAACCCTTCGAGAAACTGCGTACGCAATGATTAACAGAAAACGCGAACGCGTTCGCAGGAGGGACATACAGACAGACACGGTGATTGTATAACCCCTCCTAGGATACTTTGTCCTCTCGGAGAGGTAAAAATTAAGAGGGTGGATCTTCATGCTTATGATATTAGAAAAAGTTAAAGTGTTTTATTTGAACTAATTTAATTTACGAACAACGACATTCAAAATGTTTAAAAATGCATTTGCTACAAATAAAAAATAATTTCACTGCTTTTGTTAAGTCACTTAAGTGTAAGAAAAAATGCTTTCAAAAGAATTTTCCTTGCTCAACCTCTCTCAAAATAGTAAGGAACAAATGAAAATCTAAAATTAACATGATACATGTCTTTCATACAAAATTAATTCTACTTAGAGGGAAATCGATCTTGATCGGCGTGTCTAGGTTCATTGGGAAACCCTCATCATGGTCCCAAACTGGGTAATATTCCAAGTCTTCTCTCGTTACGACTGCCGAAATGACAACTTGTTCGATTAAGTCGTGAAAAGGCTCTTGCTTGACGTAGCTGACATCGATTTTGACACTACCGAAACTAAATACCCTTTTTCTCTCAACGGTTGTGCTTTCTACGTCAGATGGGGCAACTTCGGCTTTCACGGCGTGGGCGTAGTGGGGCTTTTCAGTGAGATATTCCATCTGTCCCGTCGTTAAACGTCGTAGCTGCACCAGAGAGGTCAAATTCACGAGGCTTAGAGTGTTTTAAGCCGGCTTTAGGGGCCAACTCCGAATTAAAGGAGCCGGCTCCAATACTTGTATGTAATTTTTTATGTCTAAGCTTTGGGAGCGTCAATAAATTACGTGAGGCCCTTAGGGGAGGGAGGGGATCGATCTGAATCTCACCCAATCTCACGTGGAGGAGAGGGGGGTTTCGACAAATATCACGTAATTTTTTCTGCAAGGAAAAGTGTAAAATTGCGATAAAACTGGGTTAATTTAAGTAATTCAACCCTTACACACCTTCATCAGCATGCCCTATGACCTCTATTGCCCAAGTGTACGTGGTGATCTGAAAAAGAGATGCTGCAGTACATGCGGTATCTACTTTTCATCCGTCACAAGAGGTGCAGAGCACCGGCGTGCGGTCCACAGAGCACCACCTGCAGCGCGCAAAGTGTGACCTTCATGAATTGTCACACGCCGAGTTACTGAGCTTCTGTGTGCAAGCGACAACGGTTTAAAGTGGCTAAATGAGAGCAAGGTTGAAGGAGCAGATGATTTTACTGAAAATCACATGGACATGTTGGTTTCAGTAGTCACTCTTGAGACCACACATGAGTCCCTGTGGGCTGAATTATAATTAATATTCCTTAACGAATTTTAGAAGTTCCTTTATACTTAAAATTTAAGTATTTTATTGTTCGATTTTCTCACTGTGATTCTAGACTACGTTGTCTAAAATACTCGTCTTAACTAGTCTTAAAAATAAAAAATAATTAAGCAATTTATGTTTTTTTTAAATAAATCAAGCGCAATCAAACACAGATTAACGTATTTACACTAAAATTACGCATTTTGAAAAATCTCACGTGGTATTAGGGGCGGTAGGGGGTCGAAAAATCACCAAAATCGCCAAGGAGCCGGATCTGCGGAGCGCTAGTATACACAGCCACGGAATCTGGACAAACGTCGGGAAAGCTTCAGTTTCTCAGAGTAAAACTTAAATTACTGCAACTACAACTACAACTAAAATGCTGATGCCAGCTCTGACTTCTACATCTTAGTTTAAGTTAAACTTCAAGCCTAGGGGGTGGGTGGAAGTAAAATCTTGGCGTAATTAAAAGCTATCATATCTATTTAAAATTTTTAACGCGTTAGCTTTTATTATTAATCCAAGGTTCCAGCAACGTCATTTGGTATAGGAAGGCTAACACTATTCTTATTGTTATCTGTCTTTTCCACTATTTGAATAATGTAAAGTTAAAAGGTTACTACATGGATTTACATTTATATTATATTTTTATTATTATTTAATATTTAAATTAAACATGTTATTAATAATATAATATAAATATGAATTATATTTATATTATATTATACAAAAAATATATATTATTATTAATATTATAATATTTATTATAATTATGATTATTTGGATAATGTAAACTAAAACAAAATACGAAAATCAGTTTTAACTTCAAAATCTTTATTTTTAAAAAGCAAAGTTCATAAAATCATGCAAGTGTGGGTAAAAAGCCTTTGAGATCATTAATATCACAAGTTAACAATATATGAAATAAAAAATTAATATAACAAAATATCATTAATATCACAAGTTAACAATTTATGAAATTAAAAAGTAATATCACAAGATATCATTAATATCACAAGTTAACAATTTATGAAATTAAAAATTAATATCACAAGCTAACAATTTATGAAATTAAAAAGTAATACCACAATATATCATTAATATCACAAGTTAACAATTTATAAAATTAATAATTAATATCACAATATATTATTAATATCACAAGTTTTGATATCATAGAAACATGACAGTTAAGTGGTTTTATATCCAATAAGCTCGAACACAATTAGAAATTTCCAAACAATAATAACAAAAGGATTCCGGTTTATTTTAAATCATAGTGTCATTTTTTGTTTGAAATAATTTGATTGTTAAAAATATTTAATAGGTAAGATTTTGCATCTTTTTCTTTTTTTTTCGCTCTTGGGTTTGCACTTTTTTCGTTTCATTTATGAAATTCATCCTTATTATGGTTCGCATTTTAATGAAGACAAAATCAAGTTCCTTTGGGTATTTGCATTGCCCTTTTAAACTAAAATCGGTCACAGCATTTACAATTCCCTTGTCTTTGCGAATCCAAATAGAATCCGCTTCATTCGTCTCATTGTACTTAAGAAATTGTTCCTCAGAAAAACGAACGTCATTCAAGAAATTAATGGACGGTTTAAGGATTCCTCCATAGTTTAACTACGACACCCACTTTGCTGTGGCAAAGCAGTGTTCAAGTTCAGAATTGCTTTGGCATTTCAGATGTAAGTTAGAAAACACTTTATAAAATCTTTTGGCCACCCAACTCGCCAGATATTCAAGTCCACCTTCTTTGTAACCTGGAAGAGTTTCACTCGTTTTAATTCTCAACGTTGCTTGTGTTTTAATCCCTTTCTTGTTATAGTCCTTATTTTAAGAACAACGGGTAGTTTTTCGAATCGTTGGTGGGCTTGGTTCATTTCCTACATCAGTAACACGGTCATTGCTTACTTCAAATACTGTATCTATATATTCGCTGATTTCAATATCATCTGGAGTGACTTCGGAATTTTTGAAAATATTGGTTACAAAATATTCATCTCGTGATTTGGCTATGGTATTCGTATTTGTCGGTACGATACCAGGGTTATTTCCTTAAATAATCATTTGAATTCTGTAGAGAGCATTAAGTGGAGTTGGATGCTCTTGTACCCAACTGAGAAGTGAAAATATCGAGACAGTCTTGATTTAGACGATGTGTTGGGATGTATTTAATCCCATATTTGGGTCTTAATTGGTTGTATAGTTTTAACATAGAACCGATGGACATTATGATGCCTGTTTGAAAAACTTGTGTTGTATTTTTCTTCAGAGGTAGCGAGTGTTTCATTACGTCTGACAATTTTATTACTAGTTTAAGTTAGAAGAAACCACCTATGGACTGTGTGAAGGATAATAAAATACGCGAAAAAGTAGATTAGTCCATAAATAAAAGGGATAATATAGCTAAATCCTATATCATCCTTCCCACAGACCATAGGTGGTTTCTTCCAAATTAACTTATCGTATATACTATTCTCCACCACACTCCCCCCTTTTCGGCTTTCCGTTACTATAAAACGCTTTTTGAAATTTTTAATGTTTAGGCTTAGTTTCTCTTTTAGATTTAACAGTCGCCAGCCACATTTCCCGCACGGTACTAATGAGTTCCAAATAGAACGAAACCGGTCTACCGTTGGAATTTCTGGTTATTTTATTTAGTTTTTATGTAGTTTATTACTCGAAAGTCTATTTGATCCGAGATTCGCGTTTTTGTTTGCTCGAAGACCTATTTTCAGGGGCGTACGAACGTTCTAGAAGTTGGAGGGGGCAAAGTGAAACCAAATTTTTAATTAAGTGTAGTTTCTCCGAATGCATTTGTACATTTTACTACTATTTAATTTGAGCCTTGCGAAAATTTCAACTGACCAAAAAGTTGGAGGGGGCAATAACATTAGTTGCCCCTCCCAGCAAAATTCTAGGGAGGGGCATTGCCCCCCTTGCCCCTCCCCCTGGTTCCTACGCCCTTGCCTATTGGTACGAGTTATTAGTAAGTTTTTTCATTTCTTCAAATTTTTTGAGGATTAAGCTATATTATCTATTTTATTTATGGACTTATCTACTTTTTCGCGTATTTTTTCATTTTTATTAATAATTCAGTTTGCTCGTCAAGGTTTGTCCAAAATCCGCTTTTTGTAATGAAAGAGTCATTTTTAGCGTAGTTGTTCATGGTGTCAAACCACTGATTGACAGTTTCAATGAAGTCTACCGTATTCTCTTCTTATTAACCTAAATTCATTTTTAAACAGCTATAGCAACGGTGTGCGACATCAAATCCGCAGCCATTCTTATTATGGCGTTGAGTACCGTCACATTCCAAGTGGAGTTTTGTGATTTTGTGGCAGGTTCGAAGTTCATTTTGATCTTTTTTAAATAAGAAAAGGGCAGGTTCTTTTGTTATAAGTTTGCCGTTATAATTAAAGCCATTATCGAGAAAACAAATTCGAACCAGTTTCAATAAATGAGGAGCATCTGCGATGCAATAAATTGGTTATAATTTTAATTTTGAAACACCTTACTATGCTCTCCCATGACCTGGTCATTTTTTAATCATATTCTAAACTGAATTCACTTTTAGCTTCGTCAAATGTTAAAATTACTTATTTCTCTATAGTTGGCATATGTGCTCCATTGGCTTTCATAATGTTAAAAACGTTCTTAAGAGGCCCAGGCCTGAAATCCAACTTGGACACACCGTTTCAGCGTTGAAATGTAAGTTAGAGGAATATTACGCTGTTGACGAAGATGTATGTAAGCTCTCTTGCTAAGATACCGTAAAGGAAAAGCTCTTGCCATATCTTCATCCTCTCATTTAACTTTTTGGCACCCTTTAATGTTTAAGTTGACTTTTTGTAAACACTTTGTCTAAAATTTCTTCAAATTTAAAGTTGTTTTCCAAGAGCTTCTCTTGTTGGAGTCGTTTGACATCTCTCCTCTACTTCCGTAATTCAATAACTTGTTTGAATTATTTCCCAACAACGAGCGTATCTTTTTGTCCTTCTTCGTAAGTCTGTTGATTAAGTTCTTGGCTTTTGTGGAATTTGCTTTACGCGCTAAGAGGAGTTTCAAATTTTTGCCCAAAATTTCTTTAAAATTGCACTGACATTTAATCTTAATAGGTTTAAGAGTAGAATAGGAACTACATGTACGCGATTAGAGGAGTTGGACTCTTCACAATCATAGTTGCACTTAATACCGGAATCGTCTGACTCAATATGAGATTCCGCATTTAAATATTTCTAACTTCTTCCGCTATTTGGTTTTGGTGGATTTTTAGAAGCGAACACCGTTTTGAGGTTTCGTTAATCATTAATCTTGACTTCAGCCTTTTACTTAACGGAGAGGTTATCTTTGGTTTAATATTCAAAATGCTTTCTAGGGGATTTGTCCATATTACACTTTCCATATTTTTGGTGTACTTTGAAAATGACCGTAAGATAAACTGGACATGAAAGAATCTTCAGGAGTTGTTAACGGAAAATCGATAGTTTTCGCAACTAGGTTTTCTCTATTAATAAAAGGATTTACTTTTAACAGGTGTCAAAATGTTTAAATTGTTATCACAGATATTTTTTCGATCGGAACTATTATTATAATCAATCGTTATGGACGGGTCTAGGGTTTCTCTTTTTTTGGAAGATGTAGATTTGGCAAGTGTTAAAATGTTTAAGTTGTTAAAAATAAAAAAGTTTTTTTTAGTTTAAGTTCTTATTACAGTTTTCTTTGAGGTAGGAACTATGGCTATCATCTAGCATTAAGGAAGTAACTGAATTCTTCTTCGTGTGCTTTTTTGGGTTTTGAGTTTAGAAGTTCAGCTTTTAAATCAGTATCAAAGTCTATTCTTTTGAAATGATTAGAACAAATTTTGGATTAACCTTTTCTGATTGGATCTTTTCCATCCAAATAGTTTGAATATCAGATTTCACAGGAAATCTATGATAAGAAATGTCGAAATGTTTTTGGTTTTGTTGAAATTGTTTGAACATCCATTTACCGCGCAATTGTATCCAGGCATTTTAAAATCCTTTAATTTAAAACTTTAAATATTTATTTGAATATCTACTAGGAAAATTTTTGGATAATTGAAGCTGTACTTACTTTTAAGCCTTGCCACATTCCAATTCCAAGAAAACGACGCCGACCGCCGCGCCAGCGACTACTCCGTAGAAACAATTCGGAGGGGCTTTATTCACGATTCTCTTTCAATTCGGTAACCCAATGATCGCAAATGAGGGGCGCGCTGTCTCTACCCAGCATACCGAAACGCGCGGATTTACGTTTTGAAAACCGGTTCCATCAGCCAACCTCTTAGTGCAAGCACGATGGAAATAACAATTTTTAAATTAACTTAAGAAAAATGCGGCAATGGTGTTTGTTAAAATCTTAATCCTATAACACTAAAGATCAAATTAAATAAAAATAATGGTCTTAATAGGGCCTTTCAATAAAATAAGCTACGCTTGCTGAACTTGTTTTTATGTAGCTCATTCGTCACGAAATACGTAGAAGTTCAGTTACGTTGATGCTTAAAAACCGGGTGCCTCGTCAAATTTACTCTTATGTCCAGGGTTTTTCTTAGTAAAACGTCATCGATACGTGATCTAGCAGCAACATCGAAACAAGAAGGCGAATTTTACTTTATAGAAAGGCCTATTGGCAGTTGTATTAAAACAACGCAGCTGCTTAGTAAGAACTCGGTGTTAGGATAATATACATTCGTTTTATTGGTTTTTATCCATAAACCGAAAATTATCCGAATAAAACTTTTTTTTTCAAAATAAATCGTTTTATAACCGCTAATATTATCCATAAATAAATAGCTAATCGAAATTTTTATGATGACGGTTAAATTCTCTGTTCCGCCGAGCTGTATGCTTAGCAGCTGAAAATCTAACAGCTAATTGAACTTATCGCATTTCCTGCTAGGTCTCTCTGTTTATACTAAAAAGGCTAATTGATCTTCTTAAAAATTCAAATTGCGCCTAGCATTACCGGTTGGTCGCATTTTTATCCACCTACTATTTAATAAACAGTTTTTTTGGTTAATAGGCATGGATGACTCCGTCGTGGAGCTAGATGGCGACGTGGAATTTCAAAAACAACTGGACCCTATCCGACAACAAACGAAGAGCGGAGGTCTCCTTTGATTGGGGCGATCCGCGACCAGAAGGACCTGGAATCGGTGCGACGCTTAATCGAAAAGGGAGCCAACGTTAACGAAACTTTGGTTTGCCGATCGTATTACCCTGATAGTATTCGTCCGTGGAATCTAAAGACCCCGTCTCAGAAACTCTTCCGCGTTTGTACGCCTTTGCACTACGCTTTATCGTGGACTGATGCCAAAATTGCCGAAATATTAATTAACGCTGGCGCTGATGTGAATGCGACCGATGATTCTGGTTTCATTCCTCTGCACGTGGCGTCGGCGAAACACCGCGCCATCATTACGCTTCTGATTGTAAATGAAAAATCAAACCCATTCCAACGGCCTTCAGGGATGGATATTTCGATTCAAAATGCAGAAATCGCCGAAAAATTAATTAACGTAGGCGCTGTTGTGAATGCGACCGATAATGAAGGTCGCACCCCTTTGCACTTTGTTCCGGAGCGCTTCTGTGAGCTAACGAGGCTACTTATTAAAAACGGTGCTGACGTGAATGCTATTTCGAATGACGGGTTGACCCCGCTGTACAACGCTTTAATGAAGAATAATCTTGAAGCCGCCGAAATGTTAATAATGGCGGGTGCTGATGTTAATGCTTCCGATATTAATGGTATCACTCCTCTGTACTTGAGTTGGAATCTTAACTAGCAAACTATAAAGCAACTCGTCGAAAACGGTGCAATTGACGGTAACGGCAAAACACCGCTACACAAAGCTGTAAAAAGGGGCAATATTGAAAAAGACGAACACATCATCGAAAGGTTGTTGGAAATCGGGGCGGCAGTTAACTCGTTAGATCCCTTGGGGTTCACGGCGCTTCATTTGGCTTGTAGAAATGGTCATCTCAACAGTGTCCAATTACTGCTTGAGCGTGGAGCTTCCCTCAAAACGCGAAATAGTCGAGGTCAGTCGCCACTGGATTTAGCCAAAATCGAAGGTCTTCAAAATATAATCGAGTTATTTGAGTTCGTTGAATGGTTGCAGTCGCATAAAGATATAGGAGCCTTCATTTTGACTTTTCTACCTCGAATTACCACCGATAACAACTATTTCCAAAAGACGATTGACGATCTCAGTCGACAGTTAGCCGAGAAAGAAAAAGAATGCGCCCTCTTGCGACGAGAACAAGAAACTGTCGCCTTGCAAACCCAAGATTTGTTTAAAATTGACCCACCGGATGACACTAGGAATTTGGAAATTAAACCTAACGCGGAAACTTTAATCCAGAATACTGACAAGATAGATTTGTTGCATTCGCAGATGGAAGTAATTGTGGCTGCCATTGAAGAGCTCAAATCGGCTCTGAAGACGGACGAGCAGGAAACTGTGTCGAACAAATCTTTTTTGACCACGTCATTTAAATCATTCACGGACAATCTTAAAAATAAATCTTGCCTTTTGGAAGCCGTTACTGCCGGTGACGAGGGATTGGTGGTGCGTTTACTCAAGAAGAATCCAGACTTGAACATGAGAGACAACGACAAGCAGACGCCGTTGTTCCTAGCTTGCAAATACAACCGACATGACATCGTACGTCTGCTGATTAGCCGAGGCGCAAACGTTAACGCCTTCAACAAAGAAAATGCCACACCACTTTATGTGGCTTCTGAAAACGGGTACGCCATTTTGGTCGACTATCTGTTGGAGAACGAAGCTAACGTTAATAGTTCAACGATGAATGGCGCCACTCTGCTGTTAATCGTCACTGAAAACGGCCACGTTTTAGTCGTGGAAGCCCTGTTGAAGAGCGGGGCGCTCATGAACGCGTCCAAGAAGGGGGTTACGGTCCCTTGTATATGGCGGCCAAATACGACCGAAGGGAAGTGGTCCAAACACTCCTGGAGCACGGCGCGGACGTCAACGCCACATCGGACAAAGAGATCAGTCCTTTGCATCGCGCGGCTATGGAAGGACACCGGGAAGTGGTGGAAATGCTTTTGGAGTACGGAGCAAATGAGGACGCCTTGAACGCCAAGCTGGACACTGCGGATGTGTCCGCCAAGCGATACGGTCATTCTGAAGTCGTTGATTTAATTGAATCTTGGAGAAGCTCATCCCAACCAGAGTGACAGCGTTTAGCAAAAGAGAACCGACAGAGACGGAGAGAGAGAAAGGAAAGCTCTTTGCGAGTATCGATGTCCCGTGCTTGCTTGAACTTACCAGTTCCTTATCAGCAAATGGTGGCGGAAACTTTGGGAGCGGAAGAACTTGGGAAAACGTTGGAACGGTTGATGATGGAAATTAACACTATTCCCGAAGAGGACGATAATTTAGAGACATCGGTATGCGACGCGAGTGCTGCTCAGACGCGAATTGACGCAGTGTCCTCGAAGGAGCGTCGCGTGGTTGAACTCAAAAGGGAGTGGGTCGAAGGGAAAAATAATTACACGTTTTTTAATAACAGTGTCGTCAACTACGGTCAACTTCTCGGAACAATGACCGGGAACGTTGATACTGTGGTGCAAAATATTAAATGATGCGGACAAAGAATATAAAGGTTTTGAAAAGTTTCAGTTAAGAAGATTACACTAAGAAAGAAACTTTTATTCCTATTTAAAAAATATATAAAGGTTGAAGACCGAACTGGCCACTGTTTGCAAAGATAAAAAAAATTTAGAACGCCAGTTTGAAAATACTAACCCCCTTCTGAAGTTTGGTTATAAACTAGGGATGCACCGATATATCGGCTAATTTTTCAAATATCGGTATCGGCCAATATCGGCTTAAGCGAGGCCGATATTAGCCGATACTTCTGGTATTAGAAAAATATTTTCAGGAAAAACTTTAAAAAAAGGCGATACTCAACTAACTAATTAATGGAAAACATTTATTGCCACAACCTTACATTTCCTTTTAAAAAGGCCAGTTGATCGCTGTTGTAGGAAATAATTATTCGCGTCCAAAACGGTCAGGAATCATAAGTGGTTTTTCGACTCCAAAAGCCATAGATCATATCATTTTTTAACAGGTGGTTACGAGAGTAAACAAAAAAGTATAATATTGTGATAGGTAACTTTGTTAATATCGGCCGATATATCGGCTATTCTAGGCCGATAAAATCGGCCGATATTATCGGCCATGATTAGCCGATATATCGGCCGGCCGATATATCGGCTGTACCCATATCGGTGCATCCCTATTATAAACCGGTTTATTAAACCCTTAGAAGACAAAGCATATATACACTTCCATGTTGTAGCTCTGCCTTGTGGTGTTAATTCTAGATTATGTTGGCCTACCGAGATTTCAGAGTTATAGACATAGCTAACTTACCTTTGCATTCCTTTTTCGGTACGTTATGGGACTTTTCTGGTAGCATATATGTATTATCTATTTTTGGCTTGTACACCACAGCAACGAAGCGTTTTGAAATTGGGGAAAACTAGTTGAATCGCATTGAAGTGGGGTGGCGGAGTGGTTAGCACTTTCGCCTCGCAGCAAGAGGAGCCGGGTTCGATCCCAGCTTGTGGCACTGGGTGAAAACTCGGAACAACTCCTTCTGCGTTGAGTTTGCAAGTTCTCTCCCCACTGGTTTAAGGGGTTTTCCCCCGAGTTCTTCGGTTTCCCCTTCCATAAAAACTTGTCTAGGTTAACGGTAATAGTTAGTGTAGGGAGCTGTTGGCTCGATCTCGTGGCATGCAGGGCTTGCCACCACCCTCCTACGCATTGTAACCCGGCCACCTGATTTAAGGGCTTCAAAAGTCGCATGATGACTTAGGCCTAAGGTGGTGCCTTGGGTATTAGCCTAGCTGATTATTATTATTATTATGATTTCAGTTTCATTATGATCGGAAATTAGAAACCAAAGACCTTCCGCGATACTTTCAGAGTTTTCTCATTACCATGCTTCCATTAACCTAATATTCCATGTTCATTTTACATTTGGTAGCTTGGTAATTGACCTCCAACTGAGAAGTTCCATTTTCGTACTTCATCAGTTATTTCTTTTGATTTTGGTCTTTATGTCAGTAGTATAGCTCCCTATTCCTAGACACACGCGGGGGGCGCACTTGTGCCTCCCCCTGCGGGCACAGGTGCATATTTAGGGGGGGATGAAGGGGGATACGCGTTTCCCTCCCCTCACGCGCGCATGGCACACGTAACGCAGGTGTTTTGAAAAAGGGTGAATAATTAATGAGCCTAATTAGGTGACCTGTCAATCAATAATAATAATAATAATAATAATAATAATAATAATCAGCTAGGCTAATACCCAAGGCACCACCTTAGGCCTAAGTCATCAAGCGACTTTTGAAGCCTTTAATTCAGGTGGCCGGGTTATAATCAAGTTAACTAGAGTACGTAAACATGTGTTTCTATGTCAATTAAAAAAGGGTACATATTAATTTTGGCGGGAAAATTGTTAGGGGTGAAGTTTGTACCTGTTTACTAGGCGAACTCTCTTTAACCGTTAGGAAGCGTCTTAGGGATCATTGACCTCTTTTAGTGGTTGTTATACGAACTCTTACAATTTTGGGCGGGAAAAATCTTACGCATGTGTTTTGGCCGCAGTTTTAGGTGACGGTTACGAAAGCGCTTGGAAAGGGTTAGCGTCTCGTGAAACAATCAACAAGTGGTGTCTTGGTTGAACTCTGAAGAACGAATTGAGAGTTAAATATAAAAGGTATAATAGAAGGTTATATCATAATGTTTAATAAGCTTTGTTTTTGCCGCTATCTTTAATAATAATAATAATAATAATAATAATAATCAGCTAGGCTAATACCCAAGGCACCACCTTAAGCCTAAGTCAGCAAGCGACTTTTAAAGCCTTTAATTCAGGTGGCCGGGTTACAATGCGTAGAAGGGTGGTGGAAAGCCCTTTAAGCCACGCGGGCCAACAGCAAAATGATTCATATTGACGTTAATGACTTCTTAAAATTATATAACGGGGTTAAGTTTGTAAAGTGGTGTGGATAGGGTGAATTTTAATTATTTGTTAAGCGTGGCCATCCTGAATTATATTTTTAATAAGGAAACTAAAATTTGTGAATTGTAAGTGGATTAATGAACGGAGTATTCAATGTTTTTTTTGAGCATATTTATTCGGGGTAATTTTTCAGTGGCCAACTTTATAACGGATATTAGTTATTTCAAGTTTTTGAGCGGGAAATATTGTTTAGAGTAGTTCATAGTCGCTCGATGACTTAGGCCTAAGGTGGTGCCTTGGGTATTAGCCTAGCTGATTATTATACGTTAATGACTTCTTAACAGTACACATTTGTACGGAGTAAAGTTTGTATCGTGTTACAACCTGTCAAGCATGGTCATCTTTATAGTGGAAGTGTCCCACCAGCGGTGTATCAATGGGTTCAAGATAACAAGTTGTCCCTATATGGTTCGTTAATGATTAAAAGATTAAAGCCGAGTCACGTGACACGCGCCATCTACCTCGCTTTTTACCGTTATTGTTTTGAGGTTTCATTGAAAGGGGTCTTCCATAAAGATTGCTTTACTGGCGAATTTAAATTGGTATTTAATAGCGTCAGGCTTCATGGAGTAATGGGCGGGAATAATTTACTAACAGGTGTTTTAATTTTTAAAAAGCGACTCGCAACAATAGGGTGCTTTAACGTTTCTTCACAATAAAGGCGCGCAACGCCTGCTCCGTAGCCCGTACAGTTGACACCTGCCACGGAGAATGTGATCAGTCAGGTGAGCCCTCAGTGTTGTGTAGCGCCATCTTCGGATTAGTCGGAGTAAACATCTTCCTCAATAAAAATCTTTGTCTATGTAGAGACAAGGCGCTTCTCGCTAGAACTTTTAATTTACGAGGGTCTGTATGTGAAAATGCAACCAACGGCTTAGCCCAAATAATCTTAATTACATTTATTGGACTAAATACAAGAATTGCCCCTGCAAAACATTTTGCATTTAAATTTGAAACCTCAAGTTTTATTTCCACATTTGAGATACGCGTTGTATCTTACACATAATCGTGTTTTCATAATTATTTTTATTGTTGCCCGATTACCCCAATTCATCATCACTTCATCAGTTCACTTTATAGTTTCAGGCTTTCAGCAGTGCGTCGCGGCCTGAAAGGGTTTTTAACGGGCTGTCTTGGTAAGGCCCATTTTTATGGTTTGGAGTTAGTAGTAAATTCCAGTACATAGGCTAACACCTCCTTTAAATATTTCCACCCACCAAAGCAATTCCTGAATGAGTTACCTGTAAATACCACTCAAATTTAATAAAATGTCGTTCAATTTACGAACACTATCTGAAAAAAGTTTATAAATGGAAAATACATCTTTAAAGATATCTACGCAATAAGTATATTCAAGGCAATTGCTAACAGTACAAGCTACTTTAACTGCTTGGGTTAAGTTTTAAAAAAATGCTTCCTCAACCTCTCTCTGAAATTAAAACATGACATTAAAATGAACAACGTCATTCTTTACAAGTTTTCAACTTCGAGAGGGAACTCGATCTTGATAGGTGTGTCTGCGTTCCTTGGGACACCGTCGTTATTGTCCCCAACTGGGCGTTATTCCAACTCTTCTCTCGTTACGAATGTCGCAATGGGAACTTGGTCGATGAAGCCATAAAAAGGCTCTTGTTTGACGCAACTGACAAATATCCTTTCTCTCTCGACGGGCTGAAGTGTCTGCGTCAGGTACGGCAACTTCCGCTTTCACGGCCTGGGCGCAGTGGGGCTTTTCAGTGAGGGATTTAATCTGTTCCGTCGTTAAACGTCGCAGTTGCACCAAACAATACCTACCACCGGTTTGACAACGATAGAGATGAAAATCATGAGGCTGTGATAGGCACTCTGGTTCTGTGTGGTGAATGTTCGAAGCACCAATTTGGATTCCAAGTGGACCATGAATTCGACGGTGCACTTGGAAGGATAAATAATAATTTTTTTTCTCAAAAACAAAACATATTACCCTCGCAGTTTTTTGACTACAACTAAAGCGCGTATAGGGAATGCGGAAAAAAATAAAATTTTGAAAATTAAAAATGAGCTATTTTCAGGGTCAAAGGTCAACTATTTAAAACTTGATTTATTGTATTTTATATTATATATAGCATGACCCTAAGTGCTTATTTACATTGCGCTCTTCAATTCCTTTAAAATGAGCCCTCTTTCAAATTTTTGGGTTAAGTAGAAGCTGAGATAAAAAATGGTTAATGGTAGGGTTCAATGTCATTTTCAAAAATGTGACTACACTGTATCTCAGCAACCGCTAAACCAATCTTCCTGAAACTTTCAGAATCGACTTATACGGCCAAAATAACCCTAAATACAAGTTTGGCGATGGTCGGGTGAACAAGTGGGAAAATCTGTCCTGGAATGACCCAGTAGGTTTCGAGACTGCAAGTGTTTAGTTAAATCTTACTATAGCGCCGTGCATATTTTATAAGTTATCGTTTAGTATCGTTTAAAATCAATTATGTCTCAACGCTGGGTGCTAAAAAAAAGGCCTACCGAAATACAGGGCCTACCTGGCCTACCTTTAGTCAAGATGAGTGCAACTTAAGGCAATTTGTTATGATAGTTTCTAGTGCATTTTTACGCGATGTTTTTACAGTTCAGCCTTATTCAATTTAAATTTAATGTATTATTACTTACGTTTTAGTTAATAAACGTAATATTTGGAATATTTAAAAGACATATAAGCAATATTAAACGATTATTTTCCTTTTTTAAGCTGATTTACGATATTTAAGAAAGGGCCTACTAAAGGGTTAATCGATTGATTTAAAATTTTAGACGGATGTACTACATTGTAAGAAGTGCCATAACATTGGGTTTCTCTTTAAAACTATCCAGCCAATGGTTATTTAGTTTTCGAGTGTATTCAAAATGTTATCGGTTCAATCGTTATTTGTTTTTTTATTATTTTAAAAGTTTGGGATCGAAGTTCCCACTTCGATGTTTTAGTGATTGAAGTTGGCTGCACTTAATTATATTTAAAATTATTACTTATCTTCAAAGAAATCATTCAAGTCCAGTAATATTCCGAGAACCAGGACCTGCAAGCTACTATTTATATAGTGCTTGTTGAAATAATGTGAACTATTCACTTAAACGGTACGCGAAAAGTGTTTCCTTTTAACTCGTTAGCTTTTTTTGACATATTAAGGGTTAGCAAAAACACGACAGTCTATTTACATGTGAAAAGTTTCCATTATTCAACATAAACAGTAACATGCAAGTGCTGGCTTTCGGATAAATTACTTAAAGTGGTTTTATTGAAGTGCCTATTGTTAAGGTGTTTTCCTACGGGCAAAAGTCATTATAAATTCACACTTTATTCGAGGCTTTCCTATGTATATTCAACGTATATATTTTTTTTTAAATTATATTTTCTAACAATCATTAAACGTAAATTGTGGACTAGACTAAGATAACCAAAAACTAAATTCGTGTTTGCTATATATAACACCATTCGCTAATATTATTTAAAAATTAAATTGTTTAAAAAAACGCAAAGTTGACTAGAGTCAGCCTTAAAACAGCTGTTACTGTTACGCTAACCGGACGCTTAAACCACGGCCAACTTAGATCCACTGCTACTCGCACTAGAAGGCCCCCCAGCTTTATTTTCTTCCAATGTTAATGACCGTATGAGGAAAAGCCGATTTACGCGGGAAAATTCCGCTTGGCACGCTAGGAACCGGGACATCCGTTCTAATGTTATCCTACGGGGAAACATTTTCGAAACAGTCCCACTTTTAGGAACCTTTTCCGTTATCTTTGCAATTTTTTTCAACGCTGAGATTTTAATATGATTTGAAGTAAGGTTTAAGCTTTATTTTAAGCCTATGTTTGTAATTTTCCGATCTTTGGTTCACGTACAATCTTCTTTTAACATCTATCAAAATTTTAAAGCGAGGAATTAACTCCGTATCGAAACTAAGCCTCGGGTCATCTTGCGCGGCGCGAGATTTAAAAATGTAAAACTAAGAACACAAAATAAAATATCTGATAATACAACTAGGGTTCTACTTTTTACTTTAGTTAATATGTTATTACTTAAATTTTTACGTTTTATTATTATTAAACTGTTCAAAACATTTAAAATGGTTAAAGTTTACTATGTAACAATTTGGAAGTCGATGAACAGGAAAAACGTCGCTGGGTTATTGTTCCACGAATTTCCTAGTGATCCTATTTTATGCAATGAATGGTTTAAAGCCATTGCCAGAAAATATTTTAAACCGAATGTTCATCCAGACAGCCTCACACCAATCTTAGGAATACCTGAAATAGAAAAGGTATTCTTCCCCGAAGAAGAGTATGAATCTTCAGAAGTCATACCTGATAACATCCTGTCATTGTTGGATCAACCCAATAAGTTACCCGAAAATCGCCCGGTTTCTATTAAACAAGCAACAGTGGCATATCTTGGAGGTATGATTCTCCGTTACTGTGAAAAAGATGCAGTTTTTGAAATGTGCAGTTTCTATCGAATCAGTACTCCATCATCGGACTCATGTGGTAATCTAAAGTATCCAAGCGGAGAATTGGTTGAAATACTGGAAACTATTGAAAATTTGGTGGAAGCCGCATTACCATACTTACCAACATCGGGGATCCTACTTAAGGTCAAGTCTCTGATACAACCTAAGCTAATAGAGTGTCTTGTATTAATTTGTGATTGTAACAATCAACAACACACTGAGAAATTGGATAAAACCATTATGAATCGCTTAGTTACTCCTCTTCTGGACAATTTGATGCGCAATATTTCTCAAAAATTTGAAAAAGTTAAACACCTACAATACAAACCAGTTAGTCGAAAAGTTTTGAAACTTTAAATTTTATGTTAAACACTTTTATATTTAACGTGAAATTTGTTACAAGAAATTAGATTCAATATATAAAACTATGAAATTTAAGTTAAGACAAGTTATTAAAATATAATACACAGTTTGAAACACTTACTAGTGGAATTTATGTTTAGTTTTCAATCAAGCGCGCAAGATGATGCGCCAAGGCTTATTTTCGATACGGAGTCAATTCCTCGCCTTAAAATTTTGTGTCGATTTTAAAAGAAGATTGTGAGCGAACTAAATATCATAAAATTACAAACATAGGCTTAAAATAAAGCTTAGACCTTACTTCGAATCATATTAAAGTCTCAGCGTTGACAAAAATGGCAAAGATAACGGAAAAGGTTCCTAAAAGTGGGACTCTTTTAAAAAAAAATTCCCGTAGGATAACATTACAAGGGTTGTCCCGGTTCCTAGCGTGCCAAGCGGAATTTTCCCGCGTAAATCGGCTTTTCCTCATACGGTCGTTAACATGGGAGGAAAATGAAGCTGGGGGGCCTTCTAGTGCGAGTAGCAGTGGATCTAAGTTGGCCGTGCTTAAACACACTAGAGTGACGGGGTTTAAAGCAAGTGTCGGCTCTAGTATAATTGCGTTCTTTATCGACATTTGTCGCCACCGTGCAAATTTAAACAAGTTGATTAGGCACATTATCCAGCATAATTTACCCATATGGCGCGGCCAAAAAGCATGCTTTTAGCTCATTGGCTAATCTTAATAACGTATCAGAAGGATTATTTGTAATAACGTGCTCATTTAACCTCGCTTGGATTGGCCTTTCGGCAAACACGTAATTGTCGACTTGAAAATAAACGATAAAACGTTTTTGAAAGGCGATACTAGGTGGAAGCACCTTCCCAGCGATCTGAGCAACCATAGCCATCTTTGATACATAGACCCAATCAAAAATAACGTAGGCAATGATAGAGCCAACACTTGCTTTAAGTTTCCGTTTCTTTCTGCATAAATCAATGTCTTCATAACAACAATCATACTACAGTATTTGGAAAAACATTATTTTGGTGTAGTAGGTTACACGACTACACAATTACACATTTTTTGTATATGAATATAGTACACGCGGAACCATATAAAAATTTCCACTATGATTAGCGAGATATCAAGGGCAGGGTTGCCACAAAATTTTCAGATTCAAATTCCCTGACTATTCCCTGTTTTCCCTGACCATTTTAACAGATTTTCCCTGACTTATTAAGGCCAAAATTTTTCTTTTATATTTTACTTTGATCAGAAGTTAATAAATTTAGATGAACTTATATTTCAGTAAAAAGGTTATTGCAATGTTGAAAAAATTAGCCAAACATTCAAGGAAATAAATGATAATCGTGGAATTTGTCATAGATCTAGAGTTAAATTACCTTCAAAAAGTGCCAAGATAAAATTGAATTCCCTGACTTTTCCCGGAATTTTTAGGCCCATTTTTAAATTCCCTGACTTTTCCCTGATTTCCCTGTTTTCCCTGACCTGTGGCAACCCTGAAGGGGTACGGGGAGCGGCGCCCCCGATAAGGAAAATACACAATTTTATTTAAAAATCAGCTTCCAATTGGAATAAAGTAGGGTTGTTAATTTTCCGGAAAAATAAAATACGGAAAATTTTCAAGAAATTAATATTTGAAACATAAGTTACTTTTTAAGGGTTTTTAATGTTTTTAACTTTTGATCGATATAAAATGTCTAATATCAGTAAACATACTACACAACATTAGTGTTACATTGTTTATCAGTTTAAACTTGTCGAGAGGTTTAGTTTTACTTTCAGATTCGATAAAATGAGGCGAAAATGCCGCTTTAATTAAATTTGCAAACCAGATATTACACTAATCATGGAATGAAACCTTTTTCTTTAATTTTCGGGAAAATACGGAAAATTTACCGGAAAATAGGCCTCGGTCATTTTCCGGAAATTTTCCCGAGCGGGAAATTTTCCAACTTTCAACATTAGAATAAAGTATTGTCCATACAATTTACATTTTGGTATATCGTAATATAGATTGTAATATTATGGGGGCAGAAGTAAACAAATTAGTAAAGTATTTAGCCGCCCGATGAAAAGTAAAATATACTATTAATTACTTTGCTTATATTGTATTACGTTTAAGGGGAGCGGCATATTCAATCTGTACGCCCGTTAATGGAAAACGTTCCGATGCGCCTTTCTTTTGGGTAATGTTTCCGTAATTTTATTTAAATTTAAAGGCCCATAGCTTAATTCTGTTTTGTCGGGTACTCTACTTCACCGAAAATATATATATATATATATATATATATATATATATATATATATATATATATATATATATATATATATATATATATATAAATAACGTAGGTTTTTGTCAAAGATAATCTAGACTACGTACCCTAGATTGGAAATGCGGCGAGATTCCTACGGGCTCCCGTCTAATCTCGCGATTCCCTAGTTGCGGGAGGGCAATGTCATAGCGAGGGGGTAAAAAGGCTGAAAAATTCAGTTCGGTTCAGTTTTAAATCTCGTAAAAATCGGGACTGGAGGACGAGGCCCGAGGTTTCGACCAAGTTTCAGCGTAAATTTTCTTTATTTTACTGATTGGAATTTTATTTTACCAAGGTGTAAACTAAATATGGGATAATCTTGCTAATTCAAGAGTTGTAAGAACTATCGCAAATCATCTTTAATCATAAGTTGGGTTAAATTGAAATTGTAGCGAAGTTTATTAATAACGTTGGTGCCTTCAATTGTAAATATATACAAGTAGGCCTAATGGAATCCTTCATTTGTCATCATTTTTTATTGGATTTGCCTTAATTAGAGATAAGAAATTATCCAATTAATTATTTTTATTCATAACCGCAAATTATCCAAAAAATATAAGAAAAAATCGATTATTTTTGTATGTTAAATCGTTGTTTATTCGTATAAAGTGTTCATAAAAAACAGTTAACCAAAATTTTATGATTAATAGAAATTTTGACGGTTAATTTATTCGTTCCGCCGACCTCTAGCCTTAATTTTTTTCTAAGCAAAGCTGTTTAAAAAGAATAAACATTTAGAAAAACATTTGAAATTAAGCATTTAAAACTTATTTTTACAAAAGGTAAATCAGGAGATTCAATCTCTTCATTGGGCAACGATATTAATTTTGAAGCGTTTTTAAAGATTACCCCTGAAATTATATTTAAAACAAACAATTTATGACTACATCGATGATAATTAAAATTGTAATACTAACCATTCGGCTTTTTAGATTTGGGTTGTTTCTTTTGACAATAAGCGTGATCCATTTTTAGTCCGAGCCCCGAACGAGGACACGAGGTCCATATAATAATAATCAGCTAGGCTAATACCCAAGGCACCACCTTAGGCCTAAGTCATCATGCGACTTTTGAAGCTCTTAATTCAGGTGGCCGGGTTACAATGCGTAGGAGGGTGGTGGCAAGCCCTGCATGCCACGAGATAGAGCCAACAGCTCCCTATATCGAAGCAGACGAACCCGCTGACACTTTTCAGACTAAACTTCCACCCCCACCTCTCCCATTAGGGAATCGCATGAGACAACGCATTTCGCGTACGTTTCTACCCCCTGGCATTGTCTAGATTATCTTTGATGGCATCAACTAAGCTTCCAACGGCGACATTTTGAAGAAGTTTATTTAGAGGCCTAGGTTAGTTTCATACACTTCCTTCTCATTGAACAAAACCAAATGAATATAATAATTTTGCCTACCTTTATTAAAATAAGTTCCAATATTTTGTGTTAGTAGACGTTTTTAAAGAATTAAGAATAATCCAAGCCCAAGCGTCTTAAGCATTTGCTTCTTCAGCAAAATGTATAAGAATCACTTCTCCGATAAGTTAGGAATCGCGACGTACAAAAGAAATGCCAGACGTAAGTAAACGACGAATATTTTCCGACGTTTTCTCTTAGAAATTCGTAGGGTGTATTTGCTTACGAATATTTTCCGACGTTTTCCTTTGGAAATTCGTAAGGTATATTTCTTTGGAAATATTCTTTGTTGTTATTCTTCAGAAATCGCAACCGTATATTTTCCTACAAATATTTTCTGTAGTTTTCCCTCAAAACACACCAAGATATATTTCCTTCACTCTTAAAAAGGTTGGGTCAAATGGTACCCAAAATGGGTAAACTTTTACCCAAAACTATGGTCACTATTGCACCTATTCAAGAAGTTGGGCAAACCTTAAAATACCTAAATTGGGCAAAACGTATAACCCAAATGTGGGTCAATATAAAATTACCCAAAATTTTAGGTAATAAAATATTAACCCAAAAAATTAGTGATATTCAAAATAGCTCAAATTTTAAGGTTAAATTTTTAATTTAACTCAAATATCTTTGTAGTTTATAATACCCAATTAAAAGGGTTGATTGAAATGTGGCCGAATTAAAAGAGCCAAATATATATTTTTGGCCCAAAGAACTGGATTACTCCATCAGAAATTTGATATATATTCAGTTGTGAAGGTACTTATTCCACCATTCCCAATTTCCCACTGTTGCTAACCATTACACACCCTGGGTGCACTTTACGCGAGCGGTGCATTGAATTTTACAGCAATGTTATTCACCTTCTATAGCATGACGGTCGCTATACAGCAGACAGCTTTTAGGCTCGAGCCTCTATTTGAAGCTCTAACGTTAAGAAATATATTAAGAGTTAAAATTTCAGTCAGACATTCGAACCGCAGACCGTTACCCCAAATTGAGGCTAATCAACACTGTGTAGGAACTCCGACTCTACTCGGAAGAAGCTGCCGATATCACTAAACTAATACACATCCAGGGTTCCCTAAATGTCAGCAATCCATTGAGATTTATAGTGAAGTTATATTCACCTATTATTGCATGGCGGTCGCTATACAGCCGATAACAATTATGTTAGGCCTTCCGTTTGAAAATCCAACCTTCAAAATTATATTAAATGTCAAAATTTCTTTCAGAGAATAGGGTGAACCGTCAACTGTTGGAATCTCTGGCTGAATTTTTGACTTTTGATATAGTTCTTAACGTTAGATTTTCAATCGGAAACCCGAGCATAAACGTTGCCTGCTGTATAGCGACCGCCATGCAATAATAGGTGAATATAACTTCACTATAAATCTCAATGGATTGCTGACATTTAGGGAACCCTGGATGTATATTAGTTTAATGATATCAGCAGCTTCTTCCGAGTAGAGTCGGAGTTCCTACACAGTGTTGATTAGCCTCAATTTGTGGTAACGGTCTGCGGTTCGAATGTCTGACTCAAATTTTAACTCTTAATATATTTCTTAACGTTAGAGCTTCAAATAGAGGCTCGAGCCTAAAAGCTGTCTGCTGTATAGCGACCGTCATGCTATAGAAGGTGAATAACATTGCTGTAAAATTCAAAGCACCGCTCGCGTAAAGTGCACCCAGGGTGTGTAATGGTTAGCAACAGTGGGAAATTGGGAATGGTGGAATAAGTACCTTCACAACTGAATATATATCAAATTTCTGATGGAGTAATCCAGTTCTTTGGGCCAAAAATATATATTTGGCTCTTTTAATTCGGCCACTTTTTCAATCAACCCTTTTAATTGGGTATTATAAACTACAAAGATATTTGAGTTAAATTAAAAATTTAACTTTAAAATTTGAGCTATTTTGAATATCACTAATTTTTTGGGTTAATATTTTATTACCTAAAATTTTGGGTAATTTTATATTGACCCACATTTGGGTTATACGTTTTGCCCAATTTAGGTATTTTAAGGTTTGCCCAACTTCTTGAATAGGTGCAATAGTGACCATAGTTTTGGGTAAAAGTTTACCCATTTTGGGTACCATTTGACCCAACCTTTTTAAGAGTGAAGGAAATATATCTTGGTGTGTTTTGAGGGAAAACTACAGAAAATATTTGTAGGAAAATATACGGTTGCGATTTCTGAAGAATAACAACAAAGAATATTTCCAAAGAAATATACCTTACGAATTTCCAAAGGAAAACGTCGGAAAATATTCGTAAGCAAATACAGCCTACGAATTTCTAAGAGAAAACGTCGGAAAATATTCGTAAGAAAATATTCCTTACGAATTTCCAAGGGATAACTTCGGAAAATATTCGTAAGAAAATATACCTTACGAATTTCTAAGGGGTAACTTCGGAAAATATCCGTAAGAAAATATACCCTACGAATTTCCAAGGAAAACGTCGGAAAATATTCGTAAGGAAATATACCCTACGAATTTCCAAGGGAAAACGTCGGAAAATATTCTTAAGAAAATATACCTTACGAATTTCCAAGGGATAACTTCGGAAAATATTCGTAAGAAAATATACCTTAAGAATTTCCAAGGGATAACTTCGGCATCAATGGTAAAATGTCCGTTAAGGATTTACTCCCAACAACACCTTACAATTCCCAAGAATTTTCCGAACAATTCCTTAGAATGTTTTTGTAAGAGAGGGGTGAGCCTATCGGACTAAGGACAAAGACGGGGTCGGGGAATAGATATGATGCGCACTAGCCTTCTAAACCAATTTGGGGACGACTCTGCTACAGTGCCTGGGGGCACCTTCGCGGACGCCAATTGAGAATATAACAAACGTCAGAGAGAACGGCCAGCATTCAAACGCAACGAAAGGTATTTTAAAAGAAACTTAAAGTATAGGAGCAGAGAGAGATAATTATGGCTGAAATAACTTAACGAAAGAGCAATATCTGCCAGGATTTAATATTGGGTCATTACAATGGTCTATTCTACCTATTCGCGGATTTAACACTCTTTATGAAAAGTATGTGTCTGTGGCAGCTGTTATGGTTCCCTTACAAAAAATGTCGTAAGAAATCTTTAAAAAAAACTGGGGAGCCCAAGGGAGTCTCTGGGATTGTCATCAATGGGAAAATATCTCTTAAGAACACTAAAGAAAACTTTTTGGAAGTTTTGGGAAAACCTTTTAAGGAAAAGTTCGGAAAACTTGCCTCACAATTTCTTAAGGAAATTTTTGGGAAGTTTAAATAGCAGAAAGTTAAGGTTTTGTTCGGAAAATATATCTAAAGAACATTTAAGAATATTTAAGGGAAATATTGGGAAATAGTTTTTAGTGAAAACTGTGGAAAATTTACGTTACGAATTCTTGCGAAAAATATCGGAATGATTATAGAGTAGAAAATTGAAACTTTATTGGTAAAACAGTTTTATAAAAATGCATAGGAAAATATTTTTAAGTAATACTTGCACATTTTTATATATAGCTCCAATGTTAATTTAGGTTTGACCCAATTAAAAAGAAAAATGAAATGAGAAAATATTGAACTTTTTAATCCAATGTTAAATTTAATTTCCATCCAATACTAAATTTAATTTCATCAAATGGTCGGTGGAGTTTTTAACAATTCTCAAACATTTATTTATTTTTGTATTTTCAAGACAAAATGGCGTTTTCCCTCTGTCTAATACAATTGGAAATATTATTTGTGGAAGGTCAGTTTCTATCCCTCTAAATTCATTAAAATTATGATTTTTTAGATTTTGAGCTGAGACATAAACTTTCCCATTAGAAGTTGAACATATACACAATAGTTTAAAAAATTACATGTATTATCATTTTCGGTTTGAAAGTAACAGTTCTCTGTTATCTGGCTCCTACATTTCGCAATTAATGTTATTCCATTTATGGTAACTTTTTTGTGCAAAACCGTAGCTAATGGTTGAATTTCCTTCTCCTCTAACTAAAGTAACCATTTTCTTAAAAACGTGATTAAAGAATTCCATTGATATGGTGTGGGATTTATTAGGAAATATTTTACGGGTCTTTTGGAGAGTGATTTTAAGATACTTGGGTTTTCTTAAGGAAATCGTTCTTAAAGGGGCTCCAAAATTCGGTGCCAAAAAAAAAAGAAAATTGAGCATGTTTTTACTTATCCCAAAGCCCTCACTCGGCCTTGGCAGAGGCGGGCAGAGTTAACCGTAAATTTCGCACTTTACTGACTTTACACACATTTTGCCACCAAACTTTGGAGCCCCTTTAAGAAGTGTTTCGAAAAATATTCATAATAAATCTTTCAAAAGTTGTTGGGAAAATACGGCCAAACTTCCGATGTTCCCAAGGAATCTTAAGAATTTCCCAAAACTATTCGTTAAAAACATTCTTAAGAAATCTTACGAAATTTGTTGGGAAAATACGGCCAAACTTCCGAATTTTTCCCAAGGGAACTTCTTAAGAATTTCCCAAAAATATTCTGCCAAATCAATCGTACTTCCCTATCTATTTGGGAAATATTAAACCAAAGAATACTTATGATAAATATTGAGTGGACTATCAACGTTTTACCGAATATCATTAACAACTACAAGAAATGCAAATGGTAATTATGCTTCTTCGTAAGAGTTACGTTCAGGCACTGCTTACAGATGACTTAAGACTTAGCTAAATAAGCTAATTTACATTAATCTTCACACATATTCCAACTCTGCGCTTAGAAATGGACATTTTAACTTACCTTAAAACTAACTGTTGAAAATTACTTTGAAGATAATTTGCCTTTCATATTATTACCAATTAGACAACTACGACATTAAAACGACCGACTCCGTCGTCAGTGCGCGCAACGATGAGAAATAAGATGATTGCCGATCAAACATTCTCTTACGACTTATCTAATCTGTTGAGAGGCTCCCTCGCTTTATAAAGGTAAACTTGCACTAAACAATATCATAGCTATACGTACAGATAAATAAAACAAAAAGAATATAAAATAGAGATAAGTATTCATCTCTTTATATAAATCAAGAAAAGTAACGCTATCTAAGGTTTATTTTGGATTTTCGTCTTCTATAGATGATGTGCTATTATAAAACACAGAGTGCCCCTAACAAGGAGAGTACCCGAGGTGTTTATTTCCGATTTGTTCCCAGTCGGGCGTAATGTAGACGTATATGAGATATGAAATTTCCCAAGAGAAGACGTTGGACTACCCATTCGATTTTCCTTGGCAACCGTAAATGTTTTTAATTTAATTTTTATAATTATATTTATAAAATAAAAAAATGTTATTAAAATATTAAAAACTTAAATCACATTATAACTTTCTATTATTTTGACATGAATAAACCCATTTGTACAACACGTGAAGCTATTTGCAATCCGATTGACGAAATTCTTATCCCTCTCCTCAACAGGAGTCGATTTTTATCACTTCCGTTAACGAGGAGGGAGAGGCTCAAAAGACGCGCTTTGAGTCCTATTGTGAGAAGCTCGCACTCTCTAATATTCGAACGAAAGTTCGATAACGAAGAAGGGTTGATTTCGAGAGGTAACCTACAGCGCTCTGAGACAAGTTTCATCTTGGAGTACGCGACTACTACGAGGTGATACCCGAAACTCTCAATTTCTTTTCGAAATTCTCCTCGTAAAGAGTTCCAAAATTTAACCCTACAGCGCTCTGACCCAAGTTTCCGCCAGAAGTACGTTTTTGCGACTATAACGTGGCATGAAGGGCTTGCCTCCACCCTCAGACGCATTGTAAGCCGGCAACCTGAATTAATGGCTTTAAAAGTCACTTGATGACTTAGACAAAAGATGCTGCCTTCAGTATTAGTCTAGCCTAATCTAGCTGATTTCCACCTTCCCAAATTTTTCTTCCGAGAGGTAGTTCACCCTACAGCCGTTTTGTTGACCCCCGAATCGAATTGCGGCCACCGTGAGTTAACTGAGTCCTAAGTTCTCAAACCCAAAGTTCGCTTCAGCATCTTTACGAGCACTGCGAGGTAACCCTGTATTACCGTCATGTACTTTAACCCCCCCTCCCTTGTGGCAACAAAATAAAAAATATATAATCTTAGTATTAGCATAAGTAACGCGCGACTTACCGTTTTGGACACGCGAGGGGCTTTGGCTTTGTTTTGAAGCCCGCGTGCAAATCACGCGTGATGAAAAGCTCATTAATTGCCATATACTTATTATTTTTACGTTACTTATGGTATTAGTTAATTATTTTATAAAAATAAAAGTATAAGTTCGGAAAATATTTTTCCCCTCTGACAGAACTATAGTAACACCAATACGAACGTACACACTGGCAAAATTTACCACTTTTACCGTATGCTTTAATTTCCCGGGTTTCCGAGGCTCTTAGCCTCAACCAATCAGGGCTCGTAACGCGGTCACGTGACATTGTTGCTACAACTGTATTTCAAGAAGGCGTCTATCAATAATGATAAATTGTATCGTCGTCGACTTTTATATCAAAATAGTTTAATTTATATAATTAAATATATAATATAATTAAAGGCTAATATATTGAAAAGAAAAATTGACTTAAGGCGAATAATATGCGTGAGAGAAGTATTTGAAGACAGAAAAGAAGACGGTGACTTCTTCAATTTAATTCCAAAGTTGAGACAGTGTTTTGACATTAGAGGCGATAGGCGGTATGTTGAATCATGGCCCATGGTTGAATATTGCAGATTGACCCCTGGTCAATATGGCTACATTCTAAATTTAATTGAAGATTAATTAATGTTCAAGACACAAATATGAGGGAATCTATTAAACCAGCTCAAAGGCTCTACGTTGCTTTAAGGTGATTCTTTAAATATTACTTGTAATTTTATATTTGACTTATGATGTGTTTTTATTTAATCCCATGATTAAATCTGCACTCTTGGTTGATTAAATCTGATTTAATTTTATGTCTGTAGCTTTGGCTGTATTAAATTTAATCGGATTAAATTTAATATCTGTAGCTTTGGCTGTATTAAATTTAATCCGATTAAATTTTTAATCTTGATTACTTCTGCACTCTGCGAAGGAGTGAACTGCCCCTCGGGTTTTATGAATACCAGGTATCTCGCAGCTGGTGATTGTTACCGCTCTCATTCTCTCTCATTTCGGATGGGAAAATCCACAGTATGCAACATAATTCCTGATGTTTGTGAAATAATATGGAATGTTTTAAAGCCTCTTTATCTACCACCTTTGAATAAAGACTCCATGGAGGCTACCGCGTTGGAATTCGAACGGCAGTGGAATTTTCCAAACTGTGTCGGGGCCCTCGATGTCAAACACATAAATTTAGTTGAACCAAAAAATTCAGGCTTGTTATATTTTAATTATAAAGGAGCACATTCAATTGTTTTGCTAGCTATCAGTGATGGAGGAGTGTTAGCCGCATCAACCCTTGGTGAAATCTAGGAGCAACAAACACAAGGAGAACGCAGCTAGCCTTTAAACACGCCAACGAAGAGTTGTGTAAGAATTTCATTGGAGCCTTTACACTGAACGTTTTACGGGCGGGGGGGAGGAAAGACAATTTCCGAATTTTCCCCTTCCGACGGCAGCAGGCGCTGAAGCGTCTAGCCAATGAAAAATGTACACAAGAAATTCCACGACTTTTGACGGGCTGCGATTTCCTTGTGTGGGGGTGTTGTGTTTGTTGCTCCTAGGTGAAATTGTGGTTAATCCAAGCTTTTTTCCTGGACTAAAGCAACCAAATAACTTTGATAAACAGTTACACCATTGTATCGTGGCTGATGCTGCATTTCCCCTAAAGAATAATTTAATGCATCCTTATGGTCGATCTAATTTAACTGATGATCAACTAATATTCAATTATCGCTTGTCTCGTGCCCGAAGGTTTATTGAGCTGAGCGAGCGAAGCGAGCGTAGCTCTCTTAGCAGCGAGTTCAATGGGAAAGTTTTGTCCGTCTGTCCGTCCGTCCGTCCGTTAGTAAGTTTCAAAGGAGGGGGGGGGGGCGCACGATAAAGAGGCATGGTATGAGCCACGGGTTGCGAGAGAGAGAAAGCGAGAGGGTATGGGGGTGCTAGGCGGGGATAGGAACGGTCGTCCGTTAGTAAGTTTCAAAGGAGGGGGGCGGAAGAGAAAGAGGAATGGTATGAGCCACGGGTTGCGAGAGGGTAGAGGGGGGGGGCGCTCGGCGGGGATAGGAGCGAGTTGTACGGGAACGTTTTGTAGAGAAGTGGAGGGGGATGGGGCTCTGTTAATTCGCAGAAATTTCGCAATATCTCGAAAACAGTAATTGATGAGTGGAATCCCTTCGAGGGTTTTTTTAATTGAGAGATAGGGAAACTGGCAATGGTACTATAGGCAAAGTCATTGACATTATCTATATTTCAACCGATACTCGCGAGTATTTAAACGAGTTGCCACTTTGTGTGCTTGTTAATTTTCCAACATACTCAGGTCCGTCGTTATACAACAATCTGATACCGATCCCACCACTCACCGTTTCGTTTAAAAAGGGGGCGGCCACTTCTACTCATAACCAATTCCCACTGCAACTTGCTTACGCAATCAGCATTCATCGTTCCCAGGGCTTAACACTTGAGCAAGCAGTTGTTGATCTCGGACCCAATGAATTTGCTCTCGGCATGGCAAACGTTGCCGTTTCGCGCGTAAAAACATTGGACGGCATAATTTTCGAACCCGAATTTAACGTAGAACGACTTTTGACAGTCAATATTAATCCGGGCTAGCTTAAAAAAAAAGAACTGGAGAGGCTGAAACTACTATGATATGTATGTCATAAAAATAAAAGTTATTAATTTAATTTCTTTAAATGTGTGTTCAATATTTGAATTATTTATATTGTAGCTAGCTCGTTCCGCTCAGGTTTTTGTCAAAAATACCCGTTGGGGTTTTGTGACGCCCTAGTTTAAAATGCTTTTGGGATTATGAGTGCTCGTTTTAGAATTTTACTGGACGCTATTTCTTTTTATCCGGATCACGCCCAATCAATTGTGAAAGCAATCATTTGTCTTCCCAATTGCCGGTGCAATCAGAGATGACTTTTGTAGTTATTTCAATGGAGTAGGGAGCGTACCTTGGCAACATTCTAAATGCCTAAATAAATATAATGGAATTTGAATATTTAAATTATTTAAATTTATTTAAAGTATAGAGGTTATATGATTTTTTTTTAAATGACATGTGAATAACATTAAATGTGAAAGTTTTGTTTATAATACAAATTCTTCAGTCTCTTTTAATTCTTCTATGATGGTTAAGATTCTAATTTTAGCTTGTTTAGATCTCTTTGACAACAACTTAAAATCAACCCTGAGGCTCAAGAGAAAGATTGTGTTGCAATCCTGTTCATTGACATTGTTAGGAGAAGACTCGTTAATTTTTTGTTGTTGTCTTTCATTATTTCCAAAAGCTGTTCACTAACTGGATCAATGGGCTTCTTTCTTTTCCTTGTGATTTCTGGAACTAAAACCACTTTATCTACAATTGATGTATTTTGGTTTGAAGGGCGAGGAATGTTAGTGAAAAACTGACGGGCGTCAGTGACTACTAAAATAAATTAAGATAGGAGGCTCACTAACGAGGGGTCCGCCTCTCCAAGGAATCATGTACAGGCCCTGATTCCCCTATTCCGAATCAAAGGAATCTGGGCGGGAATCTTAAGTTTTTCCGGAATCAAAGAATCATTTTCGGATCTGGAATCATAACCGAATCATGAAATCTTAGAGGGTATCAAATTTGAATCATTGAATCATTTCAGGAATCTGGAATCATACCAGATTCATAGCTCTGGAATCATACCAGATTTATAGCTCTGGAATCATACCAGATTCATAGCTCTGGAATCATACCAGATTCATAGCTCTGGAATCATACCAGATTCATAGCTCTGGAATCATACCAGATTCATAGCTCTGGAATCATACCAGATTCATAGCTCTGAATCATACCAGATTCATAGCTCTGGAATCATACCAGATTCATAGCTCTGGAATCATACCAGATTCATAGCTCTGGAATCATAACAGATTCCTAGCTCTGGAATCATAACAGATTCCTAGCTCTGGAATCATACCAGATTCATAGCTCTGGAATCATACCAGATTCATAGCTCTGGAATCATACCAGATTCATAGCTCTGGAATCATACCAGATTCATAGCTCTGGAATCATACCAGATTCATAGGTCGCGAATCATACCAGATTCATTGCTCTGGAATCTTTCCAGATTCATAGCTCTGGAATCATACCAGATTCATAGCTCTGGAATCATACCAGATTCATAGCTCTGGAATCATACCAGATAAAACCATGATAAAAATAAATGTAATATTTGTTTGGGTGGGAAGATTATAAACACCTTACGTAGATGTTTATTTTGTTTTTAAAGTCTACATTTTTTACGTATGAAAATTTAAAGGTCAAATCTTGTTTTGGCGCAGTCAGCAGATAAGATGGTTAGTTTTTTGTATTTTATTTCCCTTTTTTCAGTCGTATATTTTTATCGAGTTGTATTACACTTCTGTTGGTCTGGTTTTTAAGTGGGTCGTCATTACTTCGTAATATATTTTAAACGTTTTATCGACTGATTAAGATGTTTAATGCAGTTCCTCAATTGGGTTCGTTTGTTTTTATTTATAAAGAGCCCTAACTATTCCGTCTACGGTCAATTATTGATATACGAGCTACCGTTTAGTCAAGTGGCTTTCTGTGCTTTGTGAATGGTAAGTTTTTCGCTTCTTGTTAAAAAAAATTATTGGTGAGGATATTTGGACATCTAAGATTCCTAATGCAGTTATTAATTTCCTGGGTGTGCGAGTCATTATATGATATTGGAAATTGGACGGTATTGGTCTTTTCCATGCGGTATGTGTCACAACGTCAGCTGGAAGTCTACGGGTCGTCCATTACCAGATGTCGAATATTGCTATTCTACGGTATCTTCATCAAGGGCGAGTGTTGAAATAAAATGAGCGTTAAAGATGCGGCAAGTATTTCGTAAGCGATAAAAATACAAACACCCTCTGTAGATATTTCGTTAATTAAAATTTGCTTCGTATTATATTTAACTGATAAACTTGTTCTGTAATTTTGATTCAATTCAATAGTGCATTGCTTAAGTACGTCTAACTCGCTGGTGTAACTAATTAATTTATATTTATACTTATATTATACAATCTTGTTAACTTAAAAGAGGTATTGACTAGAAGAATATAAAATCTTAAGACGCTTTTTCATTTCAGTTTGACATTTTACAAACTAATTTTTAAATGGTTCCTAGTTGTCAAGCAATAGGCCTTTCAATAAAGTACCCTGGCCATCTTGTTGTAATGTAGCTACTACGTCACACGAGTCTCGTGTCTCCGTAAAGTTATAAATAACTTGCAGGCGCTTTCGTTCTAGGCCAATTTCAGCTCGCGAATCTATATATTTTTTCTCTGCACTTAGGAAGAGAGATATCTTTTGTTTAATTGGTTTTACCAGTTTGCTATCGCTGAAACCAATTGCAGTACAGTTATTTCATATTTGGTAAGTGTATCCATTTTATAAACTCCATAAATCTTTGTTAAAAAAACTACTTTTAAAGAAACCGTGAAAACATCTTATAAGCCTGAAAGCCATTTAAGCCTCGGTTTACTTTTCTAGATGATCTTAAATAAAGGTTTTTAAACATGGTTGGTTGGCATTGCTGTGTGCCAGGATGCAAGACTACTAGTCTAAGAAACCCAGGAGCCACATTTAGTCCGTTTCCGAAAGTTGAAATACAACGTAATGAATGGATTCGTATCATCACATCAAATACAACTGAAATTTCTCTCTATTCGCAAAGACGACCATCGTCTACACCAACACCAAGAAAACCTTTAGGACAAAAATATCAAACTGTTTGTGGCTTCCACTTTAGGCAAGATGGCAAAAAAACATTTTTTGATAGGTTTCCGGCATACTTTGGAAACCCAATGGATGGCGCAGCTCTGCACATAGCTCACGAAGTAGAGATTTCTTCCAACTCTCCCAATGAAGAACTATTTCCTCTGTCAGAAGAAGAAACATATATTACAGTTGAAGCTAAAAATGGTGAGTTAAGAATTAGTACAGGTTTTAAGTATATTTTTATGGTGCGTATTTAAAAAAATTTCTCTATTACAGATCACAATTATTGCCTTGAAAGTGAAGATAGCAAAACGTTGGTGAATATTATCAGAACTCATAGGAATGAAATTTTATTCCTTCGTGAACAACTAGAGGTCATTTGGAAAACACAAAACTTGAATAGGGAGTTACGAAGAGAAAATCAAAAGCTGAAACAGGACTTGTTAAAAGCGCAAGACTCCGTTACTTAATTAAACCACTTGAAATTGAAAATTGCAACACTAACTAAAGAACTTGATATTGTGAAGTTGGAAAATTTATGCAACAAAAGTAAAGTTAAGGTTTTAGAGAAACAACTAAAAGAAGTTAATAGGTTTTCTTTAAAAAAAGTCTCGGGATCACCTACTATGATAAAGTTTTACACCGGATGTGAAAACATTGACAATTTTAATGATTTATACCAGTATATTGAACCTGATTTAAATAATTTAAAATTATATAATGGAGCGAAAGGCTACAAAAGAAAATGGAGTAGAACTTCTAGTAGTAGTTTTGGACGTCCTATGCGGCTATCATTTAAGGATCAGCTGTTTATGGTACTGTGCCGCTTAAAAGTAGGCCTGTTAGAAGAAGATTTAGCTTACAGAATCCAAGTCTCGGTACAAAGTATTTGCAATTTATGTTTCACGTGGTTCGATTTGCTAGAGAAACGATTGACGTGTCTAACAATATGGCCGTCTCGTGCTATTGTTGACAAATACATGCCGGAATAGTTCCGAACCAAATTTCCAAATACTAGGATTGTGATCGACGCTTCAGAATTATTTATTCAAAAGCCAAATGATTTTAATAGGTTGATTAGTTTTGTTTCTGATCTAGTTCCAGGAAGAATGTCAGATAGGGAACTTACAGAGAAGTGTGGTATATTGGACTTGTTAAAACCAACTGATGGGATTTTAGCAGACCGTGGCTTCCTAATTGAAGAGTTAACAAAAGAAAGAGGCCTCACTCTCAACATGCCACCATTTATAGGAAATAAAGCTCAGCTGTCATATGAAGACGAAAGGAAGACCCGAGAAATAGCTAGTGTTCGTATACATGTTGAAAGAGTAATTAGATCTCTTAAAACTTACCATCTATTGAGTAACATATTTCCAAACTCGATGCACACTCAGTTAAATAAAGTATCGAAAATATATGCCTTCTTAGTTAACTTTTGTAACGAACCTTTACTAGATGTTAAGAAAGAAAACTGAAAATTACTTATTAAATATTTTTTTATTAAAAACGAGAGTAAATGAGATCATTTTGATACATTTTTGTACTGACTTTTTAAAAAATTTAAATATCACTATCTTTTAGTAAATAAGGCAGACCATCGCCATCATAGAAAGACAATAGTTTAGGAACCATTTCCATATAAAAAAAACTTTATCAAAGTTTATCCTATCACAGAATGGATTAGGGTCCCCGCAATCCACCAAAAGATCACACCATGTTATGCCAGTTATCCCAAGTTGGCCTTGGATTTGGTAGAAGAAATGGTGCTTCCGATCCAAATGTATTTCTCCATTCTCATCTTTTTTAAGGAATTTGCTGGTTGGTTCTTTCGCCCGAACCGCTTCCTCGATACTGATCCCCTTTTCTTTACATTTGGCTAATGTTTTAATTTCCAATAGGCCAAAACCAACGTTCTCTTCAAATACCAATCGATCCGGAGAGGCACCCAACATTGGAAGAGACGGATTAATACATAGTCCAACTGAAAATGTAGTTGCATTTGGACGCATGACTTTGTACTTAGAGGTTGCGAGACTCTCATTTCTTAAACCTGCATTTATTATTTATTTTTTGATAAATGTAGTTTACAAAAGTCTCATTAACTTCTTTACGCCTTTTACATATTTTGCCAATGTTTGATGCGGTCAGCCTTGCATTCCTTTCTGTTTTCCACAATGAACAATTAGATTGTTGTCTCGTTGCCTCTTCAAGGTTAATGGCTGCTTCTAAACAAAGTTTAACATTGTCCGGCATCTTCGACAAAACCCTTGTTAAAAGTGGAATTAGATTTTCATCCAAATCTAGCAATCCAATAGGTAAAGGAATCTGAGTGACTAAATTTGTAACGGGTGTATTTAGACCAACGTTTATAGTTGAAATTTCCTTCTCTTGACTAGATAAGATTTTAAATGATGGGGCATAGTTATTTTCTTTTTGTATTTCACAAAGCATCAACCTCCGTTTACCAGCTTTCAATATTTCAACGGTGTTTTTAATCCGGCTCTCCATTGCCTTCAAATCGTTCGGGGTTCCATATTCGTCTAAAGAGTTGTAATTTAGATGTTTTTGTTGCCTTAAGGAAGTATTTCTACTATTTTTATCAGGCTCATGTTTAATAAATTCTAAATCTGAAAAACTCGTCATGTGCAAGTTGCCTTTAGCAGTGGGAGCACTCCATCCTCTCGCTTTCTCCGTGCAGCCTGGTCATCAGGTATATAACTTTTCCCTTCACGCTTGCAATCTAGTATGTACCATAGTACAGCCCCAACGTGCTTACATGCACCACCCTCTCCAGCTTTGCAACCACACCAGGCATTCTCAACCAATCCCGTTGAATTATTTAGTTTGATTGCAACATTGTATTTACTATGAAGAGTAAACGATCCTTCTACTTTGCATTTGATATAAACAACTTGATTTGATCCACTACTTAATAAAACCTCAGACACCTTTGATGCCTTAAACATGCGGTATCCCAAAGTGAAATATTTTTTGGCACCAAAGTTCAGATGATGTTTCGTTATTGCACTTTCTTTGAAATTATTTGATATCACATTTAACTGTTTAGTCCAATTTCCTTTTGGCAGTAAAATCTTCTTGTTCGTTGCTAATTTTGGCTTCATAATAGGAACCTTAACGAAAATAATTTTGTTAGGTTTGTTTTACATATAGAAAATAGAAATATACATACTTTTGTTAAAACTGACTAACTGTCGGGTTTTCTTCACAATGTGTTGATCATACTTTTTTAGCGTTAGTTACTATTTATAATTAATTCATTTCACACGTTTAAAATAGCGGTACATTTAAAAATTACGAACTAATACTGTTGTTCTAGGTGACTAGGTCCAGGGCATGAAATAAGCACAGGACACTGGACATTGTCCGGTAAATTTTGCATATGTCCGATAACTTTTCAAAATCTTAGGGGGGTCATTGGACATTTGTCCGATAACTTTTTCAATAAACTGGGAATGTTCGTTTCTACAAAATAAAAATATTAACAATTATTTAAAAAAACAATATGAGGAAGTACCGAGTTACTGAAGTTGATAATTGATAGTCTATTCTGTAACTGTGGGTCTGTGCTAAAGAGAGAGGGATGGCCGCCTGGCGGGTAGTGGCGTCCCAGCGATCCAGGGAAGCGGTGTTGGAGCCTCAAGTGCAGAAACAGAAAGAGGCTTCAGTATTATGAATAATATAAAAACGCGGTAGTATAACTAATGAACATTTAAGTCAATGTATGACTATTATTTTGCATGATCCTTCCATAACAGATTTTCAGTCAGAAAATCTATTACACAGTGTTACAAAGAAAAAGGAAGAAGACTTTCCTGTAAATTATTTCCTATAGTTATCAAAACTAACTTTGCATAGATCTCATTTTAAATCAATATAGAGCTGGTTTTTCAAGTGTTTTAACTCTTTTTTTAAGGGGGGGGTCACAGCACAAGTGTCCGATAACTTTAATTTCTTATTTCCTGCCCTGGACTAGGTCTATTTTTGCTTACATTCAACTGGGAGTCTGGGACCATCGAGCAGACGAATTTTCATGCCCTGTACATTGAGTGACGTCAAAATATCACGTGAACCGTCACGTAATAGCAACATTTGAACAAGTCGCGCAGGCAAAGCGATCTTTATTGAAGGGCCTATTTGCGAAAAACATGGTGAAGTTTTCTTTGTGGAAGGTAACACTGACATTGCTATTGAAGGTAGAGAATTGTTAGATGTTGATATTGTATTGAATGATGTTAATGTAGCTCTGACTGATAGTTTAATTTTAACTCCTGACAGCTTAGCTTGTTTACTAGTACATTTGAAACTAAATCAAAGAAGTGTGTTTGACCAAGTTGCTCACCATTTATGTGACTCTAATTCTTTGATGGAAGAATTATATATTTGTTAGTGGAAATGGAGGAACTGGGAAAAGTTATTTGATATATACTCTTAGGATATTTTTATGCTCTCATTTTGAAAACACTCTTAGTGTGGCCATAGTAGTCCCTGCGGGAGTGGCTGCTCCTAAAATAGATGGAGTAACTCTGCACCAACTGTTAATGTTGCCTGTTCAACGGGGTCCAACCGCAAAGTATTATAGTTTGGGATCAAAAACCTTACGTGTTGTGCGAAATACGCTACAGCATTTAGAGTTATTAATAATTGATGAAATTTCAATGGTATCATCGGCTTTGCTTGCATATATTCATTAGAGACTTTGTGAAATAACTGGAAAGGAGGAACCGTTTGGTGACGTTTCAATTTTGGTGCTAGGTGATATGTTGCTGTAACAACCTGTTACGGGTGATCCAGTATTTTCCATATTGAGTCATATGGAAGCCAGAAAACTAATTGGTTTAGTTGGTGGGTTTAAATTATATCATATCTGTTTTAAATTTGATGATTTAACTATTAATAAAAGGCAGAAAAATTACCCTGCTTATTGAGAAATGCTTGCCAGAATACGGGTGGGAGAGGTAACAGCAGAAGAAGTTGACATTTTGAAGACCCACCTAGTTACTAATGCAGATAATGTTGAAGAGATTGCGAACTATTAAGATAATTTTAGCAATGATGGGAATAAACGAATCTGCTTATTTCCAACCAATGAAATGTGTGATACTATAAACAATGTATTGCTTCAAAAATGTGGTTATCCTCATTTTGAAGTGTTGAGTGGTGATAGAGCTGATGGGCACCAGGAAATGTAAAAAAAAACTATTAAAGATCAGTTGAAGAAACTGGAAGGTAATGTCTCTTCTACCGCTGGATTGGAATCTAGATTACTACTTTGTATTGCTGCACGAGTAATGCTTCTAAGAAATCTTAATATGGTTAAAGGGCTTGTTAATGGAGCTATGGCTACTGTAAAAGGAAATAGGAAAAACACTCACGGAATTTTTTCAGAGTTGTTGGTATTATTTGATAACCATTAAACTGAAGTGAAAATTAAAAGAGTAAGCGTCAAGTTTGAAATAGTGACAAATATTTAGATTCGTTGAGCTCAATTTCCTGTGGTTTTGGCTTATGGAGTTACTATTCATAAGAGCAAAGGTATTCGTGACTTTGACCTGGCACTTCCAACAGTGAACCAGCCTGGCAATATTGTTGTATTTCTCCCAACCCCATTGGAGCAAAAGGAGCCCACTGGATTCCGAAGCGCCCTAGTGAACATGGTTGCCATGACCAGTATACAGCAATTTCCGTCGCTAACCTTGCGCTAACGGTGTTCATTCGGCGCCAAATAATTAGGGATTTGCGCTTTATTGACGAAAAAGAACTCCAACATAAACTTAAAGTACGTCTGCCTTATGGATAAAGTTCCGGATTACTCATTAAATTTTACCTCAAAACTAAGTTGTTTAAAATTATCGATGCATTTCGATGAAAAAGCTCCAATTGAAATTGGACATTTGTAGTAGCCGAAGAAGGGAGTCGGTGATGGGGGTGACATCCCCATTTATCAACTTTCAAAACAGGGTTTCAGCTTTCGCCCAGTTTCCAGGCAGCCACACCGGAGAAGCAATTTACGAAAACTCTAAGTAGATTTGGGACCCTCGCCAAAAAACATACGTTTTTAACAACTTCTCCGTTAGGTATATTTAAACACATTTGTCAATTATTTCCATTTTTTAAATATATCAATATTGCAACGGAGACAACCCGGGATTCAAATGTGCCGCCAATGACCGAGTGAAAGAAGTATTAAAAGAATAGCTGTCATGTTGTTTCAAGTCGACGGCACGCAGCCGACGGCTCTAAAGCAAACTAAGAGAGTTAATCCAGCCGAGGTACTTTTTGGGTCAGATAACTTCCTTCAAGCCCGGACAATTTCCCCATTGCAGCGCTTTAGCTAAGAGGCTTCTGGAAAAACCAATTAGCACTGGGGACGTTGAACGCAAGTTTTCCATTGCCGGCGCTATCCATAGCTACAGGAAGTGCCAGATCACCCTACCTCGTATCGCCACTCTCTAAATGTACAGAATATTACAGATAAATAGTAAAATAGGAAACTAGTACGCAGTGACTATGATTTACTAAAAAGAAGAAAGGCGCGCCCTAGCAAGTGGGGAAAAAAGAGGCAAGATGGAAAAACGTAAAAAACCAAGGTGGGGCGGGGCCCGGCCTTTCAAAAATCTAGGGGAAAAATTGTCGGCCGACTACAAAACGTCGACTCTTTACCGCCTTTTAATAGACCTATGAACCGACTCCGGAACGACGTCGGGCCGACTTTATATTAAAAAAAACTGATGTAATTATTAGATGCCTTGTTGGCGCACGGAATCTGTAGAAATATATTTAAAAAAATTTAAAGTTTCAATTTTTTTTAATTAATGGGGCACTCTCATGGAAGCCTTCTATCTTTCCCTTTTCTCTTGAGATTACTCATAGAAATCTCATAGGTAACTAGAATGCTGCCGTGTAACTTGGCAAATGGACCAAACGCCGTGGCAGACGATAGCCAGATTTCAGCCAATCAGAGCTCAAAGAGTGGTTCTGCCAAGAATTTAATGTCACCAGAAAGAATGAGGTCACCTATCTCGCGCTATAGTAACGGAAACAAAGACGATTATTATCCTCCTTGGCGGAACCACTCTACGGCCTCTCATTGGCTGAAGGTTCAAAACGAACTGGCGACAAGCTCGGCCGTAGTTACCAATGAGATTTCTATGAGATTACTGGATAGCGCAGTGGTTCTAGTCTCATTTCTATTTCTATGACTTGACAGCCATATAATTCACCAAAAAAACGGCTTAAAGTTAAAACACGCTATTCTAATGTAGCAGACGACGTGCACTGGTCATGGTCCAGTTTATTTATTCTAGGCCAGGGGGGTCACTGGTCACCTGTCCACTTTCAAAGAAATCCTTATTTCCCACCCTGGCGGGTTAGACTAGCGTCAATCTGCTGAATTATTTAAGTTGAAAAATAAAATATGTACGGTGAAGTAGAGTACCCGATGAAACAGAATTAAGCTATGGACGTAATTACGTAAAACATTAGAAATGCTTTTTAATTAATATAAAATTACGGAAACAATTCCCCAAAAGCAAGGCGCATGTGGACGTTTTCTATTAAGAGGCAAAGAGATTGAAAACGTAATAAAATCTAAGAAAAGTAATTTTTCTTTTCATCGGGTGATTAAATACTTTACTAAGTTCTTCTCTTCTGCCCCCATAAAATTACAGTCTATATTACGATACCTCAATACAAATATGGTATATATTCCAATTTGAAGTTAATTTTGATAAAGTAGTGTATTTTCCTTATCGGGGACTGCCGCTCCCCGTACCAATTGATGTCGGGCTAATCATAGTAGAAATTTTGACATGGTTTCTAAATTACTATATTCACATACATTTCGTTGTAGAATTGTACACTCGAGGAACCCACTACCTCAAAATTATGAAATTCCAAATACTGTAGTATGATTTATGCAGAAAGAAACGGAAACTTAAACGGATACACAAGCATAGCTCCCCATCGAAGAAACTTCTTTATTGTTTAGACAATAAGAGCTTTTTTGATTAGAAATGGAAAAGCTTAATTGTTTGGACAAAAGAAGAAACTTCATTGTTGTTTGTTAAATATTACTGCAAAGGCTAGGATATGATACGCTGTCGTCTTAGAGCATTAAAAAGGCACCATTCAATTAAAGGCAAATACTAAAAGACCAACCGACCTATTTGGCATACCTTTAGCCAAGGTTTGTGCGAACTAAGGCTAGGCGCCCACTGGCTCTCCGTTTCGTATCCGTCCTGCCTTCCACAAGGCATTGTTTACGGTACGAAACAAAGGCTTGTGAAAGGTAGCACGGAGACGTTATGAAGAGCAGTGAGCGCCTGGCCTAAGCCAACGGTTTGAGATAGTTTCTAAAGCATTTTTAGAGAATAACAGAGACCTTACCGTCCATTAATCCTTTATTTTTCAATTTGAGGGGCATTTACGGTATTTTAGAAAGGGCATACCTCCCCTTAATCATTTTTTTTTCATTTTAAGTGGAATTAAGCAATTTAATAAATGCCCTACCAGTGGCCTTCTTGACTTAAATCGATTATATTCAGAGATGTAGTCGGGCCAGGGCCGGTTCTTTTTGAAAGGCCGGGCCCCGCCCCACCTTGGTTTCTTACGTTTTTCCATCTTGCCTCTTTTTTCCCCACTTGCTAGGGCGCGCCTTTCTTCTTTTTAGTAAATCATAGTCACTGTGTAGTTTCCTATTTTACTGCCAGCTTTCATTTAAACCTCGTCACTCTAGTGTGTTTAAGCGTCCGGTTCTCGTAACAGTAACAGCTGTTTTTTCATTTTAATTTATTAATAATATTAGCGAATGATGTCACGTACAATTTCAGGAGGAATTGTAACCCTTCAGGTTCACTTTCCCCCGCATACTTAATTTTTTTTTATTTTTCTGTGTGTTATTTACTTTGTTATTACATTTTCCCCCGCACTCTGACTACCGATTTTCAAAACCCCCCGAGTCCGACCAATTTGGTCTTGAACATATTGTTTTGTATTAATTTAATCAATTTTAATGGATATTCTTAACCCCTCGTAACGTACCATATACTTATAATTTTAAGATCTAATACATAAAAATTACCCAAGCGAGTTAGAAATAATTAAGATTAACGTAAACTTAAGAACTTAAATAATTTATGACTGGTACATAGGAATCCCGTATATTTTACATAGCTCATAGGAACTGGTCTAACCTACCCTTGAATATAAAAATTAAATTAATCAATTAAACCGTTCTCTTAAAATAAATAAAAAACTAAATTCCTGCCTTCAGCAATACTAAAATTAGAGCCCTCGCATTATAGAGCTAATTGGCGTATTTCCCCTCGTCGTATTACCGTGGTGCAATACCTTCCGAGCCATCCCAGCCCAGGTTTTCCCTAAAACTTTCCGAACTAGACCAATAGTGTCCCCTCAGCTAACAGCGATCCCATGTAAAACTTATCATGTTCGCGAGCCTCTGGCCCACTACCAGGTAGTGATAACTCAAGAAAAAGCGCTCGTTTTCCAAGGCCGTCGCCAGAGGGTCAAGAGGGCGCCCGGACGTTTCAGCTTGGAGACAGAAAATCGGGAACCTCGAGACTCTTTGGCATTCCCCCCCCCCCCCGCAATCCAAAGCGACCATTCTTAAATCGGACAACGTCACCACCGCATGACTAGACACGAGTCTTAAATACACCAATGACCTAAGTAAAATGGGAGGTCACCAGTTGATTTTTGTTTCAACCCCGCCCCCCAATAATCGGAACAAAACCAGGAGACGGAGCTCCAAAAAGACAGAAGATTGGATTCTCGACAAGACAGCGATCACTCCTGGATCCTAGATGAAATTCCGGAGCCCAAGTCCGGAATGACCGTCCGCTAAATCCATGCGCGGTCGCCCATCAGACCCTACAATACCCCAAAATCAACCACTGATGGAACTGAATCTCCGAATAGTCAACCAGAGCCGTTTCATGAGTCCCCTCGAACGAATTAATTCGCCGATGATCACCGATCTTCCGATGATTCCGAGAGTCAGCATCCGACGATATGAGATCCGATCCCTCGCCTAACCAGAAGTTCTAGATCGAAACCCGAAGTACCTACGCCGCTTGTAAGAAGTTCGTCGTCGTCATCCGGACTCCCGTACCGTAATCGAGACGAACGGACAGTTTGGAACTGTCATCGCGAAACAAGAAATCCCCAATCGAGCCCCTTCAAGAAAACGCGTGTGCGTGTGTCTTGCGTAATCCGGAAGTCATAACCCAGAAGTTTAGCCTGGAATCCCGTAAACGAAGAGCAGCCACGAAGAAAATCTAGTGATAAGTACCAAATTTCATTCCCCCCCCCCCCGTAGAATACCCAGGGTCAAGTCTGAAATAACTGTTTAAACGTAGAGAGAAAATGTCTAAGAAAGGTGCAGTCCCTCGCTATTGTCCAAGGAAAGGTTAAAATAGACCCCCCGAGTTCGAGAGCTCGTATCCACTTTGTATCGTTGTACTGTTAAGAATAGATTTTGCCGTTCGTGTTTTTCCCCTCGCTGTAGTATTTTTGTCAAGTTTTGGAGTTTTTAGAATTAATTGTAGTCAGCCATAATTGTAGTGTTTTATTTTAATTGTAGTTATTAGAGTTTAGTGTACATTGTTTATTTTATTTCCCCCCGCTGATCCTATTGAGAATCGTAAGAAAAACTTTTAATTAACCAGTTAGTCAGAGTGTTTCAATTTTATACCTATTGTGCATGTTATCCCCCGCTTAAAAGTAAAAATAACAACTAGTAATAGTGATGGCCTAACTATCCTACTAATCAAAAGAACCATAATATCTGTTTTCCCCCCAAATTTTATTATTGTGTATACACAGTAAAAAAAAACGGTTTGATTATAAACCCTTTAGGGGTATTTCGGTTTTGTCAGAAATTCACTCCCTAAACGGTTTTAATAGAAACCATAGTTAGCGAATGGTTCAAATACACACCGCACAGTAAACCGTCTAAGGTTTAATACAACACCCTATAAGGAGTAGTTTTACACCGTTTAGGGCCGGTTAATGGTATAAACACCAGTCGTCTAAGGTGCAATTCAACACCCTATAAGTAGTAGTTTTACACCGTTTATGGTCAGTTAATGGTACAAACACCAGTCGTCTAAGGTGTAATTCAACACCCCATAATTAGTAGTTTTACACCGTTTAGGGCCGGTTAATGGTACAAAGACCAGTCGTCTAAGGTGTAATTCAACACCCTATAAGGAGTAGTTTTACACCGTTTTTGGTCGGTTAATGGTACAAATACCAGTCGTCTAAGGTGTAATTCAACACCCCATAATTAGTAGTTTTACACCGTTTAGGGCCGGTTAATGGTATAAACACCAGTCGTCTAAGGTGTAATTCAACACCCTATAAGGAGTAGTTTAACACCGTTTAGGTTCGGTTAATGGTACAAAGACCAGTCGTCTAAGGTGTAATTCAACACCCCATAATTAGTAGTTTTACACCGTTTAGGTTCGGTTAATGGTACAAAGACCAGTCGTCTAAGGTGTAATTCAATACCCTATAAGGACTAGTTTAACACCGTTTAGGGTCGGTTAATGGTACAAAGACCAGTCGTCTAAGGTGTAATTCAACACCCTATAAGGAGTAGTTTTACACCATTTAGGGTCGGTTAATGGTACAAATACCAGTCATCTATGGTGTCATTCTACACCATATAAGGAGTAGTTTTACACCGTTTAGGGCCGGTTAATGGTACAAACACCAGTCGTCTAAGGTGTAATTCAACACCCTATAAGGAGTAGGTTTACACCGTTAGGGTCGGTTAATGGTACAAAGACCAGTCGTCTAAGGTGTAATTCAACACCCCATAATTAGTAGTTTTACACCGTTTAGGGTCAGTTAATGGTACAAAGACCAGTCGTCTAAGGTGTAATTCAATACCCTATAAGGACTAGTTTAACACCGTTTAGGGTCGGTTAATGGTATGTTATTTTTCGAAATAGTTCTGGTAAAGGGTCTAAAGTTTGAATTTCAGTGTAAAGAAACCAATTAAAAATACTTATTCAAAAAGTGAGTCAAAATACAAATATTAAAACATTTATTTCTGCAATTCAGTGGTAATTTTTTTTACCTTTACTGCACATTTAGTATGCTTTAATCCCAAAAAACAAGACTCAATTAGGCTTAACGTTTTAAACAAAACCGCGGAATATTCTATATTAAATATCCAGTATGCAGCGATCAAGCTGCTCATGGCCATTTGGAAGGTTGACGCTTCGGTCACTTTAACTTGATCGACAAATACCTCATAGTGGTCACAAAAAAATTTCGGGCTACTATACACGATTACAGGCATTTTAGATACTCTCGAAAGGTCGGTCTTTGCGTAAAAAAACCTCTCGTGGTTTTCGTTAAAAAGGGCAGGCAATAATAATAGCGAAAACCAATCCTTGGCACCTAAAAACGTTTAAAATTAGAATTTATAGTATTAAGTGGTTTAATGTTGGCAGCTACCTTGCCATATTTCTGGACTAAGATTTTTTAGTTCGTCTAATATTTTCGCTTTTAAGGTGGTTACGTTTTTTTTCGCCAATGACCAGATTTTAGCCGAGCATTTTCGCAATGACTCTTCTAGTTGTACTTCAATTTTTACTTTTGTAATTCTTTCAAATTCAAGAAACATCTATTGGAAATAAATATTTAATTATATAATATTATGAAGTGTCAAGGTAAATTTTCTACTTGTCTTGCATCTGAAAGAGCTGGATACTCTTTCAACACCACTGTTAAGCTTTGATCTTTTATAATTTTTCTCCTGTCAGCTATCGTCTTATCCATTTTAGTGTCTATTAGTACCCAATCTATCTCGTAGCTTTTCATCTCCACGACCATCTGTGATTTGTGCATCTGAATACTTTCTTCATCTTCAAATTCTTCATCAAACACTACAGGCTATACAGGAATGGTTAGTTAGATGATTGCCGAACCAAGAGTTTTAATAGCAAAAAATACCTCAACTCTCACAACATTAACAATAGATATGTTCTCAACTGCAGTTGCAGATGGATCTTTGTAGGAATCTTTCCCAAATTTCTTTTTGTGCGCTGCTACGACAGCTATTTTACCCAAAGGTTTTCGAAAATTTTTAAACTTGGTAACCAATTTATGGTGCCAGATTTCCTAATAGAAAATTAAATTATTATTATTTTTCTTCAAATCCGTATCGGAGCAATTTCAAAAACCTTGAATAAAAACTACACATTTGAATTTTTCAGTAAATAAATGGGGTTGCACACTGGGTTAAGACCCTTATTTGATTTAAGAGGAACTAAAATACGTTGAAGTGTTTTACATTCCTCAAAATTATGTACACTAGGTTTTTTTTCTCTAAAATTAAATTGCCTAGAAACTCTGGTAGAGAAAAACTATTATGATTTGTTTAAAGTGTCGGACGCCTTGTTAGAACAGCCTAATATTATTGTAAATTTAATTTTTTACCAGTCCTTCTCCAGGCTGTGATTTTAAATGTGGGTATTCCATTACTAATCTGGCCGCCATGATCTTGTGATACGGATACCTACAAAGAGTTAATTAAAGTCATCAGTAGGAGAGTCCAAACTGCTTTGTTAATTGCAAATGGCAAACTCACAGTCCAAATTTTTTAATACAATCACTTAACAAAATGTTTATCAATAGAGCGTTCATTTCTTTTTTCCCATCGACATCAAGTGCATTGTAGTCATCTTTATTTTTAAAAATCTCGGGAACATCAGGTAGCTTGTACTTCATTATAAATTCATCTCTAGTACACGTGACAACTGCTTGCGCTATATTTTCAGCAACCCTGTATTAATAAAATAAAAAACACTTTGAGATATTGGGATATTCAAAGGTCTTGAAACAATTAATACTTCCAATTTGCAAGTTTGAATAGTCGCACAACCATCTATCGTAAATGTAGAGAACTATTAGATTTCCGCTAGTACGAACAATTTTCGGAAATTTTGTCGCGTGTTAAATAAAAAACACAATTTAACCTAAAAAACCCGGGTTATTTTGATTTTGTGCTGCCAAGTTATGTTGACTGTGATTATCGAAACTCGCTTATTGAAATTCCTTAGTTTTTGCATTCTGCCAGAATTTACTCAAAAATTAGGTAATTAAGTTCCTGACATTAAACTTTACATTTACTAGAAAACCAGAATTATTTGAAACCAACGCTTCATAGCAACTCCAACTGCTCTTCTCTGCTCGGACTGAGCTACTCTTTAGAAATGTTATGATTTACAACTCACCAGTCTATTAATCCCAGGTCTTTATCATTATTAGAAGCAGTTTCCATACTTCCATTATTATTCAAGTTAATATTCAATTCGTTGTTACATGTAGCAGTAGAAGTAACGTCTGGTCCACCTTCAATTTCTTGATTTGTATCTGAAATCTTTTGCCTCTTTCCTTCGGGAACTTCACTTATCTCGGTTAAGCGCTGGATATAGAATTGACTAAATGTTAATCAAACCGTTCATTTGAAATAGGTAGACTGAATTATCGCTGACACGAGACAGTGGCGTTGCCAGAAGTTTGTCAATGGGTGGGTTTACGTGATGTAGAAGTATAATTTAGTAAAGTCAAAGCTACGCTCAAGGAAGGGGGGGCGTTACCCGAAACCCCTCTGGCTACTCCACTGGCAAGATATTTTATTCCATATTGAGCATATCCTAAAACTTGAGTCTTTTTCCATCACGGAAAATTATTTACATTTTGAAATAACCTAGCTTTCCTGATCTTCAATCAAATATTTTTTTAACTCTTAAAAAATAAATATGAAATGATATCGGGTAGTAAAATATCAATAACACGTGTAGTTCAAAACCTCACAAATGATAACTAAGCCAATTGAAACAAAAATAATACCCGTTTACCTTTCGTATAAATTTTATTTTGGTTTTATTATTGAATTTGCAATCGGTTTCGACATCAACATATTCATCGAAATCGTCATCGAAGACCTGTTAAAAATCAATTCGAGTATTTATTTTTATCTATACGAGTTTCATCGTGGTCTATTTTCTTTATCAATTTACAGTGACCGCAAAATCTTTGGGATATTTTAATCCAGTGATGGGCACCGCTCGTCTCATTGTGAGCGGTTTTGTTATTATGAGCAAAATTGAGCGGTTAAATTTCCTTTTTAGAGAAAATGAGAGGAGCGCTTTTATTACCGCTTAAAAAAGAGCGGAAAGTGAGGAGCGTTTTATTACCGCTCAAAAAGAGCGGAAAGAGACGAGCGCTTTTATTACCGCTCAAAAAGAGCGGAAAGAGATGAGCGCTTTTATTACCGCTCAAAAAGAGCGGGGAGAGAGGAGCGCTTTTATTACCGCTCAAATAAGATCGGAAAAAGATTAGCGTCAATTTTACCGCTCAAAAATTAGTGAGCGGGAGCGGATATTAAGCTAGCGAGTGCGAGCGGTGTGTGAGGTGAGCGGCCCTTTGATGAAAATGCCCAACACTGTTTTAGTCCACATAGCTTAAAAATTATCCCTCAAAATGGCGGCCATGGTCAAGGCATAGAAAACTAATATATATTATATGTGAGAAATAACAACACCTACCTGATGGATAAAATCTGCCCCCCGAAAATCCATTAAAGATTCATCAGTGTTGATTTTTTCCAAAAATGCCCCATAGCTGTTGTCTTTCACTCGAACTTTGGTTTTTCTTCCACCCAAACACAACAATAGCCAAACGCCTTCATCTTCCATTGAATATTTCAGTTATTTAAATAATAATAATCAGCTAGGCTAATACCCAAGGCACCACCCTAGGCCTAAGTCATCAAGCGACTTTTGAAGCCTTTTAATTCAGGTGGCCGGGTTACACTGCGTAGGAGGGTGGTGGCAAGCCCTGCATGCCACGTGATCGAGCCAACAGCTCCCTACACTAACTATTACCGTTAACCTCAACAAGTTTTTATGGAAGGGGAAACCGAAGAGCTCGGGGGAAAACCCCTTAAACCAGTGGGGAGAGAACTTGCAAACTCAACGCAGAAGGAGTTGTTCCGAGTTTTCACCCAGTGCCACAAGCTGGGATCGAACCCGGCTCCTCTTTTAAGAATTAAGAACTATTCGCTTTGTTAATAAACTATTGTCGAGTATATCGAAAATAAACGGTCGTTTTGAGCTCTATTACTCAAGCCTGATTCCGATCTTTGTAACTTGGAGAAAAAAATGCTAAAAAGAACAGCTCCCCCGCTTGTGGTAGTTACGGGGTCACGCCACCTTGCGTAAGCGCAAAAAAGTGTCGGACGTATCTGGGGGTTTTTTTAGGTGGAGGGGAGTTCGCTTATTTACATTTTTTCCCATATCTGTTTCTTCCAAGGCGCTTCTACAGTTTCTCCTTCACCCCCTTTCTCGTACTCTGCCTTTATAGAGTAGTTAAAAGAAAAAAACTAGGTTTTTTCATCTAAGAAAAATAGGCAGACATAAAAATTTTAAGATTGTACTGAAATTTACGATAGTAAGCGCGAGTCAGAATACTGAAATTTAAATTATATGAAAATAAGTGGAAATAAATTATGGCAGCATCTGGATTATATAGTTGTGTTAAATGTACGTATTACTCGAAAAGGTTTACGGCACTGTTAACTCACATGCAAAACAGCCATTCTCACGATAAACATTTTAATATTACTTGTGGACTGGAAAACTGCGGTAGGTCATATCAAAAGATTAGCTCGTATCAACGACACGTTAGATATAAACATAAACAGTTTCTTTCGGACGTTAACTATCCACCTGGTGTTACGCACGAAGAAAAGAACGCTATGGATATAGAAAATGAAAGTGAACCTGAATTGAGTGACGATGATTCGGGAACTAGGAATGAAAGGCAATTAAAACCCGCGGAAATTCGTGAAACCTTACTGAAAATCATTCTGAAGTATCGCGAAGCCCATCATCTACCGCGAAGTGTTGTGGAATCGTTAACCAATGATATATTATTATTTTGCGAACATATTATTTTAATGAATAAGAAAAATGTGTTAAGCGTTATTCGTTCGAAAACCATAACTATTGACGAGAAAGAATTATTTTCAAAAACTACCGAAGTTGGAACCGCTTTCGAAAGCTTAAATTCCAATTATAAAATTAACAAACTTTGCAAATCTAACTACGGATTAATAGAGCCAGTACAATGCCCGTTTACGGAATCTTTAGACAAGATAGAAAAAAGCTACTTTAATTATGTTCCGATACTTAAAGTCCTTCAAAAACTATATTCTTCGGATCAACAGTTAGGTAAACACGAAGATTTAAAAAAAATACCTGATCAGTGTATTGGACATTTTCTTCAAGGATCTGTCGCTAAAAGAATCATAGCGGAAAACCCAAGTTTCAACCTAAACACGCTGCAATTGCAAATTTATACCGATGAATTTGAAATTGCAAACCCTCTTGGGTCAAAACGTGGAAAACACAAAATAGTAGCCTTTTATTTTTCAGTGCTCAACTTGCAGGCGAAATACCGATCTAGATTAAGTGATATAAATTTAATTTTGTTGGCTGGTACGACGTCTTTGAACCCCTTATTTTTGATCTTAACTGTTTGTTGCGAGAGGGAGTAACCATTGATAACCAAGCGATGTATTTAACCGGAAATGCGGCAATATTTACAGGGGATAACCTTGGACTCGCTAAAATAGCCGGGCTCAACGCGTGCTTTAGTTCCGGAAAAATATGTCGATTCTGTATGATTTCCAAGAACGATATTTCAAGTAAACTCAAGGAAAATGAGCTGCAATTAAGAACGTTAGCTCGACATAGATACCATCTACAGAGCATCGAAAGGGTTCCGTGTGACCAATCTATTTATGGTGTTCGATTCGAAAGTCCCCTAATGAAGATAAATGGCTTCGATATTACCCAACAATTACCACCAGATCCCATGCACGACTTAAAAGAAGGAATTATGCCGAGTATTTTAAAGCGCATTTTGAACTATATGTTTATTCACACAAACTTGAATATCGAAAAACTGAATAATATTTTAAAAAACTTCCGATATGGTAAAACCGAGAGTAGTAGGCCAGAAATCCAAATTCGTTCGGCAATAGCGGGTGACGGGAGCTTAAAAGGTTCTGCTAGTGAGATTTATTGTCTATTTCGACTGCTACCTTTTCTTTGTTTCGAATTCTTACCAGAAGAAAATGATTTGCATTGGGATGTATATCTTAAAATTAGGGAGATTGTAGATTTTATATACGCGACACATTTACACATCTCTTTCATACCGAAACTTCAAAATCTAATCGAAAGTTTTTTAGGTTCAGTCTCTCGCGTTTTAGGAAGTGAAATTATGACGCCCAAGTTTCATTATTTAATTCACTATGCGAAAGCGTATCTCATGTACGGACCACTAAAAATAATTTCGTGCATACGATTCGAGAGTAAACACAGTTATTTAAAAAAAATTGCAAAATCTTCAAATAACTGCGTAAATATTACGAAAATGTTGGCCAGTCGACACCAGTATTTACAGTGTTACAACACGTTAGACGAACAAACATTTGGTTTGCAAAATACGAATGCTGGAAATTTTTTATTTAAAAGTGACTTACCACCCCCTTTAAAACAAATTATGAATGACGAATTTCCAGAAAAAATCTATTCATTTACAAAGGCTACTTTTGAAAATGTGCATTATTCGACGGAATGTATGATAGTCTACGAAACTGAACGAAACACTATTAAAGCTTTCATGAAAATTATTTCATTTTCTACCTAAATATGTCGCTAATACTGGCTGGAACGATATACGTGGTTGAAGGTTTTTCTAAACATTTACACGCCTATGAAGTTATAGAAGAACCCCAAAATTTGGTAATTATAAAAGCCGGAAGTGAAAGTCAATACGAATTGTTGGATATATATCGTATTGAGCAAAAGTTTTATATCGCGTGAAGATCTAAGCCCGTCAGTTTTGAGAACTAATCTGAATGTATATTTTGTAAAATTGTAAACACCACTTCAAAATTTACATAAATAGACTAATTCGTTACCTATATAAAGACACATTTGAAATCGAATCTTCAAAGGATTTTTAATATTTCGTAATAAAACGGTACTCTTCCTAAATGCCCTTACCTTTTCGTTAAAATAAAATTATCGTACCACGTGCCAAAAACTATTTATTCCATAAAACAATTATAAAACGCTTTAAAATTAGAGCTAAATTTAATTTTTGCCGTTATATTGAACGACCGATTACTATTATTATATATCTTATGTTTGTTATATTTATGAGGAAACAAAACTTTTAACCATCAACTCGCAATCGAATTGAGTCTGTTAAAAAGTTTGACATATATAGAAAATAAATATTAAAAGTTATTCTTGTTTACATGTCTTCAAAAAAATTAGTTTCCACCATTTTTCCTATAAAGTGGAAAATTATCGAACGTTGTGGAACTTCTGACTGAATTATCGAAAATAGAGCACGATATTGTACGCAGTTGAAATTATCGTATGGCCTAAAAATGGGAAACGAATTATCGACGTGTACTACGTCTGGCAACGGTGGAACTAATTGAAAGATAGAACTGGACAAAAAATGTTGGTCGCGCTTGTGAGTATAAAATTCCGAGAGAAACGTTCGAGACGAATCCAGAGTAAACTTATCGCGAAAACGTATTCATGTTTCACGATGGGCGACGATGGCGCCACTCATGGTGGAAAAAACTACCGCAATTTAGTTGTCACGTTAAGTAAAATTATCAAGTAATCTGAAAATGCATTTAAATTTCATATTAGTTTTTCTACCGAAATATATATTTTTTTAATTATCGCTACTAATTTTGACTATCGAATATATTTAATGTAGTTTTTATTATCCCAATCAGTGGCGTCGACAAGGGAGCGGTTTCCTTGGGCCTACCTTTGACTGTATTTAAGTTTCACCCCCCCCCCCTCTTAACATTCACATACTTAGACACCACTTCAGGGGCGTAGGAACGTTTGAGATGTTGGAGGGGGCAAAGAGAAACCAAAAGGGGTCTGGAGAATTGTTTTGAATTTTTAATCGAGTGTAGCTTCTCCGAATGCATGTGTACCTTTTATTACTATGTAAATTGGCGGGAAAAGACTGAAATTTAAACACAGTTGAGGTTCTATAAGCTTTTTATGCTTTAAAAATGAGAATTTGAGACTTGTGAAGATTTCTACTGACCAAAAAGTTGGAGGGGGCAATAACATTAGTTGCCCCTCCCAGCAAAAGTCTAGGGAGGGGCATTGCCCCCTTTTCCCCCCTGGTTCCTACGCCCCTGCACCACTTCAAAATTGGTGAATTTCTGTGGACACCACTGATCCCAATAAATAAAAGTTGCCCCAAGTCAACGGGGTCTCGATCGAGGAACGGTTTGAAAGAAATTTTGGATTGCTTCAAAAATTCGTCTGCTACTGACGTCACCAAATTGAAATCCCATTGATTTTCAATATTATCTCATCTCAGTGACGTCACGATTTCCGTTAGCGACGAAGTTACCAACCACAGGCCTTAAGCAACCATAGCGTTTCGAGGCAATCTTTTATTGTCTAAAATTTATTAACATTGGCCCCAAGGCAAATTATACTTTGGAGATCAGACACCATTTACATTGTGCAATTAGTCGATTTTTGTTTTATTTCCCAAAAGAGGCATAACATTTAAATGTTTGGAAGTAGATAAAAATTTAAGACTATGGTCAGTAATGGGAAAAATTCGACTAATGTAACTGGGCTTTTCACGGTTCTGGCTGATTACGTTTTAAAATATGTTTTTACAATATTTTACATATACAAAGGCTACGTTCAAAGAAACTCAACAGTAAGAAATCCGTTGAGTTATCGTTGAGTTCTTCTGACAACGTTGTTGAACGCTTTTCGTTTTCCGTTGACTTTTTAACTTAATCGCGTCTGCTACCTTTCACTGTCGAATGACGTCACGCAACCGATGTTCAACGGAAAAAAACCTACTCTTCCGCCCTCTGACTTCGTTGAACAACGTAATTTAGAAACCGGAAGTGAATAAATGTATACAGTAAAATCAACGATCAGCGCTAAGTCCGCTGAGTCTCGCTGAACGTCGCAAAAACAAAATTGGGAAAAGTGTCATAATTCGCGACCAGGCAAAAGATGAGCGAGAAAGAGGGAATTTCAAACTGACACTTGTGAGACATACTGTTTCGAACGATTATCTGAATAATTCAACCGGTTTTTACACACAATCCAAAGGATTTGTGTGTATTAGTCTCACGTACAGTGTAGCCGTTGCCGATGCCGCCGATGCCGCCGTGTCACGCATACCTCTTCAACGGTTAGGGCTAGAAGAGTCAATGATATCTCGTTCGAATGTACAAACATCGCCATTGATAGCCTTTCATAAAGTTTTCAAATCGGAGTCCAAGAAGTTGGGCATTTGCCCAATTTACTATTTTCGGTGATTTCCTTTATGTGGTAGATATTTTCTTTAAAATTAAGTCCGATAACGTTAAAAAAATATTATTGGGTAGGTAAGGATTCAGTTGAACTACAACTTCGGTTATATCAGTAAATATTAAATTTAAGTATAGTTTTCGGGGTTATTTACCGGACCCCAATGTTCGTGGTTTTATATTTCCGCCTGAAAGTTGACATAACGTTCCTTAATTTAATTCCGATTTTCATGAAAGTTATATTTTTGAATAGCTGTGGTTTACACTTAACCTAGAATTGCAAATACGTTCCTTAAATTTAATTCTAAGTAAGGTTTTTTGGGTAGCGTATACGGACCCCCGCAATTTCCCACATTATAAATCCGCGTGTTTATAGAGGTCTACGCGCCCGTTTCCCTCTGGCGTTTTACAAGGCCGTTCAGAGTGGGCCGCACTTTGAGCAGAAGTAACAATTAAGTATGACACTGATCGGCCTAGTCTTCGGCGTATGACCAGAAGTAACAAATAAGTGTGATCAAAAGTAACTAATAAATGTGATCAGAAGTAACTAATAAGTTACTAGAAAAAATAAGTGTGATCAGAAGTAACTAATAAGTTACTAGAAGAAATAAGTGTGACACTCAACGGCGGACTAGTAGTAACAAATAAGTGTGATCAGAAGTAAAAAATAAAAGTGACACTGATCGAAGATATTTTCGATGCTTTCAAAGTATGACTAGAAGTAACAAATAAGTGTAAATATGTTTATATGTGTGACCGTGGATATATTTTGGTTGCGATACCGGCGTTGCAGGTTGCTGTGAATAGCTCAAACAAACTTAACACATTAGAAGGATTGTGTGTATTCCGACCGTCGTACGTCTTGTTACTTCTCATATCAGATACATTTCCGATAAACCACCTGATTTCTCTGGTTACCTATACCCTTTTTTTATCTGACCTACGGCTATCTGATTTTTTTTATCTGGTGCCGGTAATAATATAACCGATGAAGTTCGAACAAACGCACCTACGCCCAATGACTACGATACGAAACATTGCTTACGCGTAGGCGGCGCGCACTGCAGCCCGGTACGGTATCGTTCAATATCTCATATCGGAGATCACATGGCGATTTTGGCGCGTCTTAGGATGTTCGCGTCCGCTGCTTATAAATTCAACGAATTTCATCAATAATTACTATAATATTGCTTTTAATTTCTTTTAATTAGATTTTTTTAAGGACGATATTTAACTACTTTGAGCTTATAATTTTTAGACTTTTAAATAGTTTACACATCAGATAATTAACAGTTCAAAACACTTCAAAACATTAGTACTTAATATTATATTGTGTTGTGTCACGTGTTATGTGTAATGAGTTATATAAATTATATGAATATGAGTTATGAGTTATGTGAGTTACATGAGTTATATAACTCATTACTCATGAGTTACATGAGTTATAACTCTATTTATGAGTTACATGAGTTATATAACTCATATTATTCATGAGGTACATGAGTTATGAATAATATGACTAATATAAGTAACATGCGTAATATCAGTTATTTGAATTACTTGAGTTAAGAGTTAAATGAGTTATATGAATTATGAGTTATGTGGGTTATATGCGTTTTGAGATATAATTAAGTGAATAACGTTTTAAATTAATTATGTTTTATATTAGTTATATGAATTATAAGTTATGAATTATGATTTTTATGAGTTATGGTTTATGACTTTGGAATTATGATTTATATGAGTTATGAATTATGATTTATATGAGTTATGAATTATGTTTTATATGAGTTATGAATTATGTTTTATATGAGTTATGAATTATGATTTATATGAGTTATGAATTATGTTTTATATGAGTTATGAATTATGATTTATATGATTTATAATTTTATATGAATTGTGAAATTTATGAACTTTAACAATATTAATAATCTTCTGTAAATATACACTCTTTTTAGAAACGTTTACTGTGCACCGCCATTATCGTACAAACAACCGACGAGCAAGCGCTCTACCACAGCAATTTCATTCTCCCAAAACCGGTTTTTTCATCACCCTCCCCGTAGACTGTAATGGCGTTTTCCATTGGAGTCCTCTGAGCGCTCCTGGAGCGCTCCTAAATATAAAACGTGTTCCATTGGGACAAAAAGGGCAACTCCAAAAAGGAGGCACGTCTTCCATTGGCACTGTTGCTCCCTCGCGGATTGATCCGAGCTGCCCCAACTCGAGGGACGGGGCAACCCAAAAAGAGCAATTTTTAAGCAAAGTGACTCCGAGAAAAATTCGTATTCCATTGGGAGGGCTGGAAGTCTAGTCCTCCGAGCACCTAGCGGAGTTTTCCGTGGTAGAGCGATGACGTAGAAGGCAAATCCGGATCACGCTCGGAGCAGTCCCAATGGAAAACGCCATAAGGTAATGTCTATAGATGTCACGACAATCGTCAATCAGTCCAATTTGAAAATTGCGCGCTTTTCCTCACTATAATAATGCCGGGAAAATACTGTTCTATTTATGATGAATTAAAATATAAATTTCAGTTTTTAATGGAGGAATATTATATTTAAAATTGTATTAGCTTACCTAAATAGCGACAAATATGATCATCAATAGTTTAACTTAGAAGTTAGCGCTTTTGATATTATTCTACCGCTAAAACTTTTAAATAGTCACGGCAGTAAATCACCGTGGCCGTGAGCGCTAAAGCGTTCGGCTCGGTGGTGGAGGCGTAGAACTTCATGTGTTCGAGTCCCTTCCGGGCATGGCAATTATTTTCCTCGTCTAGGCTTTTGGTTGGAATTGTTGAGAACTGGTAATACGTGTGATAGGTTTTTTTAATGAACCTTGAAATTATGGACACGAACCAGCCATCAATCCATCATCCAGCCAGCCAGTTAGCCAGCGAGCCATTATTGGCAACGCTAAAACTTTTGATCTCAAAAATAAAAACACGGTGTATATATAAACCATTTTAGGGCAAAACAAATTATGGTGCATTTTTAAACTGTTTAGGGTGTATTATTTGAAAAATCTCATTTTATACCATTTACGGTCTTAACCCATACCCTTTTCCGTACTTTACATTTTTTAACACCCTTATCAAACCATTTTTAGACCGGTTTTTTTTACTGTGTAGTTTCCTATTTTACTGCCAGCTTTCATTTAAACCTCGTCACTCTAGTGTGTTTAAGCGTCCGGTTCTCGTAACAGTAACAGCTGTTTTTTTCATTTTAATTTATTAATAATATTAGCGAATGATGTCACGTACAATTTCAGGAGGAATTGTAACCCTTCAGGTTCACTTTCCCCCGCATACTTAATTTTTTTTTATTTTTCTGTGTGTTATTTACTTTGTTATTACATTTTCCCCCGCACTCTGACTACCGATTTTCAAAACCCCCCGAGTCCGACCAATTTGGTCTTGAACATATTGTTTTGTATTAATTTAATCAATTTTAATGGATATTCTTAACCCCTCGTAACGTACCATATACTTATAATTTTAAGATCTAATACATAAAAATTACCCAAGCGAGTTAGAAATAATTAAGATTAACGTAAACTTAAGAACTTAAATAATTTATGACTGGTACATAGGAATCCCGTATATTTTACATAGCTCATAGGAACTGGTCTAACCTACCCTTGAATATAAAAATTAAATTAATCAATTAAACCGTTCTCTTAAAATAAATAAAAAACTAAATTCCTGCCTTCAGCAATACTAAAATTAGAGCCCTCGCATTATAGAGCTAATTGGCGTATTTCCCCTCGTCGTATTACCGTGGTGCAATACCTTCCGAGCCATCCCAGCCCAGGTTTTCCCTAAAACTTTCCGAACTAGACCAATAGTGTCCCCTCAGCTAACAGCGATCCCATGTAAAACTTATCATGTTCGCGAGCCTCTGGCCCACTACCAGGTAGTGATAACTCAAGAAAAAGCGCTCGTTTTCCAAGGCCGTCGCCAGAGGGTCAAGAGGGCGCCCGGACGTTTCAGCTTGGAGACAGAAAATCGGGAACCTCGAGACTCTTTGGCATTCCCCCCCCCCCCCGCAATCCAAAGCGACCATTCTTAAATCGGACAACGTCACCACCGCATGACTAGACACGAGTCTTAAATACACCAATGACCTAAGTAAAATGGGAGGTCACCAGTTGATTTTTGTTTCAACCCCGCCCCCCAATAATCGGAACAAAACCAGGAGACGGAGCTCCAAAAAGACAGAAGATTGGATTCTCGACAAGACAGCGATCACTCCTGGATCCTAGATGAAATTCCGGAGCCCAAGTCCGGAATGACCGTCCGCTAAATCCATGCGCGGTCGCCCATCAGACCCTACAATACCCCAAAATCAACCACTGATGGAACTGAATCTCCGAATAGTCAACCAGAGCCGTTTCATGAGTCCCCTCGAACGAATTAATTCGCCGATGATCACCGATCTTCCGATGATTCCGAGAGTCAGCATCCGACGATATGAGATCCGATCCCTCGCCTAACCAGAAGTTCTAGATCGAAACCCGAAGTACCTACGCCGCTTGTAAGAAGTTCGTCGTCGTCATCCGGACTCCCGTACCGTAATCGAGACGAACGGACAGTTTGGAACTGTCATCGCGAAACAAGAAATCCCCAATCGAGCCCCTTCAAGAAAACGCGTGTGCGTGTGTCTTGCGTAATCCGGAAGTCATAACCCAGAAGTTTAGCCTGGAATCCCGTAAACGAAGAGCAGCCACGAAGAAAATCTAGTGATAAGTACCAAATTTCATTCCCCCCCCCCCCGTAGAATACCCAGGGTCAAGTCTGAAATAACTGTTTAAACGTAGAGAGAAAATGTCTAAGAAAGGTGCAGTCCCTCGCTATTGTCCAAGGAAAGGTTAAAATAGACCCCCCGAGTTCGAGAGCTCGTATCCACTTTGTATCGTTGTACTGTTAAGAATAGATTTTGCCGTTCGTGTTTTTCCCCTCGCTGTAGTATTTTTGTCAAGTTTTGGAGTTTTTAGAATTAATTGTAGTCAGCCATAATTGTAGTGTTTTATTTTAATTGTAGTTATTAGAGTTTAGTGTACATTGTTTATTTTATTTCCCCCCGCTGATCCTATTGAGAATCGTAAGAAAAACTTTTAATTAACCAGTTAGTCAGAGTGTTTCAATTTTATACCTATTGTGCATGTTATCCCCCGCTTAAAAGTAAAAATAACAACTAGTAATAGTGATGGCCTAACTATCCTACTAATCAAAAGAACCATAATATCTGTTTTCCCCCCAAATTTTATTATTGTGTATACACAGTAAAAAAAAACGGTTTGATTATAAACCCTTTAGGGGTATTTCGGTTTTGTCAGAAATTCACTCCCTAAACGGTTTTAATAGAAACCATAGTTAGCGAATGGTTCAAATACACACCGCACAGTAAACCGTCTAAGGTTTAATACAACACCCTATAAGGAGTAGTTTTACACCGTTTAGGGCCGGTTAATGGTATAAACACCAGTCGTCTAAGGTGCAATTCAACACCCTATAAGTAGTAGTTTTACACCGTTTATGGTCAGTTAATGGTACAAACACCAGTCGTCTAAGGTGTAATTCAACACCCCATAATTAGTAGTTTTACACCGTTTAGGGCCGGTTAATGGTACAAAGACCAGTCGTCTAAGGTGTAATTCAACACCCTATAAGGAGTAGTTTTACACCGTTTTTGGTCGGTTAATGGTACAAATACCAGTCGTCTAAGGTGTAATTCAACACCCCATAATTAGTAGTTTTACACCGTTTAGGGCCGGTTAATGGTATAAACACCAGTCGTCTAAGGTGTAATTCAACACCCTATAAGGAGTAGTTTAACACCGTTTAGGTTCGGTTAATGGTACAAAGACCAGTCGTCTAAGGTGTAATTCAACACCCCATAATTAGTAGTTTTACACCGTTTAGGTTCGGTTAATGGTACAAAGACCAGTCGTCTAAGGTGTAATTCAATACCCTATAAGGACTAGTTTAACACCGTTTAGGGTCGGTTAATGGTACAAAGACCAGTCGTCTAAGGTGTAATTCAACACCCTATAAGGAGTAGTTTTACACCATTTAGGGTCGGTTAATGGTACAAATACCAGTCATCTATGGTGTCATTCTACACCATATAAGGAGTAGTTTTACACCGTTTAGGGCCGGTTAATGGTACAAACACCAGTCGTCTAAGGTGTAATTCAACACCCTATAAGGAGTAGGTTTACACCGTTAGGGTCGGTTAATGGTACAAAGACCAGTCGTCTAAGGTGTAATTCAACACCCCATAATTAGTAGTTTTACACCGTTTAGGGTCAGTTAATGGTACAAAGACCAGTCGTCTAAGGTGTAATTCAATACCCTATAAGGACTAGTTTAACACCGTTTAGGGTCGGTTAATGGTATGTTATTTTTCGAAATAGTTCTGGTAAAGGGTCTAAAGTTTGAATTTCAGTGTAAAGAAACCAATTAAAAATACTTATTCAAAAAGTGAGTCAAAATACAAATATTAAAACATTTATTTCTGCAATTCAGTGGTAATTTTTTTTACCTTTACTGCACATTTAGTATGCTTTAATCCCAAAAAACAAGACTCAATTAGGCTTAACGTTTTAAACAAAACCGCGGAATATTCTATATTAAATATCCAGTATGCAGCGATCAAGCTGCTCATGGCCATTTGGAAGGTTGACGCTTCGGTCACTTTAACTTGATCGACAAATACCTCATAGTGGTCACAAAAAAATTTCGGGCTACTATACACGATTACAGGCATTTTAGATACTCTCGAAAGGTCGGTCTTTGCGTAAAAAAACCTCTCGTGGTTTTCGTTAAAAAGGGCAGGCAATAATAATAGCGAAAACCAATCCTTGGCACCTAAAAACGTTTAAAATTAGAATTTATAGTATTAAGTGGTTTAATGTTGGCAGCTACCTTGCCATATTTCTGGACTAAGATTTTTTAGTTCGTCTAATATTTTCGCTTTTAAGGTGGTTACGTTTTTTTTCGCCAATGACCAGATTTTAGCCGAGCATTTTCGCAATGACTCTTCTAGTTGTACTTCAATTTTTACTTTTGTAATTCTTTCAAATTCAAGAAACATCTATTGGAAATAAATATTTAATTATATAATATTATGAAGTGTCAAGGTAAATTTTCTACTTGTCTTGCATCTGAAAGAGCTGGATACTCTTTCAACACCACTGTTAAGCTTTGATCTTTTATAATTTTTCTCCTGTCAGCTATCGTCTTATCCATTTTAGTGTCTATTAGTACCCAATCTATCTCGTAGCTTTTCATCTCCACGACCATCTGTGATTTGTGCATCTGAATACTTTCTTCATCTTCAAATTCTTCATCAAACACTACAGGCTATACAGGAATGGTTAGTTAGATGATTGCCGAACCAAGAGTTTTAATAGCAAAAAATACCTCAACTCTCACAACATTAACAATAGATATGTTCTCAACTGCAGTTGCAGATGGATCTTTGTAGGAATCTTTCCCAAATTTCTTTTTGTGCGCTGCTACGACAGCTATTTTACCCAAAGGTTTTCGAAAATTTTTAAACTTGGTAACCAATTTATGGTGCCAGATTTCCTAATAGAAAATTAAATTATTATTATTTTTCTTCAAATCCGTATCGGAGCAATTTCAAAAACCTTGAATAAAAACTACACATTTGAATTATACACCCTAGAAGCAAAATAAAAATAAGTTATTGGTCAAAATGAACTTTGAAAACAGTTATCGTTCCACTACTTTTCAGAGAATACCTCAAAACTTACTTTTGGAGTTACAATTTCACTAAATAAACTACTGCTTTATAAATTAGGGCTTTAAGTGAACCCTTGAATGAGAGTGAAAAATTATACACCCTAGAAGCAAAATAATAATAAGTTATTGGTCAAAATGAACTTTGAAAACAGTTATCGTTCCACTACATTTCAGAGAATACCTCAAAACTTACTTTTGGAGTTACAATTTCACTAAATAAACTACTGCTTTATAAATTAGGGCTTTAAGTGAACCCTTGAATGAGAGTGAAAATTATACACCCTAGAAGCAAAATAATAATAAGTTATTGGTCAAAATGAACTTTGAAAACAGTTATCGTTCCACTACTTTTCAGAGAATACCTCAAAACTTACTTTTGGAGTTACAATTTCACTAAATAAACTACTGCTTTATAAATTAGGGCTTTAAGTGAACCCTTGAATGAGAGTAAAAAAGTATACACCCTAGAAGCAAAATAATAATAAGTTATTGGTTAAAATGAACTTTGAAAACAGTTATCGTTCCACTACTTTTCAGAGAATATCTCAAAACTTACTTTTGGAGTTACAATTTCACTAAATAAACTACTGCTTTATAAATTAGGGCTTTAAGTGAACCCTTGAATGAGAGTGAAAAATTATACACCCTAGAAGCGAAATAATAATAAGTTGTTGGTCAAAATGAACTTTGAAAACAGTTATCGTTCCACTTCTTTTCAGAGAATACCTCAAAACTTACTTTTGGAGTTACAATTTCACTAAATAAACTACTGCTTTATAAATTAGGGCTTTAAGTGAACCCTTGAATTAGAGTGAAAAATTATACACCCTAGAAGCAAAATAATAATAAGTTGTTGGTCAAAATGAGTTTTGAAAACAGTTATCGTTCCACTACTTTTCAGAGAATACCTCAAATCTTACTTTTGGAGTTACAATTTCACTAAATAAACTACTGCTTTATAAATTAGGGCTTTAAGTGAACCCTTGAATGAGAGTGAAAAATTATACACCCTAGAAGCAAAATAATAATAAGTTGTTGGTCAAAATTAACTTTGAAAACAGTTATCGTTTCACTACTTTTCAGAGAATACCTCAAAATTTACTTTTGGAGTTACAATTTCACTAAATAAACTACTACTTTATAAATTAGGGCTTTAAGTGAACCCTTGAATGAGAGTGAAAAATTATACACCCTAGAAGCAAAATAATAATAAGCTGTTGGTCAAAATGAACTTTGAAAACAGTTATCGTTCCACTACTTTTCAGAGAATACCTCAAAACTTACTTTTGGAGTTACAATTTCACTAAATAAACTACTGCTTTATAAATTAGGGCTTTAAGTGAACCCTTGAATGAGAGTGAAAAATTATACACCCTAGAAGCAAAATAATAATAAGTTGTTGGTCAAAATGAACTTTGAAAACAGTTATCGTTCCACTACTTTTCAGAGAATACCTCAAAACTTACTTTTGGAGTTACAATTTCACTAAATAAACTACTGCTTTATAAATTAGGGCTTTAAGTGAACCCTTGAATGAGAGTGAAAAATTATACACCCTAGAAGCAAAATAATAATAAGTTGTTGGTCAAAATGAACTTTGAAAACAGTTATCGTTCCACTACTTTTCAGAGAATACCTCAAAACTTACTTTTGGAGTTACAATTTCACTAAATAAACTACTGCTTTATAAATTAGGGCTTTAAGTGAACCCTTGAATGAGAGTGAAAAATTATACACCCTAGAAGCAAAATAATAATAAGTTGTTGGTCAAAATGAACTTTGAAAACAGTTATCGTTCCACTACTTTTCAGAGAATACCTCAAAACTTACTTTTGGAGTTACAATTTCACTAAATAAACTACTGCTTTATAAATTAGGGCTTTAAGTGAACCCTTGAATGAGAGTGAAAAATTATACACCCTAGAAGCAAAATAATAATAAGTTGTTGGTCAAAATGAACTTTGAAAACAGTTATCGTTCCACTACTTTTCAGAGAATACCTCAAAACTTACTTTTGGAGTTACAATTTCACTAAATAAACTACTGCTTTATAAATTAGGGCTTTAAGTGAACCCTTGAATTAGAGTGAAAAATTATACACCCTAGAAGCAAAATAATAATAAGTTGTTGGTCAAAATGAACTTTGAAAACAGTTATCGTTCCACTACTTTTCAGAGAATACCTCAAAATTTACTTTTGGAGTTACAATTTCACTAAATAAACTACTACTTTATAAATTAGGGCTTTAAGTGAACCCTTGAATGAGAGTGAAAAATTATACACCCTAGAAGCAAAATAATAATAAGTTGTTGGTCAAAATGAACTTTGAAAACAGTTATCGTTCCACTACTTTTCAGAGAATACCTCAAAACTTACTTTTGGAGTTACAATTTCACTAAATAAACTACTGATTTATAAATTAGGGCTTTAAGTGAACCCTTGAATGAGAGTGAAAAATTATACACCCTAGAAGCAAAATAATAATAAGTTGTTGGTCAAAATGAACTTTGAAAACAGTTATCGTTCCACTACTTTTCAGAGAATACCTCAAAACTTACTTTTGGAGTTACAATTTCACTAAATAAACTACTGCTTTATAAATTAGGGCTTTAAGTGAACCCTTGAATGAGAGTGAAAAATTATACACCCTAGAAGCAAAATAATAATAAGTTGTTGGTCAAAATGAACTTTGAAAACAGTTATCGTTCCACTACTTTTCAGAGAATACCTCAAAACTTACTTTTGGAGTTACAATTTCACTAAATAAACTACTGCTTTATAAATTAGGGCTTTAAGTGAACCCTTAAATGAGATTGAAATATTTGTGTTTTATGGGTACTGATCAAGTGATTATCTTTCCCATAGACCATGAGAGATGTCATACTAATTTTTATCTTTGAGGCACCAATTTCAAAATTTTATTAAACGGTAAAGCTCTTAATAATTGACAATAGTTCACAATGATTAAAATAATAATTGATACTATATAATTAATTTACTGGGAATTTTGGGCATAAATTTCTAAAAGTGAAATAAAATTAATTTAAAAAGATAATGGTTATTTTAATATTTTAATAAACAATGTACACATTATTAAAAGCAGCTCAACCAAATAAAACATTAACTTTAATAAAAATGTTTAGTAATAATAGTTAGTACTATGTGATAGCTAACATTAAATATGTAAAAACTAATCGATCCAGAATGATTAATTATTATATAAGAAAGTTGTATAATTTAGCTATTACCGTATACCTACAGGGGTGCCAAGGCTTAAGTATTTAAATGTTGATTACAATTAATTTACCCAAGATTATTGTTATTTTATTTTTTTTAAATAATTCTTTATGTATAATTAAATGCACCACAACCAAATTTATCTACAAATAATACGTTTATTAACACTGAGAAGAATTAAAACTTTTAAGGCGGTACTGACCAAAAATTTTATTTTCAAATTTTGTAACGGGGTTGCTCATGAACTTCCCAGCCGATTAGTAAAGCCGTCATGTCAAAAATGTTTCGATAAAGCATAGGCTTCGGTAGCATTTTACCTACTGTCGAGTAAACCATGGAATGTATTGGGATTATGAAGTGTTTTATATTTTAAGTTGACAGTAATAACAAACCCGTTAAGCTATCGCTAGCCTCCCTAATACTGAATTTTGGGCATGAAAATCGCTTAAAATTTAAAAGTGAAAAAAAAAGCTTACGTTTTTGATAGCCTTAATAGTGCTTTCAAAGTCTATGGAGAAGCATGTTGGCCCCTTATAAAGATTCCACTATCGTGGAATCTTAATTATTGTTTGTTTTGTTACAAAACACATGTAACTTAATCAAATCTTTCCTACTTTTTTGGTAATTTTTAAAACTTTATTCCTTTATAAGTTACCAAATTCAACGATAAAAAAAATTCATTCTGAGCTTTATTTAAAAAATTAGGCTAGGAAAAGCCTACGTGGAACAAAAATTTATTTTTATGGTGATAGCTTGTACGATGCAACTTAGACCATAGTAAAGCGAAGGACGGACACTGTGGCAAAATTAAGCAGTAGATTAATTAAAAAGTATCGTAAGACAGAACCAACGACTAAAGAAGAGGTGAGAGGTAAATAGCTCAGACTAAATTGAGGAAGAAGCCTGGAATATGACTAAATAAACCAATGTGAGAGTTAGATTTGACTTTTTTTAACAACTAACCGTAGCCTGCTTCGTAAAATCCACTAGTGCTCGTGGTAAAAATTATTGTCGCTATCGATACGGCACTAATTTCAATCTCTCGTGTCCACAAGTCAGCTACTAAACGTGCTTATTCAAACATCCTTTCATATGGCTTTTCGACTTTTTACGCCGCAATGCAAGATCCAGGTGTGGAGGTTACGCTCAACTCAGCCAACTGCTACCCTCGTTTTGATGTTGACCTATGATGCCGCTACAAAGTATTACAAAGTAGCCGACGCTTAAGTTCCACTACACCAACATGCAACCGTTTGATAGCAAATAATGAAACATTTTTTGGTTACCCATCGATCTTCTGTTGCTTTATCCCAAACTAAACAAGATTCTTCCATTGTTCCAACGCTAGTTTTCAGCTTCCCCTTAACGGTCGACATACGTGATAGGAGTCGATAAGCTCAAGGCGTGTTCATTACTGTTGACAATAGCGAAGAGGCCTAGATCCTTAACTTTTGATACTAATGTATAAGTGAATTAGCGTATCAAAGGGTTTCCTTTATCTATAGACCTAATTAGTCCCCACGGTCGTATTCTATGATAGTTAAATTTTGTTTAAAAGCTTGTCTTAAAGCGCCTTCACCATGTTGAATCAAAACTCCCCTAACTCTAGGCTGTATTCTTACACAAGTTTTCTTTAGTATTTGCATGTAGCCTGCGCTCAGAATTAGCCCTCACCCGCAAGTACGTTAGATGATGTATTTTGCATTTTTGGACTTCGTATCATGAATTTATTCAATTTTCCCTTTTGAATTTCTTTCGTCACCAAAAATTTCTGCTCGTGATCAGAGAGCTAAGCTTAGGAAACTCGCTGCTCGCCGTGATATGACGAGTAAGCGGGATATCTTCTTTACCATTTTGTCTGCAGCCGTTCCAAGTCCCACACCAATACCTATTCCTTTTTCGCATTTCCGCATCTCATGATTCACCCTTTCAGTTCAAACGCTTATTCGTAAAATGGAACATCATACCCGATTACCCGGCCTAGTAAAGTCTACACACAACCAGATAATGCGGCAGGATTTCATCAACAACGAGCAGCGATGGGCGCGCTCGTATCTTTGGATACTTTTAGGATACGAGATGATACTTTATCCGATAAAAATAAAAATATACGATTTTGATATGATCTTCTACATTTCAAAATGATCGCGATAGAATTTTGAAGAAAACAACTCGGCAGCGAACTATATTTGAAAAGATACTTCTCTTACCTAGCCTAGCGAAATAAAGAGCGGAATAGAGCTAGTGCTTCCATTTGTTGTATTAGAAATTACCCGATAGATTTTTTCTGGTTTCTCTTAATTTTGTTTGTATTTGAGAGGAAATATTTTAACGCCATCTAGATATGCCGATATACAATTATTTGAGCGGCGAACGCTCTCACGTGATACTGAAATATAGCCAAACCCGAAACACTGTTAAGTGATAGTAGAAGGGAGAGGAGCGGTCAACGGTCGCACAGTTTTTTGCTGGTTTTTTTAACGGGGGGAGGGGGGATCATTCGCTCTATCCCTAGGCACAAATAGGCAGACAGAGAAGGGAAAGCAAAGACTGATTCTAGCCAGCGTTGCCAACCTGATCCAATAGAATTATCGTACCAACACCTGAAAATTATCGTATTTCAGTCCTATTTATCGTACCGTTCGTAGGCTTCAAAAATATCTAGAGGTCTGATTAGCGAGTAGAAAAGGGGGGCGAAATTAAAAAGGGGAACGGTTTTTACACACAATCCTAAGGATTTGTGTGTATTAGTCTCACGTACAGTGTAGCCGTTGCCGCCGAAGCCGCCGTGTCGCGCATATCCCTTCAACGTTTAGGGCTAGAAGAGTCAATGATATCTCGTTCGAATGTACATACATTACCATTCATAAAGTTTTCAAATTGGAGCCCAAAAAGTTGGGCATTTACCCAATTTACCGTTTTCGGTGATTTCGCTTTATGTGGTAGATATTTTCTTTAAAATTAAGTCCGATAACGTTAAAAAAATATTATTGGATAGGTTAGGATTCAGTTGAACTACAACTTCGGTTATATCAGTAAATATTAAATTTAAGTATAGTTTTCGGGGTTATTAACTGGACCCCAATGTTCGTGGTTTTATATTTCCGCCTGAAAGTCGACATAACGTTCCTTAATTTAAGTCCGACTTTCATGAAAGTTATATTTTTGAATAGCCGTGGTTTACATATAGCCTAGAAATGCAATTTCGTTGCTTAATTTTAATTCTTAGTAAGGTATTTTGTACCGCGAATAAGTACCCCCATCAACTCCAACATTGGAAATACGTGTGGTTATAGATAATTTAAGCGAATTTCTCTCTGGCATTTTCCAAGGCCGTTCTAATATGACTGGGTTTCCTACAAGAGTACCCTAACCGCCTATCACAAAGCTATTCGTGATGCCAAGAGGGCATCATGGAGAAGTTTTTGCGAGAATATATCCGATATTCCCAGCACTGCCAAACTAATGAAAATTATGGAACATGATAATACTAAACATCTCGACACCATTAGGTTGAAGGATGGAAGTTTTTCGACATCTGGCAAGGAAACTCTAACACATATGTTGGAGACGCACTTTCCAGACTCTAGGGTCACAGACAGTTGTGGCACTGATAGTCTCCCTCTTAGGATACAACGTACCAAAAGGGAAGACTGGGCTGTGGCAAAACAGATTGTCACACACTCCAGGCTTATGTGGGCGATAAATTCCTTTAAGCCTTATAAGTCCCCAGGTCCGGATGGGATCTTTCCCATTTTGCTGCAGGAGGGCAGCGATACCCTCTGCCCACTGCTCTGCAGAATCTACAGGGCTTGTATTGCCTTAGGGCATATTCCAAGCTCCTCGAAGCTCTCTAGGGCCATTTTTATCCCCAAGCCCGGTAAGTCAAACTACCTTGAGGCTAAGGCATTTCGGCCAATTAGTCTCACTTCTTTTCTCCTGAAAATTTTGGAGAAACTGGTAGACTGTTATATTAGGGAAGAGGTTATTTCCCAAACGCCTCTCTCTACTGCTCAGTATGCATATCAAAAGGGCAAATCTACTGAGACCGCCTTGCATGGCATTAGAAATTGCCTTGAGAGAGCAATTGAGTTTAAAGAAATCGCTCTTGCGGTTTTTCTTGACATTGAGGGGGCCTTTGACAAGGTCTCAAGTGCAGTCTTGATGAAGGCTTCCAAGAGGTTTGGTATCAATGACACACTTTGATCAAATCTATGCTGACGAACCGAAGGGTGAACTCCCTCCTGCTTGGCGATACCCTGATGGTCTCCACTAGCCGTGGGTGCCCACAGGGGGGGGGGGGTGTTCTCTCTCCCCTGTTGTGGTGCCTCGTGGTGTATGAACTACTGAGGACGCTGAACAGAGGGGGGTGCCGCTGTTTTGGTTACGCCGACGATATTGCTATCATTGTCACAGGGAAATTCCCAACGACAGTTAAGGATGCTATGAGGAGAGCTCTTGCATCAGTAGAAAACTTGTGCAATGAAGTGAACCTCACGGTCAATCCCAGTAAGATGGTTCTGGTTCCTTTTACCCGTAAAAGGACTAGGGGAGCGTTTAATGCTATTTCCTTGTTCGGTACCAACCTGGAGGAAAGCACTGAAGTGAAGTACTTAGGTGTTATCCTTGACAACAAAGTAACATGGAAACCACATCTTGACTATATTATCAAGAAGGGTCAGCAAGTCCTGGGGCTTGAGTCCTAGTGTTGTTCACTGGCTTTACACAATGATCATCAGACCCATACTCTCCTATGCAGCTGTGGTTCTTGTGGCCAAGGGTTACTCTCAAAACGGTGCAGTCAAAACTGCGCACTCTTCAAAGGCTAGCTTGCGTTGGCATAACAGGAGCTATGAGAACAGCCCCAACTGCTTCTCTAGAAATTCTACTGAATATTCTTCCTCTACATTTGTTTATAGAGGAAGCTGCTACTTTTGGTGTCTATAGGCTAAACCAAAATGGGTGGAGGATGGCCAATAGTTGGGGAAAGAGCCACACTACGCTTATTAGGGATATTTAAAGTCGGTTACCTGTTCTCTCAATGGGTTCTGACAACATGGCTGCTAAACTTCGTTTTAATAAGCCTTTCGGCGTGTACTTCCCTAGCCGCATGGAATGGTCAAATGTTACCCTCGGTACCAGAGGGGAAGTTGTCTGGTTCACCGATGGGTCTAAAACCCATCTAGGTGCGGGCGCAGGGATGTATTGCCTAACGACCAAGTACGGCTTCTACGAAAGCCTTGGAATTTACGCAAGTGTCTTTCAGGCAGAGATTTCTGCTATCTGCTTCTGTGTTGACTTCTGTCTTAAGAAGAACTATCGCGGGAAAGTTATCCAAATTTGTTCGGATAGCCAGGCTGCTTTAAAAGCTCTAAACCAGTCTAATGTTTCTTCTAGACTGGTTCTTAGCTGCTTGGATCTCTTTCTAATCTCGGGACGCTTAATAAGGTTCAACTTTATTGGGTCCCTGGACATGAGGGGTATCATGGGAATGAAAAGGCTGACGTCTTGGCCAGGGAGGGTGCGATGGCTGGGTTCTGTGAACCAGAACCCGCTGTCCCTATCCCCCGTGGCTTGATACGCAGCCTGGTCTCCAAGTACATGACTACCCGTCAACTCGAGCTTATATGTGTGGCCGTGGATATACATTGGTTATGTCACCGGCGTTGTAGGTTGCTGTGAATAACTCAAACAAACTTAACACATTAGAAGGATTGTGTGTATTCTGACCGTCGTACGTCTTGTTCTCTCTCTTAGAGCACTGATGGCGCGCTATTCCAAGGCAAAGAGAATCACCGGCAGCGTTGCCATACGTACTATAATTATGGTACAAATACCATAATTTTGCATAATATTATAAATGGTACTATTTTTTTGAGAGCGCACTATAGTTTAATTGTAAACATATTTCTAAGAATAAACTTTGATAGCAAACCTAAGCCTCAAAACGGGTATTTTTCAACAACGTACAATACAAAAACTCATTCCTACTGAATTATCGTACAATCGCCAATATCGTACGTTGTAATATCGTACATCCTACTGAATTATCGTACAATTGCCGATATCGTACGTTGTGATATCGTACATCGTACGGAAGGTGAAATTATCGTACAAAACGATAATTATCGTACAGGTTGGCAACGCTGATTCTAGCGATAAGAAGCTGCGACGCGCAGCCTGAAAGGCGATTTCAAAACTAAAACCAAAACTCCCAAAAGTTATTGTTCCCACCGTCCCAACTCCCACGCAGTTAGAGTGTCACGTGTGTTGCCAACTGGCAGTGTGGGCTGTGGCGATGCAATAGCTTTATTTATTTTCCATAATCAAAATTAAAATCGATTCTAATCCATAAAATTAAAATCAAATGTTGGAGGGTTTACTACTAAATTAATAATCAAAGGATAAAAATTGAAATATTCATTTTAATACTTCGAACTTTTGATATGAAATTTTTTTATTCTACTTTCTCGTGAAACGTACTTGAAATATTTTTCATTATACTTTTCAAAATAATGAAAACTAAAGAAGTATTTGAAATGATACTTATCTAAATCTTTAAAGATTTCTATTGATATTTTTCAGGCAAGGGCAAAAAAGAATTGAAAATAATTGAAACTCTCATATCTTAAAAAGAAATTTGAAAGATCGTGAAAAAATCAAAGGGCCAAAACTAAATAAATTGAAAGATTGTTAATGATTTTGTCGCCAAATATGCTCAAAAATATCAAAAATAAAATGATATTTTATAGAAATTTCAGAGGGAAAAAATTGATAGTATAGTATAGCTGCTGCCATCTATGTAAAAAGATACGAAAAAGATAGATATAATTTATTTTGGGCAACACTGACAACGAGGTCTAATTATTTCGCGCTACGAGCTATTAGTTCTCGTTACCTCGACGCTGCTGCCAGAAACTTTTAACTTCAAGGATAATAAGACCTCTTACCATATAGTGTTTTTCAAGTGGCGGTGGCAGCGTTTGCTGGCGTTACCCAGTGGCGCCGATCCCATGGGGGCGGCGGGGCCGAAGCCCCCATAGGTAAGACCGCCGATGTTAAAGGTCATTTACTTTTAAGCATCCAGAGCAAGAAAGTGTTGCCAGCTGCCTCATTCCAAGTTTATAAGTGAGCTTCGGCCCCCATTGGGGAAAAAAGCGATCGGCGCCACTGGCGTTACCTCAAATTATTTAACAACAAAATGACATTTTATTTTAAAATTATATGCAACAATGCAAAATCTTCCCAATTAAAATACGAATTCTTTATTTCAGTATAAAGCATTTATACAAAACATTCATTATCACATTTGTGTAGTCCAAAATCAGCTAAGCGTATATATATTAATACCTAATAGCTTCAATTAATTAATTATTTCTTAATCTTAATGATATATTCACTGACAACATTAAGATTACTTCTTTTTGCATTAATTAATAAACCTGCACTTGAAGAAGCATACTCCAAATTCGAGCTAGTATAGCTGGTATGCTGAACATATATTGAGCAAGTTTAGCCAACGTGGGGAATATTAATTCAGTGGTTTCCACTACTGCATCGGCACCTCTACGTCTTCCATGACTTCCAAATATTTTTGAATTTCTATGTCTAGCAAATTATTTTCCAAAAGGCCTCAGTGTTTTTTTATTAAACCGCTTCTGGTTCTTTTAATAGAGACACCTGTTCGTTCTCTTTCAAGAACGTCGTTGCGGTTGCTGCTCTATTTTAAAAAAAATCAAAAGATTAGATCTGCTCCATATAAATAACTAACTGTCTAACTTACTATAAAACTTTACCTGTTTATCAGCCGATTTACTTGGTTGTGGTACACTGACGAAAGCATTATATTTGGTTATCATACGTTTTAAAAAATCGTTTCTTTCGCGGAATAATATACTGTCAAGAATTGAAAAAAATATTAATCCAGGGTCGAGCATACAGCTGCAAAGGTTTTCGTCACTAATTGGAATTCGTGTATCTAAATTCTTAAGCAAGATGTCACAGGCTTGATGTATTAAATCGGTGGAATTTGGATCTGCCGCTTTCCTCTGTAACAATTTGACGTTTCTAATATCATATCAGTAAACATATATAACGCCGTAGGTGTACTCTATTTCAGTTCGAAAAAGCAAAACCATATTAATAGTGCTATATTTACTGCCATTTAAAACATCAGTATACTTTCTAAAAAATTCCAAAAATGACGTAAATTCTGCCATGAGTTCCGTTTTCCGAATTCATTATAAGGTCATAAAACTGTTCTTTTTCCAGAAATGTATTCAATAAATCTGGAAATAATCAAGGCCTAAGTCATCAAGCGACCTTTGAAGCCATTAGTTCAGTTGTCTGGATTACGATGCATGTCACGCGAGTCCACAGCTCCCTACACTAACTATTACCGTTAACCTCAACAAGATTTTATGGAAGGGGGAGCCGAAGAGCTCGAGAGAAAACCCCTTAAACCAGCGGGAAGAGAACTGGCAAACACAACGCGGAAGAAGTTGTTCCGAGTTTTACACCCAGTGCTACAAGCTGTGATTGAATCCAGCTCCTCTTGCTGCGAGGCGAAAGTGGTAACCATTCCGACACCCCAGCATGTTTAATTCCATGGTTGCTAAAATCACGGAGGAAGAGAGAGAATAACCCAGGAAGCTTGGTGCCAACTCCCACAGGGTGTGTCAGAATTTATAGCCCAGTGTACCTAGTAACAAAGACCATACATAAAATTACGATATGTATTTCCGAGGCGAGGCGAGGCGAGGCGTGGGGTGGCGGAGTGGTTAGCACTTTCGCCTCGCAGCAAGAGGAGCCGGGTTCGATCCCAGCTTGTGGCACTGGGTGAAAACTAGGAACAACTCCTTCTGCGTTGAGTTTGCAAGTTCTCTCCCCACTGGGTTAAGGGGTTTTCCCCCGAGCTCTTCGGTTTCCCCTTCCATAAAAACTTGTTGAGGTTAACGGTAATAGTTAGTGTAGGGAGCTGTTGGCTTGATCACGTGGCATGCAGGGCTTGCCACTACCCTCCTACGCAGTGTAACCCGGTCACCTGAATTAATGGCTTCAAAAGTCGCTTGATGACTTAGGCCTAAGGTGGTGCCTTGGGTATTAGCCTAGCTGATTATTATTTGTTAAGATAAAACTATGATTGGTATTCCCAAGTTTGTTTATATAAAATTACGATATGTATTCCCGAGTTTGTTTCGATAAAACTATGATTGGTATTCCCGAGTTTGTTTATATAAAATTACGATATGTATTCCCGAGTTTGTTTCGATAAAACCATGATTGGTATTCCCGAGTTTGTTTCGATAAAACTATGATTGGTATTCCCGAGTTTGTTTCGATAAAACTATGATTGGTATTCCCGAGTTTGTTTCGATAAAACTATGATTGGTATTCCCGAGTTTGTTTCGATAAAACTATATTTGGTATTCCCGAGTTTGTTTATATAAAATTACGATATGTATTCCCGAGTTTGTTTCGATAAAACTATGATTGGTATTCCCGAGTTTGTTTATATAAAATTACGAAATGTATTCCCGAGTTTGTTTCGATAAAACTATGATTGGTATTCCCGAGTTTGTTTCGATAAAACTATGATTGGTATTCCCGAGTTTGTTTCGATAAAACTATGATTGGTATTCCCGAGTTTGTTTCGATAAAACTATGATTGGTATTCCCGAGTTTGTTTCGATAAAACTATGATTGGTATTCCCGAGTTTGTTTCGATACAACTATAATTGGTATTCCCGAGTTTGTTTCGATAAAACTATGATTGGTATTCCCGAGTTTGTTTCGATAAAACTATGATTGGTATTCCCGAGTTTGTTTCGATAAAACTATAATTGGTATTCCCGAGTTTGTTTCGATAAAAC